>NC_071094.1:33799625-34440025 GCF_027358695.1 Spea bombifrons
CAGACTAGATGGGCTGGATGGTTGTTATCTCCCGTCAAATTCTATGTTTCTATGTTTTTTAGACTAAGTGAAGCCCAAACATTGCTTATTTGATAATTATTCTTAATTGTTTTACTATGTTATAGATCCTCATTTCGATAGCATAAGGGAGGTATCTGGTTAGAGGAGACCCTCAACATCATATGTTCCTGGATGACCAAAACCCATGGAAATTAATAAAATAAATATATTAGCATATTTTAAACAAATTACTCTCCTGGGACGGGTCAGAATTATCCATAGAGTTGATTTCCATGGGTTTTGGTCATCCAGGAACTCTTAGTTGCAATATAATGAAACTATATTGGTGACCTGCACAGTTTGGTGCATATTGGCAACATCTAATGGGCCGCTGGTGGCCCTCCACTGTGTCCTTAATAAATACGGGACGGAAAAGATAAAGAATGATTAGAATCAGAAGGGATGGGTGAAGTTTGCATTAAAATGGTGGTATTAGGTTGGAGATGGGTAGCCGGGGACCATAAGAAACAGCAGCAATGGCTTTATTGATCCGTAAATGGAAAAAAGTTACATTACTGGTTGTGTTTTGATTAGAAGAATTATATATAACCGGTAATAAACTCAGTTTACAGTTGCCAGCTTAACAGCATACTAATAACCCACCATAAAATACGCACTGAGCTGGAATAAAAAACTGGAATAATCTATAATGTATTAATGGCTTGTTACTGAGTGTGGTAGTATTCAGAAATTTATGGCTGTCTGTGCCGGTGCTTTAGGAGTAAAATGGCCAACGATGGGCCAGGCATCCATTCATCAAGCTGCTTGTGTCGGGGAGCTGGCTCGCTTCCTGCGCTCTCTGACATCATGTCTGCAGCCCTAAGTCCCATCACCGAAGAATTTACTACCCAGAGCCCGGGCACGGAGCGCGGCTTTCCTCTGTGTCTCTAAAGTGAAGCACAGCTGTGGCTTCAAGGGAAACTGTCACTTTCACAGCTAACTATAGCATTTACTTTTTATTTTGTAATAATAATAATAAATGATAATAAATCTTAAGAAGTATTTTACCAAAATATTCTTTTCAGAACTACTTTATTAATGTCTTATCCTGAAGTTCAATTCCGTGTATGCACTGATCCTTATAAAGACTATCCACATAATGAAAGTAGAGGAGAAATTACTTAAGCGGGTGGCCAAGGCAGTCACCTAGGGCACCCTAATCAGAGGGCCCGCCGCCCAAGGAGTAGGGCTGGTTGAGGAGGTCACAGATCTCCTTTTAACTGGCACAAGATTTAGGAAGCATGAGGTCTGTCCCTGCACTGTGTGCCTGCGATTGATGCCGAGCGCCAGGACATGACGTCATGTCCCGGCCCTCAGCACTGACGCCACAGCACACCGCAAGGGAGCAGTGAAACAGACCTCGTGTTCCCACCAGAGAATTGAAGAAGGGTAGATGATTGTGAGAAAGGGAGAGGTAAAGAGAAATGCCAGAGGAGGTAAGAAAGGGAAAAAGATAATGAAAAAGAAGAGAGATAGGGAGAAAGGGAGGGATAAGGAGACAGGGAGAGATAAAGAATAAATGAGATAAAGAAGATAGATAAAGACATAGGGGAGGGGTAGTGGAGAGAGAGTGTGTTTGTATTTTGAAAGTGTGTGTATGAATGTGTGCGTGAATGTGCTTGTGTATGGGCAGGGCAGTTTATGTGTGTTTATGTGTGTGCATTTTGACAGTATATCCATAATATTACTGTTTGGGGCCTGAATGGACTAGAATGTTTTAGTCTAATATATATTTAACCGAGAAGCACTATTTATTTAGTATTGTTTTAAATTAAATAAAATAGTCCTTTGAGATGCTGACTGCAGATGTATTTACCACATACCATGGATATATGTAGTGTTGGTGATTTAATAAGCACCATAATGAGTAGGCGGGGCAAATTATGCTAATTATGTAGGTTGCACAGGGTGAGTGGAGCTTTGAGACAGACGGTGTGGTAGAGTTTCAAGTAAGTGTCCCTGGGAATTTTTTTTAAATGTTTGCAACAAGGCGATGGGCCTTAAATCATGCCGGTGTATTATCACACTAACGGGTCCACATTTTTAGCTTTATAGATCAGACATCTTTGAGAGTCCTTAACTTAACATTCTCATTAATTATTCTCCATCGCCTCTGAAAATTCTGACGCAGACTTATTTTAACCCATCGACTCCAAACGACGTTTTCTCCCCTTTCCTTCCAATAGATCAGCCTTAATATCCTTGTTTCCTTTTCTTTCCTCAACTGACCGTGGTTCCTTTAAAATGTTATACACATCCTCTTGTACTACAGCCTACATTTGGAATTCACTAACACGCTACATTAGACTCCCTTCAAACACTTTTAGATCATCAAACAAAAAATCCCTGGATGGAAGCTTCATGCATGTCTCAGATGAATTACCTTACACATGGGATGAATCGTTTGGTTATCCCAGACACACAAACGGTTAACTTAAAAACACTTCCATCCAAAATGAGACTGAATACTTAGTTATTTACATACAAATAGATAAGACCGTGCTGCACAGTGCTCACACAACCTACAAATAAAAGGTAACACTTGAGACACATGGGGACATATAAAAAGAATTAGAGTAATCAGTAACTGTTGCGGTCACAATTTTTAACATATTTATGTTGTCAAAATCACAATACAATCATCATAATCCCCAGCACCGTACATTAGGTAAACAGGACATAGTAAGTAGTCCATTACATGAGTTGGATTTATAGAAACAAAAGGTCCTTCTCAAACGCGCTAAGAAGTCACAACTAGAATAACAATGACTTTTCTGATGTTATCTTCCCATCTCCTCCCCTCACTCTAAGAAAGACAGCCAGAAAAGGAATCGGATGCCACTAATGCTATACGAGGGCCAATAATCACCCACATCCAGAGAACTGGAAGTAAACCAGGATACTTCCACCATATACACATTGGGCGGTTTTCCTGTTAACATACATAAAACAGGAAAATGTACAAAATTATATTAAAAAAAAGAGGTAAATTTTAAAGGTGAAATTCCACTAAATGTATCATTACAAACTTCACAGTATGGCTGAATATTCAAGAGATTTCCATTTTACATGATGATAATAATAATAAAAATGTTCTCCCAACACGTAGTTGTCATGTGGCACAGAAGCAGGCACTGATTAGTTGTTGCCATTAAACCTGCTAAGGTCTATTTGCTTCATATAATAGAGAGTGCACTTAATGTTTTGTCTAAGGGTTTCCAGTTTTGTCCTTCATCCCAGCCTGAGATCCATCTAAACAAAGTCCCTAGTGGCTAATGCCCCCCTTTTAAGGGTGATATTATTCATTGTTTTATATAGCACCATCGTAGTCCATAGTGCTGTACAATGGGTTAACCCTAAAGGTTTATATAACTAGAAACTATTATTATTTAGATATTTCAAAACGTTATCCTCGTGTAGCTTAGATCTCATCCCCAGTGTGTGTGTGTGTGTGTGTATATATATATATATATATATATATATATATATATATATATATATCCTTTTTCCCAGATTCGTGGCACCACTCCTTGTCTGTAGTATGCTATTATTGATTAAGAGTACATCGAAAATAAATCAAGAGACACAAAAAATTGAAAGGAAAATCAAATACACATTACAGCAAGTCGGTGGGAAACATGTAAATTTGTGCCGTTTCTCCTGCTTATATGGCTTACAAAGTAAAAAAGGTAATCACTGATAACATTTGGAGATAGTCTAGAACCATTGTTAAATTCCAATAGGGTGCTTATAGAGATTTCCATCAATTTAGAACGGGGTTGTAAATCACAATTTGGAGTAACAACTTTTTAAATGCATGCCCTGCAGCATTTTGGTCCTGACAGCAGTTCCCCTACTTGCAAGACTTTCATTCCATAAGCCCTGTCCCCTGCCTCTTTTGGACTTGCTAAAGGGAAAATGGGGGATTAGCAAGGAATGTTGAACAGATGCTGCCTGTAGAAAGAATAGGGGTTAGGATCTGGAGGGGTGGCAAACAGAAGAAGGACTTGGTCAGGGATTTGGTGGCCTCCAATGAAGGTCAGCTCTGCCACTGGTAATTACATGGTCCTCCTCATTCAATTCCCTTTACAATTCAGGCACAAACTCCACATCAAACACTTTTTAAACATCCTAGTGTTTCCTTATACTGGGATGACCACATGGCCCCCTGTAAATCAAACAGGACAGCGAGGGCTTATATTCATAAATGTCCACAGTAAGAGGGGCCATTTGGTCACCATATTGTATACAGTATATTACCTAGTCTCTTGATGCATTTAGTAATATGGTTGTTATCATTTATTTATATAGAACCAACAATTTACACGGTGCGTATACGTCAGGTTAATTAATGTAAAAAAAAAAAAAAAACCTGAAGCCCATAGACTCCCTGTGCTGATTTTATGATAAACACTCAGAATAGAATGGTCATTGCCATTTACTTGCAAAAAAATATTATGGTATATGTGATATAACATAATATATAAAAATAATAATAATAAAAAAAATTATATTATATATATATATATATATATATATATATATATATATATATTCCATATAATTGTAACAGGAAATTCTAAAACATTGTTAAATGCCAAAAAAACCACCCAAATTATTACTTATCACAATGTGAGAGACAGCAGTGATCATACATCATCATTATATACATTTATAATTTTAATATGCTAGCTTATCGGACATACACTGTGATTTTTTTCTGATGCTTGAACTTTCCATTTCGCAGTAATGCGGCTCTACCTGTACCCTGCAGTTCTTCACTAATGCCAGGAATAGTTCTGTACCCCGGGGTATATAACAGATATGTGCTATTGGTCTGATTGATATAGTCGGTTGACACCGAGTCATTAAAGACCTAAAAAGGAGTATTAGTCATCGTTTGTTGACATTACTATGCCTTTTCTATTTCCATTTCCGTGCCCTTATCACCAGACTCTCTTTTGTCCAACACAGTGAACCAGGGTTTACTTCTATCTAGTAGTCCGGGGTGCTAAGGTGAGTAAGCCAAGGGCTAATTGCCATGTACTGACATGATTTAGATGTTGATAATACTGACAGCTGTGGTACAACAGTTGTGTTACTTGAGGGAAAATGCCCTTTCTACTTGCCCTGGACAAAATAAAAATGGGCTAACATTCCTCCTCTGGGTTGTTACTCGACAAGCAGGAACTTCATTAAAGGGCCCATTGTAGCCATCATAAGCCGTTTACTGCAGATAATAGCCGAGTGTCACCTTTAAGAGGCTACTGGCATGTCCTCAAACTCCTGCCCAGTAGATCAATAAGCAAGTAGTTACAAATCATCAAAAAACTTATCATAGTTATGTTCTGGTGTTCAGCTGCATCTTTGTAACTCAACCTCATGCTTAAAAATCTTCGGGATGCTTAAAGTGAACCTAAATCTATATCACCCAAAACCCACCTCTACACACACGTCAGGCCACAGGACATAAACGAGTTACTTAATGTCATGATTGCCACCATCAAACGGTCTCCTGTCCCTCACTGCTAACGGGGCTAGGAAATGAGTGAAGAATAAAAATGTTTTTTCTAATTATCTATACATGCATTAGTATTTAATAACATAGATCTGGTTAAGAGCCAACTCTTATAGGCTAGAGAACCTTCAATTACCTCCATGATCAATAAACTGAATGGAAAAAAATAACTCATTGACTTTTCCCAGATGTACACCAGCCCTCACTGGGTCCTTTTTATTGGGGAGAACTGAATCAAGGGCCATTAGATATAGTATTCATCCATGGAACTGTCTGGTTCTCCACTGTATCATTCGAGTCCTAATAAAGTTTGCTAAGATCCATATATCTGTGTATTAGTTTTTCTGGAAAATATTAGAGAATATATCAGTAACCTGAAAATCTGACAAACCTAGAGAAGTCGTTATATGCAGAATACTAAGATATTTAAGAGAAATGAAAATCAGCGATATCTACTATTTTCTTCTGCGACATGATATTTCAAATATCAAATCATTCTCTTCTATGAGTTCTCTTTATTTCAACGAACAGGCAATTAAAGGGACAAATTGAGATTGATTTTGGAAACAGATGATTCCCGGGATAAAAATAAAATAAGCACATCTGTTAACAAAATAAATAAATAAAGTCATCCTACTTACCATGCTTATTCTATTGTTCTCTTTCACCAGAACTTTTGAATGGAGCAAACATTGGTTCAGCAATTAAAGTTGTGACAAAGTACAATAGCGTGAGCATTGTGTTATCAGCACATAATGGAACAAACTTATCAAGACAATACTGCCTTTTCAGTACGCTGATTAGCTAACAGCCCCTTTCCAAACAGCTGCTAAAACAACCAGATCATTTGGAGACTAAAATTAAAGGCACAGTATTGGCCTAAAAAATGAAAAGAACTTATATCCATTTAAATGGGATCTACTTACAGACACTGATTGCTATTATTTGCTTAATAATAAAGTTTTACTGTATTACGCAGCATTCTACTGTCTGGGAAATGATATTTTCTTTAACGAGGGATCAGCCAAATATTTCCCTTAAACGTGCAGGCAGCCATGTCTGGGCAGGTGGCCAGGCCTCCTCAGATGAAGCCCGCGGAAGATAATGGCTGAGTACCCTCGCGGGAAGTAAGGGTACTTAAAGGACAACAGTGAGGTTGATAAGTCACTCATTTGCCTTCTTAGCTCGTCTTTCTTGCGTTGCTCCTCGCAGCTCGGTTAGTGTATGCATAATACGGCAAAGGCATACACACTCAGAATTTATCTACTCAATGGTGATTTGCAGGTGAGTCGCGGATAATTTATATACACATCAGTGATGTATTTACCTTGGGTGCTGCCCTTCGTCTGACCTAGGCTAGAACTTCTATCCAAACCCTCTCTGGCCACTGTCCTCACTGCTAAGATGATATGACATCATACACAGGCTCTTGGTATCTAATAAAGTTGCTTGGTGCTGGGTACTTAAATTAAATAAATAATGCTTCAGCTTATCCAAATGATAGTGTTGCAATAAGTTATCAGACTTTTCCAAGAACCATATATACATTTGTATCTACTGATAACACCTGATCTTTAAACTAGACTATAACCCCCCCACAAATAATCAATTTAACATACCAGCAAACTGGCTTTTTGAAAAACATTCTATAAATCCACATTCTATACACTTTAAAATAAGTCAAATGGTCCTTCAGCGCTGCACAAACACAAACACTGGGGTCACCAAAGCAGCAGCCAATTGCATTTACGTTAGCAAGTGCTGGTGCTCAGATAGCATATATGTGAGTGGCCGGCGGACGTAAAATTGATTTCCATAGGAGGTTGGCTCCCATTGAGTAGAATGGGAGTTCTTTTGAGCATGTGCAAGAAGTGTACTCATGAATGCTTCCTGCTTTCAGAAGAGGCAGCAGGGGGTGGAGTTAAAAGAGACAGAAGTCTAATTTTCTAACTTCAATAAATTAATAATGGCTGCAGTAAAATGAACTGTAGTCCGTGCAGAATGGATTATAAAACAGGCACTGGAGCTTTAAGGCCAGAAGCCAATGTTTGATGAATGTGGGATCTTTGGCAGGATACACTTTTCCCACACGGGGCTGTGTATATCAAGGTGGCAGTACACTACAGGACCTTCCATGCAAGCAGCAAGCATGTGGAAGACGTCATCAAGTACCGGCCCAGCCCAGGCCTGCCAATACACACATAACGTGAAAATACATCTGGAGAGGTCCTTTAACTTGTGGATGGGCAATTGCTCCCCGGGTCGGTCCGAAATAGTTCTTAAAGGTTTGGGCCGGGCCACTCACAGAAGTGGGAATGCAGCAGGATTGAGTGAGTGAATGAGTGAGTGAGTGAGTGAGTGAGTGAAAAAGAGGGTAAGGGAGGGAGTATACATGTATGTATGTATGTTAGTAAGAGTGTATGTGTGAGTGTGTATGCATCAATATATATGAGGGAGTGTGTGTGTTAGGATGAGTGCGTTAACATTAATGTTTATGTGTAAGTGTATGTTGGAGTGTGTATTAACATGTGTGTTAGGATGAGTGTGTACATTTGTGTTAGTGTGTGTAAATATGTGTGCTAGTGTGCATGTTACATTCTACTAATAGGGTGCTATTACAATGGGGGGGTTAACAATAACTTTAAAACTGACAAAATACAAGATCAACAATAACATTAACACAAGTCAATATGATCATTCCTCCCTATTACATTTTCTCTTCCTTATTGTTATATTGCTGATTGTTGTCGATTGAGTCAGGCAACCTTTATAACTGTGGACAGAAGATGAGTTCAGGGCAGACGATTGATGAGAAAGGCTAAGTTTTGCCATGTTTTGCCACAACGTCCCTCAAGTTTAGCAATTACATGGATTACAACACAAAATCTATAAACCCTAGCTATGAATAATAAATGAAGTTAGTTACTTTAGGAGAAAACGCAGAAACATAGTGAGGAGGGAATTTGTATACTTCTGATACATCTTCTTTGTGGCTTGCTGGGTAGAAATATCCAACGTTCAACTCTTAATAGGAAACAGATTTTTAAAGCTAAAAATCATTGCGTTATAAGTTTTCCTTAAAACATGAGGCACACCAGGCAACTACCTATTCGTAAACTATTGTAACCTTTGGTCCATGAACTTAGAACGCACAATGAGACCGCACAGCATACTTCTTCCAAAGCCACAATTCCGTTGGAATGAAATATCCGTACGTTGGGAAAGCAGCGGAATGCGAGTTACTGGCTGCCCGGAAGAATAAGGAAATGCCTCACATGATTCGCAAACATAAAGTCTCTGTCTGAAACAAGCAGACTGCATACTGGGGATGACAAACAAACGCTTCCAGAGTCTTATCCCAGGCCCAATCTCGCCCTAAGGGAGATCATAAATCACGAGTCTTAATTTGTGCAGCAAAAACAACTTCTGTCTTAGAAAGTCAACAGTCAGGTAAAGGTGATATCTCCCACTCGTGGGTTATGGGAAACTGAAGCGTTGGGTCTATGGCACTTTCAGGAATCTGGCTTAGCATGATAGGATCTGTCGTTCAAGTTTCCCAGCCCCGTTGAAGTATTTGTCCTGTGAGTAATTCCTAGAATGGCACGCACCGAGAACCGGGCCCGAGGCAGCATTAGAGGTTGTCATAATTATTTGGTGATGACCTCATGGTTGCTTTTTCCACTTCTCCGGCGTTCCTTTTGTGCTGTGGAGTAATGCTCTGGTGGCTTCTCTTTAGGTAATGGACGTGATTAAAGGTTTAAGATCTTCCATGCCAGACAGGGCAGCACTTGAATAAAAACTACCTACCCCGTCTGGTTTCTATTACTGTTTTCTGCAACCGGCCCTTCTAAGAGATTGGTGAATGTTAAATTGTGTGTGTGCCGCACTCTGTGCCGGGTAACATAGAGTTAATTATTTCGGTCCATTTTGGACCGGTCCATCTAAGGAGTAAGTAGGAAGATTTTTCCCCAAATACAAATTATTATTTCGATAAATGGAGCTTTCTAGATTCTCAGCTACTGAGGCGTAAAAGGAAGAGTTAAGGCCCGCACTGGCCATCTGGTTCACCGCCGGCCAACATCATTTCTTATCTAGCCAAACTGCAGATTGGGTGCTACAGTCTGTGGCCACCGGCTGTATACACCCGGCCCACACTATGTGAGCATAAAAGCATAACATGCCTGCTCTCACATACAGCTTTAGGGCTCACTTACGGATTTAGTGGCCGCTGGCCTTAAATGGCCCGTGTCGCTTCGGCATCCCCAGTCCACTCGCCTGACACAATGGCTCCATAAACACGCTAACGCGCCATCAACTTAAGAAAGGGGCCTCTACAGAGTATTTTACGTAAAAATGTAGGCTTGGGAAGGCTGGGGGCTGCAACCCTGGCACTTTAAGGCCAGCGGCCGCCTGATGGTATAACTGCGGCTGAAGGCTGGATACGTGCAGCCGCACACTTGCCTTAATACTCACCTAGCGTGTGGCTGGGCACCACGCGGCGGAGTGGGTAATAGCGTGGCAGTATTAGCCAGTGGTTCACCGGTCATTTGCCTTGTGTGCCGGATGGCCTATCTGGTCTGCTGCCAGTCTAAAGATACAGCACTTTAGAAGTCTAATTGCACACCTCACAATGTTGTGGGTCTGTTTTTGGTCTCGCCTGTCCTATGCATGTTTAAAGTCCCTAATTACCACTTGTGCTGGGAAGCTGTTCCACTTATGTACCACCCTTGTAGGCCACAAAAAGGCAAAAGTGTTGTATCTTGCTCCCATGGTGCCTGAGACCATCTCAATCTCACCATCTCATATCCTAAGCGCTGAAGTTTAGTAGGCCGTTCCTCCTTACCCTGATCGCAGGGTGTCGAAATGCTAGTGTTGTTCATAAATATAAATGAAAAAGCCCAGTGAGAGCAGATACACAGTAACCGTGTCCTAACCGTGTCCACCACGGGCCGTGGAACCAGGGGCCACGAATGGCACCCATCAGGCATAACCAGTGGCAGCTCTACATTGTACCCCATGGGGGGAAGAGGGGCAATTGTAACACTCTGTCCTCCCGATTTTAGACACGGATTGTGCCTGACATCATTTATGTAACTGAGTAATAAATCTGGGTTTCATAATTCATACTTGGCTAGTTGGCTCAGTCACCGGATTTCAGTGTTAGGGTTAAGCTGTTACTCTGGTGCACGCCGTGTAACGATCCCTGCAGGGGTTAACAGCTGAGCACCCCAGCCCCTCCCTCCAGCCCCACATTCCATGCCGGCTCCCGACTCCGTCTGCACATGCGCTCCACGCTCCTGGTTTTGCCGTGCGCCCAGCGCCTGGTGCCAGGTCTTTACGCAGTGCGCCCCGGACACGAACTGGAGCAGCTGGAGGCGGAGGAGGAGGGGGACAAGTTTGCAGAGCGCAGAGCTCCGGCCAATCAATCAGGAGGCGGCAGCGGGGGCAGAGCCACGGGCTCCACGGCACTTTGCAAACTTCTTCTGGCAAGTAGAGGTCGCCTTGTGTGAGCCACAGACTGAGAGCCAGCCCTAGGCGAGCCGAAGCCGCAAGGAAGCGCTGCATTCGTCGCTATCATCTCTGTCTCATCGCCTTTTTCCTCCTCTCCCTGCAATTCACGGGACCCCCGCCGTCTCGCACCCTTTGTGAGTTTCTCGCTCGCCATGGCCCGGATGGCTCTCTCGCCTCTGCTTCTTTGCACTTTAGCAGTTTGCTGCCTCTCCGTCTGGGCTGATCTGAAGACCAAAAGTTGCACGGAGGTCCGGAGACTTTACATCTCCAAGGGTTTCAACCAGAACGATGCTCCCTATCATGAGATCAACGGTGAGTGGATCCGGAGTCCGGGGGTCTTATGGGGGGTGAGGGGTATGGGTTTTGGGTCGTGTAGTTTTATCAGAATGAAAGGGCCCGGGGGGGGGTGTTTTTGTGTGGCCTGGCAGGGTAAGGGTTAACCTGATTCACAGCTCAGTGTGAGTGGGTAATGCGTGGACTGGTGTGGAGCAAACAATAGGAGGTGAGGAAGGCAACCCCCCCCCTCCTTAAACCTTATAGCAGGGCTCCATGTGCCTGTGATCGGGGCCACACCGCGGGCCTGCCGTGCAGTTAGCTGGATCTGCACAGTACCTCCGCTTGTTAGTAGCCCTGGGTAGGTTGGGGAAGAGGAGGGTGCCGGGAGAAGGCAGATCCATCCCCCTCCCTTACTGGATGTGGGGCCAGGTAAGAAGGGGCAAAACTCTGAGCCCCTGGGGGCAGCTGTGGAGAGTGACTCGGGGACATAGGAAAAAGAAGTCCCCGGTCAGCAGTTGTTGGGTCGCCACTCCCATCACCCTGTCTGGGGGTTATTGGAATTACTTCCGAAATATTCCTGGCTAAACCAGGGACTTTTATTATTATTTAACAGCTGACTCCATTCTCTGCTATGTTATGTTGATGTCTATAGGCACATCCAGCACTCCTAACCTTCCTTTCATTTGGCTGCCATGTCCCACATTAAGTTGCCCACCCTTGGGTTGCCCAAGCTTGAGACCCCTATGATCTCTGATACCTAATTACCCAGATCGGGGTAGGCTCGGCCCCCTGGGTTATATTGAGTCAGCTGTAAGAAGTCCATTAAGTGCATTTCCTCTTCAGTGACTGGTATGATTGCGGTCGCTTTCTAGTACTTGGCACGGTAACTCGCCCTCGACCCGGTACTTTTATGTAGGTAGAAGCCACGTTTACCATCAAGATATAGGTTAGGAAATCACACGATGCGCTGCTGCGATTAACAAATCTGTGTCGTTTACTGCTTGTAAATGACGTTTATCATTCAGCCTTTTTTAGTACTTGGTTCAAATCTCTGTACAATTTTTAAATGCATTTACGTATTAATGTGATTTGCCTCTCCTTGCGCGTCTACCTGTACAGCAGCGAGTAGGAAAATGGCCCAAACTGAATGTGAGAAAGGGTTAAACTTGATGCTAGAAAGGCATTCCCTGCGGTGGTCCGGCAGTCTCCGGCAGGGTGCAAAGTCTGGTAACTGCCGCGGCTGCTGGGCTGCTCTGGGCTGTATTGACCTGCCCCATATGGTGATAGTAACTCTCCAATTACCCTTTCGGCTGCACAGCCTGCCCTTTTGAAATTGAGTTGCGATATTGTATTTTTTTTTTTTTAATTCTGTATTCGCCTCCTTTGTGCCGAGGGACCTCATTAATAAGACCTTCATCGATTATATATTTAGAACCCTTTCCGTGCCAGTCTGCCATGCATATTGTAAATCCCTTTATGATCTGCCGGTAGCTGTGCCCATACATTAAACTCGTGATATTGGAAGTAAGTTGAACATATATAGTTAGCACAGGAGTCTTTCTGTATGGCTGATGTTGCGCATGAATTATTTTTATCTGTATGGCAATACAACCCTGTATTTGCTTTTGCGTTCCTTTGCACCCCTTTGTTTTCTCTTTGCTGGGTACATTTTTACGGTTTCCACTGGATACCCATTCCAGATACTTACTACTCTTTCAGCAAAGAAACACTGTAATATTAAATAGTAACATGCTAGCATTTCTGTATCTGGTTTTAATGGGCAATATGCCCATCACTCCATTTAGTGCTATATATAGATATAGATATATAGATATAGATATATATATATATATATATATATATATATAAATTTTTTTTTTTTATATTTTCTGCTAAGATGCTATTGCTAGCGCAGAATGCGCTGATACATTAAGTGCCTTTGGTTGTGACCAAGACATTTTCTATTTTTTCTTCTTATTAAGTATCCCAAATTAATCCCAATTGAATCCCACATCAAGCAAAGTCCGCTCAACTCTACTGAAAAGCTCTTGGGTTCCGTTGTACAGCGCTGCTGAATATGAAGGCGCTATATAAAATAATAATTCTAGAATGAAGTGGCCCATTTCTCTGCGACATTGGGGATTTTGTCTCTCTACAGTGCCGGGTGCCGCGTTAACCCATTGTATGCCTGCTGGATTTGCCCATACCCTGACACTCGAGGATAACACCTTTTTATTTCCATAACGCGCCGTGGATGATTTTACTCTTTCCGTCCGCTCCTTAAAATCACCGAGCTTTATAGACCTTTCTATTTCAGGAGCTCCGGCGAGCCTCGTACTTCCTGCAGCGGAGGGCTTTTATCAGGGTACTTGAGATTCCGCAGCTTTTTTCTTTTTTTTCTTTCTGGATTTGTGTAACAAAGGCTAGTGTTTTTTTGTGACGTTAAGCCCCATTGAGAGTATGCCGGAACTCAAAGTGTTAAAGTTGCCATTTTAAATTCCATACTAATGGCCAGAAAGGGGAGGAAAAAAAAAAAGCTGTGAACTGAAGGAGCCTTGTTGTAGAAGTGCTCTCCTTCAGCTCAGTGGATCCTTATTCAGTAGCCTTCCCCGGTCTGCAGAAGTGCCAGGGACCTTCTGCAGCCACATTTAGAAGCCCCCTCTTACAGCGGGGAGCACTGACCCTCTTTGTTCTGCCCCATACAGCAGTGTCATTGCTTTCTGGCCCTCCGCTACCAGACTCCTAAAAGGTTGCACAAAACTTTCCCTCCCCTTCTCTCCGGCTTTGTCTGCCCAAGTTAGGGAGGCGAATTCTCTACAAGAGAAACTTGATCTGAGCCGCTCAGAAATATTTGTGACTTCAGAATGAGAAAAATGTGCTTAGAAACAGAACTTTTGAGCAACAGAGGGAAAACAGCCCGGGAACGGCTTCGCCAAAATGACTTTTTAATTAGGACGCCATTTATAGCCCGATAAACCTCGGCTTCTTTTAACTTTTCTTAGGAGGTCCCCCGTGGAATGGCACTTGTGTGACTAGGGTTTTTGTTTAGCCTTGGGGTACATTTCAAATGCCATTAGAGGCTCCTGAAAGGAATAATTACAGGAAACCCTAATCTCCTTTGTTTAGAGATGGTTATGCAAATGAGGTGGGGGGTAATTTTCTGTGGCGGGGGTGACAACCTCTCTTTTTAACCCTTTGCATGCTAATGGGGTAAAGAAACAACACATTGAGTTGCTCATATAAGTCAAGTTTTCTTTCCACTGATGGACTCCTTTTTCTCATTCATTTACATCCTCTGTTAATAGACGCCCCGGCTAGATACGTGTAGAAGTTATACATGGATGTGGACTCTACGTGGGCACTGGCCATATGCTAGCGGTCTTATCTGTGTGCCCCCCCCACCAGACATCAAAAATGGACCTTAGTCACACGGCTCGTGAAATCCCTTGTAAGCTTGCGATGTTTCTACTTTTTGCGATGGTTGCTTCCTGGGGAGAGCACACAGGCGGCTTCGCTCATTCTTTCACTGTCGTAATTAAAATGCAAAGCAGTCAAATTGCTGTGTGCGTATTTACAAAGGAGGCTCGGAACGGCCAGTTTCTCAACAATTTTCTAACCAATTACCCGGAGGACCTCATTTCTTCAGACAGCCCCCCCAATCTACAACTTTTCCTTAGAAAGCACCCATTTAATGCCGTTACATTAAAAGTACCATCTGGACCCATCAGAAGTACTCCAAAAGGAGACCGCTGTTCTAAGGAGCTCTGATTACGGGGGGTTACGTCAGAGGTTTGCGAATGTACAAATGAGACCGCCCGTACCGCTATGCTACGAGACGGGGTACAATGCTCATCGTCTAATAGGTGGGCAAATAGGGCTTGTTGGTTCTAGCTAGTAGCACAGGCTACCCCCGCTCTGGGTAATCGTGCCACGTTAAGCTAATTACCACAATTCTCCAGGAATTGGTGGATCGTTAGCGTTTCTAAGAGCCTCTTGTGTCTTCACCTGCTGTTTGCAGCTCGAAATTCAAATTGAGCTCGTTATCCTTGTGTAACCTCGTGGTGTTTTTTTTTTTTTTTTTTTTACCGTGTAAACACTTCTGAAACTTTTCACACACACCTGGGGTACAAGGCCTCGTCTGGATGACAGGGCCTCGTGATATTTTGCTGGCCCTGTCATATGGACATCTTGTGCTAATTGCAGATTTTGCTCAGGAAATCCTTGTCCAAAAAAAAAAAAACCCCAGTTTACTTTTTCAGTAATATTTTGGATAGTTCCCTTCATACCAGGGATGTGTGCCATGGAAAGTCTGGTGCCTCCTTCCTGCCCATAATGCTTCGATTCATCTGTGCCGGGACATAGACGTTATTTGCTCGTCTGGATACGTGGCCTGTGCTCGTCCTCCTCCGTTCCAAGTTGTTTATTAATGTTGGATTGTGATATTAGAGGAGAGGCAGTAAAAATGTAACTTTTTATATTCTGACGTTTTTTAATTTAAGGTTTATTTTAAATCTAGTGTTTTTAGTAAATGAAGATTTTGTATAATTCAGGGCTCGGCAATGTCATCCGTTGACGTTTCACTCCCATCACTTTCAGCCACGTGATGGGTCTCGCAGCCTAACAGTGGATGTCTGCACTTGCCAAGACCTGTGCTTAATCATTGTGGTGACAAAAGAAATTGTCTGACCCCTTGCGTCAAATCCTTTGCAAGGCTCGCTATAGGAAACAGCAACTTTAGTCCCACACTCCACCCCGAAAGAGAGCGAGAGCGAGAGAACACATTTTATCCTTTTCTTGTTCCATCCCTCTCCTCCTCCTCCCCCTCCCAGCGCTGCTTTTATTGGGACTTTTCAATGACCCCACTGGACAGCATTCTGCTTGAGAACAAAGAAGATGAATCCCGGAGAGACCACCAAGGACTGGAGCTCACCCACTGCAATTTCGCACCCCATTCAACAATAACAAAAAATGTATCGCTGAATGGTTCAAAAAGGCAGAGAGACTGGAGGTATTCACTTACGTCTAGGACACTGTCACAACACAGACAGATCCACGCATACACCTTTAACACGCCAACATACAACAAGGCGTAATATTTAGCATTTGTCGTGCATGTATGGTACCAGACACATGAGATATGAGTATATGTGTGTATAAATACATCATCATAGAATGGAATAGAAAAATAAAATATATAATATATTTAATTCCATTCTATGGGTTTTTTTCCCCCTCCATGGAGCCTTGATAAATCCATTGTTTTACCAGCTGGGAGGCTGTTCCACTTATCTACCACCCTTTCAGTAAAACATCCATATATTACATCTAAGCCTCTGACCCTTAAGATGTTATGTAAGATAATTAAAACGCAGGTTTTTTTAATACATATGTTCTCCTTCGGTTCAGTCTGCTCCTCTCCAGCGCATGTTTATTGATTTGGGGGACAGCCATTACTGCTTTGTGAATAAACCCACATGACTTCCTGCTAGGCTGCGAGGTACGATCTCACACGGTAATAACTCATGGCTGCAAATGTCAGTAAGTTCCCGAGGCCTTTGTAAACTTTGCATGTTTGTGGTTTGGCCTGATTTTTTGCTCGGCCTGGCTTCTTTCCAGTAAATGACATTTTAAGTGTGTAGAAAGTTAAATATAATGGTACTTTTTATCATTCAGCCCTACGCTGCCACCTCTGTGCTGGGCACGATGTAGGGCAGTCTCCCACGTGAATGTTGGCCGCTCTTCCCAACCTTTATAAAATGCTAACTTACTAGGGATGATAGGACTTGTAGTCCAGAATCTCCTTCGATGTTATAGTGGCCTTTATCTGACAGAATACGGATTCTGCTTCTCAAAATCCTTTCTGGAGACGTTAGAAATATGTCTGACCGGGGAAATCTCATACCAGCGATAAAACCCGACAGTCCCGGGATTTTTTTGGGGATGTGTTGGTGAGGCTTGGATTGTTCGTTCGTACCCGGCCATACATTCACTGAGTCGGCTAATGCTTTTGTAAATATTAATTTAAAAAACGCTTAGCTTAGTCTTAATGTTTTGGGGGAAATACCTTTGGACGGAATCTATTTGGATATGGGTTTAGTCAACACCGCTTGGTGGAAGGCGCCATGTAAATGGGCTGACAGCGTTTACACTGAGAGGGAATGCGTGAAAGATCCGGGTGGAAAAAAAACCTTTTTAAACTGTCCTGTCCAAGGGGAAAATGTAACTGAATCCAGAACTGAAAACCATCTATTATGATAAATTCCATTTTAGAGACGCTGCCCTTTATGCAGACTCCCCCATGTTTCCCATGACATCCTATCAAACCCTTGTAGCCGGCCCTTGTAGGCCTGTAAAGCTATTATAAAAATATCCGAGGGCCAGACAGCCATGTAAAAAAACGAAAAAAACTCATATGATGCTACAGCAAGATGGCGGCTTACACATTCCACAAAAAGGCATGAGGAGGAAATGGAGACTCAAGTTCTGTACAGGTGAAGTCATTGGGTTTGAGGTTGATGAGCGACGCACTGCTTTAACTTCGTATTTAGACACCCATAGAAAGTATTGGTAGTTACTAAACTTGAATTTACTAATTTCTTAAGATCTGCGTTGGTAATAAAACCAAGTTGGTTCATAAATTCCCCTGTACAATGTGTTGTGTATCTGTGGTTAGCGTGGAGGTGAGGAGTGTTAGAAGAAATCTCACTGATTTGTCTATACATTATCCAGGGCCAGCCAAGCTCTTCCTGCTCAATGGGGTTGGCCCTTCATTGTGTATATGTCAAGGACCCGGAACACAGCTATCCTGCCAATTCAGACTTTAGTGAATAAAGCCCCTTTTTTCCTAGAAATATGTATGTTTTTGAGGAGTATGCTATAAATACTTTTTGGGAAATCACTCTTTATGTATATATATTGGTATATAAATGAATGGTTGCCGTTGAGGGCCATGACGACTACTAGCAAGCAGTGCATTTTCTGTCTGGTTCCGAAGAACGCTTCCATTAGCGAATCTTTTCCCAATTGGAGATGGTTAGCGTGTAACGCTGCGGCTTTCATTGCTGCCTGTAAATTATTTCTGTCCCATTGACATTTCACGCTAATGGAGCGCTAAGATGTATGTTGTCGTTTGAAACACATGAAATTACAATGCAAATGCGGCTACTTAACATCACGGCGGGTGCATTTAGCATGGAGGGCGTTGCATGTCCCCAAGAATAAGGAATAAGGGCGATAATGGGTGTGGGGAGGAATAAACCCATGTTATAATAGCTCTGATTGGCTGATATTGGAGTAGAGGCTTGGGGTGATAGCTGTGAATGCGCTGTCTCTGTTCCAAATGCAATTAGAATTTAAAGGAGCAGAAGCTCGATACGTCACAGACGCACGTCTAACAGTCCGAGCGTACGATGGGTTCCCGGAAATATTCTTTCTGCTTCTTAAAATGCCATTTTTTTGGTGAAGACTTATAAAATTATTTATTTGACTGAAGTGTGAACTTGATGGCTTTCTGCACATCTCTCTGTATATTTTGGGTACCTGCTGTTAAAGTGAGATGAGCAACTGATGAGGCTGGTCCAATAAAGCAATATTAAAAGTATTAAGATATATATTATATACATTTTTATTGACAATCATGTTTTAGTCTCAATTGATTAAGCTAATTAGTTGGTAAGCTCGTTTGAGCCAGGCTCTCCTCGCCTGTTTTCCGTAGGTCAAATTGTTATATACTACTTGTGTCCTGTCTACCCATTGTACAGCGCTCCAGAATATGATGGCGCTATAATAAAACAATTAAAAGACCCATTGCCCCAAATTATTATTTGCATGGCAGCTTGGTAGATAATATTTTACGTCATACTGGCTTTCGTGATCGTTGTTGAACGGTTCATCTACCTTACTGCCTCCTTTTCACACACCCTGCCAGCCCATTTACGGAGGGGTATCTATTAATTGCCTGGCTTTCGGTCCTAGTGGGTTGTGGCTTTGTTTGTGTCAGACATTTAGCGCTTGTCTTCCTGTCTGCTTGTCTCTTTCCTTTTGTTAGCACGGAAAGCAATTAGTTTTTGCTGTTCGGACACTTGGGGTCTTCTGATCTTCTCTGTGGCTTTTTAATTCCCAAATTTTTGAAATATCTGCCCGCTTATCGTATTTTGTCAGGCCAGCAAATTCCTTGGTTCCGATCGATCGTGGTATCCTTATACTCTGCAGTGTTAATCTGGCGCTTAACAGTAACTGCTTTCACTCGTCCGGTTAGTGGGAGTCTCGCTTTCCTTGGCAGACACTTCAGAGGAAGCAGAGCTGTTTCTGCCAGAGTAAGCAGTTGTCTTATTTGCTGCAACATATTGTCAAATTATTGCCCTTTTGTCATAATTACACAGATAAGGACATAATGCCCCATATCCACCGCAGAGCTCTGCCTTCCCTTTGCCCAGTGAAACAAATTCCTTTTGATTTTGATGACTTTGTGGTCTCCCATCCATAAGAAAGGGTTATTTTAAAACCGCTTGTCCGAGCAATAAAACATACGATTATACGTGTTCATTCCTTTGTGCTCTTAAGGAATTCTGCTGATTAGATCTAAATCTACAATTATTGTAATAAGACACGTGTTTAGGAAACTGTCCTTATTCACATGTCCCAAAGAAAAAAATTAGAAAAGAATATTGATATTCACTTAGCATACATTTGGGGAAACTAAAATATAGAAACAATATTCGATTCTCCCACCTCTGCTGGGAAGCTGTTCCACTTATGTACCATCCTCTCAATAAAGTAAAACTTTGCTCCCTGACCCTTTAGGTTATGAGCTTGTGATGTTATCCTCTTTTGCGAGACAGAAGAAGAAACTGCTTGGGCAATAAGCCGGCATCTAGTTGCTGTTGAGCTACAGTGATGAGGCTTGTGAGATGTTGCCGCCCTGTTGGCTTAACAGCGTTTGGGGACATGCCCAGTCTTATGTGACCCCTGCCCACCGTCCCTCGATACTGGGCGGTGGATGTGACTTCACTGGGTGAGCTGGTCTCAACGCATGGCTCTATTACAATAACTACATTCCTCGACAAGTTAACCAAGTTAAAGGAACCGCTTAGTCCTCAAACATTGTTATTCCTGCATGTAAATTGGTGCATGCATTGCTTAGTTATTGGTGTCAGAAAATAAGCTTTGTCTCACTGCAGCCCTTCCCACAGCTCTCTCTACTGAAACCGCGAAACCTTACAATTCTTGCACATGCTCAGTAGCAGTCACTGGAGCACCAGCCAATCATATGCATGCTAACAAAACATCAGTGTTCAGATAACATACATGTGATTGGCAGCCACTGCTCCCATTGACTAGAATGGGAGTGCTACTGAGCATGTGCAAGAAGCAAACGGCGGTATGCTCCCCGCTTCCAGTAGAGGCGGCAGGGGGAGGAGTTAAACGTTATAACTTCAGTACCTAATGTCTGCGTTTATTTTGCACGCGGGCCAAATGGGCTCACGTGTGCCTTCAACGTCTTGTTTAGCCCTTGAGCTTCCTTTTGGTACTGGTTATCGTCGAATTTAGTTTATTCTCCTTGGAGCTTTCATGCTTTGTCTAATTCCAGATTAGATACAAAAATATGATGGATCAACATGTAAACTAATTCCACGGGTGTAATAATTGCAAAGGGTAAGTGGGCTTTATGCCTAGGGGTATGTGATAATGGAGAGCTGCACTCTTGTAATGTAATGATTGGCTTTCTTCAGGCCGACACCAGGGTCAGAAATGAGATTATTCTCGGTCATTGTCTTTGCTTAAACAAAGTTGGGTGTTATTAATGTGGTCTAAAAATAAATGTAATAAGAACTGACATTTAGTGCATCCAAGCAAGCGCTGTATCTGACCTTCACCGTGTTTAGATGGTTGACTAATTGTTCATAAAATGGCTTTAGTCTGAAGATTTTTGTTCCGCATGTTTAACCGTTTTAAGTGTGGTGGCCACTGCATTGATAACTAGCTGTCTGATTAGTTAAAAAGGCCTTCTTTCCTGATGTATTCATACCTATTGTATCCCGATCAAGAGCCCTGTAAGCTGTTACTTATAATATGACGTCAATTATGGCGCCGCCCTTTATTATACTGTAAAGCGCCAAGTAAATCTGTTGGCGCTCAATAAATAAAGACGTATAAGGCCAAATATGGCAGCCACCCTTGCCTTCCTGATGTTGCTTGAAAAATTGCATAGAGATTAAGGATTCTTAATTAAAAGCCTTGGACACATTATGTAAGCAATATATTCCCAACTTGAACAGCTATTTTTCGATACCCCCGTATCGTGAGGTCTCACGATCCTAATAGGTCCTTGACTGGTCAGTAGGTCCTTAACTGGTCAGAAGGACATAGCAGAAATATTACTTCTAACTTCATGCTGGGTGTAACTTCTATGTAGAGGCCCTTACTGCTCCGTGCTGGCCAAGGACACATCACCAACTTTGACGATAACAAGATGGCTGACGGCTCGTAACGTTGCCTTATCAGGAGTAAAAGCTGGCAGTGTTCCATTGCTTCATTTCCCTTCTAAAGAATCGCGTCCCGGGGCAGCTGGTCTGCTGGCTTTTAGATTATACCTCCCCTGCGATATGCGATTTGCTCGCTTGTACAGACTGTGGCTCCCGATGAAATCTAACGTGCGAAATGAACGTTACTGAACTTTTCGAACGTTTCTGAGCCGTCAGTCTTATTTAAATAAATGCAATAAACTTGTTTGCTATTCGCAGACTTCATTCAACAGATGAAGAGTCTAAAAGAAATCTGATTTCAATTTAATTTATTTTAGGCTCGTCTTTGATTTTTTTTATTTTTTTTTTGTTTCTCGCCTGAGAGCTGGTGACATTTTTATTATTTTTTTTAAGCACCTCGAGCGAACGCGTTCTAGGAAAAGCGTTCTATTTCAGGCAATTTTGCCGTTGCGTGAGCTTGAAATCCTAGATGTGTAATGTATGTAATCGGTATTGCCATGGAGGTCGGAGGTTAATTTGCACAGATCCATATAGGTTCTGCTGGGTGATCCGCTTGCTTCTCTCTATGTTTAGGGGAGGAGGACTTTTGTTTAATTATATATATATATTTTTTTGTTTTTAACCATCGTGGAATAAATTGCGTGATGTGCCGAGAATCCAGAATAGATTTCATAGAATTATAAAGCCTTTTGTTGTTGGCTTTGCTGTTTTTTAGCCAAACCGTGAACATGCCTCACTGCTCTTAGGAAGGCGAAACACCCTTCTTTTAACTTTGAACACGTTTTGTGTCGGACTTGTGAATGCGTTTCTTTGTTCTTGTGTTTATTTAGATGACACCAGCATATCCTGCACAACAGCATGGTGGGAAAGAGTGAATTCCCAAAATATAAGCATTTTTGTTTACAGCTGTCTTGGGACATAAATGGGGGGGGGTTCTTTCATCGATGTACGAGCCGCAGTTGGGAATATAACTGAAAGCCAGCGGGATTCCTATGTTTTTACTTATTTTGGTTTTCGGGTTGGTGCCGGGTGTTAGAGGCTGATGTAGTTGCGTCTGGTTTTCACACCCTCTTTGAAGGCTGTTTTGAAAGTGATAAATGTCAGGTTGATGTGTGTTGTCTGAATAATTTAGGAGGAATCCATATTTAAGTGAGTATTTGCCTTTTGCTTAAAGTGACGGTAAAAGCTTAAAAAAAGCCTTTTGTTAAGGGTGAAATATTATATTCCAAATAATATACTAAAAAAAAAAATTTCTTCCCGTGATCCTTTTAATGTAAATTTTGCGTTTAACTGAATGCTGGAACATTCTAAATTTGAGAATACATTTTAGTAGGTCCTTAACTGGTGTAATTCTCTCTGCAGGAGTGGTGATTCCTCCCCTGTTTTATATAGGAGGATCCTTTTTGTCTGTATACGGGGAGTTGTTATATCTGTCCAGTGGGCCCTTGACATTTTTATGTAGATCTGTATAGTCTGAATTTATTTTTAACCCCCTCTGCCCCTTCTCAGTGGTGATTGGCATACCACTCCATTCAGTATACATGATGCATTCTGAACCTGAATAATTTTGCGGTAGTAGCAGTGGAAGAGGTTAATACCGCAATAGAATCATAGCATAAGATGAATAAATGGTGGACTGAACAGGTCAGACTGTTCTTATCTAATATGAAGCATCCAATTACTCATCCATATACAAGCATGGAGGATCTGTTGGCCAGCAGTGCGTCTAATCCATGGTACGACATGCTCTGAGTCTTACGGGCTCCCCAAGCAAGTCAGAACGTGCCTAGGCACAACTAAATAATTTAAATGACCTGGGTTCAAGGGCAAAAGTTAACCCATACCTTTAACTCTAACTGGAAGGACCCCCACATACTTGCTGGGAAAGAGGTGTTATGATCACACTGACTCCTGTGATGTCTATGCCGTGCCTGGAGTTGGTATTGTATAGGCCTGCCGTAATGTACCTGTTGGCAGTATGGGACCAAGCTAATGGATACATACCTGAAACATCTCCTCCTGACTCCCTCAGGCTGTCTGTAGGTTCTACTAAAGCCCATGTGGACTGGATTAGATCTAAGAAACCCAGCCTACTGGAGGAGATAATGGTCATGAGTGGATACCCCAGGGGTGGTGATCCCAATTACCTTGTATATGTAACAGTGTTTTAGCCGAGCTCGACGGATGCGTTTATGACGCAGATTCTTTCTTAGCAAATAGACAATGTGGAGGAAAGTCCTAATGGATCAAGTCCAAGGAAAACTACACAATGCCTGGCTTATAAACCTATTTTCCCACAGCTGGTACTTATTTGGCTCTCGTTACAGACTAGAGAATTCCCATGTGTATCAGCCTGGGATAAGTCTTCGCTATACCCTGCTGGGAGATATTGTAAGCTGAAAGACTGGTCTTCTCAAACTTTGTTCATGGACCTCTGTAGACATAGACTTGTGTCTTGAGCCACCTCCTTTGTGCCATTTGCAAGGTCCTTGGAGACCTCCTTGAAGTCAGTAGATGATTAGAGGTCCACCATAGTTTGAGAGTCACTGGTGTAAAACATTGTGATCGTTGTCCACATCCAGCCAGTCTTGGTTTATTAATTATTTTTTTCTTACACTTCACTGCACGTTGTTGCCAATCATATAAGGACAAAACGTATTTTTCTCCTACAAATGTTTTCCCCCACTAAGTCTGTTGCTCAACGTTGTTTTTGAGTGCGGACTTGTTTGAACAGGCTGCCCGTCCTCTCGTGTACTATCTCTACAAGTGTGATGTGGATTTATGACATTATCAGCTTGGCAGTTAAAACATTTTCTGTGTATTCAGCGTGGTTTAAAAAAAAAAAAAAAAAAACCTTTTTCAGATGAGTGACACTCAAACGTTTAACATACCCCATTGCGTAGGTGCGGCTTGTTCTGTCTCGACTAGCTTAATGCAGGGTAAACAAACTACATCTCGTCTACCACCTTGTGAAATGTAGGTCTTCGACACATGGATCGTACGTTTGTCGCCCGCGTGTAACTTTCCGCTAATTTTAAGATAAATTCGAAGTTTAATAATGTGGTGAACGTCCTCTTTTTAATTGGAGACATTCTCTAGTAAGTGAGTATTGGTAATGGCCACACACATAAACACGCTAATATTGGCTGTTGTTTGCATTGGTCGCTTAACTTAAAGCAGTAATAATAATTACAGTAAACATTTAATCCTTTCCAATTAAAGACTGAGCAATAAAGAGGACCTGTGAATGCAGGATGTTGGATAATTGGCATAAAATGGCAATAATACCTTGAATATGTATATATAATGTATGTAGATCACCCCCTTTGTGCTTTTGTTTAGCATCTGTACACGTGTTAGCAATATGAATGATATTGAGGGTTTGGCAGGGTTCTTCTCATAGCATCATTGTAGAGGAATGCTTGTATTATTTTATACGCTGGAGCAGGGTTGGGCAGCGTGCAGCTCTCCTTTTTTGATCTGTATTATTAAGGGGGATGTCACGTGGGATTCTCAAAGGATGTATATGGCGGTACTCGTAGTATAAAGTACGTTTTTTCCTGTGTTAATTTGCAAATGACGTTAATACAAAACTTTGTTGTATGTTTAATAACGACGGCAAGATACCAAGTCCATTTCAGTAATTTGATAGGAATGAGGAAAACTGTTTGCCTCGATTTCTGCATAATGATTGACCAAAAGTAAACGGGTTTGACCCGAAGTTCAGTTGACCGTAGTAGAAATCTGTACTCTTGTGGCAAACAAAAAGTCGGATTTTTTTCCTGATTAGAAAGGGTCTTTTGTGTCAACAAGCACACCCAGATGTCCCGTTTGTATATCCAGCCATTGTTTGCTTGGATAAAGTTTCAGTGCACCGCATTACCACAAATAAAAGAGAATTCACCCATTCTCATCTTTTAACGATTATGAACCACCTGATACTTTAATCAACTGATTTTAAATTCTCTGTTACCCGTATGTTTGATAAATCCCACCATGGATACGTGAGCTTTATAGAAAGCCTAGCGGAGAGAAGAAATTATAGAAAGCAGGATTGAGAGAGAATAAGATGCATTTATTAAACAAACAGATGAACAACGGCAACAACAATACCACAATGCAAATGCTATCAAAACGTCGAAGTGTAGAACGAGCTAGATGTATATGAATTGAATCATTTATTTTATACAATGAAAGCCTAGCTGAATGGTTGGACTGGTGGATCTTAATGCTAGTACCTTGCCTCATTCCCAAAAAAATGAATGTCGAGGAAATGCTCAACACGATTGTTAAAATTAATTATCTTAGTCTCCTTCATTTCCTGCCTGTTTTTTTTCTTATTCATATTCTGCCTGTCCTTTCTTAGTCATATCTGGTCAGAGTGGAAATCTTACCAGTAGATACGGCTTTGTGAGTATAGCGTTCCAAATGCGGGTCAAAATAATAATAAAAAAATAATCTTTTATACATTTAGTAAGGAGTTAATATATATTGCTGGGGCATTTTGTTAGCACGTCTCATGGTGATACATGTTACCCTTCTTTTGTTTCTTTAAGAGTAATCTGCATTCATCTTTTTTTTTAAATACAATTCTTAATGTGTGCACCATATTACAAAAAAGGTAGGCCTAAATGTTTTTTTTTTCATAATTTTTATTAAACCACAGCCACGATAAGTGGTACATATGGTCTATAATGGCAAACTTGGGTTTTTCTAGCAGCAGGCCGGGGGCTGCGTAACAAAGTACTGATGTCTGCGTTCTGGAAATGAACTTTTTGATACATTGAAAGTCGGGGAGTATCTAGTCTGAAATAGTTCACCCCCCCCATTACCCCTCTGCATACCAATAACGTGACTGACGAATATGAAGTGCCTCTGAAGTCCTGGAGAATGTTCTTTGTTCGAATGCAAATAGATATACATATAAAGCCAGTTAAAATTTCCTGTTCTCCGAAGCCAAGAGATATGGCCAAGTGCTCGACAGGACTTTGTAAGGACACAGAGTCATTTGAGTGTACGCATGTGTGTGTGTGGGAGAAGTTTTTGAGGCCATTGACGGTCCTGGTATGGGAAAGGTAAAGACTGTTTAAGGAGACTTGGACACGAGAAACTATTCGCTTGAGGTTATCTTGCAAATTATTAATTGTGAGAAAAGGCGGGAGCCCCCGATTGCGTATTGCACATATTTTAATGTCATAATGGGCTTGTTTTCACAGACCCGATTCCTTCGTTCTGTGGGAAATGTCAGCGGGGTGTAGATGGTGTTTTTCTTTCTAGCGACCCTGGCCCTCAGAAATCTAGCAAATTGTTGCTTATTTGTTCATGGATACCAGAGAGTCCATCCTGGGATTTAAAATCTGTCAGCTTGCCATATCACTCCTTTCCTGTGTCTTTCTTTCATATTCTTTAAAGTCTGTTTGTCATCTACGTGATGAAAAGAAAAACAAAAGCCAAGGCTTTTCTTTAAAAAAAAAAAAAAAAAAAAACTTCGTGGTTTTCTATTTTTGTTCAAGGCAAATAAAGAATCTACAGGCTGGATTTTTTATTTTATTTAAATTCTTAAAGAAAAAAGCTCACTACAGTTGCTTTATTTCATTGTACTACAAGATATTTCTTTATCTTCCGGTGCAAACGTTGTAGCTTTTATTGGAGTCCATTTCGTTCCACCAGCCTTTGCCAGACGCTTTTCCGGGTTACTTCAGACTTCTGACCTTAGGCTAGTAACAGAAGGCTGCCAGTACGTCTTAATGCCATGCTTCTCTCCTTAACTGCCCTAATATGCCTTCTCAGGTCAGACATGGTTCCTGCTACGAAGACCTAAACCGTGTACTTGTATGCCTTTAGGAAACCATTAATCAAATATTACTTATATGAAAAGTAAGGTTTGCACAACTGTTAGCTTAAGTGTTTGGGTTAAAATAGCAGCTTTTATATCCTATATCATCAATTACTTGCTGCTGTCTCCTTTTTTTGGACTGCAGTAATTAATCCGTGTCAAAAATAAAGTATATTTGCTCTTTAAACAGTTTATTGTGATCCCTTATTATTAGGGTCCTTGGGGTCGGTCTGCTTCATATGCCCTTATAAAAGCGCTCTTGCTTTCCGTGAATCTGCCGAGTTCCTCAAGCAGTAGGGAACTGTTTACCCAAAATACTAGATGAAGACCCCACAAACGTTGTTTTTGTCCCCCCTGGTAATTGATATGGCTGCTTTGTTAAATATCTACTTCCTTTTTCCCTTTATCAGCAAAAGAAGTAATTGTTTCCTTGAATGTTTATATTAGATTCTTTGACCAGAGATTCCATACAATGGTAGAGGTTGGGTTCTCATTGACCCTACACACTCTGTAAAGTTCTGAGGGCTCGCCTAGAAGAATAAAAGAGTTTCCTTGTCGTAGCTAATAAAGTCTGCTTGGATCTCCTATCGTTTCTTCTGCTCTGCTGCACTTTGTAATTAGAACTTCCTTCAGCTGCACACATTATATTCCAAGACTGAATTCCATCGAAGAAGAACATCTCTCCTGGTCGATGCGTCTGCGGAATTCCATTCTAAATGTAAAATGAGATGTCAGAATACTTGGGGGAGAATGCAATTTATCAAGGGGGTTTTGTAACAGAAAATGAAGACGCAGATACCCCCCCCCTTCCTATTCATATACTCGTTATAAGTTGTTCACACCAAATCCCAGCTCTCGCAAAAAATGTAAAACTGGAATGAAAGCATTGGTTTTGTTCAACCAAAAAAGAAAAAAAGGCTTATTCTTTAAAGGAAAAGAAAAATTCTTTCCCATGGTTAGGTTGTTGGTAACATGAAGTTCTAGGAACTATGTGAGCCTTTTGTTAAGTTACCTGTGGCTGTCGGGCATTAATGCTTCTCAGGCATTAGAGATGCTACTTAAAATTGCAGCCCTTTTATTAAAACAATGAAATCCTGCAAAGTAACATTTATGAAGCTTATTTTGTCACTTTTTTTTGTAAATTTGCTTAATGACAAAAACATCCTTGGAACCGGTCCCATGCCGAGAAGAAATGGTTCCTGTCTGTAAGGGAACTCTGTAATTAAAGAAACTATTCCAATAGCGTCTCCTATTTTGTTTATGGTAGGACAACTGCTTAACACTCTCACCCCCAGGGAGGCGAGCAATTTAGAAAATGTGTTATGTTGGTTTTTGTTGCGGTGTAAGGTATTGACTTGGTGCAATGCCAAAAGTTGAGCACGAGTTAATATATATATATATATATTTTCCTTTCTAAACTGTAGTGTGCGTAGATGGAATTCTGAAGGTCGTTGAGATGGTTCTATCTCTGTGGTCATTCCGTTCCTTGGTTATGAAACCTGTCTGAGTTCCTGCTTGCTGGGCTCTATGCGTACATGGAGAAGCCACATGTTCTCAGTTACCTACAGATGGCTTGAAATTGTCTGGGAGAGAGACGGCAAGATTAATGAGCTTCTGATTTTCCCGTCACAGCTCGTAACTTTTACATTCTCTTGTAGTTATCCAAGTTTGGATTCTATGTCCCGCATTCCAGGAGCATTGGCTCCTAACGTTTTACTACCGGCGCCTTGAGTTTTTGGTGGGCTGCTTTGAGTGAAGATATAGGCACTTTATATAAAAAATATTTATATAATATATAAAGATTATTTAAATAAATATATACACGCATGGATGTAGCTTGTGCATTAAAAAAAAGTGTGTTGAAACTACACTGTGTTCCCTGTGTCCGCTCCTGTAACACATGGCTGTTTCCCTGACACTATCTAGTTACTTGTATCATGGGTTAATTTAGTAGCAGGAAACGGGGTCAAACGCCTCAGGTGTATCTCAGTTGACCTTTCCCATGGGGCAGACTGCTAAATAAACAGAGGTGAAAGGACGCTAACATCTGTGGCATGAAAGGGCTTTGGGCCTAGGTGGCCTTTGATGCGGGGAATTGTCTGTAACATTAATTAAGGAGCTTATATTTGCAGGCATTGCCTCTACATTTACAGGTTCAATGTGTGCGATCCATCTACACACATTTTGGTGACATTTTAGATTTTAGGCCGCTTATACCGGTTTTCTTGTGCTATTAATGAATGGATTGTAGTTTTGATGTTAATGTGCGGTGAATGTGCCGGTGTTACGCGCTGTCATCTTCGCCGTGGAGGTTTAGGTAATTATGGGTGCTGTCCTGTTAGCAGACGTCGTGGTTTCATGTGAACGTTCCTGTAGGGCCGCTGTCTGAGGAAGTGGTGTGTCTCCCGCAAATTGTGCTGCGCGTGCAACTCTACTGCTTTGTGATATTAACACTTTAGTGGCAAGCGAGGCTGGGTCCCTATATACACATTGATGGCTGTAAAATATTCTGTAACAGTTCTGATGGGCTGATTTCGTTGGATTTCTATAGGGGGGTCACCTATGCAGGAGCGGGTTTTTCTCCACGCGCAAAGAGGTGCAATATGTGGTCTTCGTCTTGTCATTTGAGTTAGCTTGATCTTTATTATTTGTGCAAAAACAAACACCTCTGTATCAGTGTTTTGGTGTTCTTCCAAATCATAGGATAAACTGAACTTCTGGCCATCTTTCTTTTATTAAAACATAAGATTGCTCCAGATGTGGTCTGTTCGAGTATGTTGGATTGCACCGGGAAATCAGGAGGCAGATGGATAGGGGGAGCCTTTGGGTTCTTTTAGAGGGGCCGTGTTTGGTTGTATACCCAGAACCTAACTTTTTTTTATTTTTTGAGTATTTTATAACTTAATTTATCACCTTGTCATTCTGGAATAAAATCCACTTCTTGTTACTAAGAGCTCGCAAAGCTCTTAATTGTTCATCAAGGGAGATAAACTGTTAATTGGACATCTATCGGAAGAAGTCTTCTAGTGAGGAGTCAAACTTTACAAATCAACCCTCTGGCAGTTACCCACAATATTATGTTTAATCATCATGTTCTCATCCTGGCATACCTTTAAATATGAATACATACCGGTATAGTTAAGGTAGTGGACAATGTTGTGTTTAATGCACATAAAGCAACATTTTATTGTGGAAAAAGGAATCTTTATCATTGTACGAAAGTTCAGAAATACATTTTCTACAATAAAACCATTGTCTTTATCTTTCTGCTTCTTATTAAATTTATAAAACAAACAAAATCCCTGTGCATTGTGTCTGACTAAATGGTCTGTAGACCTTGACGTGCCAGTTGTGCTGCGGTTGGAGCTTGAATTGGCATGTGTTGCTAGCGATCGAAAGGAGTTATATTTTACTTATTTCTCTCACAAAAAAAAATTCGCTTTAGGAAATTGCTCCAATAAACAAAAGCTGTAAGTAGTGACCCGAGAATGTCGTCTGAAATAATTGCTGGATTGTATCTAATGATTTCATTGGCGTCAACGTAAGCTCGGAATCCAGCGGCTCGGTTGAGGGGGTTCATGAAACCCCGAGTCTAAAGTTAGAACGTTATCCTTTGCGGTCGGAATTTTTTCTAATATTTAGAAAATGAAGATGCCTACTCTTCAGTTTTTGCCCCCTGGGTAAAATATTCCATGATATGGGTATTTAGGTAGAAAAAAAAACTTGTGCAAATGTATCTGGTAATTGAATTTGATTTATAGGTGAACAGTATGAGAGGGTAGGGATGAGTTTACTGCCGCCCCAACCTAGTCGGCCAAGGCAAGTATACGTCGCTGGGTATATGACAGATCTGGGCGACCTGAATACCCCCAGTTTAAGTTGAACTACAATTGCCATGAAGTGTTGCATTGTTCTCTTGGATAGCTGGGGAACGCAGCATTGTAATTCCCATAGAAGGGTTGTTTTAAATGCATTATAGTATTAGATGGTTTCTATACATTTTCTATGTCGAAAAGAACAATGTTCAAAGAACGCTGAGCGTTGTACAAACCTATTGAAAATGTTTTTCCTTCCAGTGTAGTTTTCCTTAACTTGAGATTCCTTCCATAAGCCTTTCTTGGGTTCTGGATAAAGCTGCTTGCGGTAATAGAATAAATTGCCTTAATGCTGACTTGGGTCGATGCAGTTTCTTAAGTGTTTATATTGGCGGCTTATTAACAAAATATGGACAATGCAGAATTAAGCCGTGGGTGTAGCTAGCAATGTCCAGCTGACATATCACTTTATTAAATATCAATTCAGCCAAAATATACATCCCGCTTGTCGAGTCGTTTTATTATTAGATTGCTTTGAAAGTAATCTGCCTGGTGGTTTTTGAACATATTCTTCTTTGGCTTTCCTTTTCCAAATTAGAATTTCAACATATAGCTCACTCGCTTTGGTTACAAACCTAAGAGATTAACTTTTTTCCCCGCAAAGGCTTGGATTCCTTTGAACAATCCCACTTACTGTACAAATAATATGGTAATTACTTTAAGGCTCTCTGAGACGGGATGAGACCAGTGATGGTCCTCGGTCTTCTTGTCATGGGAAGTAGAATGTTGGGTTTGGAGTAAGAGCCGTGACATCGTCCATACAGAAAATCCCTGAATGTTTTTCTCTTTTGCACATTGGGTTTTGGTGGAGGTTTTCTTCTAATGGTTTGTCATTTCATTTGAAATTGAGTACACCAGTTAGCCATTAGTACTTTCAAAATGTAATAAAATGTGAATCTATAGCCGTTTTCTTTATCTCTATACCCTAGGGTCCCTTATCCAAATCTGAATACCACTCCCTGATTTTATTGCTGGTGATCAGTAAAACGATTATAATTTGCTCAATGCGTGGTTAAAAATCAATAGGGAATTCATAGCCGCGATTTGTTTCATTAGACACACAGGCCTCTATTGTTTGCAACACGCTTTAAATGCCTTCGCGGTTGAGACATGTTCTGGAGCGCTGTGGGCACAAAAACGGCAGCCGCCATCACAGGGAGAACTTTATTCCCACGTTACAACAGCCATAAAAAGACTTTAACGCAAAGTGACTCCTACTTAAAACAAACATGACAACTCGCCACCGTGCACCATTTTACTTGTACATGTCCATCATGCAGTGATTCCCAAGCGGATGGTTCCCTCGACATTTACTATGTGAATGGAACATTTTCGGTGCATTGACTTTGCCTGTCCTTGTTGCTTATTCTTCATTAGAAGGGTGTGTTTTTTTTTAAATGAATACCCTATCCATGCCTTTACCTCCTCCTGCAGCACAGCAACGTTGGGACGTTGGCTGTAGGCTGGGTGGGTTCACCCAAATATATAACCTAAAGATTTCAGTCAAACACCAATGTGAAACCCAAATTAGCCACATTTTCCCTTTTTGTTGAGAGTACTAGAATTTCTTGAATTTGTATAATTCTGTTTTTTTTTTTAATTTTATAAAATGTATTTTTTTGCCTCTGATTTCATCTTCCCCAAAGGGAAAATCCCCTTTAAACTAAATACCGTCCTGAAATAATTTCAGTTCTAAGCTTCAGGTAGGTTAGGAAAACGAATGTAACTAGGTGACACTTTTAGAACGATGAAATTACATCTGACTTATGTTTTACTTTTACAAGGATAATTTCCTTCTGGCCGCTGCGTGGCCGTATGCAGTAAAATGTGCCAATTACCAACACAAGCGATCCTTTGATAGCCTCACTCAGCTGTTCAGGGTTTTGTGAATCTGCCCCCTAACCAGGAGACATGATTGAAAAATGTGCTTGCTGTCCTTTATTGAATGAACCTTTGCCCCGACCCAACAGATCTAGATGGCACAAGAGCTGCTTCTGGCGTTAACGTCCAGACTTGTTATGAAAGATCTGCCTCCCCTGCCTCCCCTGTGTCTCCTCATGCGCAAGGCATCTTTGGAAGAAAAAAAAAAGGCAATGCTTGTTAACCTCTGTCAAAATTATTTGTTTTCCATTACCAACATCGTTCAAAATGTTTTAATCTGCAATTAATCAAATCTGCCCAATTTCCCTGCTATAAAAGCCATGTCACTTGGTCTGATGTTGTATTCGGGATAGCCATATGTGATCATGAATGTTTCAATTCACTCGCTTCTACTGGAAGGCCGTTCTCTTTATCTACCATCTTACTGGGGAAACAAGACTTTCTTACATTACTTGTCGGCAGGAAAATACTTGATGAGCCAAATGGGTCTCGCCTGCTGTTGAGATCTTTGATTCTATGTAAAGGCATATTATTGTGACATTCTCTTATTAAATGTTTGCTACGGTTCATATTTTCCAGGTGACCATTTGAAAGTATGTCCACAAGGACACACATGCTGCTCCCAGGCAATGGAGGAAAAATACAGTCAACAGAGCAAGCATGACTTCAAGCAGGCGGTCATCGACCCGTGCAGCAGCATGCAAAATATATTCGCCTCCAGATACAACAAGTTTGATGGTGAGTAGCTTCTTTCTCTCCCCCACTCAATCCTCCTGGGTGTTTTATATTCATTTCATTATATAGATATGTTTTATATTTATAATTATGAGGTAGTGGTTAAGAAAAACCACTCCTCTGGATGAAATGTGCTAATAAGAGCTGAAACCAACAGACGGACACATGAAAAATGTCTCGTAAACGGTCCTCGGCCTGATAGATTTTTATAGATCGCTTTTTTTTTTTTTTTTTTTTTTTTTATATTTATATATATTTTTTTATTCCCTGCACCCAGTTGGCTTTCATTGTAGTCCTACAAATTTTCTAATTCCACAGTGGGTTTTTTTTCTTGTTTTCTACAGAACATCCCAATTTGTTTTAAAGAAATCATCAAGACTTTTTAACGGTTTTAGGTGCTTCCACAGCAACAACAGTCTTAGCAGGATTATTTTTATTGCTTGAAATTTTAATTAAAAGGAAACCAACTTTACATTTTTTGAGTTTATATAGCAGCGACCTATTAGTGTGTTCACACGTGTCAAATGACAATTAAGCATTCCCTAAAAATACAGCAAATTGTAGAAGGTAAAACGTTTCCAATTTATTTTAATGTTTCCAGCTTTGGCTACACAAGTACATGTTTTTACCATACTGGAAGGCATCTGCTCCATGAGTTGAGGTTTTGATGACCCAAGCAAGCTTAATTTAGAAATCATTTTAATTTCCTCTTTTCTAGTTTCTCATCCCTTTTTGCCCCAGCTGCCACTGGCCGCTATGTGCTCTTAAGTGCTACTTAACCAAATGTAATTCAATTTCCAACCAGATAATGAATTCCTTCTAAAATGGGTCTTTTGTAATCAAAAACCACAAAACTTAAAAGACGGCAGTAAAATATCTTGGACATCTGTTTGGAGATTGCATGGTACTATAGCGTGTGCGATTGTGAGTGGACTAAGCTGCTAAGTGGGTTTTTAGTGTCCATACATAATGTCCGTACAATTTTGTGAAAATATATTTGACTCCATCTGATTTTTACATATTTTTATCAGATCATTTTGAGGGAGTCCTTGGAGACCCCAACATTTGGAGCTTGATTCATCTGTTTGATGTGCTAGGTAATCAAAAAGGCCGTTTTCAAGTGTTAAAATATTATTATTCCCTGCCCCTGAGCCCAATGAAAGGCATTATAAGGATCAAGTGTTCAAAGACCTTGTAAAACAATCAGGCCTGGTTTGCCCTATAGAATTCAAATGAATGTTGACCGTTGCCTTCAGAATTAAGTTGTCGGCACAAAGGGTTCCAAATCTACTGCATTCAAGAGACACATTAGCCTGAAAAGGGTTACCAAGACACTTCTAAGGCTCTGGGGCTCCACTGAGCCACCGCCACAGCCATGTTGTATTGTGGAGAGGGTTTGTGGCTATAGTCAGTCTTCTGAGGAGTGGCGGGTATTGTCTGGATTTCTTTAATAAATTCCAGAGTGGCGTGTTTCTTCCCTAAGAATCCCTTTTTAGATTCTTGAGTTTTTGTTGAAAAGCAAATAACCTTGGTTGCCATATGTACCAAACGAGACACACCTAGCCTTACTGACTTAGCCACAGTGCTGAGCGTTGCAACTTGGCCATGCGGAAGGTACAATGAATGTCTGTGCTGCAACAGACCTTCATTGTTTTTAAAGCTCCATGGGCCAGTCGGGGAGATCGAAGGATCCCCTTAACCAGCCCATGATCTCCACACCCCGTGTCAGGGGGACAGTGCCCGAAACGGGGAGTGTTGGAAGGTGTGATTTATGTCTGCGTGCGTGTGTGTATGCAAGCATGTATAGTGTGTGTACACTTTTTTATTTTTTATTTTAAAGCTTCACTTTTGGGTGTTGGTGTTTAACCTCAGTGTTACACACACCCAAAATGTGGGGCCGTGTAGTAGTTTATACAAGCTTCCCACAGAGAGGCCATGATTCAAAGTTTGCGATACACACCCGTGTTTTCTTTTAATAAGAGTTACATTTCTGGTTACATCGGAGCTTCTGTGAGAATGGAGATGTATTTAGCAAAAACAAGAAGGCCAGTTTCATACTTTAAAACTGGACCCCCTCATTCCTATGTTCCCCACAACTAAACTGTATATGTTTAGTGTTGAGAAAAAAAATCATAACTGAAATTGTATTCGCGAACGAGCATTTTGTAGGCCAGTTCTAGGTTAGGGAATGCACCTTTTTGGAGTCATGGACCAGAATGATCACCACCTATTATTTTCTGTCTCAGGAATAATCTTGTGCTGAAGGCAAATTCTGGAATTGTTTATTTCCCTAGGTTAGAATTAGTTTTTTTTTTTTTTTTGGAGGGGGGGTGTTGCCCTGGGATCTAACTCCCAGGAATACTGGTGTACTCGTTCAAACAATCCCCTATATATACTGTGTTCGGGTGAATAGGGGGCATTGTTTGTATTTGAAACTGCTAAAAAAAAAAAGTTGATTTGTCGTCCTTGGAAAATGTTTGTTATATTTTTCATGGGATTTGCATTGATTTAATGATTGTAGCTTATTTGTCGCTCGGTTATAAACCAAAATAGAAATGTGATTCCTGTTTGTAGGTCTGTGTATGTGACTTTGCGTAAAGGTGTTAATTTATGGAACCCAAAAGTCCAGACATTGGAGGCCGAGAACATTTATGTACTTTTTTCTTTCTTTCATACTCAAACAACTCTTGATTTAGTTTTATAGTAATAGGCTTAAATTTCCTCTGTGATTTTTTTTTTTATTTTTTTTTTATTTTTTTTTTTTGTTTTTTCTTTTCTCCTCTGGATCAATGTAATTTATTTTAAATGATTTATGTATAAAGCTTCGGATTTCAACCTGTCTATGGATCTCTTTATGTTCTATAAAGAACGCAAGTGTTTATGTTGGAGTTTTATGTATTTGTGTCGTGTTGGCTTTTTCTATAGCGCTGTAAGGCAAAAGTACATAGCGGTGTAGAAGAACAGCCCACACTTCACCCTTGTTTTGACCAAGCTACCAACTTTGTAATGTCCTTGGTATCAGCTAAAGATCTAGCTCCAAAAACAAATTTGACGTCCCTTGGTAACCGCTGGGGAAAGCTCCAGCGCTGGCTCTGGTGAACAATGAGTGTGGGGATCCGTTTAGACCCCAGTGTGTATAGTGTGTGTGTGTGTGTGTGTGTGTGTGTGTGTATATATATATATAATTAGTGTCAGTCAGTGTGTGTGTTGGATAGTGTGTGCATGTGTATATGTGTGGTGTTAATGTGTATGGGTGTCTGACTGTGAGTGTATGTCAGCATGTAGTGTTACTGTGTGTGTATTAGTGTATGGGATTAGTGTGTGCGTGCGTTGGTGTCTGTTATTATATAGCGTTAGCACGTGTTTTTAGCAGTTAATATTTTATCAATAAGTAACTTGACTTTCTAAAAATTTCATGTATATCAGTTTATTAAATGGATTTATTTAAATTTTTTTTCTATTTTGTTTGATATCTTTATAATGAGATGTATGTTTAATTATCATATACAGTATATTTATATATTATGGGAACATATCATGGTGGGGCATAAACTTCGAACAGAGAACGGATTGGGGAAGTATGACCAAAACTTTAAATGTATGAAAATTAAAAACATGATTTGGGGGGGGGGGATCTGGGATGCCGGCATTCCTAAATTTTCCTAGACCCAAACCAAATTTGTTGAACCCCAGAATTACTTTGTTTTCATAGGCTGGCCATTTCAGGTTACCCACTTAATCAGGAATTAAGTAATCTTGATATGACATCTGTTTCTTTTATCCCGGCTCTTGTAAATATACGGAAGTCATTAGCCATGTGCTCAAAGGCACTCTCTTTGATATTCTCAAGGTATCTATAACCCCCCCCATTTAAGGATTTAATCTATTGTGACCACCCATATTTACATTGTATTGTGGGTGAGAAGATATGTTTTATCATGCCTTTCGGAACTGTACGTACATTATCTGTCTATACAAAGCACTAGATTTATGTATCGTTTATTTTACCAAAGCTGCCGCTCCTCGTATAACCCACGCAGGTTGTTTGTGTTTGGAAATATTATGTGCCCTAAGCAAATCGCCTAACTTAAAAGAAAAAAAAAAAAGAAAAAAACAAAACAAGAAAAAACCAGACTTAAATTACCAACTCGTTCTATAGATCATGTTTGGGATATATATTATTTTTAACGATTGTGTGAATCCATGTAATTAAATAAAATGCACTAACATAGTTTGTTGTGAAGTATTGAAGGTAGACCACGCGCTCGCTCTATTCAGGGGGTTGAAATGGAGGTAGCGTCTTTGTATACCGATCGGAGTAACTTTGTGGTTAATATAAATCACCGTGGAATTTCAAGCATTCTGAACCTAAACACCCAATTCCCCTTTAGACAGGAAATGCCACTCGTAGGAAATCAACATACTCTGATTTTATTTAATTATTTTGGGATTACTTTTATGCTACATCGGCGTTTACTTTTCCCCAAATTCATCCCGTTCTATTCCTGAAGGATTTTCAAATGACTTTACGGGTCTGTCTGTCGTGTTTTTAAAAGCCTTTTGTTTTTCTGAGAATCTTGGAAAGCTTCTATTGTTACAATTTCTTACAAAGTTAAAATTTTTACCCAGGCTTAACGCAAACATATTTTGGAAAGGTCCCAACATAGAGCAACTATTTACCGATCATTAGTCTACGCTGAAGAGAGATCAGAAACAGACATATCTAATGGAATGTAATTAAAGTGCTTTTTGACCTTATGAAACTCCTTAGGGATACCTAAGGGTTAATTACTTTTTTTTCTTCTCTTATTCTGCTAGTCGTGGGAAAGGTGCAGGCCTCTCGTTATAAATGAAAACATTTTCTTTCACGTAATTCAGACAGCTGTTAGGTCAGTTCCCACCCAGTTGGTTTATGCACACTGCAGTCCATTTTACCGCATTGGATGAATCCGTCTATTATTTATGATTTTTGGTGGCGTCCCTCCTCCCACGTCGTCTCATACAAAATTCACCTAAACTTATGGGTTGAAATCAAAAATAAAATGAAACCAGGTATGCGTAGATTTGGGTTATTTCTCGGCCCACATGTTCTGGCTTCGTTATTTTTTTATGAGCCACGGAAGTTACATTTTTTTGAAATCTGTATCCACAATGAAATTTACAGCAGCTATGGCTCCTTTTTGCCCTCTTAAATAATCTTTTATGTTGTATTTAAATAGCACGGATAATTTACACAGCACTTCTTGCAGTACATATATTCAAGGTGTATGACAAAACTAGAATGGAGAGATAAAGATAAACCGATATCGTAAAGATAACATTTTAAACTGGCTAACGAACAATAGGAATTGTCCCGTTTTCTCATATTTATGCAATCTAAAAGTAAGTGTGGAAAGGAAGATTGCTTATTCTGGGTAGATCAGAACTGCACAAAAGGCTACTTTTCGACTTGGTAAGAATCATATTTTGCAGAATCTTAGCTTTTTTGTTTCTAAGATTGTATTTAAAACTGTGTTGTCTTCAGTTCTTATTGCTTGATCTTTGACTATAATTAAATTTGTTTTCCTCCTTCCAGAATTTTTCAAAGAACTTCTTCAAAATGCCGAAACATCGTTGAATGATATGTTTGTGAGGACTTATGGAAGATTATACATGCAGAACTCTGAACTCTTTAAAGATTTCTTTGTGGAGCTGAAGAAATATTATGTTGGTGGCAATGTAAACCTGGAAGAGATGCTGAACGATTTCTGGGCACGACTTCTGGAGCGCATGTTCCGACTAGTCAATCCGCAGTTTCACTTCACAGATGAGTATTTAGAGTGTGTCAGCAAGTCCACAGACCAGCTGAAGCCTTTTGGGGATGTACCACGTAAACTCAAGCTTCAGGTCACCAGAGCCTTTGTGGCAGCTCGCACCTTCGCACAAGGACTTTCAGTCGCAAGAGATGTGATCAACAAAGTGTCCATGGTAAGAGAACCCTCCTTTCTTCATATCCACAGCCTGGTAGTCTTTTTCTTAAATACGTCTGTTGGTAGCTTTGGTTGGCAGCAATTAAATATCCTTGGCACCCATCTTAGGAACTATATCCTTGTATCCTGACCCATATAATCTTCTGGCTGATGCTCTGTGCAGGAATAGTCTGGTAAATGATGTTGACCTGGCAGAGGAGTGGAGACCACACACAGACCATGTTATAAGCCAACTCTTTGCATGTGCTGGAATGTGTTCTGCCTTTGGGCCCGTCTGTTGCTTAAATTCCGAAGAGTATCTCACATCACCCTCACAACTCTGATATATAATAACTGTATTGATGGACTTGGTGCTTTACCTGTATGAGTTTTATTAAATAAGATGAGTGAAGCTGAGTAGATGAAATAGCCACATAATATTCAGCATGGCTGGTGGTATATAACTACTCCTCTTCTGCTTTATGCCTTAAGTGTGATATTAGATGTATGACTCTTATTGATTTAAAAACATTTTTGAGGATTGTGATATGCCATCTGATCATGTTGATAAAAGTGGCCCTGAACAGCAATGTGTTGAGGAGGTCCATGCCCTTGTAGTTGACCATTCTGTCTTTTGATGTATCATTGATTTACTACCCTCTTGACGTACTGATACAGTTTTGTGTAAAACAAAACAAAAAAACAAGCCTTGTTTGTATTACTATCCATAAATGGCCCATCTAATGTCTACAGCCCACTCCCAACACGGTGCTGCCTGATGTAGACTGGGGAAATGCTGTGCGGGTACAACGTATCCGTGTCATAAAAGTATACTTACCTAGCTCTCTGGAGATTACGTAAAGGATGGGGTGGACTGGAACATATTTGTATGGTCGGATGTATATAAATGTGAATGAAGATGATAGTTTTGGGGCTGGGTTTAAGGATGTTGGAATGGGTGTGACTGGAAATTCTTGGGGAAATGTACATGTTTTATTCCAGATGTTTTGGCTTAGAGGAAAGAAGTATAGCGAGAGAGAGAAAGGTCTCTTTTATTTAAGTAATTTGTATGATCTTCCTTCTTGTTGGTTAAACTCAGGCTCGTATTGACATCACGTAGGATGGTTCACACATCCGTTACGTTGGCACCTTTCACGTGTGTTATGATTATTCAGGATTTGGTTTTGTTGGGACATTAAATTGTTCCTAACATAATAGTGGGGTGTCTTATTTCTTGTTCTATTGTGTTTAGGTCAGTAATTTTGGCAATGGTTCTTCCTGGTTAGTAGCTTCCCCTGGACGCCATTATTCCAACTGTTTTCACTTGTGGTGTAAACACCCAGCCAATGTTTTATTCATATTCTCATTGTGCCTCCCATAGTGTCCCAGAAAGTCTTAGTAGTTCAAGGGTCTCTAGCAGGAAGCTGATGCTTTCATTGAAGGGAATGGTTGAGACCCCTGCCCCCAGATTATCATGTCAGGTCTGTTTTCCCATTTGGTCTGTTGCATGGGGGTTAAGCTTTGGGCCTCAAGGGCTTCCTACAGGCCGGATATTTATGATATCCCAGCATAAACACGAGTAGCCTAATGAAAATTATTTGAGTCAAATAAGTCCCTTACATTCATAGCAAGGATTTACTAAAATCCTGGAATGGTGTGACCCTCTAGGCTTGGAGTTCAGCTCATCCATATGATCTTCTGCATACAAGCACTTCATGACAGGCAGGCCCTTATATCACAAGAAAAACTGATACTTTGTAAGTCGGCCGTCTGCGTTTGTTTTAATATTCTTGTTGCGCAGGTGGAGCAGTTACCTGGAAAGTGTCTACCTGAGAAAGTACATCTGCTAAAGTTTAGCTAGGAATCTGAGATGTTTAATCCTTAAAACCTGAAGGGCTGGACTGGAAAGTCTTGATTTCTTTGTCTAGACTGGAAAGGATTCCTAGGCTTGTAGCTGAATGTAGCGCTTGGCAGCCCGAGGTAGTAGACGTACCGCTGCAGGTCACAGCCTGTAGGGCTGGTAATGACAGAACTCGCATCGGTTCTCTGTGCTACGACAAAGAAACGTCACTATGGGCCCTCTCAACCTAAACGCGAATACCGGAGGAGCATCTGGACGCATGGCGGCACCCTGTCCTGCTGAAATTGGGTTTCATTGCATACAAATTCTGCTTTGTTTCTGATTTTTGCCCCCATCTTTATTTTGTAGCAAAACAAGCTCTCCATAATGACGACAGTCCCACAGAAGTGCAATCCATTCCATTTATCGGCATGATTTATCAACAGCACAGTACTGCAAATACCACATGTGCCATTAAACGGAATAATCCATGGAACAAAATGAATATTTCAGGTTTAACTATGAATATTTTTAAAGTAATGTAGTTTGAAGAAAAGTTTTTTTTGGGGTCACCTTCTCTACTAAAACGCCACACGAGGCTGATTCTTTATGGCAATGCTAATAAAGTCCTGCTTGTCCAGCGAAATCCTTTCCTCCACAGACTTATATTGGAGCGCCTCTCTCGGTAAGACCGAAGGGTGATCGCAGGTTGTATGACAGTCAGGATGTTTAGTAGACTGGACTAAGATAATAGGGAGAGAACTCTAATATGCAGCTGCCTGACAACAGTCTGTCCTTTGCGGCAACCCAGTGGAGGTAGTTTGATGACCGGACTTGCCCGCCATGGGGCTGCGCGCACTTCATTCAGTAGGTTACCCATGAATTATTTTCCTTTTGTGCCAGTGTGTTGGGAACTAAAGCCGAGTTAGCAATTTGTTTTGCAAGAAGTACATTATGAAGTACAAGGTTCATTTGGTCTGGAAGTGCACGGTCAGCAGATATGGTTATGTTAGAAGGAAATCTTTGTACAGGATCTTGTGGAGCTGTTAGTGGTTTACTGGTTGAGTAGCCAGCCATGTCTTGGTCAGTGATTAGTATTTGTTGAGTAGACAGTCTCTGTAAGACAGCCGTAGCCAACTAGATTTTCAATGTTTTTCAATGGCGCGTTCACTTATGACCATTAGCGCAGATGTTATCGGGTCTGTTCACAAAGCTTAGAGCTGGCCTGGCCAACTAATCTAAACTGGCTGAATTTAAGCAAATTGTCAACTATATTCAACTACAGTTATAGGGAACTTTTAGTTGCTCAAAAGGGTTACTAATAAAGAGAGTAATACCAGATTTGTGTTCAAGGTGTTCTAGAACAAACAATATAATCGGTTTCACCAACGTTTTTTGTTTTTGTATAGGGTTTCTTTGTTTTAAGCTGTTAAGTGTTGGACAGGTGTGGTTTCCTCACTAACCTGTAACAAGTACTTTGTATGATAAGGAGTAGAGGACACATTTATATGTTCATAAACCTGTCACTGTAGATAAGATTAGTTGATTGGCCCATTCAAACGTTGTGTGTTTTAATTGTGCCTGAATACAATTAGGAGGTTGTGTTTTTATTACCTTGTCTGCCGTTTGCTATATTAGGTAATTGTTAACCTGGCTGTTTTATCCTGGAAGATTGTAAAGCTTTAAGTGGTTACAAGCATACAAAATGTAAGGTCATGGGGGGAGGGGGGCATACACAAAGCAAAGGCCTTGGGTGTATTTATAAACCTGCCATGCGATGCTCAACAATGTGCTTTTTTCCCCGAGTGGAGTGCTATATCCATTCTATCTCGTTGGTGTATGCTTTATGATGGGGATAGTTATATGCAGGGAGAGTATAACCATTTACTGTTGCAGAATAGAATGTGTGCTGCGAAATCTATTTTAGATAGACCAGTGGCCGCCAGACGTCGGCTGTGGGCGCACTGGTTTGCACAGCTCTTCAGAGAAGCGCTAGCTTAGTCGTTATTATACTTGGAATTGTCCACATATGACTTTAAGGTCCGTGGCCTGGATTCCCAGCGGGTGTCCGTGGCCTCCCTGCAATCTGTCATACTGTGGCTTTTTGTGTGAATGATTGGGAGCTACGGAATCACGCACTCCAATTTTTAACAATCTTATAAGTCTTAAGGCTTCCATCTTTTCGGTTTACTTTTATGGATGATGGATTTTGGGAGTAACGCAAATCATTTCATCAGATCTTGAGTGGTTTTATGCCTTCAGACCTTTTTCTTACCAAGAGTCTGTCTCCAGGAGGACTGCTTGCTATATCACCTGCAGGTGATATGAGCAAAGCACTCCTTATATGGACATTGGGTCTGCGGCAGATGACCTCACATTTTGGCTGTCTTTGTTGTCCTTTCACTCAACACGGTGGCAGGATACATTTTGGGCACAGACTTAAATTGAGTTTCTCTATAACCACAATTATCATAGTGTAAACTCTGCTCCTGAAATGACGTTACAGCATGGCATCTGTTATTGTGATATTTGTTTGAGTGTTCTCATTTCTCTTGTACAACATTGTTTTTGCTGGATCAGACAACGCTGTGTTCTGGAATGTGACTCTTAATTCAGAAGAAGGCTGAACATGGTAATTTTATGAGTGCTGGTATATGCTACTCTGTTCCTGTAATAATAAAAATCCATTACAGATCATAGGAACACAGTACTCTTCATTCCCGACTGTCCCGGTGGGGTTTTCAGCTTAGGCTTAATAAAAGTTGTGTTTTTGTTTTGCTGTATAATGGCAGTTTTTAGAGTGTCTAACATACATTCACTTTTGCCTTTTAGGTGAACCCAACACCTCAGTGTGTAAGAGCGATATTGAAAATGACCTACTGTCCTTACTGTCGGGGGCTTGTGACAGTAAAACCTTGCAATAACTACTGCCTGAACGTCATGAGGGGCTGCCTGGCCAATCCTGGAGACTTGGACTCCGAATGGAACAGCTTTATTGGTAAGTCTTACCGTATAGCAAAAGATCCCAGACTGTGGCCTACAAATAATATAACGAACATTCATGTTATCACCTCTTTTGTACTCACTTATCTCCCCTTGAGAGATGCAGACTTTAGAAGCTGGTATCATTTCGAAGTTGCTTCTAAGGACAACAAAGTATGAGTATTTTAGTTGTCTAGATACATTGCCGGTACCTAAAAAGTGGGACTGGAAATTGGTGTCTTTTCATAAAATTTTTTCAAAAAATAAAATAAAAGCCCCAATCAATGGATGATCTTAGTGGATAAGAATGGCAAGTTTTCATTTTAAAGATTAATATTCCTTGTTCATACATACATCTCATTATTATTCCCTAATAAAATTCAAGTATTAAAATCAAATGGAAACAGGATGAATTCAACATTTTTGTAAATGTGTTTCATTTATTTTTGCAACTATCCAGTTTGCCAATTACAAGGGGCTAAAATCCAGCAGTCCTCTTTACTACAAAATGTTAATGTGAGCCTTTAAGCTTTTTTTTAAATGTAGAACCCCCTTGTAATAAATTGAGGTGAATGTTGAGATGATGATGGTTGTAGAAGAGACTCCATTGTAGAGAACTTTACTCGTTAGAAGGAACGTTATCGCCCCCAGGTGGAATCGTGTGCCACTATTCATTTTGATCTTCTATCAAACTGTAGCTTTGTTAGATTTCCTATGAGCAAACTCGGCAGATAGAAAGATGTTTTATATATCGGTGCCATTCAAAGGGTTGAAGGCTACTGTAATTTAGTTGTGCTGATGCGGGTATATATAACAGCAGCCGCCTAAGGCCCGCATTCAGAAAAAATGTCACCTGGCCTCAACCAGTATCCTACGACATGGAAGTTGCTGTGTAATGGATTCTTCTCTCTGTACAATTACAGTGCAAACCTATAGACCCAACTCTTAATAACGCTTTAAGAAATATGTCTGGCTTCCATAGGACCGTTCTTGGTTTGGTAAACGTTTCCCATATTTCGCAATTTCTATAAGTAACCAAACCAAGTTCCTGGCATTGGAGATTTGGCTAAATTATAGATTGCACCCCGTAATAAAAGCTTGACATGACAGATCTTTATTTCTAAAGAGTGAAGTCGTTATAATTCAGCTTCGCTATTCACACGCTCTAGATACAGATGCACACTTTCGAGGATTCGTTTCCCTCGAATGATAAAAATGTAGTGCGCATCAGCTCTCAGATCCTCCAGGCATTGAGAGACGCTAATCCCCGAGACCATGTCCTGAGTTTAAATGCTTTAATTAATCTGTTTTCTGCTTGCTGGGCTTTACTTACATTACATCACCACTTTAGCCTTGTGGGGAGGGAGTTATACTTATTTTGCCCCTTTTTTATCTTTATTTTGACATTCTATAAAATGTGATCACGTGAATTGAGGCATTCATACAACAAAACAGTTCCACTCTTACATTCATGTATTAATGCTCCTGAGTTTAAAAAAAACAAAAACTTTACACATTTCTCCACAAACTTCCTTAAAGTTCAAAATGTGTTCAAATCAAGTACAAAGTCAAACAGAATCTTTAATTAGGCATTTATTTCCGATACGATTCACAGTTCCTAAACCAAGGAAGATTTGTTCCTAGTAAAAGATAAAATCCGGAGCCTCCTTGGCTGTCCATATGGATAGAACACAGAAATACTATGTTCTAGATCCTTATGCTCTTCATTCTAGTGTGATGCGTTTCCACTGGTACTTCCAACTGCCAGGAATATAGGGTTTAACGTTCTGAGGGTCTTAAACCTGGCAGAGCCCAACAAATATACCATAGCCCGGTCTCACACTATATTTAATGAGCTCCCTTTGATTGCCCTCTGCCAGTATCTATCTGCTACAGAACAGCTACAGTTGAAGATCTGCTTATGGACCAATTATTACACTTCTGGTCTTCTATAGCTTACATTCGGCACTCAGCTGGAGACCGAATGCATTCTCTACATCGCCGGTCAAAAGCGAGGGAGGAAAAAAAACCCCTCTGCATTCCTTAGCTGCGATACATGTAACGCCATGGCACCAGGTCTAACAAAAGCCCCGATTCGTACAGAATTCCCATGCTCTTGTGTATGGCCTGACTAGCTCAGCGTTTACAAAGACCCCAAACAGCCAGAGGAATCTGGGTTTGTGTTTCTTTTCAGCCTTTCACAAACACATTATTGATCTGGAGGCCTTTCCTGGCCACTGAGGGGATACAAAGTTACCAGAAGGAGGAATTTCCTCCCAATAGCCAACTCTTTACCAAAACTGTAATTCAACTTTTAAACAGTTATGATGCACCTGAAGAGAATATCGATATTTACCAAGCCCTTTGCAAGCCCAAGAATTAGAAGTGGCATCGAGCTTAGCTTGCATTCTCCTATTTACCAGCTTTCGCTTTCTTGACACATCAAAAGAATTTTGTTCCTCCCGTATCACAATGGTATATTCATGCCATTAGCCTCTGCGGAGGGGTTTGGAGCAACTTTTTATTGAAAGCCGTCACAAAAAAGTGACTCTTTTGTTTTATTACATTTTATTCCCTTCAGCAAAATATCCATTTAGTCAGATTCCTGTCTCTCTGGGTCAGATCAATTGAATTCCACAGTGAGAAGCTTTGTCTAACCTTCTTGAGACTCCATGGAAAGCTGAGAAAGGAGCAGTCTTTAATTTTGGCTTCTATTTTTCTAATTTTCCAAAATGTTCTGATTTTTGGAAATTTATTAAAACAAAAAAAATACTGTATTAAAATCTGAATTCCCCTATAGATACTTGATTGTCGGGAAAGAAAAAAAAAAACATAATAGCGATTGAGGGTTTGGCATATATTTATAGTAAAGTTCTTTAGGCGTATCTAGGAAGTCCACGCGGTTCTTTGGATGTACCACGTTTTTTTTTTTTATAGTTTGGATGCTCTCTGTGGAGATTCATATCCAATTTTTTTTTTTTTCATAGAAAAAATGTTTTATTATTTTTATTATTATCTTTTATTTATATAGCGCCAAAAAATTTACGCAGCACTTAATACAATACAAATATTCAAGGGGTATGACAAGACTAGAAATGACAGAGTAAGACAAACCGATATATTAGGTGAGAGAGCCCTGCTCGCAAGCTTACTAAAATCTAAGTGAATAAACATAGTAATGTAATGGAGCTATTTATCGGTCCAGTTTGCTAGTAGATATAGAATGAGTCATGATGAAGATTGGTCTGTTTAGTGATAAATGTTTCAACACTCTAGTAGCAGAATTCTTCCCGGTTCCCTACTGCCATGAAATCTCATCGAGAGTGCCGGCAGTCACATTAGAATAATGTTATACATAAACATAGACGACACCTCTCCCATGTAACTAGTCCGCCAAACTTATCCAGTTATGAGTGTAGAATTTGCTGGTCAATAAAGAGATGATAAAGTTACGCTGTCCATGACTGACCGGAAAGCTAGTTTGCAGCTCAGTGGCATCTAGCTAAAATTCAGTGCCGGCTTCGGAAAAGTTACGTTCGTTAATGGGTCGTCGTCTGACCTCTCTGGCGGTAAAGAGTCTAACAAAACGCTCTTGGTCCCGGCCTCATTAATGGCTGAATTTCTGCCAGAATAGATTTCCTGCTTTCGCAAAATGTACAGTTTGTCTTGGAATCACGACATCTAAACTTCACAAAGTGCTCTTTTAAAAGAAATATTCGGCCTGTAATTAATATATTATTCTGTCATGCGCCTACACCAGTTTGCTTTTTACTTCTGATAACATTTTTTTTTTACCAAATCTGAACAGTATGTGCTATTATGCTTTACGCTGTCGGGATAAAAAAAAAATGTCATACGTAATCGTTAAACGTGTACGCTTTTCAGCGTGAAGCATTGTATGGACTGGTTGCCTGAACTTTACAATTTGTTAGCTTCAACTTTATTTTATATGAATAGCATAGCTTTTAGTTTGAATGCCTCAGCCATGATATAACAAAACATTGACATTGAATCCCAATTGTTTTCCTTTTTTGCTCGTACTTGAGACCTGTGTGCGTTTTTGAAGTGTACTTCATTGTAGTCTCCTCGTTATAGATGCCATGTTGATGGTGGCCGAACGCTTGGAAGGACCGTTCAACATTGAGACCGTCATGGATCCCATCGATGTCAAAATCTCGGATGCCATAATGAACATGCAAGAAAACAGCGTGCAGGTCTCGGAGAAGGTACGTAGGCCGACTCCACTCCGAAAATGCAGAATCCCAATAGCTTTTGAATCTGTCACGTCCTCTAAGAAATATTTTTGGCACTTCAAGCTAATAAGACATGGGGTTAAATGGTTGTTATTGGGAAAAACTCATCAGCTGCTGTCTATGATGGTATATGATCTGTAAGGATACATAACATAAGAGTATATAAGTATCCATCAGTTACTTGTTACACTAGTAATATCACGTTGTGTCCGATGTCTTGGAACGGTACTTAGCAAACAATTATATTTTTGTAATTCTTGTTTTATTTTCTTTCCCGTTTTCGTATGTAAAGGTGTTCCAAGGATGTGGCCAACCAAAACCCAATACCCAAGGAAGAGCTGCCCGATCTGCTTCAGAAGTTGGTTTCAACTCTCGTTTCAGAGCCTATTCCCCCGAAGAAAGGCCAACAACAGCTGCTGGTACAAGTCTGGATAGACTGGTGAGATATTTCTCTGCTCAGGCTGCATTGAGGTCTATAGGTTTTAAATGATGTATAAATTAATCCAAAATAGGATCTAACCGCTATAAGCCGTTTGTAAAGCTGGGTCTTTCTGCAAGTCCCCTCATGTTTTGTTCCGTATGTGTTGTTGATACAGGTGGCAGATGTGAAAGAAAAGTTAAAGTCCGCCAAAAAGTTTTGGTCTTCTCTGCCGGCCAATATATGCAAGAATAACTGGACTTCAGGAGCCAATGAAGATGATTGTTGGAATGGAAGCGATAAGAGCAGGTTAGTAGTCGGCTAGTAGCGGGTTTCCCTAACATAGATGTTCTTGGTAGAGAATTTCATTGATTCTGTATGCATTCTGGTGTCCTGCCCGCCATAATAATGATCCAATGTTGTACCGTTTATTTCAGGTACCTCTATGCAGTAATGGGAAATGGGTTAGCTAGTCAGCTTAACAATCCTGATGTGGAAGTGGACATCACAAAACCAGACATGGTGATCCGTCAGCAGATCATGGCTTTACGGATAATGACCAATAAAATGAGAAATGCCTACAATGGGAATGACGTCAACTTTATCGATATAAGTGAGTATATATTTAATAATAATAATAATAATAATAAAAATCTGCCTAGCGAAAGAGCTCTGTATCTAATTATTTCCGGTTGGGCTTTGCAGGCGACGAAAGCAGCGGTGAAGGAAGCGGTAGTGGTTGCGAGGGTCCAAAGTGCAGCGACGAGTTTGTGTTCAATGCCACCGAAGAGACCAAGGTCAAGACAAGGATACATGTGGGAGACAAGGCTGTAGTAGCGGTAGATCCACCTTCTGCGGCGTGTGCCAACACTGCTTCGCTGCTAGCGTTGTTCCTCAGCACCTTGCTCTTGATGAGGCAGTGGAGATAATGGAAGACTGTTTTACGCTTTAGCAAACTAGACTTTTTTTCTCTCAAAATGGGAGTGCACCTTTTTCCACTTTTTTAAAAGAAATTCATCAAAGGACATTTTGTTTTTTTAACGTAAACCGGCAAAGGTGTATCATTTTTACCATGTTGCCACTGGTTCGTGTTGGATCCATCTGTACCTCCACACTTACTGTCATGGAAAATGGACTTGTTCAACCTGTTAGGTTACAGTAAGCTGAACGTGGCAGACAAATGTGTATATACAGATTTCTAGGTAGCTTTGCATTAGTATTTTATCACATTTCTATGTGATTAATTCCAGGGTAAAACCTAACCATGTAACAAGTACGCTTTTTTATGAGGTATCTGTACAGAAGCTTTTTTTTTTATTTATCATTTAATTTTGGAGGGGGGGTGACCAAGCCACCTGCAAAAATTAGATTCAGTTGAAATTTTAGATATGTTAATACGAGTTAAAAAAAATAATTGTATATGAAATGTTGGGTTTATCTAAACGTTGGAGTGACGCTTGGTACTCTGCGTGTCTTGTGATGGAGGGTACGTCTACTGGAAATTGGATTTTACATCGGTTTTAAGTGGTATGAACACACATGGCTTCAGTGACTTAGGTGTTGGTATATGTGTGTGATATATTGCTGTACTGTATTAAATAGCGAAGCGTGGGGCGGTGAACCAATGTGTTTCCAGGGTGCCATCCATATAAAATGATGTCCCATTAGGGAATGGGGCATTTGCATATCCATTGTTACAAAAATCTTCAATTTTAATATTAATTTCGGGTGAGTGATACGCAAGAAATAATCAGTTCACCCCATCTCTGGCTTAAAACATTTACAAAGGTACTGATCATTCGTATAATACTTCGAAAGAACAACCATCCTGTTGCCAACAGAATAATTGTGCAGAAAACTACAAAGTTGTTTTTTTTAGCTTTAATCTGTTTTTATTTTTTTGTTTATATATATATATATCTTGTTTTAAAATCAGCAGTGTTCAGATCTGAATGATCAGCTCAGGGTCATTTATCTTATTTGGTTTTTCATGGTACACGTAATCATTCTGGCGTACAATAAATTCCGGATGTAAAATGGAGTGTGGATTTCACACGTTTACCCGTTTCTCTGTATAAAATCTTTTAAGTTAGTTGAGTTTTAACTTTTTTTTTTTTTTTTTAAAAAACAATTAAAAAAATGCTTTTCTGTACAAATTTATCCAAGCCCACTGTTATAAGGAATAAACTGATATATTGTGGACTGTCTAAAATGTATTTTGTATCTAGTAAAGAAATGAGATCTGTGAGGTTCTTTCCTAGACGCACGTACCAATTTGCCATAGAATATTTAATTTTAAACCAATAACTTATCTGTATTATTAAGGCAACCAAGCATTTGTACAAAAAAAAAAATTCTTCTCTAGAAAAATAATGAAAAAAAAATTAATCTAAATGTTAAAAGTTGCGTGGGGGGAAAGTTGTAAATAGCTTTAGTCGAGACGTGCGAGATTGGAACGAATACAGATATTTAGCAACTACCTCAATTCTGAGGAATTTCCTATTTAGCTTTGAGGGCTATGACTTTAGGTGGAAAGAAATCCGGTCTCCGTAATGCAGCTAGAAAAGCTGTCCCCGCAGACCTTATTAGATCGCTTTCGCTTTAAAACATTTTCACCTTTTCCAGCTGTTTTTTTTTTTCCTGCGGATTTGCTTTTGGGACAATCGGCTGCTAAAAATTTTTTTTTTTACAGGACCCCAAATGATGCTTGCAATGGTTCTTTAAGTTGACCTTTGCAAATCATTCTCTTGTCTTGTAACGCTCGGATTTAAGCATATCTTGGATTCTTTGATTTCCATGGGTCCTGGGAGGATAAGCATTCTAGCTTAAACCAGCTGGCAGGCCAGTTCACAAAAACTGAGATAATATCTCCCAAAAAATAATTTTAAAATAAACTAGTGTTAGATATGTGTTTGGTTTTTTTTCCAAAAAAAAAAAATCCTTATTTGAACTGCCTTTATTGGGCATTTTCTAATGTTTTAATTACTGTTTATAGACTGTTAACCGTGCATTTCTTTGAGAACTATAGATATATTTTTCATTACTTAGGAATTTAGCATGTTAAACGCGTACTGAATTTTTTCTGGTTTTTGGCTGAAATTTTTTTGAGGGACTGAAATATGTTGTGTTGTGTTGTAGAAGGTGTTTGTATAGAACGACATAAAGAGAAAATTTCCTTTTTTTTTTTTTTTAACCCTGATGTTTTTTTTAGTGATTCTACATTGGAAATACTTTTTGATTTTTGTTTACTTTTTTTTTTTTTTTAGACGATCTCCAGTTTCCCACTTCTTTTTCTTTTTATGAGATTTTTAGGGTTATCTACAAATCCCGAGTATTACAAGGAGCACAGACAAGCCTTTAAATCGCCATGTCTACATATTTTAATATTTATTTAAGCTATGAAGGAATGAGCAAGTAGTTGTATATTAATCTGATTAAATTAGTTGTGAATATATATATATATATATTTGTATACATATATATACAATTCATGCACATGTTCAGACAATAAGACTTCTTTTTTGTTCAAGGGCTTAACTCGCACGACACCAGCGTTGTGTTAAAAGAGCATAAAGTGCGACACATGACTATATATAAAGTTTTAATACTGTTGGAATGTATATTGGCCCCAAAAGATTTTCCAAATAGGTAAACAAAGTAACGTTTTATACTTCATTGTGAAACCATTGACACATGGAGCGATTTGTATGCGTGTCCTTTAAGTTTAACGGGAATATTGGTTGTGTGCCTATCGGGTCATGCGGATTAAAGAACTAATGTATACTCGTTCATTGCTCTTTTTTATTGGCTATAATCTCTTACAACAGCCGTGGGATTTTTATTATTAAATAATTGGCCAGTCTGCCTAATTTTTGTTTTTGATATAAAGGTGCCTTTTAATGTCCAATTTTTTTTTTTTTCCCCCCACATGTCTAAGGTTCTAAAAAAAAAAATAAAAACTCCAAAAAATACAGAAAGCCTTTTTATATCTATTGTACATAACTGTTTGGGCCATTTAATTATTTGTGGCTTCCAATACAGCGATATTAAAATAGGAGTTTTCTTCTTATAAATATATATATATTATTTTTTTGTAACTGTGTTTTGTTACCAAAAATGTAGTATCTTATGGAAATTTGGTCAAGGTGAAATTTGGTCTAAATTCAAATTCTGCAACCATGAATGTGAATTGTTTAGAAATCATGAATCCCTTTCCTGGTTCTATCCCCTTTTTTTAATGAAAAAAAAGTTAGACATGCACTAAAATTGAGTTGTATTCTATGTCCTTTTGCTTCTATTAGCAACTGAATCGACTTTTTTATGAATTTTGTTTGCACAAAGCAAAAGCTGACAGTTACATAGTAACTATAAAGTAATTTGGGAGGGGGGAGTGACGGCCTTCGGAGGGTTTTGTAATTACCTGGGTTTTCTGAACAATGTTATAAATGGACGTAGATGGGGAAGGTAAATGGCGTGTTGGTATATGCTAAATTATATAAATGTGTAATTGTATATTGCTTCTGTTTTTGGTTCGGGTGGCTCTCTGTTCCAATTTCTGCTCATTCTGCCATTTCTCTTGTTTTTGTTTTTTACACTTTTTTTTCTTCAGACCGTAATTAGTTCTTTTTTTTTCTCATCATTCAGTAAAAATGTCTGCTGAACGTTAAAACTTTTATGTAGAAGGAGAGATCAAATATACATATATATATATATATGAAAGGCTAACCTCATTTTAAGCATTTATTGGCTATATATGCGTAGTTAAGAGTCCTGGCAACTCTTTTACTAGCAGGGGAATATAATGAATGTTTTTTTTTGTGTCCTTTAATCGGAAGACAATAGGACTATCCTGAGACCTTATATTAAAACTATACATGTGAGGTTTTATCCTTAACTCTACATAAAAGCTATCTCCTGTATAAAAAAAAATAAAATAAATGCAACTGTATATTGCATATACCAATTATTCACACATTTCATTACGTTTGTTAATTAGTTGTGATGTGCACGTACAATGTTATTTTATTGTCTACATTTCTGGCATTACATACCCGGACATTATGTTCCAACAAACAACATTTTAAATAAATGAAAAAAATAAATCCTACTTTTTTTTTTTGCTTTGTTTGGTAATTTGCATGTCTTTTTTTTTTTTTCTTGGATTATTTTCACAATTTTTTGCAGATCTATTTGCAGGTATTAAGCTGGCCATTGACCTTCAATGTTAAATGTGACTATATTGCCACAAATTGGGTCATGACTAATTGAAACGGAACCAAACAAAACAGAATCCATCATATGAACCTTGTTGTTTTAAGAAGCCCCCTGAATGTTTGATGTGCTATAGCTCTTTGTATCGTTAATACTAACGTTACAAACACGCTTATTGCTTACTTAAGGTCAGTTTAGTTGAACTCGTGCCCTCCAGACATTTCATCATAGCGGAGATTTAATCTGTTGAGTGATTTCAGGTTGTACAAGAAAAGAAAATGAACGTGTCTAACAATTTTTGGTTTAATACGTTATACTTTTTATGTCTCTAGTATCGGTCTCAAGCAAACAAACTTAAGCAGATCTGTCTTTTATTTACATGTGACGGTTTAATAACATTATTAAAAGAACAAAAAAACTTTACAAACTTATTTTTCAGTTTCTGTGCAATCTCAGTGCTTTGTATTACATGACACAAGAAGACAGTTTAATGTCACGGACACCCTCTCCAAAGTAGAATGCATATATTAAATAAAAAAAAAAACAACAACAAAAAAAACACTGGGCAAACACAGAAGCTGCGCTCCTGCAGCAGCAGCTTCTCTCTTCCTTCGTGGTCTGACTTTGGCTGCCACTGATATTCTGCTTCAAGCAGCTAATTGGCGGTAGGAAAGTGCTCCCTGGAAAGCCACGTTGGCAGAGCCGGCACTGGAGCTTACTGGCGGTACGTACATCTCATCAACGTTTCGTGTATGCTGTCGGGAAAGGGGCAAATGCATGTGGGGGGATTCTGCAGAGTCCCGCCCTGCATGTGCACAGTTATATGCATTAAAGGGTATAGGATGGCTGGAATGTCCCTGGCAAAGCCCGCTGGAAAACATTTAATGCGAGCTGCATTACAAGCTTTACTGACATCTTCCCAGATCTTCTGATTATATATTGGTTTATACAGTGCCATCACATTCAACGGGATATTGGCCTCGGAGTAGACTACTTTTTTTTTAAACCAGGCCTTAACTTTAGAGATCGGGTGAATAATTCAAAATGGATAAATGAGAGAAGTGTGGGACTCCGATACGGCGGTCCTTGCACATGTCGTTAAGGTTAATGCAAGGACCCATTTACAGAAAGGAAGCTCTTTATCCGCTTCTTGCTGGCATTGGGCTGGTAGATTTGCTCTGCTTGCTCTACACGTTGACCGGGGTAAGCAGTTGCTCTTACGTGTGATCATAAATACTACCAAAAGACCATTTCACAGCAAATATTTCAGACAAAAGCAGCACACTAAAGGGGAGCTGTCACTGTATTATTATTGAAACTACTTAAAGCTTGTGATTCAGCAGGACGGGGCTGACCCACTGACCAATAGCTTAGTGTATGCAAAAGCAATTACTGAAAAGTGCATTGTTAAGCGCTCCGTTTTGCTTGAATCCTGCAGGCAGCGATCGGAAAAGATGTTTCTATGGTAAGCAGTTTCCTTTATAATGTAGCCTTTGATAATCTGCAGATTTGAGAGATGTGCCTGTACACAAAAGACGGCCTTGAGATTAATTGTCAGGTATGGTGCTGTTGGCTTCAGTGATACATTTAGAGTATAGTAACCAAGAATAGGGGCTTCAACGTTATGTGATAAACAGCCAATGTTACATTCATAGATTCCGAATCGGAAACCGTATTCAGTGTAGGCCCATAGAAGACATTAAGCATAAAGATAGTTTTATCAGTGAGCCTAAAAATGTAATGTGAGGCCTGTCCAGGAATGGCTCACCCCACAGGACACTCTAACCAATGAAAGTATATGGTGGGAAGGATCAGCTCAATGTGGTGTTTGGGGAATTTCACCCAAAATATCACATGACTGACGACAATGGCAGCCTCGAGATCTGTAGATAAAGGTAGTTTATTGGAACAAAATAAGATAAAACCAGCTGGTGGGAAAATTATTTAATAATAATAATTATTTTATTATTACGCAGCGCCATCATATTACTTGGCGATGTACAATGGGTAAACAGAACATAAGTAATGTACAACAACAATTTGACTTATAGAAACAAGTGAGCAGGGCCCTGCTCAAACAACTTACAATCTAGAGGAAAATGAGAGGGCATTCCACTGCAGCTCTAGACCTACAGCTTCTAATGATAAGTGCTTTAATTGTATTTTTAACAGGTTTAATGTATGTGTATTAAAGTACTTTTTAAGTCTGGTGAGGCAGCGTATGGAATTAGACCTTCCCTTTATGTGTCCCTTGGTTTGACTTGAAACTTCACAATATCTCATCCTGCTTTTGTTATCTTGCCCAAGAGTTGTCTTCTGCTAAAGATAAACCTGAATGTGGGGTTTTGTTTATGAAGGTTCCACACAGCTGCATGGCCCCGGTTTAACTTATGTTTTATAAATACTTTTTCTTCCATGAAAAACATTTTTACTTTCTCAACCTTTAGCTAGCAGCTAAAAGAGCTTTCATGCATATTTTTGCAGAGGGAGTGGTGGTACATTTTTCCTGAATTGTTTAGCAGCAGCTTGGTCCGCAGCCACCCAACCCCTCAGAATGTCTTGGGATATTTGCCCTTTGCTATGCTTTGCTTGTCTGGTTATGCTGAAATCGCGCTCCTTCACCTTAAAATGTCAATGCCTTTCCCAAGCCACTCCAAATAAAATATATTTTAGGCGTTCCATGTTTAAATCAGTCTTTCAACTTCAACACCCGCTTCTTATCATCCACCCACATTTAACTTTAGTGCCAGAGCAAGGTCTATTTTATTCAATCTATGGTGTTATTACATCTGGTACTTGACCAGTTCAGCAGTTGGATCTTTGAGCTCATAAAACCTGAAGAAGGAACTTCGCCGACCACCAGAATCTTTAGTTTTAGAAGCAATGCATGTGTGTTTTTCATTATTTGCCATAGCTCGCTAATATTTTTGTTCCTGGCAAACCACAAAGTCCAAATGTGCATGGGAGGATTCTGCAGCGCCATATTCTGGCCTATTCTAGGGTGACAGCTGCCCTTCTGCAGCAAAAGCAGTTGCACATCCCCGTATACCCAGTACAGCTTCCATAACAAAATATACCCTGTCCCCGGTGTCATGAGCTGGTGTATGATGTCATACCCCAACACTCAGAAATGAGGGCAGCGATGCAGAGGTGAGTTACCGGGCGTCTTGGGTAGCATCCTGGTTCACGCCTAGCTTAGCTCCCAAAATAAATACATGGGCTGGGTATGGATCCTGAAATAATTCTTGCAACTAGTTATGTTTGCACTCATCACATATCATGACTAAATATGATTAGAAGCAAGCAATCCACATCACAGAATTGTCTGAACCAGGCGCTCAATGCCGGTGCACTGAGCAAATGTACTCTTCACAGATGCCGGTCATTGGCTAATATAGCGAGGTGATGTAAACATGCATAGGGTGGGCGTAATACCAGACCAAGTCTGGGTCTCTACAGAAGAAATAATGACGGACTAGAGGTGACGAATGTTTCTTATCTGCTGTCAAGCTGTTTTTGAATGCCCCGGACAATGCCTCAAAAGCCCACTGGTCTGTCTCCAACAGCTCACCATTCTTCAGGCGGATCTAACATTTTCCCAAATATGTTATTTTGCAATTCCGTACATTAAATATTTATAAAAGTTGGCGGCAGATGAAAGTACGTAATACATGTGTGCTAGAAACACGCATTGTGTCTGTCGTACTCTCCCATTTTCCTTACATAAGGTTTCTCCTCACTCCATTCCCTCCAGATTGCACACCGGCTTGCAGCGCTTTCATTGTAAAGTATAACTATTTTTTACACAAAAAACATGGAAAAGTTTGTGCAAAAGAAAGGTCTGCCTTGGTAAATGTTAAACACCCTATTTTTTTTTTTTTTTTGTTAACAGCAATACTTTGACCAGAAAATATTCATATTTGTCCCTTTGCCATTTTTCCTCGGGATCTATGACTGTCAGGGGTAGGGTTACAAACAAGCCATTTATTCGGGATCCGAGTATGTGTACAGACTAATGTGTGGGGAGAATTCATTCACCGTTGGCACGTTATTCCACTTATCCCAGACAGACCTTTTTAGTTCTCAGTTGTGTGAGCAAAATCTATTTTACAAGACTATGATTTAGCTGTAAACCGTGATTTAGTTGTAATATATCGAACTAAGCTCTCATCTTAGGTGGGAGTCGTGTAATTTTATTGTGAGATCCAGAAAATTGAAACCAGCGCTGTATGATGTTTGTGTTTGCCAGCTAACGATGATCTTACCTTAAGCTGCTTTCTAGAACGTGATTAGCAAAATAACGAACCACATCTGCTTTTAATCTGTTACTTCCTGCTCCTTTGGCTTTTCGAACTTTGATATTAATGGAAACCGATTAGAATTCTGGAAAGGGTAATTCTGGAAAATAATTATTTGATATTTACTAGGTGAAAAGTAAGACTGAGCAGGCATTCATACTCCCTGGTATTTGACAGGTGCAATATCTCTTTCAAATGTGTTACACGCTTTATTCCACCCAAAAAAAGTAATCTTAGTTGAAGTGTTCAGAAATAGCGGAATTTGTGTGGACAAAGAGCATTGTATGCAGTGCCGTGAGTGGGTATTTGTATAAAGAAGGTAGGTTCACATATTAAATATCAAGGTCACAAGAGTGGTAATGAAGTTTTAAATATACTTTCCCATGATGTGGTTAATAAAGTTTAATTTGCAATCATTCCGAAACATTACAGAAACAAAGCAATCCATTTTATTCCATTTTGAAATATATGACAACTTGCATGATGACATCAAATATTTTGAAGTTGGGGGGCCCCAGGGCAATTTTCGCACCGGGCCCCTGTGGTTTCTTAGCAAACATCAGTGGGAGTATTTTTATTGGAGTATTGTTGAGAAATGGTGAAGATATCAACATCAAAAAAACTGTTGCCGGCAAAGAAATAGTATTGCACGTGTTGGGTGGAGGAAAGACATATAAACCAGAACCTGGTGCATATTATTTAATAAAAAGCATATCACATACTTGGGTTCTTCTAACATTTCTGTTTCCGTCCATCATGTTTATACAAAACCATATAATGAGGTTAACACACTAACTGTCTGTAAAGGTGGTGATTTTGGTGTTTCTGAATGTTTTTAGAATAAAAGATGTTCAAATGGCCTTAAGTTGTATCTTCCTACTGATCACCTCTCAGGGTTTTTTTTACCATGATATCAAGCAGTGGGTATCAGAAACCACCCCATAGCCAATACCCTAGATCCAGCACAGGACTGGAAGCCTTTGGTGGGTTAATGAAAATGATATGTGCAGATGGTGGGTGATAGATGGAAACCCACCTTGTCCAGATTATGATTCCCATGAAAGTTTTTTTAAGAATGTATCTGGAAATAGTGGGTACAACATCATAAAATGTACTCTGTGCATCCTAAGGCCCAGATAACTTGCTTCCATGTTTCTTTGGTGGATAATAGCACTTGCATTGCATCCCAAGACAATCTCTCAATTGGTCTTAAGGTGGTGTTGGTCAGCTCCTTTAGCGATATGATATACTGGAACACAATTAACAGAAACAATTTAAAAAAAATCCATGTAAGTCATCAGTTTTTACTCCTCTACGAACGCATCTGGGACCAGGATGTATATGTTATCCCGAGCCCATGTTCTCAACATACTGGACGCCCTCCTCAGGAGATCACCCATGGTCTCAGTGCCGCATGGTTTAGTATTGCAAGGACACAGGATGCACACATCACCCCTCTGAACAGGGATCCCTGTTTCATATGAGAAATACACTTCTCCACATCTCCCACTCACTTATACTTGAAAATATGGGGTGGGGGCAGGGGTGCCTAGCTAAAACATCTGGCTTTGGAGCCATGCATTTTTAGTTTATGATCCTGCTACAAGCTGTGGTTACAGATCAGTAAAACTTGAAAAAAATAATAAATCTGGTTCTTTATATTTACTACAACACAAAGAAACATGACATCGTAACACATTCAAAGCAGGGAAATGTAGGGAGAAAGAGAGTTTTTCTCCGAATAGAATATAAGCCTTGCGATAATGGACTAAAAAGACAAATTCATATGTAATCCTGCTCTTCATCTTCTACTACAATTACCATGTAACAACTGTGTAATAAATATGCCCAAATTGTGAATAAAAACCATTATTTTGCAGCGTTGTTTTAATGCCTATTATTTTTATTTCCCCGATCTTATAAGTAAATGACATATTGCCATACCGAGCAAGTGTTTTGCATGAGCTTAATACGGGAATTAGGGACAAAAGTATATCATGATAACTTTTCGGTAAGTCTTGGATGATTAACATGTCCAATGGGATTTTGAGGTTTTTTCCCATCAAATGTAGAAATCTGGACCTTTCTAGCAATTTACAAAACTATTTAATTATACATTATTTCATTGAGTTCATATAAAAAAAGGTCCCAGGACTTGGAGTAAACAGATAAAGTTCACAACGAAGACGTTTATCTGGGAATGACAATTCTATGTATATATTGTATGCTGTGTTTAGTCTCAGAAGCAAACAACCGCATGCTTTCTGAGTGTGAATCATGAGAAGAAACATATGTGTAGCTTCCTCTTAAGGATAAGAAATTTTAAGGACACTTTGTAGTGTTGACTCATTATTTCTTATTTTTTGACTATTAATAGAAGTATAAAAAATACAGTTAAGGAGAGGGGGGGGGATGTCAAATATCCTCAGTGCTGTGCCAAATATGACATCATTGGCAGATGAGTAGTGGGAGTTTGAATGGGAGCCCCAGGGTAGGCAGATATCCCGGTAGGACAGTCTGGCCCCGCTCGCAAATCATCAACAGTGGTGATCCGGAGTATTTCTTCCCCCTTCACACAAAGAACGATCAGGAACCCAGAGAGTTCCCAGATATGGTGAAACCACTAGGACTCGTCTTTATACTTGGGGCATGATTCTGTCCTTCATGGTATTTGGGATCATAAACAGGGCAGGACTGGGGATAATGAGGCAGCCCTAGCACTTTATGGCTGGCAGACGCCTGATGATCCAGCCATAGAATATGCTGCAGCGATAGATCAGGAAAGTATGGTGAGCCAAAGGCCAGCGGTCCACCAGGCATTTGCCCAGTGTGGCAGATGTCTAGTCCGGGCCCTCATTTAGAGAGTGGGTGTTTTTGGACTGTATAGAAAGAGAGGCACTGAAGCCTTAAGTGACACCAAATATTCAAACTAACCTTGGGTTTTCTTAGGGGAAAAGGCTATCCTTCCTCAAACTGTGATAATCCAGTAATTTAAACTCTCAGATTACTGCAAAGCAACATGTTTTATTCTCACAACAAAGACATGCACATCAACACACGCTTATCCCTTCAGTGTAGGGCATGTGCAGCCCCGGACATTTAAGGGCATCACAGACCTGTTATTGCTCGATCTCGTGTGGCTGAACGCCACTTGTCCCTCTAAGAAGTTGGACGCCGACCGCCAGGGGTCACGTAACTAGTTAGCATGGAGGAGTCTCGTTCGTTATCGGAATTAACCAGACAAATCACTCCGCCAACTAAGAACGGCCACGCACCACCACCCAGAGAGAAAGAGCTTCTTTTGGTGTTTCGTCCGGAAGCAGATCATTTGGTTGCAGTTCATCAGGCTAAAAAGGTGACTTTGCAGCAGTTTTTACTATTTGGGAAGTTGTGCTTTGCGTGTAGAATCACGCCGATGGGGCAGATATTTTGTAGGCGCTGATCACTTACTACTTGCGGGGTAAACGCTCCTTTCCACTTTGTGAGTAAGACCAGGTGTCACAAGGATGTTCTGGCGGTTTAGGATTTGTTTCTGAATTCCTACAATGGCCGTTCACTATGGATGGGTGCAGTGGAGGTTGACGCTTATCTCTGGGAGGTATGGTTTCAGGGTCTAGTTTGCTGAATGTGTGCATCACCGTGGCCTAGAGATTCTGGTTGATGTAGAGGATGATGCGTTAATGAATCCGCTCCTCGTGGTTTATCTTCAAGTTTATCTTTAAATCTAATACTAATTTGCTGGGGTAATTAAGGTGTGTCTATCTCAACCCAGATGTGTGTCTCCTCTGTGTTTTATTATATGTTGATTCAAGGAGGGAGGGATCAACTTGGCTATACTTTAAGAATCCTGTGTTTTTCCCTAATTATGTACCTTAATGGCACCCAGACACGATTCACTGTCATATCTTCAAGACACTTTCTTACATTTCATGGTAGTTTTACATCAAATTTCAGAAGAAAGAAGATTAGCTTGAAAAATGCAGTCTAGTTCAAACATCTGATGCTCATCCTTTTCTAAGTCATTAGACGTGGTCATACCTCATTACAAGGTGTCTTATCAGATGTTCATGGCTCTGTACCATGAAAAGATATTAGACAGTCTTGGAAAAACCTTCAGTGCATGTTGATTAAAGGCTTCAGAGGTATTTTTATTTTCACATCCAGAGAAGGACAGCTTTAAAATCTAGTACCTTTAAACAACATCATTGCTCCCAATGCCAAGTACAATGGATTGATGGGGTTCTAGAGTCTTTCATTCCTCCATCTCAGTACAAAATCCTCATGTTCAAGGATGCAGCAGATTATACGAGACTCGCATGCCATTTTCTCCTAATTATGACTATAATAATGAATCGGAACTGTGATGAAACAGTACATAATTTAGTTCTGATTTTTCACACATGTGCAATGACATATTCTGATAAAACAGAGGAGACCATTCAATACAGCGTGCAAGAGTCCCCAACATTTTGTGTTATGCCTCTGGAGGTTGTCTATCCCCCTAGCTTCACAACAAGGGAAATGTTACTAGTCGGGAGTGTACCAGGCTCCAGACATCCATAACATCTGTAGGTGAAGTGCCTTACTGTTATGTTATTTTTTACTTTTCTAAACCATTTGCTTTGCTGTGTCTGGGAAATTACTTAATAAACATGAAACGGCATGAAAAGGTACTGAGATACTTTTTTGCCAGTCTTATTTTTTTGAAACAACACTCGTTACCTGATGTGTAAAATAAAATACGCAATGGGACCAGATAGAGGCTTCCTGCACGGGAAATTTCTAGAACAGTTCTGTTCCGTCATGGCCAGTAGAAAGTTTCCATTTTCCACTTCTATATCAGCACATTAGGAGAACGTAGCTGGAATACTGAATACACTAAGCCTTGCTAATATTTTTCCAAAAATAAAATTATATATATATATATATGCATTGTTCAGTAACAAATAGGTATGAAAAAATATACATATATATATATATATATATATATATATATATATATACTATAAGGACAAAAGTATTGGGACACTTGAGCATTACACCAACAGGGACTTTTATGACATCGCATTCTCAACACATTAATATGTAGTTGTCCCCCCTTTTGCAGCTATAACAGCTTCCACTCTTCTGGGAAGGCTTTACACAAGATTTTGGAGAGTTTCTGTGGGAATTTTGTCCCTATTTATTCAGTAGAGCATTTGTGAGGTCAGGCGCTGATGTTGGATGAGAAGGCCTGAGTCATAATCTCCGTTCCAGTTCATCCCAAAGGTGTACGATGGGGGTGAGTCCAGTTCTTCCACACCAAACTCATTCAACCATGTCTAAGGACCTTGCTTTGTGCGCTGGGGACAGCCATGCTGGAATAGAAAAGGGCCTTCCCCAAACTGCCCCCACAAAGCATTATATTGTCCAAAATGTCTTGGTTTGCTGAAGCATTAATGTTTTCTCGGCATCGGCAAAACCCAGACTCCCCCATCAGACTGCCAGACAGAGAAGCGTGATTCCTCACTCCACAGAACACGTTTCCACTGCCCAGTGGCGGCGTTTGATTTGATGCTTGGCATTGTGCTTGGTGATGTGAGGCTTGCATGGAGCAGCTCGGCCATGGAAATCCATTCGGTGAAGCTCCCACCGCACAGTTTTTGTCCTGATATTAATGTGAGTGGAAGTTTGGAACTCTTCAGCTACGGAATCAGCAGAGCGTTGGCGACTTTTACACACCATGCGCCTCAGCACTTGGTGACCCCACTCTGTGACTTTACGCGGTCTTCCGCTTCATGGCTTAGTTGCTTCTGTTCCCAAACACTTCCACTTAGTGCATCATATCACAATATCGCACGTAAATTCACTGAGCTCTTCAGAACGTCTCATTTTTTCACAAATGTTTGTCAATGCAGACTGCATGGCTAGGTGCTTGATTTTATACACCTGTGGCAATGGGTCTGATTGAAACACCTGAGTTCAATAATTAAGAGCTGTGTCACAATGCTTTTGTCCATTTAGTGTATATGAGCATGTGTGATTTAACAAAACATACATTTTTACTATATTGTTGTTGACTCTCCAGGAATAAAGTGCTGCGTGAAGTGTTCTTGCTGTTAGTATAAACGGTCACTAGGGGGCACTCAGGTTAAATCAATCCACTCCATTGTGCTGAAATTGTACAAACGCAGGCAGATTTCCCGAGTCTGAAGTTGAATTGGTATATTGCATGTGTATTACTGAGCTGCTTTGTCCGCAGGTGTCTTTGGTAACAAGAAGTAAATAGAATAAAATGGTTATATTGTAACTATTATGATAGCAGGGGGCATGAAGTAGAGAGAATTTGGGCATCTAACAGCCTGAGATTACATCAAATCACATTCATTAAGGATGTTAGATACACCACAGGGGATATTTTTTCTAAATATTGTACGGGCAGTACAATGGAAGAGGCCTGTCCGAGATAATCTTTCCAGCAACCTTTAAGTTAGATGAGACAGATTCATTGAACATTTTTCACTGAGCACACATGATGTAATGCAAATGGCCATTGTAATGATGTGCTAATGTACGGCCCCAACCCTTCCAGCTGCGAGGAAGAAGCGTGTGTTGCGGCCCATTGTCAGGACCTAGGAGTAAGCAGTTTGTTTTTGTGGACTGACTATCCACTCACTCTGCTGGATTTAACACTTTTGTAACTGAATCAGGCGTCAGACATAATTATTTACTAATGTGAGATTTTATCTTATTCGGCACTCACCGAAAACTCACGCTGGTTTTTTTGTGATAGTGGTATAATCATGCAGTCAGTAGGGTACATGGCTGATAGCTGTTGGGTGAACTTACTTTAAGCCAACGTCCTTGGATTCCTTGTTTTTCCTGATGACGAACATTTCATGTGACAGGAACATAACCCCAAGCCAGGGCCACCATTAGGGTGAAAGAGCACCTGGGCTTATAAACAGGCAAGCTTGTGTTATGATAAGAAATCATTATGAAAGATAAAGACACTGAATAGTAGGAATAAATACAGGGATCAGCAAGAATACGCGACCTTGAAAGAATGAAAATGGTGCCGGAAAAGTATAAGGATGAAGAGGGACAAACAAAATGCAAAAGCTGGGTACAACAGTACAGAGAAAGCATAGTGGTAGATGTAGAACAAGGAAGGCAGGTGGAGATGTAAAGATGAAGGGCTTTAAAATGGCTGGAAAATGCACACAAGGAGGGAAGACTGGGCCCCAGACTATGATATTGCGCTTACTCCAAAATATCAGCAGATTATCGTAGAGCACTGGGGCCTACCAGAGCTCAGGGGCCACTAAGGACATGCCTACTGTGCCTAATGGGTAATCCACCACTGACAGGTGCTGGCTGGCATTATCTTCTCTTGCCCGCAGTGTACATATATGTATCTCAGAGAGCACACCTGTTACTGGTCTTAAGCACGGACACCTACATGTTATTCCACTCCTGATGTATAAGGAGCACTTTCATTGTTTACTGCACACACATCTTCCCTTACCTAGTCCCAAACCCCGCTACGTTGCTTTGTTCTGGTGATGTACAAATAGGAAATATGGTATATTTTACATCAAATTTCAGGCCTGGATTTTATTTCCACGTTTGCACTCAGTTTATTCACGAGAAGTCCTGATTCTGCATTCTGTATCTTCTGCTGGTGTGAAGTCTCTCCTGCTATCCATCACACCGACCCGTCCCTGCTCCCTGCCCCTGCCAGTTCACCCCCCATCCAAATGAACGCTCAGAATACATCTACTATTATTTATAACTCCGCGTCTGCTGCCCGGTTCAGGCTTTGAAGCGAAATACAGGTCAATAGTTCCAAAGCTGTGTTCCACCAAAGAGATTATCTTAAATGTTAATGTCCCAAGCAGCCAAATGTGATGTACATAATATAAATTAATTGCTTGTGCGTAAATCATTATCCATGGCCGAGAATATGATCGTAGTATTTTGATTAAATATGAGTTCAGGTGTGTATTTGCCATACAATTAATGTGCAGAGAGCTTCTCTTAAGCGGTTCTTTGGTCTTAAGCCTTTTGACTTGGCATTTTAAATGTTTTATGACCATGCTAATTTTCAAATCTTTTTTCGTTATACACAAATTGTCATTAATAATAAACTATATTTTATTTGGCAGAACAACAAAGAAAACATATTAATTTATGCTGACTGTGCAGTGCCTTGTCATTCATCCAACTTAACCCCATATGCATTACTATTGCCCTAAACTCGAAGAACATACTGGCATCTTTGGAACACAGAATGAGAAGTGGTTCATGCTCCGGAGAAATACATTAACAGTTATGATGAGACATTCTGAAAGGCGCTACAAGGATAGCGTAAATCTAGACATTTATTGAAAGCACCGTAGTTTATTCTATTATTAAATTTGAATGTCACAGATTTAACATTAATAAATGCCAGGAGATACTATCCAATTAATTATCAAGGGATCATCTCTCAAGACTCCAATATCTACAGTATAAGAGTAATTTGATGTTTGAAACATAGAGGATCCCATCCAGGTAACCCAGTGTCTGTCAGGGGGTGTATATCATGGCATTAAAAACAAAAGTACACCATTACAGGAGTATTAGTTGGGTTATATTGGGTGGCTTAGATGACCAAGGCCTAAAGATAGTTCGGAAAGGCTATATATGATTCAATTCAAAATTCAGAAATTAGCGAAACTGGTTTACTATATCATCGTAATCTGTTACATCATACTAAAATCCTCACGTTATAATCCAAGCCACAGATTGCAAAGTAGCGGCGTGTAATTATTTATTTATGTGCAGCTAGTGCTTGCTGTCTATGAATGTTCCTGGGACTGGGGAATGTTTCATTCGTAGAAAGTCTTTCATTTATAGTCTATTTCGTCGTGTTTAGTAAACTAGTTGTGGGATCAGCTGACACGCAAGGCTAGGGGCCACCACGCAATTGGGCAACTCTTCTTTGATGACCTAAAACCTTTTTTTTAGCTGCAAATATGGCCACAAGATAGTATTTTAATTACGATGCAAACATATTTTAGAAATTTCCACTTTAATTTGGACTTGTTTCTGCTATACATCTTCTGTGGCACATCTCATGAACATTCACCAGGCTTTTGTGCGAAAACAAGTGCAATTTTACTTATTGCTTTAATCACGTGCTTGCTGAAAGAAGATTACATTTTCACCTTCATGAAAACCTACAACCGCCTTTGCCACAAGTCAGTTTGCGTAGTTTCTGCCCTGCTAGATCTGCCCCAGTCTACTGTAGGTGATCTAATTGTGAAGCGAAAGCGTCTAGGAGTAACAACAAAGTAACAAAGTATGCGTAATGCCAAACACCAGATGGAGTGATGTAAAGCACACCACCACTGGACTCTGGGAAACCGGAAACGTGTTCTTTGGAGTGATGAATCACGCTTCGCTATGTGGGAATCTGATGGATGAATCTGTGTTTGGCAGACGCCAGGAGAACGCTACGTACCGGAATGCCTACGGTAAAGTTTGGTGAAGGGATAACGGTGTGGGGCTGTTTTCAGGATTTGGGCTGGGCGCCTTAATTTCAGTGAAGGGTAATATTAATTCTACAACATACGAAGACAATATGACAAGTGTATGTTTCCTGTTCCATCATGACTACGCCCCTGTGCTGAAACATAGGTCCAAAAAGAATTCTTTAAAAAAAAATTTGGGCTGGTCAGCCACATGTAAAAATGATGTATGTCCTGAAAAACATGGCTGATGTGGTCATGATATACAATACTGTGCAAAAGTTTTAGGCAGGTGTGAAAAATGCTTTTAAAGTAAGATTGATTCCAATATCAGGCATGTTTATAGTTTATTTTTATTATTTAACAAAATGCAAGGTGAGTGAACAGAAGAACAATTAAAATCAAATGAATATTTGGTATGACCACCCTTTGCCTTCAAAACAGCACCAATTGTTCTAGGTAGATTTGCTCAAATTCGGGGATTTTGTAGGCATATAGTTAGGTGTATGATTAATAATACAAACATGTGCTAATTATCATCAACTTAATATGTATGTTGAAACACAATCACTAACTGAAACAGAAACATCTGTGTGGGAGGAATAAAACTTGACTGAGCACAGAAGCAAGACACAAGGTAGTTATCCTGCATCAGCAAGGTCTATCCCAGGTGGAAATTTTAAGGCAGACAGGGGGTCTCCAGATGTTCTTTTGAAGAAGCACAAAGAAACAGGCAATGCTGAGGACCATAGTAGACTTGTGCATTCAGATTCACACAAACTTGTTTTTTAGCAAAAATTGACACCTGTCAATACGCTTGTATACATACATATATATATATTATAATCCTGATTGTATTGTCCAAGGAATTTGTTAAGAGTAGATGATTTTAAATTCATGTTAATTGCTCAAACTCCTGCTTAAAGAATATAAGTTTGATGAAGACGAGGGAAGCGTATTTTTCCATGAAGTATCAGTTCATGAATTAGTAGGATCGTAGTTAAGTGATTGCACTAAAATCAGTCTGTCTTCTCCACACAACCGTGTTTGATAAGTTTGATGACAAATTTTACAAGTTTTAAAGAAAAAATTAGCATGCTACTTAGAGAGTTTAAGTTGCTTGTGGCAGGTTAGAACAACAGAGATTTTGATGATCATCTATAAATTGTTGCCAGCGGTAGGATGTGAATTACTAAACCCATGCCACTGGTTTAAACCAAAGGAAATAGATGCCAGGACAATTAATACAAAATTAGGATGGTTGGAGAATATTTTATTACCAAATCAACTGCGGACCGTTTGGGAAAGAACCCTTGTGTGAATGCAAGTTAAAATATGAACTTGCACATTTAATGCTCCCACTAACTCTTTATTGGCAGGGAACTCTACTCTCCTCAACTCCATTGCCATAAAGTGAGATGCAAGGCAGATTTTCTCTGCACAATGGAACCAACAACCAATATGTATACTACCATCAAAAAGTGAGCCCAGATGTGGCCCACCTTGCTATCTGCTGCCTGGACAATTGGAGCACAATGACAAGGCCCGTTGCGGCTGAAATCTACATCTAGGGTTGTTAAGCCTGGCCTCTGGGAGTTAATCTTAGGATTTTTTTGTAAGTTATTTTATGCATAAACACCACTGATCTGTTTTGGAGGAAATCAGACATCCTGCTCAGATTAGACAAGCTATTTTTGTGAAATAAGTATTTCATTCAGGTGTGGCGCCAAAACTGTGTAACTTGACTTTATGAGTGACAAAGTTAATTTTAAATATAATTATGGTAAACCAAGGTCTAATATTGTACACAAAATATTGCTAATTGTGAGTTTCCGTGCCACTCATTATTAAAAGCAAAATTTGGTTCCCTCTGCTGGGTTATTTTTAAACAGCAATAAACCAGATAATCAAAATGTGAGTATTGACAAATAAAGGCACTGTATGTCTACAAAACTTTACAGACCTCTCGGGGCCTTGAAATTTTCTAGGTCTCATTATTTGTTTAGAACCATTTAGTGGACAAAAATATCTCCCAATGTATCACTTTTTGTATCTGATGGATTATATGGTCTGTGACCTCATGAACAATACACTAACAAGTTCTCCTATCTGGACCATAGTTTAAGAGCTCTCTGGTGCGTTGGATAGATGTGCATTTCTTGACTGTGTTACAACTAAAGACCATTAGTGACAAAAAATCTTCACTATCAAGTACAATTAACTAAATACATGGATATAACCCCAAACCTGCATAAACATACTCTTCTTCTTCAGAACCAGCACCTGGAGCTCTTGTACCACATGTTGTAACATGTCAAAGTCATTGTCGTTGTTTTTGTCAATTCTAATGTCATTGTTACTTTTTATTCTCCTAATAATGATACGATTCTGATGACACTCTATAAAGTTTAGTCCCTTTTATGTGTATTTTAACTGAGGGGGAGCTGGAGAATACTTTAACAGGATAGATCTAGATGTTTTATTCAAAGATACTTTTTTAAGGAGATCTCATACGGATTTAAAAACTTTGCCCCACTAAAATAGTGCAATGTGTAACACCTCGTAAAACAGCAGTTGTCTTTATTGTTGCACTTGATATCCTACATGCGATCCTAAGTCTTGAGGAGTCATGTAGAGAACATCAACCACACAGCAAAATCCATCATTAGTAGTATATCGATAGAAACAAGCCCACCGCATTACAGAGCCGTAGACTAATCTGCCTGAAATAAGCCAAGAGTATCAACCCGATGCACATAAATGATTTCTCAGCTGCCTCTGCAAATGCTCGTTAGAAAGGAAACAAAATTCTTCATACAGAAGAAAAACGTCAAACATCCTATACGTGTTAAGCTTTAACAGGAATAATAGCTTCAAATTTTGGAGATGCTGCCTGAATGATTAGAACTTTTGATCAACCTCTGCCTTCACCCGATATACACTACATGATCAAAGGTACGTGGACACCCCTAATTAGTGGATTTCGCTATTTCGTCCATGTATCTCTTTTTAGGGGGACAGTCTCACTCTTAGCCCTACATCACTCTCTTTCTTCCCCTGATATCCCTCTTTTCTAGGAGTTTAGAATGCTTGATGGGTATGAATGTATCCCAGTGTTCTACCACCATATAGAAACAACATAAAGTGTTACATAGTTGTTTACGTTGCAAAAAGACATATAGACCATCAAGTTCAACCATTCCACAAACCCATGTAAATTGATCCAGAATAAGGCAAAAAACCCACGGAGCTAGTAATGTCATCTTAAAGGGGGGAAAAATCCTTCTTGACTCCAAGACAGTCGGACTCACCCTGGATCAACATAACCTTATCTAATTTACTTACTTATCTAATTTCATATCTATAAAAACATCCAAATGTTTTTTTTAATATATTGATTGAATTGGTCAAATTACTTTAGTTGTCTATTCCACAATGTAACTGCCCTTATAGTAAAGTTATCTTCTCTATGTTTGAGATGAAAGGGATGCCTCTGTGTTTTGCCTGGAAGGTATGATTTATAAAGAGATCTTCAAAAAGATCTCTGTATTGACCATGAGTTGCCACCGGAAAACTCCAGGTCGTGGGGCTGCCTGTGGACAGGATTGCCCACCAATGTCATCAGGAGTTCCTGCCCACATCCCCCAAGGGGGCTTTGGGTAGCCAGAGCCATAACGTTCCCAGGTATGCCCATCTATCAGTGGGTAAGGTTTCAAAAAGAGATATTCCTTGTGTCCTTATCTGCATGTCTCGGCCTAGAATTCCTGGAATGCTTTGGGAAAAATGCCCATATGTGAATTCAGAGCAACACGGCCATATTCATATAAATACAAAGTATCTCTAAGACGAGACCAAGCACTTATTAAAGTTTGAGTCTAGTTAGTTAGTTTGCTCGATGTATAAATGTACTGTTTGTATAAATATATATGTGGTCAGAACACAGTAGTTGCCTATTAAAAACTAATAACGTATAATTAGTGAGGTATAAAGTGGCCTCATACCTTATCAGTAATAAAATCACCCGTGCAAATAGTTGTGTCAGCCTAATTTGGAAGTGGGATATTAATGACACAACCTTGATTTGGTAATTAATTGTACTTAACGCTGATAAATGGAGTCGGCTTGAGGTTTAGATTAATATTAGGACAGATAATGACACCTGCGCTGCAACAGGATGAGATGCTTTGTACCTCTGCTTTACACAGAGAGATATTTACATAATTGGGCTCATTAGTACAGAATAATGTTATTTGAAGGATGATACTTAGTTCTGAAAAACAATTTGATATGATTTAAATATTCAGATCTGCGAAAATCCCAGAAATAGGATTCATTCTCATAAAAATGTCAGATATAAATAATCTGAAACGGCATTTCAATTTGAATAGCAAAGTTTGTAATGTGTTTTACATGGCCTTGTTGGCTTTCGTTCTTTAGACGGTAAGGTCTAGCAATCGGTGCCCTCCACACCTTTTGTCTTCATTTGCTTATATTTCACAATGGCAAGAGTTAGTGTCTTCCAGCCCCAACATAGACCTCCGACCTCCTCCACCTTTGAAAGCTTCCCCTGGAACAGTTTATGGTTTCACTGTTAGCGTGATCTACAACACCTGCACTCTTATAATCTAGAAGTTATGGAACGGGTTGCCCCGTCCTGGTATTCCCAGGGCTAGTAAGAAATTGATTACTCAAATGTCTCTACTGGGTCGTGTATTGCTTAAACTCCGAGGTCAGGGCTTATTGATAAGGTGCAAGTTCTTAAGAAATGAATGTCATCCTTTGTCCACGTGGAAAATATCCACACGTGTGGACCCCCGGTGCTCGTGTGTTTCTGGAGGCTGTCTAACCAAAAAGTCCCAAACATGCATAGCACAATATGTTCATTACTCCTTGTAGGACCACTGCTGTCAATCAATCAATGATCATATTTAAAGGTTCTTCTTAGTTAAGCATTTCTCGTGCTTTAAAAAAATAAAACACATATTTTTGACGAAAGATAAAGAAATATCACAGTTTTGCCTTTCTATTGCTCCAGAAACGTTACTTTCAGAAACAAAACTGAATATATATATATACTTTTCACATTCTGTAAATCTGATTGCAAACTGCTAAATAATTGTATGTTTTTTACCATCATTATATGCCAAACACCAATTCTCCAACTATGCTTAAAAGTAAATAGGCTGATACATTTTTAATGATATGTTTTTAAGATTACATTGTCCTCTGAGCTTTTAAGTACCTTTCAGTTCGTTAGAGCATACTGTTATGCACTTATTTCTACAATGGTCATATTTAATGTGTTCAGTCTTAAAATTCACCATTACCTTTAAGCAATGGAATTGTAATACAATAAATCAATGACGATTTCAGTTTATTGTCTAATATGTTGAACACCTTCAAGAAATATCCTACTTATATTTCTTGTATATAAAGAAACATTTGGTCACCACCTTTGAAGGCCAGTTTGACAACTCCAACGTAATGAAATAATGAGGCATGATGAAACTAAGTTTAAAACGTTTAATTTAAAGCGTCGCATTTTGTTCTAAGCTACTGTAACATACATAACATATAGGTTTTTTTTCTATCACCGTATATTGAAATTAGTTTGACCATTTTTTTAATGGTGAGGGGAAAACTATAAGTCTTTAACCCAATTGTCTGAATTATAATGTATAGGGTTCTATGATTCCAAAATGATATGAGGTTAAGGAGATCAGGAGAAGGCTGGCTATTGGTTGATGCCAGAGGGGGCCCCTGCAGGTGACCAATAGACTCACTCGCACAACCCTTTAACTCATGACGGAGAACCTATGGATTTCCCATTCCGTTAACTCCTGCGATGCTGCGTAGATAAGGTTGGCGAGAAGGGGAAGGGACCGGGGAGATTAGTAGACGAACACGAAGATTCTTAATTCCCCCAAATTGTGATGTTTAGAGGTGGGCTAGTGTAAGCCACACAATGAGATCCATATGCAGGTCCGGACAGGCTGTCTGCCAAACTGGGCAAGTGATGCAGGTGACGTCCCTTTACTGCTGCTGATGTGGCGGTTCTGGTCCTTTAAATTTGCAGCCAGGGGCTAGATACACGTGGCCAGAACATGCAAGACTATAGTGTGATCCCACGTGTTTGTCATTTAGTTAGATCCCCGTTCATATGTGCCTCTATTGTATATTTTATCTGGATAAATTTGAGTTTAACCATTTGCATGCTTTTTTCTAGCTGGCATTGCGAGGTTTAAACTTTTTACTGTTTTTAGTGCTCCGCCATTAGCTAAATCTATGTTATCTGCAGGAGATAGATTTTGCATTATAAAATAGATTACAATTTTTTTTACTGTGCAGTCTCTTTGCTTTACTGGGTTTTATCTATCTTGTTTAGCCGGATACCTCATCTTCTTTGATGCTGCTCTGTGCTCCCTTTATGCAGAAATGTCAAATGTATTTATGTAAAAAGGAGGTGATAAACTCATGGTAATAACCTACAGGAAAGAAGCTAAAATCCTTTCCATGTCACAATAATCTCCTGCGATCTGTGTTCATCGCAAGCTAGAATCCGCATGCTGCTGAATGACTTCTATTAAAGGAATGGCCGTTCCTGTTTTATTATTATTATTTTTATTATATATTTTTAGAACAATTTAACCGCACGCACTCACCGCGTGACTTGGGTTATGCTTCTCAGAGGCCTATGTCAGAGCGATGGGAAATGACATCACACCCCAGTGCTCAGACTCAGAGGGGTTTGGCAGGGCTGCACTGATGGGGCTCCTCTGGACTGGGTGCCTCGCCGTGCAGGGGGCTGCGGGGGTCTTTGTTACGCCAGTGGCCACAGGGATTTTTTGATGTGAATTTGTTAGCTATTGATATCTTTTTATCATACCTGAGAAATCTCCAGGTTTGACTCATAGTCTCCAGGTGAAACTCTGCTTACTGGGGTCTGTGGGTCACTCTCCTCTTTCTTTGGGGCAGAGGAGGGGCAGTTAGACATGGTTTCTCCCTGCCCTGCTCTTACTCCCAAACCACTTAATTCTATCTGGCGCTAGCCCCATCCCTCACATGGCTAGCCGCGACCCTCAGCTAGCTCTATCCCCCATATGTGGCATATGTGGAGGGAGTTCCCGGGTATACTAGGGTAGTCATGTGTTTAAGAAGAACATTGTGTTTTACTTACACATTTTCTGCCTTTATATGCACGTCCTTGTAACATTGACCACTATACACTAATATCCCAAAGAGGGACTGTCCTTCCTGAAGAGAGACGCTTGGAAAATATGCAACAGCAAACAGGAACCGGCAGGTCGCTGACTTTCGGAAGACGCGGGAGTCACAGAGATGCAGAGAAGTTCGTATTACTTCTCTTCTAGCCGCAGACATTCTAGAATCTGCATTTTGTTAAGATTAAAAAAACTGTAAAATAAGGTTTTCCCTCGTTAATAAATCTTTATATTTCTTGTGACTTTTTCTTTTGGTTTGACCAGGAAACCAATTATTGCACCGGCTCGTATTAAAAGCAGACAGAGGGTCCTTTTCTAGAGCGCTAAACATACTCTTCAGTAAGGTTAGTAAAGTATAGCTCTAAATTTAGACTATTTAGAACAATTTAAATTTAGCACATTTTTTTCTCCCCGCTAAAGGACACTTCACCAAGTAGCATTTTAAAGTAATGTAAATTTTTGCATGTGAAGGACAGTCTTTGATCCACTCCATTGACTCCTGATTTCATTTAAACAGCAATTCATTATTTTCTTCCTGTGCTCATTCAAGAATCCATTGTTCATTACTCTTTCATCACTATATGATTGGAACGATTTGTATCTGTCGCTTCAACGTTGATCAGATAATGAAATAATCATTTGTGCATCTGTGCTGTGTTTTACATTTGTTTTTCACAGGATATTTCACTTTGCCGGGTCATTTTGTCATTCTAGAACAGCTTGCTTTGATTTAACCCCTGTGAGCCTGAACAATCCAGAAAGCAGGCGGCATGCAGCGGTCAGGCTGTTATCGGTTAATATTTATTAGTAGCACTAATATGGGTATATATAACAATTGTCACTTGCCTAAGAAAAATGACTCCGAGCTGAAAGTTACTGTTCCCTGTTAAAATGCATTGGATATGTGGTTTGCAAACTAGGATTGTAGATAAAAATAAGTAAACTCAGCCCAGCCTTGTTTTTTTGTTTAATTCATTTAATCCTGATTTTCATGTTTACCAGCTGTGGTCCTGTATACAATCAGTTCAACCAAACTACACCATTCTGTATCTCTATGCACCAGAATCTGAATGTGGACCTGATGCGGTGTGAAGGAGCTTGTGACCAAATCTCATTCTGTGGCCGATATTTAGGTCCCCGATCCATGTTACACTAATGAAACTGAACATGAGTCCTGGGCATCTGATCACACAGATCTTTACTCATTCTTTAGCTTACCTCAGGTGTAATACTGATGGCTGATGACACAAGGATATGATGTCATACTTCTGGAAGTGTCAGTCTCCATAAGCTTACATCTGAGTGCGAAGAGTTATGCAATGTTGGTGTTTTATGTCAATTGCGCTTATTAGACTGTGATAAAAACAAATAAATAAATACATAAAATAAATAAATAAATAAATGCATGTATTGAAAAAAAAAAAACTATGGCAAGGCAATGGTTAAATAATGTTCGGGGGGGGGATATATATTTCCATTTGTTAATGAATTCTATTCAGTTACTGAGCCAAGTTGTATCTAGGTTTGTGAATGCAGCTCGGATCTTCCTGTATTAAATTATTCAGACTACCATTTGCTCCATTTTATAAGTTAATTAATGATCTATTAGGTTGTTTTTTCCTGGCATATGCTGTCATATCCAGACCTGAGAATTTAATTTCTTCATGAGCATATAGAATGTTTTTTTTTTCCCAAAGCAGTGTCAAGTTTCCTCCGTGTTCTCAGCGGCAGTGGAAATTTGCAGTGTAAATTAGTTCTTAATGGGCATTTCCTGTAATGTCAGAAACTTGATATAATGACGTGGTATTTATTTTTAAGAAGAGTTATTGCTTTAGTGCTTTCGGAATATCTTTTATTTATTTTCGCTCCCGAAGCCAATAACAAGCAGACCGTTTGTATGTTTTATGTGAAATGATACTCTCATGACGTATTAATGCACTCTATATTATTTTGGCCAATATCATTCTTATCACAAACGGTACGAGCTTATTAACAGTTCTTTGGCTAGTGCTACACATCCAGGATTTGTTTTCTGTATGATCAATAAAGACCCATCAAGATCTGTTCATCATGATTCCTGCAGTGTTAATTGGCTCTATGATCTAGATCTAGGATCTATGCACTTATTTGGGGTTATCATATATATTTGGGGCTATTATATTATTTGGGGCTCTTTTTGTCTCACAAAAGGACATGATACACAGGATTGTATCCAGAGAATGATAAAGTTGTACTCTGCATCCGTTTACAATAGAAAGGGTGCAAGCAGCATACGTATAACCCAGTTTTTTTTTGCAGGGTTGACGTAACTATATAATGAAACCCCAATATTTTAAGGAACACAGGGATATAGAAATAAAAACTCAGTTACAGCAAAATGACCTGTAAATATAGCTTATCAAATGCCGTCAAGCCATAGACTTCATTAATATTTTGCCGTAATGCCAAAAATATTGGAAGAAAAGTCTGAAAATTTCTAATTTGCATATTCTCCCAAAATGCTACATTGTTGCCACAGATGTAAGGGCTATATTCAGAGAGAATAAAGGAATGACCTGATCAATTATTTCTGCCACATTGTTTTTCCACTAAAGTCAGTGCATCATACTAAGGTTTCCACTTTGTATTTATTTTACTGGCTAACTCAGGGCCAACATTAACCCTGGTTAGTATTATTTTCTATGAAAAGTTGCACAGGGTGTTTTGGGGAGTCAATTACCGGTATATATTTTTTTTTACTAGTATTACTTGGTTTTGAAAAGTTTGCAAGTCAGTATTAGGGGATTCTGTACGTGGTAACATGCGTGGAGATTAAGCAGCTCCTTAGTGGACCATTTGATCAAAGGGTCTCCCTCGGAGGATATGAAAGGGGGAGACAAGGATCCATAACCCATAGCTATACCTTTGTAATCATTTTCACTTTTTTTCCTCTTTATTTGTTCTTTTCTTTGCTGAGCCATATGTCTAAAATTTCTGAGGACCCTCTCACTGTGAATCTCAGTGGATCTATGGAAGGCCTGATGAGTGCGATAGTAGATTTACCTCTTATTCCTATTCTAAAACAAAGGAATAAAATATATTGAATACAAGGCTGTTCATATCTACAAAAGCATCTACTTAAAAACTTTGTAAACGTAAATTTCTCGTGGTCATATAGGTAATTAACAGTGTTTTTACCTAAATCATCTAAATGTGTGTATGTACGTATATACTGTATATATGCATGAATGTTTGCCCAAAGCACCAATAGGCAGCTGATGAAGGATTATTAACATTCTAAGTATACTCACAAAGAAGATGTATGTGGCTACAGCTCTGTATTCATATTTAAAGGTTTCTTTTTAATGGAAATTCAACCCCCTTCAGTAAAAAAAAAAAAAAAAGACGAACAAGGCAGCCAACCTCCACTTTTAAGAGCTGCAGCTGCATTCTAAAAATAGGCATTGCAATTAAAATATGGCTCATTAGTACAAAACAATTACTCCAATCCAAATTCATAATAGCTCTCTAGATGCCAATAAAAGTGGGATAATTCTACCTTCCATTATATATAGGTCTGCCTAAATTGAAATTCCATTCAATTTAATGTTTCAGATAAGTGAAAAATGATTCAAAATGAAAATTCTTTCAGGTAGAACTATATGTCATTGAAGTTTTATTGCTTCATACAGCTGTAGAGCTAGCGCTTCGATCGCGCGCACGCGCGCACCTATAGAATACCCAGAGGGAACGGCCTGTGTTTTGTTATTCTGTCTCAATCTAATTTGAAGGCCGCATTATTTGATAAGGCAATCTTTTCTGTAAAGGAATGCAAATCTTTTGAAATTTGGCAAAACCGGGGCATTGCTTCAATCGAGTTTAAATCGTTTGTTAGTTTCATTAAGTTAGAAGTATAGCGGAGGGGGAAAATGATTTATGAGACGCATTTTCTTTACAGGGATGTGAATTTTTTAGAGGTATTGATTGCCGCTTATGCTTTGAACTAATCACTGAATAAATTCACAAAAATGGCACATATTCAAGCCATAGAAATGTACAGTATGAAATGAAGTTAAGAGGGGATAGAATATATATACATATAATATTTTATATATATATATATATATATATATATATATATATATATATATATAAATAAAATAGACTAAAGCTTGGGACTGAAAACAAGTGGCTGTCACCCAATATCGTATAACCATTGCTTAAATCCAGAAGCATCCCCTTAGTAGGATGTAACCAATCATTTGTTGAGCAATTTTGTTTGTTTGCAAAACTGAATTCAATGAAAGTATTGTATTATTAATCAACCGATTTTTGCTAATTTTTACATTAAGTGATATGTTTAGTGAATTTCTGAAGATTATATATTTTAATGTGTTTTTTTATGTGGTTTAAGTAAATCCAAACAACAGTTTCTGTAGTGGTTCTGTAGAAACCCAATCTGGATATAGTTGGTGGCATACTTTAACAGTTAACAGTAATTGGTTGGTGAGGTCTGTGGCTTTGAAATCACCACAAGATCCGTGTAAGGAAGACCTCTTTATATGCAATGAGCCAACACAGATGAGTAATCGATATGGCACACCGGAGAATTCTCCCTTTTTATCCATGCGTCTTTGTAACAATCATCGTCATTATCTTTGTACACCTTAATATGTTGTAGATCACAACTCTTCGAATGCATGTTAATTCTAAAACTTTGGCAAGATTCCAGCCTCTTGAAACATATAGGTCCATATTGTCATTGTCTAGAACATATCTCCACAAGCTGAAACCTCCAACACACTAGCATCACATTAAACATTAGATTTCAAAAATATATATATTTTTTAAACAGTTTTAGCTTCTGGGTAAAATAATACTTTTAGACATTTGACTATAAGCCATGTGTATGTGTTCTAGATTGGGCTTATATAAGACAAAAACCCTGACTCATCAAATTGCCTATGACTATGCGGCTCATGGACACTCTTCTACTGATGAAAAATCAGCTCTGTGTGGTGTGGCAAGGTCACCCCAAAATATCACATGACTGACAACAATGGCAGCCTCCAGGTCTACAGGTAAAATACATTTATTGGAATAAAATGAAAAAATAGGTTTTCCTCAATACTTAATTACATGAATGTAATGCTCAAGGAAAAACCCTTTTTTTAAAGTTTTTTGTCTGTTTTCCTCAACTTTTTGTGCTTAAAAGTCACAGAGATGTTAAATATAAAAAATGTTTAAAAATTCACAGAGATGCTTACTAGTTACCTGTGTATAACCTGATCTCCACACATAGGTCTGACTCTAAGTGTTGAAGGTTTTTAACTTGAGTCTCAGAGTGAATGGGCGCATTCTCGGGGTCTAATGTTACACAATATGACCAAAAGTATGTTGACACCCCTCCTAATTATTTAATTTAGGTGTTTCAGTCACACTCAATGCTAACAGGTGTATAAAATCAAACACAGGCAGCCTTCCCCATTGACAAATTGATTGGCAGAAGAATGGGTCGTACTGTAGCGCTTAGTGTCCTTAAATGTCCTAGTGTTATTTTGGATTTGAAATTTCTGCCCTGTACTGTAAATGTATTGTGAAGTGGAAGCATCTAGGAGTAACAACGGCTCAAGAAAACGGTAAGCCATGCACACTCACAGAGTGAAGTGCTTAGGGCGTCCTCTGAAGCATCACTCACTACAGAATTCCCAACTGCCTCTGAAAGCAACATCAGTATAAGCGCTGGGTGTGGGGGCTTCATGGAATGGGTTTCCATGGGCGAGCAGCTGCACATAAGCCGAAGATCACTATGTGCAATGCCAAGCGTCCCCCGGAATCACTATGCGATCCCTATGTGCAATGCCAAGCGCCACCAGTGAACCATGGGAGTTATAAATTACACTTCACTATCTGGAAGTCTGATGAATAAATCTAGGTTTGGTGGGTACCAGGAGAACCCTACCTACCGGAATATATCAGCCACTGTAAAGTTTAGTGGATGAAGGATAATAGCGTGGAGCTGTTTTTTTTTAAGGTTTGGGCTGAGCCTCTTTGTTCTGGTGAAAGTTAATGTTTATCTAGCATTAGCTACAGCATACAAAGGATTTTTATACAATAATATGCTTCCAACTTGGCCTTCTCATCCAACATCAGTGCCTGACCTCACAAACAGTCTTTCGGCGAATGGGCAAAAATTCCCAGAGACACGTTCCAATTCACAGTGTATTCACCTCGAGCCAGGTGATGGTTTCCATAAGGACCATTATTACAACAATGTGGTTGCCTCTGTTATCAAGACATTTTAATATATTTCTGATGGGTATTACAGTGTTAATGTATCGAGGTAAGCTCATTTTTAAAGTCCACAGGTATGGTGGCGATCTCTTCTTCATCATTTATTATACATTTTGTATAAAATCAAATAGTTGTTACAAGGCTGCTTTCCAGAGAGCTTATGATTAATGGAAGTTGTGATAAATACCCCAGTGACTATTGTGACTATTTACATTATATATGAGTGTGTATCAAATATTCACCCTTTCCCTGCTTCTGTGTAATTGTCCGGCAACATCATTTTGAAATTGTAGCCATCACAATTTAATTCAATATTATTTGAATTTATTTTCCAGTGGCTACGACTCCAATGCATTTAATTCCGTTTTCTGCTCAGCGCTTCCAAACAATGGTGATGTTTTGTGTTTGGGAAGAAACGCGTCCACTAGTTGTTTTTGGCTCCTAATCCCAACTTCACTTTGCATTTCCAGGACTATTTTGGCATATCTTTGAAGCAATGTTTCTTACAGCGCAGCAATGCAGAGCTGGGAGAATACGGATCTCCGGAGCATATGGGGGATTCAGTAATCATTCATTTGTAACCACAGGGCACAAAGAATCTCTTTTTTTTAATTCTCTTTTTCCATTTCAGATAGCAGGCCATGTTTGTTGCAAGAACACAAAGGAGCCAGTGGTTGTATCCAATGGTAATTTATTTACATCTGAAGCCATTTTCTTCTGAAAAACAGATATAATGAGCGTAGCATAACAATCTTGATTAATTGATCACTTACGGATTTTGCCTACAAGCATTACTATTGTCTTATTTCCTTTTGTGAGCACAATTTATCTTTTCATAGAGTAGGCAAGTTTATTGTTATTAGAGGCATAATTCAAAGAAAAAAATATCTAATAACAGAAATAAAAAGAGAGCTTGCTCTGCGAGAAATAACAAAGATACTCCCACAGCTGGCAGATGTTGCTTTTGGAAATTATTGCAACTTAAAAGTACCTTTTTTTAGGTCACTCATTGGTAAATTGTCCGGTACTTTGCAGTTTTATGGAGCTGCTCTTGGCAGGAGATTGGCAAATTAACCATGGCATCCCTGTGTCCACCAATATGAACAAGGACCCAACGGAAAGGCATTTTAGGTGGTTCAGCTCAGGCTTAGGTGCCTTCTCTTCTGGTGAGCCAGGCTGAGCTAGATATGGACTACTCAACATTTGTGGTGTCCAAAAAGGGACACCCGTGTTGGGGGTGAAGCATTAGGTGGGGCCGGCTCTGAAAGAGCTAGGATTCATCCTATATTAGTTAAGCCTTGGAGTATCATTGAAGTAGGACTGGCCCAGACGATGGACACCTGGGAAAGCATGACTTGGTCTGTAAGATCCGCATCATGTCTACTACAGAAATACAAGGTATGAGGCGAGTGAACAAAATACTGTGATGGCTGGCTATTGGTTATATAGGGAACATCCTTTAAGACACCAAAAAGATTGGCAGCTTTAGTCAGATGATGTGCCTCTATTAATGTATATTATAATCAAAGCAGTATGGTACACGCAGGATAAAGCATACACTATCAGCATGTTCTGGCCAGCACAGAAAGGGTTAATGTGCGCACTAGCGCAGTTCTTTGGTATTAAAGTTATTTCAGACTCGGTGCCTTCATCATATTCATGAATAAAAGGAGAAAAAAAAAAAAACAGCCCCACCCTGGAGAAATCAGATAGCAGCTGTAAGCTCTTTCTAGCCTTTCTCTTGGATGGCAGCCATTGTTTCTTATCTTTGGCTCTGATCTGACAGTGATCCCTAAAGCTAAAGTGCTGATTTTTATCTCCCGCTGTTCCCTCTGAAGCCAGGGGTTTTTTTTAGCCTGGATTTGCAAGTCCATGCGCTCGCCGAGTGTGATCACCATTATTAGATTATTAAACCAATGACACCGAGGTTATTAGTCACACCCGTCTGCATTACCTGACAATGTAATGATGTTCTATTTTTACATCCATCCTGGCATTTCTGCCAAGGGTACAGAAATAACGAGCGGAATATTAATTTCTTTGTGTTTTCACGTGGAAGGAAGCAAAAAAAAAAAAGCAGGGTTAGATGATAATTCAACCGTGGAGCAATAAATCTATACAATGTATTGCAAAAAAGAAGCCTACACATAGGTATCTGTTTCCATGGAACGAGCAAAGTATATTTATATGAATAAATGGGATCCAAATCAATATTATTATTAGCTTTAAAAGCAAGTCTAAAGCCAGAACCTGAAAATATAAAAATCAAGAAAGCATTACATGTTGAATTGGTGAGGTTTGATACTTCTTAAATGGTTCATCAGCTTTAGGATATCTGTTAATAAAAGATTTATACTCACATGACTTATTAACGCTAAGAAAAGTGTGGCTGTGAACACCTCTCACATCCAGTATCTCCTAATAAAAAGCCATTTTAAACCTTTACCCGTAATGCGCCAATGTCTGGTCTGGGGTCAAAATGAAGAAATAATTAAATACACAGAGATTAAAAGCAGTTTTTAATCTACAACTATTATAATTCTCAGGAAAACAATGGTTGGCTGAGGATCATGGGTGCTGTATTAGAGAATGGTTATTTTGTTTAGAAATCTAGAAAATAGCATTGCACAAAACTGAAGAAATATATTCTTTTGTTTTACACATAATCCCCTGAGAGCCTTCTGGTAGAGATTTCCCATGTAGCTTTCAATATCACTGACAGATAAAGCTTACCTGTTACATGAAAATAACGTAACATTAATGAATAACGCATAAAGCATGTCTGTAAATTGTGTTTAGAAATAAATGTTACCACTATTATGCGCAATGTTTCCCTGAATGCACCTGACCTATTCAGGATCAGTGGTTGACCATTACGAGCAGATATTTTGGATGGAAAGAAACCAAGGAACTTTCCTGCCAATTGCTGGGTGAGCCAGAGTGGCCTTGAGCTGGGCTCAGTCTCAAAACTCTGCTTAGCTGGGCTTCTCGAGAGAGGAGATATGCAACCTGGAGCCAAATCAGCTAAGTCTCTCCTTCCGGGGTCTGCTAGGTGATTCTGTGGATGGAAAGGTTACAAAGAGAGCGACTGGTTTGTACCCAGATGGGATTGTGTCATGCAGTAACTGATTTACCTAACTCTATGCTGGCCAAAAGGTCTCCCTACAGGGAGATGGGGCAGGTAAAGGGGCTTGCAATTGAACGTTCATCTTTAAATAAGCAAGAATAGGGTGACTCTTACAAGTAGGAAAGTCAAGTAGATCCACCACGTCTGAAGCTTAAGAATTATTAGAAGGAGCCTTAACATATACTCAAGAAGTGAGTGTTTTAAGTACACCTCGTGGCTTGCTGAAATAAAGACAAAGTCAACAAATATTCCTTCGTTTCTTCTATCAAATTTTAGTACCAGTAAGTACCGGTACTTGCTTTTCAAGGGTCAAGATACGGTAACACCAGAAAGCCTAAATTCAAGAATGCAATGAAATAGTATATTTTCTTTTTGGGGGTTGATGTCGTAAAGTAAATTTACAATTTAGATCACAAATTTAATAAGGAATGCATTCATAGCCGTATTGGTATTGCTGCTTTAATACAATTGCTGATGTTGTTCTTCCATGGCATTGTGTTAACACACACCTTGCTGATGATCAATTAATAGAGGGCATTTGATTAGCAGCACCTGTCTGCTACTTAGCATCTAAATTTCTATGAAAGCAGTAAGGGTGTACTTAGTTTTTCACACATGGCTTCTCCATTTTGGCTTTACTTTTGTTAAATAAATCATAACACTGTGTAGTATGTCATGTGTTGTTCATCTGAGGCCGTATTTACCTAATTGCTAGACCTGCTAAGGAAAAGATGATTGTTATTATGTCCTAATATGTAAAACCATAGAATTCAAAGAGGATGTACTTTCCTTTTCACACAACTGTATGGTGTCAAGTAAGCTTCTGGGACTTCAAAGGTTTCTTCCTTAGATGTTGAAATATGCTAAAAAGCTAGTATAGACTTAGACCCACGTTGATAACTTATAACAATTCACATGAAGGCCAAAGGAACATGCCAATAAGTCTTGCCTTTGTTAAGCCAGACTCATTTGTACATATTTTCAAAAACATTGCACAATATAAGACAAAGTGGTTATGGGGGGAATTGGCTACCTTTACATTGAGATTCAAAAACTAATGAAAATGGTTTACTTGAACAAAGAATTAAACAATTGACAGCTGCTAACAATGTAACTTCTCATTATTAATGTTTATGTCTGAGACTCCACGCTTTAGCCAAGAACCCAGTATGATTTACACATTAACAAAAGACTTTCATATGCTGATTAATTTTTGCATTTGATTAAACCTGCACTAAGCGGTGCTAGCTGTTACAGATCTTTAATGGCAATTCACTATAATTGTGCTTAATGGCAGTAATTATTTATGTAGATCACTCTCCTTATTGAGCAATTCATAACCCTTGGTTGATAAAGCAATGTCCATTTACTCCTAACACTTTTCACCATATGTATATTTTATATATTTTTTAAAGGAAATTTACCAGATTACCACAAAAAGAAATTATTTTTTTTAATATAAAACAACTATAAATGGCTCATTTTGCTCAGGTCTGCTCAGCACAAAATAAATGAAAATCATGAATAGAAAATTTTTCAGGACATTTATTGGTCACACGGCAGAGAATCACAGTTATGTGTTGACCATAAAACTTTGACCTTCTCCGGAACAGAGTGATTGCTCTTTTCGTTCATTTTGATGTTTTGTATTAAGGGTTGGAACCTCTCCAATGGCCGTGCGCGTGTCCGGTGAGTGGGGTGGATGGACTGTATAGTACCTTCAGATGTTCTACATTGTAAACAGTATTACAGCATTAAGTACTGAAGACAGATTTAGATTTAAAGTAATATACTTGCAATAAAATTGAATAACATTGCATGAAAACAAATTCCAAGCAATACAGACCGGATCATGTAAATACATTTTTGGAAGACAGAACAAATAAAGACGTGGAGCTTTCAGACACAAATTACTGACTCTTTGTAAACTATTCTTTCCCAGACTCGCAGCAACATTAGTGGTAAAAATGTGATTTACTGGCCATAGTCTGTGTGATATTATATCACAACAGTTACTTTGCTCCAAGAAACACCTCCCTCATGTTTTTTTGTGAGCAATAAAAGTAATTCAGGGCACAGTTTAGTACAAAGACTGGAACAGCAGACGTTTCTGTGAAGTATTTACCAGCAACAATAAAATAACATAACCGTACAGCAATACCAAGGATTAACAACATCAAAATCAATTATCATTCTAAATACGCCAGTACTGTGCAACTCAGCAGAGAGAAGAGAGCTTTGGGAACCGTTGGCTGAAAATACAGCAGCCAAGGATGAAGAAAATGTTTTTATTTTCAGGGAACAGAAAGACATGCTAGAAGAAGAGACCTGCATTGTCTTTAAAGCTTACACTCTCATTGTATTCAGACAGCAACCTATCACCTTGACCCTACTTGTTTCAAGGAATACAAAGTCAAGGAAATGGACAATAATATGCTAATATGTGGGTCTACATGACTTTTTACTTGGGCGCCGGGCAAGTCTTTGTCTTTGTATTCCATGAATTTTTGCCCGTTCTCGTGTTTGTTTCTGGTGAATATTTGCGCACATTCTTCATGTTTATTTTCTCTCTTTGTTTTCTGACGGTTTGCTAGCAGTGGTTAATACGGGGTTAAAGCGGTAACAGTACACAGCAGCTTTGGCGCCAGGATTTTAAAGGTCTTTAAAAGAGACTCTATTGGTCACCAGCAGGGGCCTCCTCTGGCATCAACCAATAAAGGGCAGCTGCTCTTCGTTTGCTGATGCCAGACAAGCCCCCTGGCGGCAACGAATAGAGTGGCTCTTACGGACCTTTGACTCCTGATGACGAAGTCCTCCCAGGCCATGTTGGTCTGAGGTGTATCTTGCCCTGCCCTTGCCAGGGGGACTCGAATCCAGCTGCAGCTTCCCAAGCTTTAGAAAACTGAATAGTGCTTTTTCTATGCAAATATGTGTTCAGCCCCAGTCTTTACTTACGCTGCCGTCATTATATTATTAACCCTTTCTGAGATAGATAATGTACCTAAGCAATGTGGAGTAGCGTATAGAGGTTACCATAAATTCCCTATGTTAATCTTACTCATTTGGTTTATTTGACATATATTTTCCCTTTTTAAGGCAGTCTGCAAACTGAAATCACATTTATTTCTTGTTTTATCAGTTTACACATCAAGCCATTATGAACAGGATATTGAGTGCTGCCAAGTTCGATTAGATTCTCCGTGCCATAAACACTTTCTGTGTTTGCCAGAATAAATGTGCTCTTGAAAAACAAGACTTAATAGCAAGCAAGTAAAAACTAAGGAGTGAGTGTTGGCGAGAGCATTTGCACGAGAGTCATGGTTTCACTTTAAGTCACTGTGCAGAATGAGGGAGCATCCCTGATATTCTTTCTGCAGAAAGGGTCGGGGTCAGCAAGGTGTCTGTACAATTTGTGCCGGCTCTCTCCAGAATTAGACTGGACTGCCCATCACAGGAGGAACGGGGCTGTTTGGGGAGATCATGGATCTCCCTCTAAGCAGCCCAGAATAAAGGTATTCCTACAGACCTCTCTTTCAGTACTGCCCGGCAGTGTGTGGTCGCCGGGCCATGATGTCATATCTTTAAATAATTACCATTGTGGCCTTACCTTGGGTACTTGGGCTTCAAAAAAACCCAAACCGTGTGACTTAGAGTTTCTTGCATAGGAAATGCTACCCCAGTCTTTAAGAAAAAAATGACAGTGGATATACCGGACAATAAAACTCTATGTATGTTTTCTATCCTGAATTTAAGACAAGACCATGGACTGATTAAGGTCTGAGTCTTTACATGACTAGATGGGCTAGTTTGCCAATTCCTGTTGGGGTTTTTTTCTCCCAAACAATGATTTTATCTTGGGAAAGGTGGGTTCTAGCTTTCTTTCCACACCCTTTCTCTAAAACAATAAGCCATCAGATAATCAGCTTATTTGTGTCTACAGAAAAAGGCTTAGGATCTGATCCTATTGTCTGTCACCCTTCCCCAGTGAAGAAAGAGATAGATTCACTAAACATCTAAGTCGAGAGTTGTCCATTACGCCAAACCTCTTTTCAGAGAGTTATGAAGAAAAGAAAGGGGACTTTGTTATGGGTTGTTTTTTTTTATTTCTATATGTGGCACAAAGGACAGTCTTTTGGTCAGACCTCATCTTGAGTATTGTGAACAGTTGTGGAGACCCCATTTGTAGAAGAACACTGACATACTGGAGAGCGTTCATAGGAAGGCTAGTAAAATTGGTAATGGTTTGCAGATGTGATCGTTAAAAATAAGTACTTAAAGAGATGTAACAAAGGACAGTGGCTTAGATGTAATGTAAGCAAGTTTTTACAGAGAGTATAGACAGTGGTAGAGCTTAACACAGCGAGGACATTTTAACATGCATGGGATAGGCATTAAAGTAATCCTGACTCCAAGGCAAGACCAAGGACTGATTAAGGTCTGAGTCTTCATATCAGGAAAAAATAGGAAAACTAGCATTGTACAATGGGATAAGCCAGTGTAATATTTTAGTATTAACGGGAAATACTTGATCCTTTGGCAAAAGGGTTAGGAGTATCATGAAACTTAATATTTTATTTAGCAAAATTCAGTAAAAATCCATAACTAATAATTGGGTCTATTGTTAATTTAGGCTAGACAAAATGTTTACAGGTGATGGATCTAGCGGGATATGTTAAAGTCATGGAGTACCGTTATTCTGTCCCTAGGAGATATCATGGATGTAACTGTTTATGTTTTTTTGTTTTCCTTGTTTAAATAATTTGGTAAACCCAGGGTCACTTTCATTGTGCAGGAGTGGAACAGAAATATGAAAGTGCAGAATTGCAAAAATCATCAAGTTAATAATGTAAGAGAGAACTTTCTGGGTGAAATCACAGCAAGTTCATGAAAATCCCTGGAGATGTGCAGCGGGCAAGATTCATTACATTTTCCATCTCACTGAACTTACAGGAAAAAACAGTCTTTTGTTATGTGGGAAAGAGTCAAAGTTCATATAATTGTTTCAGCAGAAAAAAGTAGAAATTTTAATATAAACTATTCCTTTTTTTTTTATACCGAACACAGTATTTGATACAACAAATATTCATTCTCGTTTTAGAATTATCTTAGCTTTTTTGTTTGACTTAAATGGATCATAAATGGCTTTGCTAATCACAGAGGCACGCTTAACTGCCGCATAAGTCATAAGTGTGTCCAAAGGGCACAGCCCCCCAAAAAACCAAGTCAGAAGGCTTGTTTTTCCCTCAGAAATCTCATGGTGCTGCCACAACCACAAGGGATTCTGGGTAGACACATGCAAATAAGGTTAACAATAATCACCTTTTACCTCTATATCCACTTTATACATGGATCCCTTGAAAGTAATTGCCCGCTGTACAGGACAGCCTTTAGACAAAACTCAGGTAAGAGGTGCAGTAGCCAGATCACCACTCATGCATGAGGTTTTCCATCACCTTTACCCACCATAACTTATATAATGGTATTTCCTGGCTACCCCAAGCTTCACGTATCAAGCCAGTATTACAACCTCATGGTGACTAGTCTCATGAAGGATGAAACAGTTGTCTATGAGTGGTGCTTGGCTTTTGGCTAGGAAGTACCTCCCTTCAAGGAGAGGATCCAAAAGACTGCATTGCCTTTATATTTTACCCTGTTTTCAAACAAAGGATTCCACCTGTTGAAAAAAGAAGGCTGTTTAACTCAAGTATGCTTTTGTATTTACTATGTATAATTTAGTATTACAAAAATTTTTTTATAAAAGTATTTGAATACTGATGCCAAAGTCCCTGAGTTGTTGTAACCACAAGTTTTTTTTTCTTTCCATTTTCATCCCTCTTAATGTCTTTAAAAAATGAGCCTGTTAACTTTAATGTAAAAAATATTTTTAAAGCTTGCCATTAAAATTGTGCTTTGGGTGAATAGTTGACCTTGCAATGGAATATTAAAATCTTAAAGCACGCTTCAAAGAGGTTAATTATTTGGTGTGCACATGCAGATATGTAATGTTTTGATAAGAGAGTGACAACAAGGGATTCTGGGTAGGCACATGCAAATAAGGTCAACAATTATCACCTATATATATATATATAATACTATAAACTATATATATAGTTTAATCAGATAAATTCAGTATGGGAAAAACTGGTTTGACAGCAGTTCTCATTTAAAGAAAAGATTTACAAGCCTCTCTATATGAGTCCGTAAGATTGTACAATGAGACACCAGGCTATACATTGCTCAGTAGTTTTCAGGAATAACGCAGCAAAATATTTCTCTAATGGTGATGATAGTTAAAGAACCAGTAAACCTTCCTTTTGTGAAAATAATTTTCTTACGTATTTGAGTAAAAAGGCAGTTTCACATTCCCTTGGCTGGTCAGTTCTTGATGCCATCAGATCCTTAGCGTTGGAAGAACACCAAAGGCCACCCATATCCACCAAGCATTCTGAGATTCTACAAAAGAAACACGAAGAAGGGGAGAGGGACAGAAGATTTGGGTCCAAAGCTATTGTTTTTATTTATTTATTACGATGCTTCTGTACTTGAGATATTTTACATGATCTGTTTCTCGGTTTAGAAAATTGCCTCTTTCATGTGAGCCCTTGCTGCTATTACACAATGGTTTTATAAGTGGTTTTATATGTTTGATGAATAATGCAAAGATGTTTTCTCATGGTGAAAGGTCACTTTGCAATGCCAGAGATGAAACTGAATACTGAACTAGCACCAGACCTTGGCTGGCCATAAAATCTTATTGGGTGTGAAACATTGTACATGCAATTGGGGGTAGTGTTAAAAATACTCATTGTACTCGGATAAGTTTTGTTTTTCCTTGAAATTAAATGCCGTGTGGCTTGGGAAAGACAGATGGATATTTTTAACGAAACCTTCCTGACTCATATTTTCTTGACATTTTCTATTGAAAATATATTTTCTATGTATGACAGATTTTGTAGAATAAAGTATTTGAGAAGGTAGCAGGGTCACACCAACCTGAACTGTTAAGTGTGTTAGTGTACACGTGACCGTTTCTTTCAGTATGCACACAAAACTTCTGATATAGAAGAAAGCTGGACATTTATACTTGAAAATAGAGACTCCAATTGGGAAAGGGAGAGGGCTGCTCATTGGTCAGTGACCAACCAGAAGTTTCTTTATCTGTAAAAAAAAATCCTTAGTTTATCTTTAAATATTTAGTAATAATTTCTATCTCAATTGTATGAAATTTACTTGATAATAGCGTTTCTAGTTAATTTGCTTCCTGTGAGGGGGAAACACTTAAACCCCAATATGTGCATCAGAGGACATGCTTAGTTGTGTAACCCTTAGGGTTATATGCCAAGCACACGCCTATCAGATGAAATACATTTATCCCTATCCGAAAAGCTCTCTCTGCTGCCAGTAATCACCATCTGCATTTTTCTGATGGATGTTTGTATTTGTTTCCTTTGATTTACATGACCTGACATCTCATATAATGAGCTTCCTATTGCAAACGCCATTGCTGATATTCTACGCTGCACTAATCTATTACCTCATGACCTTACAAGTGTTGAGGTCAAGGATTCAATCAGTACAATGTTTCAGGGTGTAATTAATTATATTTTGCCCCCCCCCTTCTCTTATAAGTATGATAAAAGCCATATTTTTAGCGTGCTTCTCCAGGAAATAAAGATCTAGCTACGTAATAAATCTAATCTATTTTTTATTATTATTTTTTGGATGATAATTCCAGGATGTCCTGGAAAGAAAACAATTGCTATGCTTCTGGGAAATTACAGTAACTATGTCCAACCATGGCTAAACGCCTTCACAAAGCGATTGCACAACTGGCTTAGATCATGCAGTTTTACTTTTGTTTAACATACTTTATATTTAATGTTTTGCCATTGGAAAGAATTAAAATAGTTAAAATGTATTTAATATGTCATTGTAGGGGGCAGAAAAGAGAGAGTGAGTGACTGAGTGATTTGTGTATGAATGTATGTATTATGTATGTATGCTAGAATGAGAATGTACATATAAGTGTGTGTTAAAATGAATATGTCTATGTATGTGTGCATGGATGTGTATGTATAAGTGTGTATGAGCATGGATGTGTATGTGTAAGCGTGTGAGCATATAGCATATAGGTGAGTTTTTATATAAACATATCTAAAAGTACCAATTTGTGTATTTAACTCTCAGTAAGAATGTTAGAGAGACGAGTGAACCAAACCCCTACCAAGCAAGCATTGGTCACGCTTCTGGCACACAGATGGTTAACACTGTTCTATAAAAAGGTAAATTAACTTTCTTTGTCAATCACTAAGAACGTGACCTTGACCTGACGACCTGTACTTGCCAGCTACTGAGCTGTGAATTAGGATAACAGATTGCTAGCAGTGGTGAGCGAGCACTCACTATTTCCTTTTTGCAGTGATTAATCACCATAAATATATATTTAGATAAAAATGAACCTCCCTACGCAATGCAGGAATTCTGTGCATTAGGCATTTTGCACACATGTGCGCGTACACTAATAAACCATTCACTTTCTCTCCTGCGTTTTTGTTAAAATGATTGTGTTTATCCCCTTAAGGTCACATTTGTTGTAAAATGAGCATTACGTTGCGATAACTCTTTATGTATCACATATAGCTTTCACCTATCAGAGTGGATGCATGCAGAATATGCCTCTTTTTTGTATGAGAAAGACATTTGTATTACTTTAATGATATCGTGAACAGGTAATATAAAGAAAAATCTAACTTCTCGAATAAGATCTGATAAAAAAGGAACTTAAATAAGCTTTTTATTCGAACAGTCTGATGATTTATTTCTTTTCAACAGTAGGGAGAATTACCTGCATCAAAAGGTCTATGGCTGTGTCAGCGTATGAGGACTAAGAGAGATTAGGTACATATTTCCCAGCAGTAAGCATTCCCAAAGATTGTCATCGACACATATAGGAAATAATGGAAGGTCCCTTTATTATATGCCCCTGTGTTTAAAATCAAACTTCTTCTTATTTACATGTAGTCCTAATTAGAATTGATGCGCTTAGTTTGTAAAAGCCACCAAAGATATAAATACTTAAACTCTATGACAAACTCAGAGATTTTATGACTGGATGGTCTGTTTGGGGACGTGTTGAGGATTAAGTTTTGCAATTTTGGTCAACGAGGTTTAGCCTGTCCGGGGTAAACCACAGGGGCAAGCTAGGAAAATGCCAAACTACTATAAGTCAACATATTCCAGAGGCAAGGAATACAGCTGGATTGGGTGCATGGAAACCGTAGTTCATCAAGGACCCTTGTGGTCCATTCTACTATGGAGTTTCATCGATTGGAGAGATGGCTTATCATGTATTCTGTGCACTTTGCGTTTCACCGTGACCCTGCACCTAGCTATTCAATAAAGATATGAGAACAAACCTTTAGCGGAAATAGTGACTTTAGCATTAACTACTTGAATTGGACAGCCCATTCCTCAAGGACATTTGTGATCTCATCAAGAGAGACAATTTCAGTTCCTGCTCAAATTACCACAGCGGCGTGGAGGAGAGGACGGCTGGTGCAGAATGTTAATCACTGGGCAGGCAAATACACGCATGTGGCCCCAGAATACCAAAAGGGGAACTGCTACCATCACAGCTTTTAGCATCAATTTGAATTTAATTGAAAGAACCCATGGCTTGTTATTTGACAGTCAATATATTTGTTGGAGATATTTCGTTTAAATGTTAATCTCATAGAAGTTATAATCTGTTTTTAAGAGTGGAAAGGCCAGTTTTGTCTGATCAATGTCCCGGCTTGAGGTTGTCTTCTTTCTCTGGACACCCTTACAAAGATTTCCTGAACCAATCAAAAATAATGGGGGGGGGGAAATCATGTTCTTCCTAATAAAAGTAATTTACGGTGGCTGCTCACATTAACTGGTTTTTTAGTAAAGATGCATTGCACATTTAAATCCTAAACCGCAGTTACTTGGATTTATTTGATGTATTGAATGGTAAAATGCAGAATTTAGGAAAAGTGACAGATCGGCTTGAAACCTTCTTATGGTTATAAAGAGATAGTGACTGGTGACTCCGAGTCGCTAATTGACAGAATTTCTGGTAACTTCCTCCAGGTCACATTGACATTTCACAAATCCGCATGACAGGATCTGTTCTATAAAATAATATTTAAATGTAACTTTTATTTTTTGATGAGGTTAGCCAGGTGTCTACTAAACCTAAAAGGATCTGCATGGCTGATAATCCACCTCTAATTTTTAGCTTTCTTCTTCAACCTAACTGACTGCACATAGGCAAAACTTCTTAACTCTTGAATAGACTTATTTCTTCTAAGATTTCAGTTCTTAAACTGCAAGAGTGGTAAATCATTGCCTGTTTCAAAGCTTCAAATGCCCACAGAAGGCACAGATTCTGAGTGGACAGTGAGGACACCATAAGTACATGGAAGTACATGAACTGAGCATTCCGTCTACAGAATGTTTTAGTCGTACGTTTTTCCCTGAAGCACAACATAGCTTTGAGTTTCCGTTACGGATTGAAATCAGGTCCCCAGTCTTCTTTTTTTGCTGCACACAGCTCCCTGGAAAAATAAAGAAAAGAACTGCTTTGACCATTATCCTGGCTGATGTTTCTACTTTCTTCTCATGATTGAGGGCGAGAGCTTTTTGTAGATTTATTGGTGCTACCTACCGAGTGGAGTTCACATTTTTAAGCAGTTCCGGTGATCCTTTGCTATACTTATAACAAAAACACACATGGCTTCCTCAACCCTGATTGGAGGGTCAGGGTAGAGAACTTCACCAGAAGCTCCACCATTTTGCCCTTAGATAACGCTGCGTAAACTTCCACCAAAATGGCAGAGCTTCCTGTGATGTTCTCTCCACCCAATTTGTGTATGAGTGAATCTATAGTCCTCTCTGTTTGCTCCTGTCTCTTTACCTGGGAGTATTTATAGGCAGACAAGATCTCAGCGGTTAACCCACATATAGTTTCACCTTAATCATAAGTACACCCTACACAATAAAGAAGATCATGCACATACCTTACACATCCCATAACACATGAAACACAATTTCTTACAAAAATCAAGTTTTTAGTACCCTGTAGTAACCTTTGTATTGATGTCCAACCCATGGCTTTTCCTTAATGACTTGGGACTTGTGAGTGTAAATTATGCCCCCTCTCCTTCTTTCTCCATCACGTATGCTTTTTTCAGAGACAATCATATTTATTAACTACTCTAAGAACGTCTAGGAATATGATCTTGTAAAGACTCAAGAAATGTATTTTCCAAGAACCTGAAAGGGAAAAATTTTAAATTATTTTATATATTGTTCAGAACATTATTATATTTTTTGTGTTTTTCTTGGCTAGTTCATTTTATTATATAAAATCAATGCCACTTTCCACTTTGGTAATATTATTAATATTTTTGTTTACCTTGTCCATTGCAGAGATACTTTTTATTCAACCGAGCTATTTAATTTCATAAATGTCACACTACAACACAATATCTATAGCTCATAGCTAGCCTTACTTAACCTAGAATACAATCATAACTTTATTTTTTGAAATCCCTCTACAGTCTCCTAAAATCAATATTGTTTCCAAGTCTGGATTGAAAAATCTCATTAACTCCTAGGGACTGCATTTTTCTACATCTTATCCAGAGTGCATGTAATGTAAGTCAGAGGAAAAGCCGGAATCTGCGCAAAACCTTTTATTCATACTGTGCAAGTCCAAGCTGCAAACTTCCATGCTACGGACCTAGTTAACAATACTCCGAATTACCTAATGGGGCATTGAGAACCTTACTTCCGACATCAGGTACCAACAGTGCTTAATTTATTAATCATTATTACATGCCTCATTGTGATAACATAAATGTACACTGTTTTGTTCTATTTTCTTTCATTTTTATATTAAAAACCTGTAAACATAACCCTTTCTTAATCACTGATGTTCATTGAATGTGTGCAAAACGAAAACGAGACAGGGCAGTTTTAGTTCAACTCTTATGTTCACTCGTTCATTCACCGCTAGGCCACCAATTAGTTTTGAATGGAAAAACACAACTTACAACTATCTTATTCCCTAATAATTCCCTAAGTGTATGAAAATGACACTATAAAGTTGCTGGAAGGAAAGCTATAAAGTTTTTCTCTTTAAGGAAATGGAACATTACATTGGAAACCTATATTTGAAAGAATGCTACAATATAGATATTTCCCTTAATATTGTGTGTTTCCTGGCTGCAATGAAATCCCATTTAATGTATATTGGATTTCAAGCTGTTTGGAATCCATATTGAATTACATAAATTGAAAACTCAAAGGCTTGCTTTCGTTCTAACAACAAAATTCTAGGTCACACCTATATTAACAATCTAGCGGTGGGTTCACATTACCAACTGCAAGAGAAGGATAAGACCTTTCAGAAAGCGTAGATCAATAAAGCGCTTTTGACCTAAAGTTAGTTGGCAGCTATGCGATTATGAGAATGAATCAAGAAATCCCTAAGTGGTCCTATTATTCCTTAAAAGCACTTTGCAGACGGCAGGCTGATGCAGCCGGAAAAAAATTAGAATAACCTACATTCCTCAACAGACAAGTCAAGAAGAATTACCATGCATGAGTTTCACACTCCATAGAGTTTTTTCTTCTTTGACAGAAAGGTCTCCTTTCTTGAAATTCACTGCATACTAGAAACCCAATAATGAACTAACCAGGAGAACGGAGATAAGATGCATTCATACTTACTGGGTATAACCTGACACGATATTCGATCTACAAATCCGCCTGTGTGGGGAAGTAGGAACAGATATTTAGGGCTAATAAAATACCAAAATCTCTTCTTTCAGTAAGGGAAAACTATAGTTTTAGACTTGAATTCTTTAAAGGTTTTCCGCTAAGAAACACGGAGCAATATTACACCTTGATATGCGCGGGATTTGCAAGGACAGTTGGAAAAGTTATCAATGAACGATAACCTCAAAGCCAAATTTAGATTGCAATGGGCCCTAATTGGGTAACAAGTTAGCCCCACACCCCCGTAATAGCATACAATATGTATATTTGCTGTGAGGTTTATCTGTCCCATCAATGTCGAAAGGGCATGCACAGCTCTTCAATACTTTCCCACCAGTTGATGCTGATGATGTTCATTCTACCCTCTGGGTTTATCACAACAGACACTACAGTTTTGTTAATTTCCTGGGTCTTCCTAATCCAAAAAAAGGGAAAAGGGTGAATACTTTAATGATTTCAGCAAAATTACATTGAGCGTGATTGACTGACCCTATGAAGAAATAGAAAAACATCCCATCAATGTGCACTTTAAAGACATTTTTTGTGTGAACGATGTGTGTTTTGTTAAGACGGTAACAACAAACTCTCACTTCAGACGTTTGAAATTTACAGGATAGGAGACAGAAGTGAGATATTTCCCAGCCACTGGCTATAAAGCCAAAAGGCTGGTACAAGCGGAAAAAAATAATAAAAAGTGCAGGCAAGAGTCCATTCAGTGCTCTTACCAGTGCAGTCAACCCCTCACCAGTAAGTGACACACGCCAAGGTTGCATCTTCTTTCGGGATCCCCTGAACTTAAATTGCTCTGCTTATGCATGAAGATGTTTTGAGTGATAATGAATGTTAATAGTAGCCAAGTCAACTTCAGTGGGTGATCGCCCTGATCCCGCCAGAAGGCCAGGGCCCGGTGGTCTCCCTTGAACTTCTGCGGGGGACTACGCAGATTCTGCCAGAAAGCCAGGGCCCAGCAGTCCCCCTTGAACTGCTCTGAGGGACCATCCAGTGGTTCCCTCTTGAATAGTAGCCAAATCACTGCTTTGGCAACCGATGGAGGACAGATAAAAACCGTATGGATTAAACAAGATCCGATAACATTGCCATTATATAAGTTATGGTGGGTAAAGGTGATGGGGGGGGACCCAAATTTAAAGGATAGTAGAAGCAGTAAAGATAGTAAACACTCATCTACAGACACCAGAAGGCTTGTTTTCCTTCAGAAATCTCATGGTGCTGCCACAACCACAAGGGATTCTGGGTAGACACATGCAAATAAGGTTAAGAATTATTACCTCTATATCCACTTTATACATGGATCCCTTGAAAGTAATTGCCCGCTGTACAGGACAGCCTTTAGACAAACCTCGGGAAGAGGTGCAATAGCCAGATCACCACTCATGCATGAGGTTTTCCATCACCTTTACCCACCATAATTTATGTAATGGTATTTCCTGGCTACCCCAAGCTTCATGTATTAAGCCAGTATCACAAGCTCATGCTGACGAGTCCTATGAAGGATGAAGTAGTTATCAATGAGTGGTGGTTTTGAGGAGAGGACCCAAAAGACTGTATTGTCTTCGCCTTTTTACTCTGTTTTCAAACAAAGGATTCCACCTGTTGAAAAAAGAAGGCTGTTAAATTCAAGTATGCTTTTGTATTTACTATGTATAATTTTGTATCACAAAAAAGTTTGAAAAGAAAAAAAAAAAAAGAATCTGAACACTGATGCCAAAGTCCCTGAGTTGTTGTCTCCTCCTGTCTATAACCACAAGCTTGTTTCTTTCCATTTTCATCCCTCTTAATGTCTTTAAAAAATGAGCCTGTTAACTTTAATGTAAAAAATATTTTTTAAACTTGCCAGCAAAATTGTGCTTTGGGTGAATAGTTGACCTTGCAATGGAATATTAAAATCTTAAAGCACGCTTCAAAGAGGTTAATTATTTTGTGTGCACATGCAGATATTTAATGTTTTGGTAAGAGAGTGACAACAAGGCTTTACGGCAGCCGGTGGGAATACATAGGGTATGGAAAATAACAGATATTTTCATAAGACCGGGTGTAAAGTAAGCAAGGCCACATAATATAGTAGACTATATATAATTACATATATATTCATTTTCTCTTCTGATGAGACGATATTTTCAGGCATGCACTCTTGTGGCTGCTTTTAGGATAACACATAAAAGTAGAACATATTACATAAAACTGGTAAATAAAAAGAAGACCTAATGTGTCATTTTGATATGAATGCCAAATAAAAAATAAGAATTAAATACAATAAAAGAGCTACGAAATTGCCATTTGACGTTTTAATTATGCTGCCACTTGATTGAGTTTATTTAAGAACAACAGAACTTACATTATATACCAGGCAACGCATCATAGACAACACAATATCAGCAGCATAATCAAGAACAAACAATGAGCATGGTCAATAATAGAAACAGCAACAATCAATACAACAAATCAACAGTTATTATAACATACAGTAAAAACATTTAACAGTTCCCGGAGCAGAAAAATAGTGGCAATGTGGCAGGAATAGCACCTGAGAATGGGGTGGTGTTGTGTATATGACCTTCCGGTAGGCTGCCTACCCTGTCCATTCAGGGGCGGGCTGTCCTGGTGGCTTTGCCGAAGTTCTTGCACGTGTTGATGAGCACTCTCTTACCTACTGGCAGTCTGCAGAGAAGATGTCATCCATGTCGAACGAGGTCTTTATTTTCCTCCTGGTGTGGTGATCCCTCTTATCTCAGGGTTCTGTCTGATGCAATCCATGAAGAACTCTATGCAACAGACAACAAGAAGAAGGGAAAGAGGACATCCTTGTCTGATCCAAAGGAAACTGGAAATAGGTCAGTTTTCCAACAGTAAACCAACACTAGGCTGTGAATGTCTCGGTACATTTGGTCAGCAGTACATTACTACAACCTGCTAGCTAGTAGCTTAACTAGGATCTTGCAGTTCACATTAAGGAGGAAGATACCAGTTCTTTAAGTCACACCTCTCACCTTTCTGTTTCTACAAGATCATAATCATACCATCTCTCAGCATAGGAGGCATCTTCATTCTGTTGCGACTTCCTCATGCAGCTTTAGCAGGTCCGGGTCAGAAATAAGAAAAGAGCAATTAAAGGCATCAACTGTTTGCTTGTCTGTAAAACAAAATATCCCATCTGCTAACCAAATGAAGAGAGCTAGTGGGAAAATGATGCAGTTAAATGATCCAAGCTGCATCTCAGGTGCACTCCATGCTCAGGTGTACTCCAGCATCTAAAGTATACACCATGGCTGAATCTGCTGGAAGCTCAGAAGGTCCAGCCTTTTGGAAAAGCTCCTACAAAGAGCTCCCTCCATTATGTCACTGTGTCAAAAACATAAGTTGTATTTAAGCAGCTACAATATTACAAACTTGTAGTTGGTTTTCTACAACCGAAAAGTAATTAAAGGAACTAATTAAGCAACTAAAGTCACATTGACTTCCCAAAGTGAACTGTCCACAACAAACTTACCAGCCCCACAACCATGCCACTAGCAAAATTACCAATCCTTCACGTGAGATGGGATTCATTCTGTGAAAATATGTGAGTCCTTGAACAATTCACACAGAAGGAGAATCATTCTCTGAAAGGAAGTCAGACATTTTCAGACACCGTAGAGCAGTCAGGATCTGAGCTTTTCATGAATCAGCTATTATCCCCTTTGGCTGAAGATGGTGATTATCCTCTCTACAGCTTTTCAGGACTCATTTTAACAAGCGTCTGATTTTTTTGTTCATTTTCTCTTCACCTTACTGACAATTATCCATGAATAGTCCCTCTGGGCTAGGAAAAGTCTGCCGTTGTGACTGATGGAAAAATTACATGTCTGAAGCATTAACATCAATGCACAGGTAATGGAAAAACAGATTACCCTGGGCAATGTAAAAGATGCAGCTGTGGGAGAGAAATAGTTAATTGGAACAGATCTCAAGGTCATTGAGGTTAACAATGGATTTTAAATTATCGTGTTATTTTTTTTAGTCACAAATAATTATCAATTGTATTTTCTGTAAAAATAAACATTTAGGATACCTCTTTTCTCCCTAGTGTGTCTACTTGTTCTCCGATCTGTTCGTCAGCACTTTTTGTTTTCCTCTTTATTTCCTGCGCATTTCTTGTTTCCTCCAACATTTCTAAAAGTCCATCTTTTGTTTCGATCCCCAACATACTTTTCACTCACTCTCCCACTCAAGACCTTTTTTTTTACCTTTTCCTCCATTCACCCAGCAAAGCGTTCCCTTTCTTCTCTTCTCCTTATGTTACTCAACCTACCGTTATTGTAAAAGTAGTCACTTTCTCACGATTTCTCACTCCATCAGAAATATTTCGGGAAAAGTACTTTGAGTAGATATAATTTTATGGATTACAAAAAGTCCATGGCCAATACAAACAAAATTCCAATTCATAGAGCCACAGCTTGGACTGGCCCGCTCGCAGAGGCAGGTAGCACAACGTTAATGCTAGCAGAAGGCTTGGTTGTATAGGGAGAGTTATTAGCAGTAGAAAGTTGTACAGAGCACCGGTGAGACCTCACTTGGAGTATTGTGTACAGTACTGGAGACCGGATCTCCAGAAGGATATAGATATGTTGGAGAAAGTGCAGAGAAGGGCTACTAAAATGGTTCATAGATTACAGGAAATATTATTTTACTAAGAGGGTAGTTAATGCATTGAATAGCCTTCCAGGTGAAGTGGTAGATGTTAATACAGTGAAGGATTAAAGCAAGCAAGGGATAGGCATAAGGCTAAGACCGATATAAGATAAGGCCATGAATTCAGTGGTTGGGCAGACTAGATGGGCCGAATGGTTTCTATGTTTCTATGTTAAATGAACCCATGGTAATAGCTTAGTTGCTCGCGCAGTGTGTGAGCAGCTATAAGAAAATGCTCCAGGCAGGGTAAGGATGTGATGATATGCGATGGCGTGTGCAAGACGTATGATCCAGTGAGTATGTTTTTGTGTAAGTGTGTGTTAATGTGAGTGTGTGTGTGTGTAAGTGTGTTTGTTACAGTGATTTATGAATGTGTTATAATGTGTGTGTGTGTGCTAGTGCATATGGTAAAGGTTTTATTTTTCTTTCATTAGTTAGTGCTTTTATGGAGCATTCATTTTAATATAATTCCAATAAGGTATATAATTAAGGTATTATATATTTTATATATATACCGTATATATTTTACAGCTTCATAGGTAGTATCATGAACAAAACATCCTTAAACAATCAAACTGGATTAAACCTGGCAACTGCGCTAGGACACCATAACGCATCTCCCAAATCTTTTAAAACCAAACCCTTGCAAAAAAAAAAACCCAAAAAAACCCACAAAAACAAAGGCAAAAAAAAGCTTTCTCCCTAGGCGGACAGTTAGTCTACCTTAAGGAGACTCTGGTGTTGACTTGATATTATATTATATATAGGCAATGTGACTATAATAGGGTTCAAGGGATTGAAGGATTTATATCTAAAGCTTCAATATAGGTTCAGAAACAGGTGAAAAATAAGCCACGTGGCTTTCTTTTTTGAAAAATAAGAGGCGCCTCAGTACCAGGCTCTTGATGTAGTAGCTGAGATCAAAGGTTGACTGGTGACAGAGAGAAATTTAAAAGGCTTAACAAGGTAGACAGATAATGGCTATAAAAAAATCTATAACGAGAATGACCCCGTAGAAGCATGGTAGAAAGGGGGCTACAGTGATTTCCATTACTTATAATGCAATTATTTTATCCTCATTCTGCAGGTCTTGTACCTGGGAAGACCCATTTTATGAAGAACTCCTTTGGTGCAGACCAGCTAATATATCAATAAGGAGAAATTATTTCCTACTGAATCAGTTTATTATCCATGACTCAAATAATGATTCTTAGCATGTGGCATTTTCAGCAGCGCACATTACAAAACGCACAGGCAATCCTCCCGAGGAGCGCAGGAATTGAGAAGAACAAATTTATTAAACTTGAAGCCAAGCTAAAGAATACATTTGATCTTCTTATTTTTTTCATCTTATTCTTCACAAAGATTGAAAATGCTTTCTGCAAGAGAGGTAAAAATAGAATCAATAATCTAGATAGATAGATAGATACATAGATAGATCCAGTGGGGTAACTTGACTTAGGATGGCAGGTCCAGGGGGTGGCAGTCCGTCTGCTGCCAAACGAAGGGGCAGATTGTCCCACTGGGTCGGTTTTACCCGATCTTCAATCTCCCCAACCGGTCCATGTACATTTCACGGCACACAAACCAGTGCAGGAATTCCTGGAGTTGGAAAATTAGACTTCTGTCTCATTTCACTTCATCTCCCAGCTACCTCTGCTGAAAACAATTGCATGAATCCTAGCTTTAAAATTGATTGGCTGCCATACTAGAAACTTTTAATAATTTTACCATTCAGTATGGGAGGTGGACGGCTGTTATTTTTGAATATTATCAGATTATATTTTTCTTGAAGCCCAAGGTGTCATGCGATAAAGAAAAGGTGTCCTTTCAGATCACAGAGGATGCTGGTCCCCAATCTTCTCTTGGGGGAATCCCTTTGGGGGAATCTGGTCCCTTCTTCCCATCCATAGCAAAAGCAAAATATTCAAGGTCTCCCTCTGATGAAGGGAACTTCAAGAGGTGATGGCAGCAAAAAACCCAACCCACCTCCTCTTCACTCTTGGAGGACTCAGGCTCCTCTACAAAATATGGCTGACATAACAAAAAATAATTCCACCACCCACCAGCATAAAGCGAAAAGTGCATAGAAGAGTCTGAAGATACTTGGTGTTCTTACCAGCTGCCATCAATATGCGGACTTACGTGCCCCCTCACAGAGATACCACTAGTGATTGGCATAATGTGGTGGCTCCAAACACACATCAGTGGATACATTATAAATTGTAGATACATTTTTGACAAATTGCACCACTTAGATGTCCAGTTTCTTCCAAACTATATACGGCATCTGCAAAAACAAGATCTCTCTTTATGGAAGTGGATTTCTAAATAGGTTGATGTTAGCAACAATCCCGCTAGCTGCGTAAAGCTTTTAAGATGTGGATGGGTAGTTTTCGCTTTGTTACATTGGTTTCAATGCTTGGTTCCACTGTATAATGCAGAATTTTCTTCAATCGATCGGACTCTTTTTTTCTGAGCTTTATCATGTATATTCAAGTCCTCCGACTGGGCTATTTTTAGACTACAGTGTCACCATCCGACAGAAATGTATGACATTTAACTAATCAGGGACTTTGCAGTCTAAAGCATACATAACGGGAACAAAAAAAAAGATTGAATAGGCATTTTCCCCATTGTCTGTTAAAATTCATTATGAGCTATAGAATTGTTTCATGTGAATTTGATATAAAATTGTAATGGTTGCAAACCAGACAGCAAGTGCTATAATTTAAAAGGCATTTTCATTTTTCATATGCCAAATCTAGGTACCAATTACAAAGTATTGTCAGCTTCTTTTTTTTTGTTCTGAATAAGGCTCTGAAGGAGAAACACTAAAACGGCAATCGATTTCATGCTTGTAACTTGTTCTATAAATCCATGGAGTCTAATATCAAGGGGTGGAAGAAATTACGATCATAAATCAGTTAATATTTTATATGACAAGCCTACAAACAGACAATGTCCTTGTTAGGCAGACATCTGCTGCTCCTGAAATGTAAACAGGGCTAGGGAATCATCTTACATTTAATAATGGAAATGCATTATTTTTTTTTATTTAGATTTTTATTTGTGTAAGGCTGTGATATATTTTATTTAGGGTGATATATATATATATATATATATATATATATATATTTATACACTCTTTATATATAGTACTGTGAAAAAGTATTTGCCTCTTCCCAATTCTTCTGTTTTTGCATGATTGCCAGACATAAACATTTCAGATCATTTTTTTTATATTAGACAAAAACAACACAACAAAGTAAAAAAAATACCCTATGCAGCCCTATGTGAAAAAGTAATTGTTCCTGTAGTTACCAACTCAACAAATTTCCAAATGTAATTAATAATCGAGTTCAGTTTCACCAGACACACCCAGGCGGGATTACTGCCAGCCCTGCGGAATCTAAACTTCAATTAATAGAACCTGTCTTGGAAAGTGAAAAAGGCTAAAAGGTCTCAAAAAGCAGCACATGATGCCAAAATCTAAAGGAATTAAAGAACGCATGGGAAACAAAGTCGCTGCCGTCTATCAGTCTGGAAAGGATTGCAAAGCCATTTTTAAGGCTCTGGGATGACCAGCGAACCATGGTGAGACCCGTAATCTTGAACAGCAGTGAACCTTCCCAGGAGTGGAAGTCCTACCAAAGATGTTAGAATGGTTTTGAGGAAATGCTAACTGGACTCTTAGGGTGATCCATAAGCTTATCGCAGCAAACATCATTATGAAGTAGATTCCAGGTCTCCCTAATGCCATAGCAGAGGCTGTTTGGACTAACGTGGCATTGAGCAGGCTAACCAATAGACCCAAACACATGGCATGGATGGCTATTCAGGGAGGCCTCCCCTAAGGACATGTATTTCTACTAGAGGGCTGTGCATTTTCAAACACTGCCCATAGTGCATTGAGATGGAGGAGGCTTAATTCCATCTGTTCTAGCAGTGTCCTGTTCCACAGACTTTGTTGAAATCCCCTGAAAATAAACCAAAAGACAAAGTTCCTCTCTGATGAATCTACTGTATTTTGTTTGGACCTTTTCCAGTAACTGACACAGGGGGTGCCATTGATAAAGCCGGGTGCCTAATGTGTTGTGCTAAGGATGGTTTGGACCTTTGTTATACCCCATTCCACGTACCCCCTCTTCATCCTCAGGCATCATTCCACAAAACCACTTTTTCTACCTTTGAATCTGTTAAGTGTTTTTGCTGTCATGATTACTCTGTCATCTTTGTTTCCCATGACTGCGTGATTGATCAATGCCTCCGGTGTGCAGGTTCAATTACTGACTATACTATATATACTATGCCTGAACATACTTAATCATGCTACCAATGTATGTATACCTTGCATATGTTATGTCCTTGAATAAAATCAATCAAGTATATCTGAGGTTATTGTGCAGAGGAAATTAGCCTCATATCTAAACTGTCTTTATGGGCAGGGCTGGTCTGATATGCATAACTGGGAACTTTCTGGTTTCGGATACTCAGAGCCCTCACTTATGGGATGTATAAGAGATCCCGTTGACGTCGGTGGATGGTCCCGCTGACGTCGTGGCACACACTTTGGTTGATGGGACTGGTAGTTGTGCATGCAGCAATGCCACTCCTGTGACCCGAAGGTTCCCCAGTTGACCCAGAGAAGTGGCGGATTTTCTCGGGGATGTCCCAAGTGAGGTAAAATGGGAGATTCTCCCGAGGGGATCAGCAGAGGGCATACACCTTTTTTTTGTGTATGTATGTATTCCTTTGGGTTCTTTCCTGGAGCAAAGGTGAGACCGGCCCAGGCTAAGGTATAAACGCAGAGAACCTGCTGTATATCTTGGCACAGATTGAGTTAGCATTCTGGCTTCTCTCTTACCTATCTCACGCAACTTTTAGTGTTTGTTCGCAGACACTTTGAGGTATTTAACTTTTCTATTTAAATAAACATCTACTAGCTCATTCCATTTGAGTGGGTATAAACAATTTTTATTTTCATATGAGATTTGGTCACCCACCTATATTCTACATATAATAGAACTATAGATATTATATCATACAATTATTTTTTCCTACCATCACAACAGGTGGCTGATTCTTGCGCCATTACTTAGAATTGCATGGTTGCTCGCTGTTCTCCTGTGCGCTATAAGGTCTGATACAACCTGTTGGGCGCACATGAACCTCCAGCTAGTTTGTAGAGAACCACCTTGATGTCAATCAGTTGATACCCATGCCCATTTTCTTTTCCCTAAACATAACCTGATGGCCAACATGGTAGAACAATAAAGACCGTGGCCCCAATCAGTAAAAGTCAATAAAATCACATAGGTTACATTTTCTTTAAATGTAATTGCAAAGAGTGACAGTTTATGATATCATGTAAACCTGTGACCATACAAACAAAATAGCACAGTCATCAAAACAGCAATTACTGAAGCGATTAGACAACAAGCCCCTGAGACCAATCCACCCGACATAATAAGACCTTTGTCAGGGTTATTGATCTTCACGAGCCTTTGCATACCTTGTAATCCATTAAGACCATAAAGAAACAGTGTGCCTTCTGGTGCAGGTTGATATGACATAACGTGAATTGTCCAGTATTTACCCGACTTGCGCATGTATCGGCTGAATTAATAATATAAATCCTGACTTTTCTGCAATCACGTTGCCACATGTATCCATCAATTACCGGGTACAGTACTCTGAAACCGTTCGAGATCTTTCAGAAACCATAGTGTTATTTTAATGTACTGAGAAGGTGGGGGATATGTGGACATATCACTGGCCGCGGTACTTGTTACACCAGGAAACCAAAATATGTTCTTTATATGCTAAACAATGGGGATTTCTGGCCACAAAAAAATGAGAAGATGACACAAATACTCTCCAAAGGACACACAATAATTACATTACCTTTGTATTTGTAATCTTCTAAGTTAGGAGCTCTTTTATGATACGAAATCACATTTATGATCACGTAATTAGTTTTGTGCTCCAAAAATTGATTTTGTAACACAAATTGTACCTTTTTATTCAATAAATTGATTTCGTGTAACAATATACAAATGGCTACACGACCAATTTTCATTTCTCTGGTCATTAGTGGAAAAATTTAATTAAATTGATTGAAAAGTAATGACTGTACGTGGTAATGTTTTTGTTGAAAATTGTTTCATTTAAAAATTAAAGGAAGTTAATCAAAATGACTTTCAAATATAAGCGAAGGAAAAAAATGTTCTAATTTTATATTTTAGTCTCCAAAATCACCATGCAGACTCTGATATTGTATGTTCTAGGATATTAGTGTCGTAAAATGATTGTGTACAATACCAACAAAAGGCTAAGTAAGACTTACTTAAATACGCTTACATACACTCACTGGCCGTTTTATTTGCTACACCTGTTCAATAGCTTGTTAACACAATAGTTTATCAGCCAATCGCATGGCAATGCATTTAGGCATGTAGACGTGGTCAAGGGAACTTGCTGAAGTTCAAACTCAGCATCAGAATGGGGAAGAAAGGGGATTTAAGTGACATTGAACGTGGCATGGTTGTTGATACCAGATGGGCTTATCTGAGTATTTTTAGAAACTGCTGATCTACTGGGATTTTCACGCACAACCACCTCTAGGGTTTACAGAGAATGGTCCCGAAAAAGAGAAAATACCTTGTTGATGTCAGAGATCAGAAGAGAATGAGCTGACTGGTTTGAGATGACAGAAAGGCAGCAGTAACTCAAATAACCACTCGTTACAACCAAGGCATGCAGAATACCATCTCTGAACATACAACACGTCAAACATTGAAGCAGATGGGCTACAGCAGCAGAAGACCACACCGGGTGCCGCTCCTGTCGGCTAAGAACAGGAAACCAAGGCTACAATTCACACAGTCTCACCAACATTGGGCAATAGAAGACTGGAAGAACGTTGCCTGGTCTGATGACGAGCCTTGATAAAAACCCCTGTGCGGGTTGAAATGTCATCACACGTCTGCACTAATTTATCCCATTCCCAAGCAATCCCTTACAAAAAATTACTGCAGTTTTTCTGAAGTAATACTGCAGTTTTTTGGACATGAAAAAACTGCAATACTGCACTTTTACTGCAGTATTACCGCACATTTACTGCATTTGTACTTCACTGTACTGCAGTATTACTGCACATTTACTGCACTTTTTTTTTTATATTGCAAACCTACAGTTGTGCTTCAATATACTGCAGCTTTATTGCATTTGTACTTCCGTACAAAAATAACTGCAGTAAAACTGCAGTACAGTGAAGTACAAATGCAGTAAAACTGCAGTAAATGTGCAGTAATACTGCAGTAAAAGTGCAGTATTGCAGTTTTTTCATGTCCAAAAAACTGCAGTATTACTTCAGAAAAACAGCAGTAATTTTTTTGTAAGGGATTTGTTTAATACTTGCAAAGTAACTTGTATATTAACTTATATACCAATTGCTTGATGTGAGTACATGTGACTTTTGTGACTGGCAGGTAAGGGCATGCATTTTGAATGACAAAGATCCCATCTATGGCCCCAATCTCCTGCCCATTGGAATGGAGTTGTTAAAGTCAAATAACTAATTGGAATAGCAGATAGGAATTCCCAGTGCTCTATGCCCCTTTGGTATTTTATGAATTTTTAACCCTTCCATCCCACTGTGGATAGATTAGGGGCGGATTGAGGAGAGATGTAAGATTTGCTCCAACTACTGGTTTAATCATGATCTTGGATTCCACCCCATGCCACTGAGCACAGAGTGGCGATGAGGCGTTGGCTTCATAACCCACGAAGGTATTACTTATTACCCCCTCTCACATGGAGTGCATGTTGTTGTCCACCCCTTGGTTAATATGGCATCCAGGCATTTTTACTTTCACGTAACTTTTTTGTTTATTGCTAGAGTACAAAGGATGGAAGAAAAACATATGCAAGTTGGAACTTTGTGTTTGTTGGAGTTTGTGAATCCGAGTTGGTTGTTTTTGCAATTGATTCTCCTTCAGTTAAGATTATGCAAGTCAATGGTTTTATGCACATCACTTCCGCTTTAAGGAGCAGAGAATGAACGGTGGCTAGAATTACAGTTTTGTGTATAGTGTATAGAATTACTGTTTGACAATGAGAAGCTATACACAGCACAGTATACCGAAAGAAATATCCATATCTCACAAGGCTCAAATGGTCTTTTAATGAATTGATTATGTTAAAGTCAATATTTTTGTACAACGGGAAGATATAAAATTGTAAAAACAAAACAGATTGTTTATTGATATTGTTCTTTTAAGCAAGAATGTAAGGTCAGCTGAAGTCCATACTCTGAGGAATATTATAGCAGAAACATATTTTTTGCCAGATCTGTCAAACTGAACGCTAAAGAAATCGTATTTCAGCAAAGCCCTGAAGGTAAAAATAATATTGCTTATGGTTCATCTTAATGAGCAAAAATCAACCAGTGGAACTTGTACAGATGAATATGACAGATGGGTAAGCTTATATATTTATTTATATATTTCTTCTTTTATCCTGCATTAAAGTTATAAGTCACATACTCATAAGTTGTAGATTTCGGCATTTTTGAAATGTATTATTAAGTTGTTTTAAAGCGGCAAACCTCGTATCTACAAGCCGGTGGTAAATCCTTCATAGAAGTCATTCGCATTTTGATTGGTTTGATGTTACTCAAAGGATATGTTGCATATAAAGAGGCACCATATAATTCATATACAAAATCTTCTTTCGGGTTTGTCTATTGATGCTACTGTTTGAAGATGTTTCATTTTAAAATAAAATATATCTCTAGAAGCAGATAATTTCTGCAACCGTACAGCAGGGTCGCTAGAACCATCTCTTCTTCAGGTTTTTTGTTCACTTGACCCCAACTCTCTAGACTAGAGAGCCATTTCACCTATATTCAGTGATCACTTATCACAAAACTATAGATGTTCCCTTCACAAACTCATCTCCCTTCTATTCACCCCGTTCTCGGGCTCCTAGAGACCACCATGTTGGCCATATATGAAGGTGGGCATCCATGTATGCAAGCTGTGTGGCGTATAACGTATTCAAATGCATATAAATCCATAAACGAATAGAAAAATAGAAAACAGAAAAAAAGATGGTAACAATGTACATTGTGGGAAAATTATCATATAACCAAAATAACTAAAACTATGAAAAAACGGTAGCCATGCTGCAAGTGCGTGTATTCTGTACTAAAGTGAGTACAAATCATCTTAAATATAAGACAAAAACTACTGTGTGCCCTTGTATAATAACCTCATAAAAACCTATTAAGTCAATCTTAGCAATATATGCCATTAGAATTAGGGTTGTGCCCCAATCACGTTTCGGGAATACCCTGTTAGTGGATTGTTTCCTAGTAATGAAGCAGGATAAGCCAAGTATTCTCCTTATACGATTTACTTATTAAATATCATCTTTAAAGTAATTACAATAACAAGCTTTTAAGCCTCAGAAACTGTAACCACAGTAACTAAAACTTTTACTTAAATTATCTTCAGACACAAATAGGATTGAAGCGACTCTTCACAAAAAGATCATGTCAAATCACTAGGTTCCTAATTCAGTCACACGAGAAAAACCTAGGCCAGTTGTCGATGCAGTAATTATAAAAAGGTTGTGTTTTCTTTTTTGTGAACATAGTTTTGTGTGGAATTTTATCAGCTTGCTAAATAAGACAAACAATATGCACACGCAGACACAACATGTCTATTGCCTGTAGAAACGTTGATCGTAAGCTTTTCTGCCCAAGACCCCTAGAGGCCTTCCCCATTTTCACAGGTCGGCTTGTAAAGAAACTGTTGATAGAAACGTCACAGAATAACTTCTGTTCATTCTCTTTTTGCTTAGCATACCATTCAAAGAATCCAACGTTGCAATCTGTCATTATAAATATATTTAAAAACACATTCTTTAAAAAAAATTATTTATAGTGTTTTTTTTGTTTATTAAAAGGAATATCACAAATTTGCATTAAAAATGTGTATGTGTCCTGTAGGAATGTCAGAATTCCCTCTCCTCAAAGAACACATAATGTGGTGAGATGAAATTCATCTGCAACTCATCTGGTTTAGTGAATAAGACATGCTAAGATGGATTCAATAATGGAGATAAATATATCATAAGTAATTAAATAACAGTCCCTGATAGGTTGCAATGGAAAATATGATTGGGCTGAATTCATTATAAAATTAAGATAAAATGTTTCATTGTTTGTAACTCATTTTTCAATTGCAAAATTGTCTGTGAGAGGATCGGTAGCTAATTATTTGCGACAGATATATTTCCGACATTGAACACAGCCTAATTTCTGCCTTTAAAAGGGGACAGGTTCGTATGACTGATTTATTTCTGCATTTCAGTATCAAAAACGTCCAACACACCTTTTTTTTACACGATTTTCCTTAAAATAGCAGGAATAAAGGATTGACATGGTTGAAGTTCACTAATCATTTTGCTCTATAATTTAATACCCAATTTCCTGATATAAGGACTCAAACCGCAATCGTTCCTTGGTCTGATCCCAGAGTCAGGATAGTTTTATGCCCGTCCCATGTGTGTTTTAATTTCCTCCCTGTATTAGCTTCTACCGCTTCTCCAGGGAAGTGTTGAAGGGAAATAAAAAACCCCAAAATAAAGAACCTAGTATGATATGTGGATTGTTAGAAATTAAAGTTTTAATATAGACTAATATATCATATATCCCCTAGGATAGGTGGTTCTTTTTTGTTGAAGACGTATACATTGTTTATCAAAATATTTTAAATTTAGGACCGTTTTCTCGTTGTCAATGTTTTGGATTTAAAACAGACCATGTAGGCAAAATGTATATATACTGTATATATATATAGTACAGTATTCATGTCCCTATACAGTAAAGAAAGTCATTCTATAATTAATCTTTTGCATTTTCAGTTACCGCAGACAGTAAAAGTAGGTAAGGAGATTCACTTCTCAAGGTTCACTGACCTGGCTGTCATCAACAAGAACAAATATTAAAGTTAAGCCTTTTAAAATAGGGGATTAAAGGTTATACGCTGTAAGTGAAGAATAGTTCGATGTGTTCCAGTGAAGGGGCTCGTGTTGTTTCCCCAGCTGAAGCTATGAAGTGAGTTGGCTTGGGTTTCATTTTTGATAAGAGACTGAATTAAAATGAATAGTAGTATGGGGAATTTAAGGAAGAACAGCCCCACTTACAGACCCCTAATTATTTTATTGCACACGAGCACTTGTGGAATTTCCCTAATGTGGGAACCTAGGGATGGATCACAAGAAGAATGTTGGGAGTCTCTAGGGCAAAATAAATCCATCAACCGCAAACAAGTTACCACTTCTCATTTCCAACGGCCTGGGATATAGCGTGATGAAAAGTAAATACGGACAACTTATTACAGGGAAAACCTTAATTAGTATTGTATCTTGTCTTAGATTCCGGAAGGTTTTATGTCTATCCCATGCATGTTTCATTTCCCTAACTATATTAGCCGCTACCACTTCTGATAGACGGCTGCTCCGAAGTATCTATCACCCTCTTGGTGAAATAAAACGTTCCTAAATTACATCTAAACCTCAAACAATTAAATGCTGAAATGACGATAAGAGTGCTCTGGCTTCCCAATGCTGGCTAACTGCCAACCGCTACAGGTATATATCAAATAGAAGTGTGTAAAGGACAGGTGCACGATACATTTAGAATTATTCTGGTTCGTCTCTGTAAAATTATAGCTTTATTCTGTGAATAGGGTCGCTGTAAGATTCTAATCTGGAATGGACACAGGATCCAGCTACAGAATTTACAACACATTCCGCTGCGTGTAGAACGACCTTTTAATTCAAGCCACAGACGGCAGCTGAATAACTAAAGCAGTCTGATCATTGCTTTGCATATATACTACCAGCCGTGCCAGCAGGATTCTTGCTTTAATTACCATTATGTAAAACCTGACTCCTTTTGAAATAGATGTTCAACAACTACTTTTTTTTTTTTTTTATTTCCGAACACATAATGATATTCCCTAACATTAAAATGTTGAAAGGAGTTATTCCCGTCTCTCCTGATGTAAAAAAGGATATCTTTCTTTGTGCATTTCTGTCCCCTCCGAAACCCATTTGGTTGTATTTAAATAAAATTGCCACTAAGTCGCATCTGTTTTCAACCTATAAACTCTCACATTAATCCAGTGAGTTACACTCTTAAAAGTCAATGTTTATTAATCCTTCCTGAAGCAACGCAAATAGAGGGAAATAATTGGGGCAAAACAATCAATAATTAAAACTTGAGACGTTTCATCCATATTTTGAGTCTTACACGCAATAGACCCGAGTTACCCTGTTAATGAAACATGCCCACTATAATATCCTTAATGTTCACTTCTTAAATGGTCTGGGTTTCTACTTAATTGGCAGGATTGCCATTGCTGATATCTACATTTTAAGATACATGATATGTATGATATGTACATGCATGAATGCAATTATTCATTCGCACAACAGCAAACGCATATGCGAGGTGCCCTCCAATGAAGAAACAGGTCTGGACACAACTTGGCCAGAGTTTGGGTCAAATGGAAGTTGTCTACATTGACTTCTTTCATAATATTGTAACGGGTATTATGGAATGTGATGCCTTTATGATTAGATTCCATGGTTGGCTGGCATATAAATCATAACCTGATCATGTGACATATCATATTACATGCTTATGATACACACAATGGCTCTTTCAGTCTGATCCTGGAAACTATATGCACTGTTGAATTAAGACTGGGGATGTCTATTTGCCCTGGGATCCCTATGGCCTGACTCTTGGCATTATGTTGGCGCCTCTGAAAACTTTGAAAGCTCAGTCCAAAGAAAAGTTAAATTGTAATAGTTTCCAAGAGTCTTAGAGAATCTTTTTGTTTGTCCCAGCTTTTTTTTTTTCCACTGGAGTCTTGTTATCTCTGGACAATGTCGTACTAATGGATTTGTAGACATCTGTGCCTGGATTTGCGGCTCTGTAACAACCTTTTATCTATTTTTAGTACAAATTCAACGAAACCATTTGATGTTGCAAACCCCATTGGAATGTACAGTGCTACGGTATTGGTTTCTACAAGCTTAAGACGTTATTCTAGAGTTACTAATATGTGGCATCATTTCATACAGTAATAGAAACATATAACTTAATGGTACATAAGAACCAGTTGGTTCATATATTGTGCCCATTTTCTTATCCACTCTAAAACCTCAGAATCCATTAATCATTGGTAAGATGAGCAGATCTCCCTTCTCCTGCATGACATTTATGAAAAATGCATCCTGTTGGGATAAGCGAGTTCCCAAGCTGATTGACATTTTCATAAGTGTCCTAGATTAATGGAGAATGCCAGTGATCTCATCAACCCTTTGTTGTATTTCTGGACGTTGGTGTATATTAAAGTCTTGGCCATTTGTGAGTCACCATAACCCAGGCGACCAAGGCTTCCCATTAGAGCACGATATCACAGCGCTGTATTCCCTGTGCACAAGTAAATCTGCTTCCCTTTAAAGAGGACGGACACATAAAACCCTACCATCCTGAGAGACGCCGACAAACATGTACGATGACAACCACCGGAGTAATAGAGACCCCTGCAGCCTATTATCTGACACTAAACTTAACCCTGGGTTTTCTCTTATTTGTTGTCTAAGATAGAGTTGGTATACGACTACTGGGCTTCGCTTTTTTGGAATAGATTCTTCCCCTCTATTTAAGATTTTTTGCCATTGTAGCATTTTAATGCGAAATCCTATGAATGTTAATATAATCAAAAGCTTTAGAACTAAAGCATGTCACCTATAGCAAGGAGAGGACATACTACTTACCTACGGTCATCCCTATTACACGGGCAGAGGCTGAGGCTTACGCCTCACATCTATCCAGTCTCCAAACGCAGCAACAGGGGCCTTCGTTTCATTACCCTAAGAGAGCTCCAAACATAGGTGAAATTTATTAGGCCATGGAAATGCATAATAGAAAATTACATTAGCAAAAAGGATCCCCGAATCCACATAAATGCAGCCATCTGTCACGCAGAGCAACTGGGATGTCATCTGGCAGGAGTCGAGTGCATTGTTCTCCAAATTAGATGTGTTACTTCATTTCATAATGCAATCAGAAACGACCAATTGCTCATTTTTATTTTTATTTCTGCAGCAAGCATTCATAAAATAAAGCCAAAATAAATAAATTAACAATAAAAACGCACATCTCTTGCAGATGAGATTCCATCGAGTGAAATAGGGTTCTTCACCTGTAAGAAATCTCAGCAACTTTTCACTGTTTACAAAATCTCTCTTTATTCCACTTTTTTTGCATATCCTTGAGGAAGAATAATATTTAATCCAAGAAATGACAGCGGCAGGAAGGGTAACCTTGCACACAGTCTATTTTACTACTGAACTGGTGAGAATCTTTAAATTCATGTTACAACTTTGGAATCCAATGTATTTAATGTATGTATGTATGTATGTTTTTTTTAGCACATGTATGGCGTAAATTTAAATTCAAACTGGTATCAGACGGGCCTTAGTAAAAAAAAATAATATTAATTTAATGTCATTCATTGAATTTAATAAATTAATGAATTTATGCTGAAAGCTGTGATGGAGATAGTTCTTATTTAAGTATTCAGTTTGTGATCTACGACCTGCTCACATATCAGGTCTTCTATAATTAGAATTGACGCTCAGATCTGAAAAAAGCTCACATGTTAAGCGTCTAGTATAGTAAAAAATAAAAATATATATATAAAATAATAAAATAAATATATATATATATATAATAAAATAAATAAATATATTATTTATTGTTTTATATAGCGCCATCAAATTCCGTAGCGCTGTACAATGGGTGGACAGGACACAACAAGTAGTATGTAACATAACAAATTGACTAACAGAGACAACAGGTGAGTGTACAGCAGTATGCTTCATGCTTCCGTGTTACTAGCAGGGGGAGGAGAAACGTGGTGTGTTTCATAGCATTAATACAAAAAGCCAGTCTAAACTGCAAGCATTAATGCTGTAGATTCCATACATGCGCGGTTCCTTAATGACTGCCGCCGTTTTGTGTTGAAGATAACACCGCTTGTTAACCCTTAAAGCACTGACAAAGCACGATGACTCAATGTGTTAATTCACTACATGGGCATCCAAATGAATTCATTACAAAAATCTATAGAAGTCTTATTTACTTCAAGCTCCCATATGTTAATACTAACAGGCTTTGTCACATATTGTACGCTAACAATAGCAGGACCGTCTCCTCCTCCTGTACCAGTGTGTCGTAACATGTGTTAATTCTGTTGTCCAATTGTCAATTTGAATTGTTATAGCTCCCGGGAATCTGCTTGCACTCTATAAATAAATTTGATGTAATATAGCATGACCAGCTAACTGATGATGGGGGAAGTATGACATCATCATAATCATCACTGGAGGATCATGGTGTTCATGCAATTGGGTGAAATTCTTTTTCCACCTCGTAGAAAGGTATCTGTAGTTGCTGCAAAGATGGGGGGAGATAATTAAATACATTTATAATACATGACGCAGGCAGAGTGAATTTCACATCCCCTCTGACTTCTCTGCCTCCCCATAAATTAAGAGACTATAACGCATGACATTTTGGATGTCGGCAGCTGCAGCATGTATTTATCAAGAAAGAAGAACATGGCAAAATTACGATTACAGACAGATACAATCAACGTATCAAATAGCAGAACAACAGCAGTAAAATTAATGTCAATCTTATTAAGGCTGATCTATTACCGATAATACAGAACTATAAGCGAATGCATGGATTTATATAGCTAACTATTCTAACTCTATACTTTTATTTATTTATTAATCCAGTCATTGATTCGAAGGCTGGTTGATTCTTTATTTTCACATCAATATTTGTGAATATTTCAGGATTTTTGGTGAAGAATCGTCGGATATGTGAACGTAGCCTTGTGCACCATAAAGCATTTTAAGATTGGGTTCAATGTACTGCTAGTCACGCTCAGGGGATGGCTGGTAACATTCACGTCCATTAAAGTCCACCTAAGTGGCTCATTAATAAGGTAGCCCAAAACACATTTTTTTACACAAGAACCTCCATGGTCATGATTTAGCCCTGCTGAAAACACCTCTATTGATCTTGAAATAATGAAAGAAATGTCGTATGTCTAAAATTAGAGGGTCAGAGGATTAGAATAATAGTAATGTAAGGGAAGTTTACTTTACTGAGAGAGTGGTAGATAAATGGAACCGTCTCCCATCAGTGGTAGAGGCTAATACAGTCATAAAATAAAAAAAATGCATGTGTTAGGCATATGGCTATCCTGAATCAAAGACAGAAGCAAGGACTGATTAAGATCTAAGCCTTAAATCCGGAAATTAGATGTGCCAAATGGTTCTTATGTGCCGTCAAATTCTATGTTTCTATCCGTCGATATGTAAATTCTGCCTAAAGTCCTTTATACCTGGTGGCTAAAAGTGTAATTCCAATTAAAACATACAAAAACTCCTTAAACTAGTGGCTCAAAATGTTTCATTCAGAGCGGCCCATGGGGCTTTTGTCTTTCCTCGTTCCCTCTCCATGTCACACAAAGTAATTGTGACTTAGTATAATGACATAAAAGAAAGTTATTCCGGTATGCGTGTCGTATAATGATGGCCCTGTGACCCCCTAATTTGTCTCTGGCTTTTTGTCCTATTATCCATGAACTATAGAACATTGAGAACATTGCATGCTGGCGACCCTTGATAGAACGCACCTCTGTTTAGATAAAATAGCTAATTATTCACTGAAATGAAACATTACGGCAAAAAGCAGTTTTACTTGGAATCACATGGAAATAAAAGATGATACTGTGTTTGAGAAAGGCAGGGCAGTAATTAATTGTTATGCATTAGACAGCATGCACCATAAGCGTACTAACATTTTAGATAGACTGATGCTGCGTAAAAAAAAAATTAAAGTACTTTATTTTGTGTCAAAATTGAGTGGGGAGCGCGTAAGTTGAATAATGTCATTAATTTTTCCAGCGTGGGCTGCTACTGAGCTTAAGAGGTTTTAAAGATGCTGTTTATCTCCACTGAATTATTACTTTTTTATGTCATATAAAATGGTTAAAGAGACACTCTGGCCAATATATGCAAGGTCCCTTTAAATGAACGTGGTGTTCCCCTTGCAAAGGCATGGGGGGTCCTGCAAAATCACCCAAATGCATTTGCACCCCCAGCTCTTGTTTGCGCAGAAGATGTGCTCAGCTGAACCAATCTCTTGTCATGTGATACGCTTACTGCCAATCAGCTCCAGCGGTGGTTCGGCAATTAAGACCTCCATGAGCATCCGCACTCCCATTGATCGAAGCAGCCAATCAGTGGCACAAAGCATCAGCATGGTAGGAAGCTGCAGCTCTACAGCTTCTCCTTATATAAGTAAAAAAACTTGCATCTTTATAAAGTACTTTCATATGTATTGATTGTTTAGTGGGCTCCCTGGGACAGATTACATAAGCGTACCTGGGAAGTGCCATTTCTCTGGTTCTCTGGGCCGACACCGGAATCCTCCGGGTCACGGGAGCGGGTTCCTGACATGCCCCACTCCCCACTCAGTTCCACTTTAGATGGCGGTGTTCCCTGCAATGTTGGTGGGACTGCACTCTGACGGCGGTGGGACCGCACTCTGACATCAGCGGGAAGTCCTGGCTGCGTCCCATAAGGGTAGGCTCCAGGATGCCGGAACCAACAAGTTCCCAGGCATGTGCCTCATGTATGATCATTTTAACACAAACAGAGGTAAAATCTGAGGCAAAACATTGGCAAACTTAACACACCCAGTTTCTTGGCTTGGGGTTCCTTTGCTTCTCCTCATCCTTACACCGGCTGGCTGAACCAATCAGCAACTTAACAATAAGGGAGCGATAACAATGGGAATGATTCTAAGAACAGGGTGTTAGGATACCTTTTCCCATGGTACATAGGTACAGGTTTTCATTTCATATATATTGCTTATCTGTAAACACTGTTACACTATACCATTTAATCTATAATATGTACGATTTGGGGAAAGTAACATCTGCTTCTAGGAGCATCATTTCCAAAAAGGTTGTCATAAAAATCCCTTCTAAAAAAGACCTTCTGTACTTATTACTAGTATTGTTTTTTTAATTAAAATTCTAGCTATCCAGCCTTCCAGCTGAGGGACAAGGCTGCATAATAGAGATAAGCTGCGTGGCTATCACCTCCAATCCTCACATGGCCACTAGCAGGTCAGATCGGCTAATCTTGTTATAAACCTTTTAAAATCAAAAATTTTAATGGATTTCTGAAATTTGGTGTAAATATCTATTCAACAATTGTCTCGATATTAAAGTAACTATTAATACACGTGTCTTAAGAGCCCGTCTTCCATTCGTAAGCAAGTATTTTAATTAATAAAATACCACAAAAAGACATAGCTCAGAAATGTTTGGCAAGTATGCACTCCAGTGACTCTTTCGTTAAATATGTCCCATCTTTTTTCCAATTTCCAATCCAACAAGAGATGTTAAAATGGTTGAATGATAATAGTAATGGCTCAAGGTCAGAAAATAGAAACAGGGGTCATGAAAACAACACTTACATCCAACATTTGTGTTTTTTGGTAGGGTAAGTGACAAGTACTTTTCATTTTCTGAAATATTAAGATTGATGTTTTGCATCTAGGTAAATATGTATGTGTTCAGGGTCAGCCTGTTCCATTCCGCTTTAAAATATCATGTGTGATGGAACGTCCTGGCAAAAATGATCGTCATCTCCTAAATGGGAATAATTCCAGGTAATCAGGCACTTCCTAACTTCACTTCCTAACCTCACTTCCTAGCACCAAGATAGACACACAATAACTGAATAATCTTCTCACATTATTATGTGTGCGTTAGTGTGAGTGTCTGGCTGTGTTAGTGTGATAGAGTTAGTGTGTTTGTGGCTCACTCGTCTTTATTTTCTCTCATGTCTTTCTCTCTTTTCTCTTGTCCCACCCTCTCCTATCCTTCTTCTTTTCTTTTTCTTTCTCACATTCCTATTCCTCCCTAGTCTTCCATCTCCTCTCATTCTTCCTTTCCCTTATCCCCCTCGTTTCTCTTGGCACACCTTTCTCTTCTCTTTCATTTCTTTGTTTCTTTTGTGTCTCCTCTTTTCTTGTCTCCTTCTCTCCTCTCACATGTCATTTATTTCTCTCGCCTTTCTCTCCAATGAAACAGCATTATTTGAGGTCAAATATAAAACCAAGCACTTGACCACATCCCCAGGAGCAACCTTCTTCAAAGATTGTCTAGGAAAAGGTGACAGCCCATTGTCTTAAGAGCTCTGCAAAGTTTCCCAATAAAGATAAAGTAATAAGTATACTTGCCAACATTCTCTTTACCGCCGATAGTATGTACCAGTGATGCCATCAATGGGTGCCATTGCAGTGTGGTGGTATCATAACATACCCCATCTGAGGTACATCCGTGCCCCCCATGTAATGCCAAAACATACATTTGTTTAGATGTTGTCCAGGAGAGCCAATCTGTGGGACCTCAAACTGTTGACATGTATATAATAAGCAGCTGCATAAGTATAAGTTACTGAGGGAAAAAATAAATCATTGGTGAAACCGGGAAGGTGTCACCAAAAGCTAGAAACATACAGTGAAAACGAAACATCTATGTATATGTAATTACTGTTATTCATTTAAAACTAAAGTGTTGGAATGGCAAAAAATCGACAGTACAAATGTGGTCAACCTTGATTTATAGATATCTATAATACTTTCAACTGCAAAAAAAAAAAAAAAGAAACAAAACCACATAAACTAAATTTCAAAGAAAAAAAAAAACTCATCATTTTCCTGCCATGACCACAGTGAACTTCCATGAATATTACTTGGTGACCTCTTAGTATCAAATCAAAATGAGATCATTACATTTTCTGCAGTCATTGACTTGGAAAACGCCATTGTGGCCTAGAGGAAGCTTCAATGCCAAGAAAAGAGGAGGGCATGGGTGTTGTAAACAAACAACAAGGAATGTTACATGAAATGGCTAACGATGAACAGAAATAGTTTATCACCTTAGGCTACAAGGTCCCATAAGGCCTGCATTTTTTTTGCAAGGTTTGCTGCTTCGATGACTTGAGGCTTTTCTCATTAACTGCCAGCTTCAGACAGTGCAAGGGCAGTAAATATCTTTAACACTCTGTAGATATTGAAAAACAATGTTGTGTTAGATGAAGTTTCTAAAATAGAACCGGCAATAATCGCGGGGCATTTTTACAATATGGAGAGGCTGAAACTTTGGCGCGTGCTAACAAGTAGCTGGCATCAAACATGTCGTAAATCAAGCATCATGTACATTAAAGAAATACATTAAAAATATGAAACATAGAATTTGACAGCAGATAAGAACCATTCGGCCCGTCTAGTCTACCCATTTTTCCATATTCTGACCTTAATCAGTCCTTGATTTTATCTTAAATTTAGGATAGCTTTATTCCTATAATATGCGTGTTTAAATTCCCTCACTGTATTCAATTCTACCACTTGAGCCTGGAGCCTGTTCCATTTATCTACCACCCTCACAATAAAACTAAAATGTCTTTATATTACAGCTAAGCCTGACCCTCTTGTTTTAGATTATGACCTGTTGGTCTAACATTTCTCCTCCTTTGAAACAAGTTTTCCTCCGGTACTTTGCTAAAACCCTTTAAGTATTTTAATGTATTTATCACATCTCCCCTCTCTCTTCTTTCCTCCAAGTCATACATATTGGGATCCTTTAGTCTTTAAAAATATAGCACTTTTATTATGTTTAAATGTCATAGAAGAATCTCCCCCATTAATATTGGTGAAGAAAAAACGATCGTATTGGTTTTAGTGAATTAAATACAAGACAAAGTCCTACAGTATGTCTTACAAAAAGTAGTTGACTTGATGGGTCGGATGTCATGAACCCGCCGTCGCAAACAGGTGGACCATATGGTTCCTTTAATTGGAGACACTTAAGCAATTTGATGCTTGGTCTGATGCCTGGCATTTTTTGTATGTCACCAGTTAAAGGGGGCTAATTTAAAAAAAACCTCAGGGGTCCTGAATGCTTATGTAGCTTTTAAATATGCTCGCCCCATAAAAAGCATTAAAGATTAATGAGGATACCTCCATTAACATGCATGTCAATGAATTGCTTTAGGTTATATCTGTAGGTTTCCAATGTCATTGTCCTGTCCTGCAAGCGCATCGTTATCATCACATTACAGGGACAATTAGTCTGCAAACAACCTATAATGTCTTTGAGCATCTGCTTGCACATACAGAACTGGACTTTCCACAAGGAAGAGAAGACGTGTATCCAAGTACCCTTTTTAATGGACCAAGAGGAGAGCAGCTTAATGGTAGCCATGTCCACTCCTGCCAATGCTTTATCTATTTGAAACATACTGTTTTTATTTGCCCCAGCCATTCCAGCTAATGTTAAAAATCACTTTTTGAGATCATGTCTCTACAGTCCTGGGGGCTCCCGTAATGTAAAACCAGCTCTATGTCAGTGTATGTTAGAGAGCTCTGCCAAATATCTCATAAGGCACAAAAGACAGTTGCCCAGAGGCATCAAAACCACTACCAAGTCCCCGGACTGGTATTACCATCTACTTGTTACCAACTTGGATGTGCGGTGACTTTGACCACATAAGGCAAAGGGACCACCAGCTTCGCTTTCTGCTGCAAAACTACATCTGCTTATACAGTGTTAAATACTGAGAATGTATAGCGCTATAATGAACATGCTATCCCAAAACCATAACTGTACTTGGAGCTGGGATAAACAGATTGTCCCGGAAAAATCTGATTAAAATAATACATTATTAATTCCTTAATTGTATAACTCTCTGGTACGGTTATACTACTCTTCTGTAAAAAAAAACAAAAAAAGGGATTTTTGTCAATAATACTACATTTCTGATTTTCAACATAAGCCCCAAATTCATATCGATCGGTACAGAAAAGGCAAAGTAAGTGCCAAAGATAAGGGACCTAAGTCAACTTGGATTCCAAGAATAGGTAAACTCACGTTAGTAGTTATTAGGGGGGCTAAATACCGGCATACCCGGGAGCTTTCCAGCATAGCCTTAAGGGAGAGCTTCCTCTTCTGTGGGAGCGGCTTCATAAAGGGGCAGGAATAGCCAACCACGGGGTGGGGTTAGTTGCACTTATGGGCAGGGAGTAGGTGGGGGGCAGGCGTGGCCTGCCCAGAGAAAGAAGAAAGTTACCCAGAGAAACAGCACTTCGCCCTGAGACTCTAGGGTAGGCCTGGAGATTTCTAAGATATAAAAGTTACTCTGTCCACATCCACACATGCGCTAATATTATAATTTTCAAATTATGCATTAATAATTGAAGAGTCAGATCATTTAGAAAGGATCCAGATATGGAAACACGGAGGCTTTGGAGTCCTACCACTGAAATGAAACCGTTGTAGTGGGGTTAATAATAAGCTCCAAACCAGATGTGCAGGAAACCCATTACATACGATGGGAATAAGCAACTTAAATAATTTATATGTAATGCAAGTGAGCATGACTTTAATGCTATGTTTTAACTGCTTCCATGGTAAAGCCATTTCATGTTAGCTGTATTCTGGAAGCGCTCGCTGGGCACAGATCTTCAGTCTGATGTCAGTTTTAGGAGACTGGCTTCTTTTGCCTGAAGCAAATGTGTTGCGGTATTCTGCGGGCCGTTGGTGCTGCCGTCTTTGTCTCCTTCCAGAGCTGCCTGTAGAATGCTGAGTGAGGCGGCTTCTGTTATATGCAAAGCGTGACAAAGATGTGCATCTCCTGATGTGTTCCATCCAGTGAACTCCAGTAGGTAGTGAAATTGTAGCGCTGCGGCCTGTGCACAAAGCATTCCAAGAGGACACAGACGATAGAAACATTAAAGGGACACTCCAGCCATAACATAACGTGACAGCTGAGTGCCGCCTTTAAATTAGCGTTTTCAAACGCATGGAAGGATTCAGCAAAATCTTCCCTCTTGGGTTGCAGGATGCGCGTTTGGCCAAACGCATGTCTTGCTTGCCGCTACGTACGTGTCCTATACTCATCACTAGGGTGACCATACCAACCAGGACAGATGTAACTTTTACAATATTGGTGACCAGCACCCTGCAGTGTGTGGGTTGTGTAATGGATTGCCTTCCGCCACTGCATCCTACATACTGCAGGGGGCAGCGCTCCAGCACTGACTTGTGCAGGAGTTTCAGAGGGGTCTCATGAGATCACGTATGTACAAAGCTCTGAGAATGATTTCAATAGGAATGACACAAAATGACACCAATAATTTTATGAAAACAAAATGTACAGGCACCTCTGATTTTGGAACGGACACCACATGAGTGCGTTCTGCACCTGCCATGTACGATGAGACGGCAGACTTGGAAATAACCCGAGTTTGGATTTGCATTTCGCTAGACACTACTTAGCTGAGAGCCGCAAACATACTACCATGTTCAGCCTCATTTGGATACTGACCATGTTATAACAGCATTTCTTTTTCAATCAGTCCTTTATGGGTTAAACGCAAGCAATCACATTTTCTTCTTTCTTTCTTAATCAATCCATTCATACAGGGTGCAAAAGGCATGGCCCCAGTAATCCTTATTATCATTCAGGTGACCTTGGATATATCAGATCCATAGAGAGCCCACCCCTCACCTCCCATGCAGGGTTAATTCTGATACATTGACGGGTCTAGCTCACTTAATGACCCTGCTCTTGAACTTTTGTAAATGAAATCAATGCTTTGCAAATGATGTTCAAGTTAACAGAAAATACATTGTAAAGGTATGGGACAGGTTTCATTTCAGTGCTGTTTTTATTTTAGCGAAATCCTGTACTTGGAACTAAATTGATCATCCACCTAAAACCACCCTTAAAACCACATCAAGAAGCCAAACATAATCATTATGTTATCGTGGACTTTAAGATGGCTTTTTGCCAAATCACAGATAAAACAGGGCTAAGGGAAGACTGGCACCTTCTGACAAGAGGGGCAGGTAAACCAGAGTAACCCCATCATCCCCTCCATCCCCTCTCCCAGTAACTAACATATGCACTGGCACACATATTAACACTCACTCTCATACTAACACATACTTACATGCTAACACACACTCCCTCTAACACACACTTACACATACACAATATCATTCATGTGATTGAATGGCAGTGGTAATGATATTCAGAACTATCACCTGTATTCAAGCAGGGATTTCTTTTGTAATACACCAGTGATAAAAGCACTAACAGGGATGTTAAAGTATTATTAAATCAGTGCAATGGAAACCCGTCAGTTCACCCTGAGAATAAAATTGGGGTAAAACCTCTGAATGTTCCCAGGTATCTTTAGCGGTACAAACACAGGCTGTCCCAGTGCTCCATTACCTTTAAAGATTGTCTGGAAACTCTGGGCAATATTTGGCTTCCTTTCACTGGATCAATAAATATCCACATATATATATATATATATATATATGCTACAGAATATAGAAGCTTTTAAGATCAGTAATACAAATCTCTATTTTCTGAAGGATTGATGTCTTTAATCTGGCGCAGCTAAAACATGTAAGGTTACGTTACTATAGGGCATCTCTGCGGTCACGATATCAAAGACACTTGTCAATCCCCATCTTTTATTCCTTTAAGTAAAAGGGATCGATTTCCCGTGTTTGTCACGGATAGTCACAGATCTGATTATTTAGAAAGAATACATGCATTTCATTTACATATCATTAAACCCATGGCTTTAAATATCAATTTAAAATACATGTAAAATGATGTGAATGTCTATTTATGTGATTAATAAGAATATAACAATGTTTGCATTACATTTTGATGAGTCTTTGCCCTCCGTGTAAGTACTGCAGATCCATATCGTGTAATTCATTAAATACGGTAATATTTTTTAGCTCTAGACTCCTTGTTTTGGTTAATCTTATTTGCGATGCTCCGCTGGCTGACTTGTCTGATTGTCTGTAAGCTTTTACGAGCCTCATCGTTAATAATCATATAATCATATACATTGGATGTTCTGTATGTACCGCATTGCTGGTACCTCAATGTAAATAAAGGTATACTCGGCAATATTTTTCTTTCTGTTGTCAGGGCGGCATGCTATTTTGCTTGCAAGGTCACTTTGTGAGCCGGGCGAGCTGCATCAAAGATGGGCTGAGGCTTTGCTGGGTAAATGAGTTGCGTTTGTGTGTCTGGGTATGTTAGTGTGTGAACATGTGTCTTTGCTTGGGGGTGTTAGTGTGTGCGTGTGTCTAGGTATGTTAGTGAAAGTGTATTTTAGTGTGTGAACGTGTCTTTGGGGGTATACGTTTGTGTCTATGTCTGGTTATGTTAGTATGTCTGGTTGTGTTAGTATGTCTGGTTGTGTTAGTATGTCTGGTTATGTTAGTATGTCTGGTTGTGTTAGTATGTCTGGTTATGTTAGTATGTCTGGTTATGTTAGTATGTCTGGTTGTGTTAGTATGTCTGGTTATGTTACTATGTCTGGTTGTGTTAGTATGTCTGGTTGTGTTAGTTTGGAGGGGGTGTTAGTGTGTATACATGTGTGTTAGTGTTGAGTGTCTGTGTGTGGAAGTGTGTCTGGTTGTGTTACTGTGAGCATCTGGGTGTGTGTTTTAGTATTGCGTGTCTGTGTGTGTGTGTGTGTGTGTGTTTGTTAGCGTGTGTTGGTGTGAGTGCCTCTTCCGAAGTCAGTCTCTGGATTCGTCCCTGGCATTCACATCATGAGTAGTAAAATGATATGCCCAGGCAATGGCATTTCAAGGTATTCACCAATTCTGGTTGGAACAGCTGGCCAGCAGTACACCTCTGCCAGGACTGTCCTGAACAAATTGAGACTGCTGGCAACTATGTAAATTACCCATATTAATAAATAGCTTATGTATAAATTCCTTGATCCATTGTTTTAACGCGTATTGTCCTCACTTCATCTCTGTACACAGAATGACAGCCTTTTAAACAAACGTTTGGTTGGAGTCAGCGCGGCGTTATCACCCGGTCTTATCCTGATACCGGACTCCGATCTCCAAATTATTCAATGACCTCTAAATTCAAAAGCTGCATTGTGGCCTCGCAAGCAGCAGACGCGTCCGTTACACCGCAGAAGGGAAACTGACCAGGTAGCTCGTCTTCCAGCTGTTGCTCAGCTCCGATTCTCATCTAATTGGGAAAAAAAGGGCAAAAAATCCCATTTTAGAGATTTAACCCTCAGGATGTTCCTGAAATATCCCCCCAAAAAACATACGAGAGCCATTTTTTTCTTTTCAGTTCTAGGCGCGAGTTCCTGACGTCTCCTACATCAGCAGAGCTCGGCGCTTGCAGCAGGGACAGCAAAACATCAGCTGCTGTGAAACTACAACTCTCATGAATCTCAGCAATCTGTCCTTTTATGAGGGGAAGCTAGCTGATGGCGACAGGAGATTAACTTGTCGCCTTTGTGTATAGAGATCAACGATGATAATGGAAGCAACTTTAAAGTAAACGGCAGGGAAATGGGTCAGACAATTCATTGACTTCACACAAAAGGGGAGGTTGAGCAGCTTAATGGAGATCACTTGCTTTGCATGTCCAAAATAAACACAGCTACATGGGGAGGGGGGATGTGACAGAGTCATTAGCCTCACACAAGGGGGTTTATTCACTAATAACGGGGTGGCAGAAAAATGGAGCAGCCTCCCAGCAGAGGTGGTAGAGGCTAATAAACCTAGGGAATTTAAACATAGGATAGGCAGAAAGCTATCCTGAATCTAAGACAAGACCAAGAACCGATTAAGAACCCTGAGTCTTCACGTCAGGGAAAATGGGCCGAATGGTTCTTATCTGTCATGAAATGGTAAATGTAAAGAGAGAGTTGTCAGGAGAGTTGTGTTTCTCTGATAAGAAGTGCCGAGCTGGTCCTGTATAATGCATGAAAGTATAATGTAACTATACATTATACAGGGCCAACCAGGTTCTTTATGGAGCAGAAGCTCGCTGGGGTTGGGCCCATTGGGGGATTTGGGATAATGGGGTGATCCTGCAGCTTTAAGGCTGGTGGTCGCGTAATGACATAAGTGCAGCCAACGGGCTGGATATAACGGGCTTTTAATGTAAAACTTCATCATCAGAGATCTGAAGTGTAGCTTCTGCACTGTACATACATGTGTGCATGTTCATACATCATTCCCTTTACATGCAGTCTGTTCTCCATCTACATGTACATTCTTTAATAAAGCCTCGTTTATGACACCTTTACACACAGCTGTAGGATTTCTGTAGGGTTCGGGGCCGGCTTTCTGTAGGGTCCGGCTTTCTGTAGGGTCCGGATTTCTGTAGGGTTCGGGGCCGGCTTTCTGTAGGGTCCGGCTTTCTGTAGGGTCCGGCTTTCTGTAGGGTCCGGCTTTCTGTAGGGTTCGGGGCCGGCTTTCTGTAGGGTTCAGGGGCGGCACTAAGGAGGGGTCTTCCCAGCTTGGAGGAATAAGAATAAAGAACAGTGCGAAGGGGGCGTGTCCTGCGGAGGTATGGAGGTGGGAGAGGGAGGAGTGGGAGGAGCGGAGCGCTCTGTGTGTATTATTGTAGGGGACTGATCGCTTGGACTGCCGGGAAGAAAGGGAGCAGGAATCAGTGTGTCGTTACGGAGCTGTAAAGCAGACCCCCCTTCTTCATGTTCACAGACCCCCCATGTAATAACCAGGCTTTGTCGTAATGATCTTGGATCTCAAGGTTCACCCAGAACATGGATGATAAATCCAACAAGCTGCTGCTGGCCCTGGTAATGGTCTTTCTGTTCGCCGTGATCGTCTTGCAGTATGTGTGCCCGGGCACGGAGTGCCAGCTGCTCAGGTTGCAAGCCTTTAGCTCGTCTTTGGTGGACCCCTACAGGGCTGAAGATGAGAGCCCAGCCAAATTCATCCCCAAATTCAATTTCACGGCGGAGGACCTGATGAGGAAGGTGGACTTCAATATCAAGGGAGATGATCTGATCGTGTTCCTTCACATCCAGAAGACAGGGGGGACCACGTTTGGTCGCCACCTGGTCAGGAACATCCAACTGGAGCAACCTTGCGAGTGCAAAGCCGGCCAGAAGAAGTGCACTTGCCATAGACCAGGCAAAAAGGAGACCTGGCTCTTCTCCAGGTTCTCTACTGGATGGAGTTGTGGGCTTCATGCAGACTGGACAGAGCTGACCAACTGTGTCCCAGCGGTGGTGGACAATAAGAAGGAGATGAAGATGAGACCCCTGAGGTGAGTGACTCCTTCTTCAGCCTTCTCACCCCTGCTCCTTTGCCCCTGCTGCAAGGGGTTCGGTCCAGGTTCTGACAGCTTCTTACACCAAGAGGACTATACTGATGTTCTGAGAATTTAACCCCTTTCAGTCCTAGGAGGTTTAGTCAAAATCTTATTCAATATTCAATGTTTATTGTTATCACACCAAATAATGTGCTCCTGGGGGTCCAGTTAACATCGCAGTATAGTATTTGGGAGGTACAGTATGTGCAGACACCTGGGGGATAAAGACCTTGGTCCACAGAGCTTACAGTCTAGAGAAGGAATTTGGGTTGTATATAAACTATTGGTCCATCATGACAAATATTTAATCCCCAAATATAATTGTAATAAAATCTGTTATTGCTGAAGGTGTGAGAATTATAACCCATAAGAATGGCTTTTGGTAGAACGGTTCCTGAAACTCATCACTTGGTGGACTGGAGAAGATTGTAAATTAGGTTGTGAATTCTAATGAGCAGAACTATCCATACCTTAAATCGGTCTTTTACTAGGTTATTATTAGGGATAAATCCCTTTGTTCAGAGCTGTGGAATCTTGACAACATAATCTGAGACAAAAAAATGTAATTCAAATATTTTGCTAACATATGTTAATTCCTGTGAATGAAGAAGCCTGTTACATTGTATTACACCAACTAGTGATATAAAATGCTGATACTGTATGTTTTCTATTAATTTTACCTACATCATTTAAGTCAGTGATGCTTTCTTGGTATATATCTGGAGGTAACATTTATGGAAATGTGATGTCATCAGTCAAAAATATAGTGTTTTTTTAATTTATTGGGTGGGTGAATGATACATGGTATAATGTCCAAGGCCTTCTTCTAATTGGCAGGTAACTGGTGTAGAAATGAGAGCAACCCATCCTCAAACTTGAAGCCTCTAATACAACTGAAATTAATTATAATTAATAATAATATTCATAATAATAATAATATTTTATGAAATATGTTTTTATTCACTGAAACAATATTTTTTTATTTTTAATAATTGCATTTTATTTTATATAGCACATATATAAGCCATGCAGCTGTGCAGGCACAGAGTGTGGATGGGGGAATGGCAAAACATATGTTTAATGCAAATACTCAATGATGTTGCTCATGCACTAATGATCAGTCTACCTGCGTAGTTAGACAATTTCATAACTCCAGCCTTTATATATAAAATAGATTTTAGGATCTAATTACAGACTCGCATATCTTGGGCTAGGGCAGACAGGTTACAAATTGTGGCTTAACCCGTTCATTGCTGGAAAGGATTTTAATACATTACTCAAGCTTGTCAGTCTAAGGATGTGAAAGCACTTAGAACCATTTCACTGCCAGCATGTAACTGGCAGGTTAGGATGAGAGAAATCAGGAAAATGTGGATTATTCATGTAATTTATTTTTTTTTGCATTGTTTAGGCTTTAAAGAACAAGAAAATGCAATGTATAGTAGATTTTGTTTTATCTTTTGAGCTAATTAACACCAGAGGTAATAAATATTTCATCTTTCACTGTAAATGTATTTGTCTGGAATATGAAGTTCTAACACAACGTGTTTAGCCGATTAAAGGTGTTTGGCTGGAAGCCGCCTGCGCTGGTGTGTTAACATACGCTCAGCATCCTCGGTGCAGGAGGCAACTTCATATAATGATGTGTAGACTACATTCCACACGCCAGCGGGGCTCGTGGCAAACCCTGAACAAAGAGCTCATCGCTTCACACAGGCACACGCTAGTATTGATGAATTCAGGAGCAAGGGAGAACATTCTTAGGAGCCAGCTTTATTTTTTAAGAGCCAAGGCTAGGATGCCTCCATAGAGACGGGTGTATTAAAAAAATGTAAGATCCAGTCGGCCAATTTTAGGAGTTGTGGCTACCTAGCTCTTGGGATTCATCAGGCCCTTAACGTGACCCACAGCAGGCCAAGAATACGCACATGTATGAAGTCAAGACCATGGGAAAACTGGAAGTGTTTGTACGCTCTAAGTGCAGAATCTCCAAGAGGCTGGAGTCAAAAATGTATAAAACCATTATAAAATGTATTATTATTTATATATATATATATATATATATATACTAAATCTTTCACTTTATTTGACCCCAAATTTCACAAAAAACCGTTGCAAAACGATTTGAAAGTAGGAGATCATTGTGCTTTTAGGAAACATTAACTGGATTTTTAAAGCGCATGTGAATATTATACTATAAAAAAACCATTCTAAAATGTAAAACGTCTGGTGTTATAAATATAAACATTCTGGATATGATTACTTTTTCTCTATTGAGAAATCATGGAGTCTTATACTATACATGTGTGTGTGTGCGTGTATGTGTGTATTTATTCTCTAGAATGTGAGCTTGCGAGCCGAGCGCTCTCTTTCCCTAATGTACCGGCTGATCTTAGTCTGTCACTTCTAGTTTGGTCAGACCCTTTCCTTCGAACGCATGGACTGGAAGAAGAGCTGCGGAAAATTATTGGGGCTATATAAATAAAAAATAATTATATATAATTGATTTAAAAAGCAGCCAAGATGGGATATCGATCCTAACAATTGCATTTAAAAATGCGGAAATGTCAGTGAAGTTATCTTAGTATTTACTACTTTTCAGGTATTATGGTCAAAAACCCCTTCCACAGCATTAGTAAAACAGTTCTGCTACTGGTACTGTTTGGAAGATTGCCGAGAGGTGAATTATTTTGTTTGTATTTCATAAACCATTGGACTTTCCCTTAAATATAAAGAAGGAGCCCTGTGAATAGATGTTCTACCAACATTTGATTTAATTATTATCACTATAATAATAATAATCAGAATTATTATTACTATTACTTTGAGTGCTCTATTAGTTTGCTTTAAGGTGTACACATGGAACCTCTGAAACTTTCTTGGTCTATTAAAGGTGCTGTTCCACTGTTTTACTTTCCGTGCCCACTTTTGTGCTGTGTGGCAAATGTCTCCCCGTTAAAATTGTGGGCGAGACCTAATTTTACCTGATTAAAGCGTTATTTCTGAGAGCCGTCTGGACATTCAATCTAATATATTATCTAATGATATTTTGTAAAGCTGCATTTAGTTGCAAAAGTGTTAAATTCAGCAGAACTGATGGGACAGAAGCTCTAATGCTGACTAATGGCTAATATTATAGTTCTCTGTCTCTTTTCACGCTTAGTGCATTATGCTGTCTTTATCTCAGGTCAGTCCCCATAATATCCCTGCTTCATTACACATACCGAGAAGGTCATCAGTACCAATTTGAAATGAAAATGGGTTAAATGATTTGTAACTGGGCAGTTTATGTAACAGGTTGTTGCGAGGGGAACCCTTTCACTGCTAGCGGGGGCTTTTAGGTAGAAGCTTTAAAGGCCCATCCGGCAGTGAGTTTAATTAACACCTTTAATGATTTGCTCGCACCTTGTGTGAGTTCATTTCAGGCCGGTGAATTTATGAGGCTATCCTTCTGAATCTTCATTATTTCTGAGGCCGGGAAGGGAGAACTCTGTTGTCTTAACGTTGGCACAGCGGCGCGCGTGTGTTTCTATATGTAATTAAGTGGCTTCATTTTACTGCACTTAGCACACAGTTTTCAAGAGGATCAGTTCTTTGCATTAACAGCACTACGTGACTGGCATACGGAAGGGGTCTCGTCAGAATGACAATCTGCCCCAGTTACATGAATATCACCGCTGGAAGGAATGGGCTGTCACAGACGGGCACCAAACCCCAACCCATAACTCATGGTGATTTGAAGCCGTTACACAGTTTTGTGTGTATGAAGAGGTTTTTTTATGATCTTTTTTTTTTAGATTGGCTGGTGAGTGCAGATGAATGTGGAGGATGAGGCTGGGGTGACCACATAAGCCTTTTAGCTTGAGACACATAGAAAAGATGCATCGTGAAGGGCCCGACGAGCAATGCTTAAGCTGTCGGTCATTAAAAATTTGTGGGTGACCAACTGCTAGTGTAGGGCCACATGCAACCCGTTCCTCCCTGGCCAAAGGGCCGCCAGAAGGGCTGTATCTTCTCCTTCCCCCTCCAACCATGGGAACCACTGAAGTTCACTCCACCACCAGAAAGCAGAGTATTCAGGGATTCAACTGCAATGTGGCTTTTCAAGTGTGTGCAAAAATAAATCTTAGTATCAATCTACTGTGTATCGTCAATCATAAAAAATATAAAATAAAACACTATACCGGCTCTGCTAGCGTTAACTCAATTATATACACTTTATCCAATTAACTCCCAAAGGGTTTGCTGACAAGTATGGATAATGATTACTGACTTCGGATCAATCAGGTTTGCATACCTAATACAATCATTCTGTTCATTCCTTCGTCGCACCTGCCTTCTGTTCACAAAATGCGACCAAGAGTAATGCACAATTAAAAGGGCGCTTAAAGGTATTTACGTATGTATTATTACCAGTAACGGGCTATTGTGAAATATATCATCATACTATACAAATATTAAAACTACATTTACACTCAACAAATTAAAGTCAACGTACCGATCAGAATTTTTAGTGTTCCCTAATTACTCCGGGTCTGACATTTGACTGATTTCTGACATGTTGAGAGTTCTACTTACTTTGGTTCTATTTAAATGTTCTTTTTTGGGGGGGAGTTGGGGGTAGTGGGGTTTTGAGGGGGGGTTGCTTTTGGAAAGAATGTTTCTATTTGGAAGCTGTAAGACTGTTCTGCGGAAATTATCTGCTGGTTTTCTCTTCGGCTTCCGATGTGACCTTTGTTTCATGTGATTGTATTAAAATTGTGAAAAACTGAATAAAAAAGAACAAAAAAAACCAACACAATTTACATTTTTAAACACGATTCGTGAGGGTATAATATTTCAATGTTTTTGCCATTTTCCTAAAGACTTTATTTTTAAAATGTTATTTAAAAAGAATTGAACTAAAGTAAAAAAGGGACCCTAGTAAGTCATGTATTTAAAGAAAATTATTAATTCTAGTGACTGGGATCTAAAACATTTGCCATCGGTTAAAGGGACAGACCCATTAAAGAAGAATGCATATTAAAGTACTAAAATAATAATAAAGCACTTATCTGACCTAGAAGTTCTAGCTTTGTTGTTTCAGCTGTTTTCATTCTTTGTGGCCTGACATTCCTTGCTACTGATTGGCTGCATGAAGCAGCCAATCAGTGGCAATAAAGATCTCAGTGTGAAATCAATCGGCGCACTTGCCGCATGGCGTCTGGCTAGACCTAAGATAACCACCACCTGCACTACACCGCTGGATTTACTCTACAACTGAATAGTGGAACAATCTTAAATGTGAAAAATGTAGTATTCTATATCATCAACTCAATATAGTAACCAAACATGTCTATTTAAATGATCACCAACACCTCCTCTCTTATATACGGCTGTGCGTCTTTTCTTTTGTATGTTCTAGCTGTTGTTGCTGGAGTTCCATAATGGCCACGTACCGAATAACTCTCTAATTATGCACAAGAACAGAAAAATTTAGCACTCACCATTTTTGTGGCTTTGTCTATTTGTGGAACCAAATTGGTGGAATGGTTTAACGTTAATAACGTCGAGAAATCCATCTGGCAGCGATGACCTAGCATTTGCTAAGATCACCGCTCATATTCCGTATAGTGATTTTCTCATTATTGGAGTCTGTAATTCACGAACTCACTCCATGACTCCATGATCGACATTAGAGCTGAAACAACGAATCGATAAAATCGATAATAATCGATAACGGAAATCATCGATAACGATTTCCGTTATCGATTAATCGAGTGATCAATTCGTTGTTGGAGCACTCGGCTCCTTTTACTTACCTCCGCGAGCGTTCCCCGCTTCTGCTACACGCTCTGCAGTCTCCGCCTTCTTCTAGCTACGTGACGGATGTGACGTGTTCCGGTTCGCTCTGTGCGAGTGGCTCCACTCGCACAGAGCGGTTCGCTCTGTGCGAGTGGCTCCACTCGCACAGAGCGGTTCGCTCTGTGCGAGTGGCTCCACTCGCACAGAGCGGTTCGCTCTGTGCGAGTGGCTCCATTCGCACAGAGCGGTTCGCTCTGTGCGAGTGGCTCCATTCGCACAGAGCGGTTCGCTCTGTGCGAGTTGCTCCATTCGCACAGAGCGGTTCGCTCTGTGCGAGTGGCTCCATTCGCACAGAGCGGTTCGCTCTGTGCGAGTGGCTCCATTCGCACAGAGCGATTCGCGGGGGTGGGGGTCCACGGCGGGGTGGGAGTGGGGTTTCAGGGGATGCAGGGCAGGGTGTGAGTGTGGGTGCAGGGCAGAGTGGGGGTGGGGGTGCAGGGCAGAGTGGGGGTGGGGGTGCAGGGCAGAGTGGGGGTGGGGGGTGCAGGGCAGGAGACTGGGTGCAGGGCAGAGTGGGGGTGGGGATGCAGGGTGTGAGTGTGGGTGCAGAGCAGAGTGGGAGACTGGGTGCAGGGCAGAGTGGGGGTGGGGATGCAGGGCAGGGTGTGAGTGTGGGTGCAGGGCAGAGTGGGTGCAGGGCAGAGTGGGTGCAGGGCAGAGTGTGAGTGTGGGGGCAGGGCAGAATGTGGGGGCAGGGCTGGGTGCAGGGCAGAGTTGGAGACTGGGTGCAGGGGCACAGTGCAAAGTGCTGGGTGCAAAGTGCCAGTGCTGGGTGCAAAGTGCCAGGGCTGGGTGCAAAGTGCTGGGTGCAAAGTGCCAGGGCTGGGGCAAAGTGCTGGGCGCAAAGTGCTGAGTGCTGGGTACAAAGTGCTGGGTGCAAAGTGCAAAGTGCTGGTGCAAAGTGCTGGGTGCAAAGTGCTGGATGCAAAGTGCCAGGGCTGGGGCAAAGTGCTGGGTGCTGAGTGCTGGGTACAAAGTGCTGGGTGCAAAGTGCCAGGGCTGGGTGCAAAGTGCTGGTGCAAAGTGCTGAATGCTGGGTGCAAAGTGCTGGATGCAAAGTGCCAGGGCTGGGGCAAAGTGCTGGGGGCAAAGTGCTGGGTGCAAAGTGCCAGGGCTGGGTGCAAAGTGCTGGGTGCAAAGTGCTGGGTGCAAAGTGCTGGGTGCAAAGTGCAAAGTGCTGGGGCAAAGTTTCTTGAACAGTAATAGTCCACCTCTTTTCAGAATGTTTGGGGTTATTTTGTTTCATAAATATTGTGTTTGGGTTCTTGTACTTTGAAAATATTGTTTTTTATTACATCATAACAAAATAAGAATGTTAATGTAAATTTTAAGTTGTTTTTTAACATCCAGTTCATTAAATTCTTTTAAATAAACGAAAAATTTGCATATTGTTTTTTTTATCCGATTAATCGATTAATCGAAAAAATAATCGGCCGATTAATCGATTATTAAAATAATCGTTAGTTGCAGCCCTAATCGACATGCCTGATTTTTTTTTATGAAGGGTTTGATTTGCTGTATTGCCAAATACTAGTTAAGTGCTTTTACTAATGGCGCTGGGTGATGGCATTAGTATATCTGCTAACTCCTGCTTTACGTCTGTACTTAGATCACCCCGAATGAATTTCTCCCTCATTAATATAATCAGGATTGTCAAGAATCATGTACCTCAATGATATAAATGCCAGAAAAAGGACTTATTAGTAGATCTGATTGCTGTTTAAATGTGACTAGCGGAGATGCAGCGCCATGCCTAAGAGAATTGCTCTATTTCTCGTGAGCAGCTCAGTGGCTAATGAATCACTTCAATGTACTTTTCTGAAGCAAAGCAGAGCCATTTAAATGTGCAATGCATTGATTTACATCAAATGGATTAGACCTTAGTGTGCAATCCCTTGCATTAATATACTTTCTGCAGCAACTGTAATGATGGAGATGGCACTTCGCCGCAGAATCTGCTCAAATTAACTGCTGTGGATTGTTGCAGAATTACTTTAAAAAAAAAAGAGAGAAGGGCAAAGAACAAAAATTGAAATAATTGGGTATTTTAATCTGGTTTATACAGCAAATGTTTGTAGGAAAGACGTGAGAAGATCCAGGAGGGTCTAATGAATTATTAAGGATTTTGTGCCAACTCTGTCCTATGTCTCGGCACCGAATTAACGTTGCGGGTGCCGAGTGGCAATGAAGCTACCTTTGACTTTTTATTTGTTTTTTTGCTAATGTTTCATATTCTTGTCGACCATGTCAAATCAGAAACCGGCCGCTATGAATATTAGGGGGATTTTGGTACAATGTTTGTAAAGGGGTCTTATTAACATGGCAACCACTTTTCAAACTTCCCGCCGGAATACATTTTAATGCACGTTTCGCTGTTGTCTTTGTGAATGCGGCCTGTCATTTAATGAACAAGAGCAACGGAAAGTCAGCAGTCAGGAGAATGGAAGAAATACAGGTAACTATGTAATTTCACAGAAATTAGGTAATTACCAGAAGGTCACACATAACAAAAGTAATCTGGCAAGGCCGCAGCTAGTCCAAAAAGTAAAGGGTGCAAGTGGCATAAAGGAACAGTTTCTCAAGCTTTTCAAAAATATACATTTATCATGAAAGAGAAAGACCTAGCACACCGATCTAAGCTCCTCAGAAAGCATGTACCGAATTTTAACATTTAAGTAAAAATATATCTAAGTGATTGTAAGCTCTCGAGCAGGGCCCATGCAAGCCCACCACTCCATGAGACTAGATAGCAAGTCACAGGTAGGGTTATCAACACCTGATGTGTCTGAATGTATATTTGTTACGGATGTGTTAACCGTCCCATTTAATTGCGTAGTTTGTTGGCGATTAATAAATAAAAGGTAATAATAATACATTTTTATACAGGGGACACGGTGGCCACAGCAGACTATGGCCTCATAACAAAAAAAAAATGTCATAGCACACGTAACACAAGCACACGCACATATATGTGCTGTGTGTCGCGTATACCCCTCCTTCTTTGACATTGTACTTTGAACCTTTACCTGGGTGTGTTGTGGTTTTTCTGTTGCAGATATACAGTATATATATATATACCGTATATAGCCTCAGTCATTTATTAAACGTGGCACGTTTTCCTTTATACAGTGTGCATAATAAAGCATTTCCTTTTAGAAAATATTTCAGACTCCAAGCTTTGTATTGGAAACAATGGGTTGAGATATTTAAGAGGGGAACGTATTCATTTGTACATAATAACACTTGTGCAGGATTATGTACGCAATGCAGTCAAAATTGAATGTGCTTAATATCCTGTTAGCCTTTGTACCTGCGTGCCGTTGTTCCATATTTCACTCCGGAGCTAACATCTGTTCTGCGTTACATCAACGACACACACCTGATCTATTAATATCATTTGCAAAGATGTATTTTTCTTACCCAGGCCTAATCGAGAAGTAATCCGCTGCACTTGCAGTATTTATTATCGCAGGCTTATAAAATTTCCACGATTGCTGTTTTGACTGGTTAGAAATACACTCGGAAGACTCAGTAAATATTTTACGGAACATGAAACCAATTACCATTTATTCTTCTCGCTAACCTTAGAACGTTGTATTGTTTATTAATGTAAATCTTTAATTTCTTCTTTTTTTTGTAATTTATTAGTGCCAGCCTGAATCTGCGAGACATAAATACCCTTTTTTAGTTTCTTTTTCAGATTCTCTTTGATGCTCAAAAACATTGAGTGCTTATTAAAAATTTAAATAAATAAGAAATTTGTTCAAGTACGTTCTGTTTTGTTGCCTGGAGAATCGCTTTCTGAAGACCAGCTTGCATGTGTTACAAGAAGCTAAAAAAAAATGATGCTACAAAATACCGACTTACAGTATAGCAGATGAAAGGTCTCTAATCAATGATATCTTCTCTTGTAGAGCAAGAAGGGATCAGGGAATCAATGTACTATTGAGTCAAAATTTGCATATGTCTAAAAGGGACTTTAATTTATGTAATACGTAGCTAGACACAACGATTTAAAATAACAAGCAATTCGCCAAGGAGAATTCTGCTATGGCTTCCAAGCACAGGAGAAGGTGGATCTACAGATATTTACCCCGCTGGAGATATATTTGGCCAAACACTTCTGCTGATATACTTACCGCCGGTCAAGCGTTGATTTCAGTGGGAGCGCTTTCCTGCCACCGATTGGCTGCTTCCAGCAGCCAATCTGGGGCAAGGATCATCAGACCACAGAGGAAGTGAGCAGCTCTATACCTGCAGCTTCCACCCAAGTCAAGTCTTTTTAAAGAATGCATATTTAAGTACCCATATTGTACTTTAAAATGGATTCTTCTTTACTGTGGCCGTCAGGGACAATTAACTGTCAAAATTATATATTTATTTATCGTATTTAAGCTGTAACTCTCTACCTATTGGAATGTGGCTGCAATATGCCGGAGTCCCTGAGGATTGTGAGAGTTGCAGTTAATTGGTTGGATAGGGGTGGATAACAAATCCCTGCCTTTCTCCAAATATTTTTCCGTGCTGCTCTGGCTTGCGTTATATTCTGTTTAATTCCCAGTTACTCATTTTGATTAATGCAAAAATCAATACTCTTAACAGGTTCTTCCAAGACTGTAATATATATTGTGATTTTTTCCCCCCCTTTGGTTCATTTCATGAGAATTCAGCTACAGAGATAGAAATCCTACCGTTTGCTTTATAACATTTCCAAATCAAAGGTTGACGTGAACAAGTCATTTGTGTTTTGATATGAGTGGAAGATAATTGCGCGCCATACAAATGATCCTTTGCCCGGCACTGAAGAGAAGTGTTTTGCTGCTTGCATTGTAATTGGATTTAGTTTAACATCAACAACAGCAAAGTGATACGGGTGGCGGTGATTGGGATGGGACTGATGGCCAAATCCAGGCTGTCCAACTGGGAACCCTCGGGCCAAATGCTGCTCTCAGTGCTTTTATACAGGCACCTAGCCTGTCTGGCAAAACAATATTTTTTTACTGCCTAATGATCTTACAGGATATGTAATCAGTCTGAATAATCTCATTAAAAGATGATCTGCTTTTCCATTTTTCATTCTGAAATGTTAAAGGGACATCGTCCCAGAGCCCCGCCATGCGGATTACATTTAATTGTAAATACTATAATACGCAATCTTTACGTGTAAAAAAACCCCAAAACAGCCAAAAACTGCAATAATGCGTTCCCATTGAGTGCTTTCTGTTCATGCAGACATGGGGGGGGGGCATTATATTACATATGATGGCTCTCCAACACCCTGCCCCCCACCTAATATTTTTTTAGTTGTTGAGCCATTTTTTGCCTCTTCTGTTTTGTGTTTGGCCAGTTGCCTTGTGTAAGCATCAGAATGTTTTGCTACTTGGAGAGCAAATTCCATGAGAACAAGTGCTACGCACAAACCATATTGTGAAACTATGCATAAAAAGTGCTGTAAATAAACAAAATAAATTAAAATAAATATTTAAAAATGTATCCCTGGAATTTTGTTTCTGCTGGCCTGAAAAAAATACCTGATTTCCTTCAGGAAGCCAAAAATATTTGTGATTATTCATTTTGGGAGCTGCTACAAAAATGTAAGAAATGTAAGTATCTTAGGGACTATAAAAAAGGGAGGAAAATAATTTTACGGCTGAGGGATACAAACCTAGTTAGTAAACCCATAGCAACAACCTTCTGTTGAGTGAAGTATGCCAATCACTTGAGAGCCAGTTAGAAGTCGTCAGAAAGATGCCTGTTGAAAAGCGGTGACATGGAACATCTTCCAAAGCCTTAAAAACTTATTTCTACCATTTTTTTTAAATTATGTATCAGAAAGAAAAATACGTTTTCAAAAATGGTGATGTTTTAATTTTTACTCTGTTATCTTAGCCCAATCTACTCGACAAACGCCTTATCATTCTGCCTATGGTAAACAATGGAATGGCTGAAAGTCTACGGAAGCACGGACTTCATTAGCATTGCCATAAAGAATCAGCTTAATATGCATACCTGGAAACTTGTGGGCTCCGGCTACCCTGAGCTTACCCTTGCGAGACGCGGCCAAGACTACCCACTGGCGGTGGACGGTCCCGCTGATGTTAGTGGGCATTCCTGTCGACGTCAGTGGGCACTCCTGCTCATATTGCCGGAAACACAACCATTTAAAGGGGACATGGGCAGGGTGAGTTCTCCGAACCAAACCCGGACAGTTCCCAGGTATGTCAGTGTGGGAAAGTCACCTAAAAAAATCCCATGACTGACAACAATGGCAGCCTCCAGGCCTGCAGATAAAGGAAGTTTATTGAAAAAATTTAGATAAGACTTATTGAGGATGGACGTCTCCTTTAATTCACTCTGTGGACAAGAAAGCTTGGCTGATGGTACATTTATATATATATATATATATATATATATATAGGTTACAGCGTAATGATATAAAGTGGTTCCACTTCAGCTATGGTGATACATACTTGAAGAACATTCGTTGAAGATTACTTTGGCGTTCAAGTGTCCACGACATAGACTTATACACTGAAGCTTTTTGATATACTGTCAGATTCTTTATGTTTTTTGTTTTGCACACACTATTGTCAGTCTGTGGTCATAAGTTAATGAAAAGGCTTGTTTGCATTGTTTAGAATTAGTGGAAAATTGGTTGTGTGTTTGAAAAGATAGCAACAACAAAAAAAAGGGAAAAAAAAAAGACCGGAATAATTATTTTTACGGTCTTTTCTTGCTATTGATACTGTGATGCATAAAATGTAATTTAGCTTAATGATGCAATCCAATCACTGTTTACTCTTCTGAGAGGTATTTTATAATTCTTCTAAACTGCTTTACCGCAGGTAATGCCATCGTAATGGAAATTTACAAATTATCTCCACAGAGTTGGGGGGGGACCATAACCTTAAAAGACTAAAAAATGAACATCATCGTAGATTTCCATTGTCTTTCTGAATTCTGGCAGAGACGTAGGGTAATGCCGAGCTTGAACTATTGAATCAGTTTTCCGAGCATTCGCTTGCCAAAGAAAATTGATTCGCAGTCCAAACTAATTATATAAATAACAGTTTAGCATAACTTATTTTCACCTTTTCTTTTACTTCATTGAAGCTTCAATTAGCAGATTTTCAAACTGCTTTTTGGCTGTCAACATGGCGGCTCAGTGAGCTAGAAATAAAAATAGCACTCAGTGTGTTTTTGGGGGCAGTAAAATCCGTACCGCCCATATTTTTAATAGTTTTTTTTTTTGCTTCATTGTACATTGTTTGAAATTCTGTACAATATGAAAAACATTACCTACATTACTCTAATACATATGTCCAGTGTGGACCCCCCCCCGGTATGCTACTGTATTATGGTATTGGTTGGACAAGTACCCCCAAGATCTCAGAGACACCCCAGTAGAGGCAATTAAAAGGAAAACCAATGATGACATTGGGTTTTTAGCAGCCCATGTCCAATATAATCAAACGGTGAATGAGACAACACTCATAAGATCTTCGTGAAGGTTTATTATAATTTCACAGTGGGGACAGTGTACTCCAACGCCCATACAGGATAAGAAACAGTGAGTGGAATCACACGTTGATCTGGTGCCTCCTCATGAGCTTATTACCAGATTACGAAACGCATAAAACTTTTATAAAACTGCTGCTTGGGCTCCAGCGTTATTTATGTAAGAAGCATAATAGCTTTACTATAATGGTAAATAGATTCATGAGATGTGGTTGAGCTGGCTAGACTGAGGCACAAGCCTGGTCAATGGAATGAAGAAGACTGTCTGCAGGGGTCGTAGGTCATGCTTATACGCAGCTTTGGCTTGTTCCCTTTATAGTATGGACTTTACTGTTTCTGAAACGCACATTGCAGCGGGTACCAGCTTTATATTGTTATTCTGCTTCGGCGATCCAGTCAAAAAGACTTAGGGCGACTGGCTTAAAGGGTCATGTCTGTTTAATGCACGGGAACTTATTCAGAAAATAGATAGAGCATCTGATACAATCGTCAGTTTCATGAATGTTTTAGGATAAGTATGAGTGGCTCTTCATAAGTCTGATGATATTCTATCGCAGTTAAGCCAAACAGAATAGGACATAAAACATACTTTTGGTTTCATTAATGATAACATGTAAAAGATCTGTTGGATCACATTGTGCTGGGCTACATACTGGATCTGGTGCATGAACATGGGCATTCACTAACACCTCCTTGCGTCTCGGCAGAGGATTTGACACCGGAGGCTGCCCATTGTGTTGGAATAAACAGATGTGCGCTGATTAATATAGTTGTAGGTACTGTGTTTTTACGCTAGTCTATTTTAAACATATTTAAAATTAAAAACATATGTTTTACTGAAATGGCATTGCGGATGAAATCACCGTTTAGCATTGATTTATGTAAATTAAAAGTTATATATATGTATGTTGTAAATACAAGGGAACGTACATCACATTTCTATTCCAGACATAGCCGTTGATGTTGCAATAAATGGACAGTTTCCATCTTTACCTGCCCAGTAAATGACAAGCTCAGTGTGTTATCCTTTGGATGACATTTCAAACAGATGCTGTTTTCTCCTTTGTAAAACTTAATGCTATTTTCAACATTTGATTTCCCTAAGGTAGTTCTGAGGTTAGAACATGTGCACCGTTAGCATTCAGGCAGAGAACGATTCGTTGTACTCCGATATTAAAATCTTGTTAGTTTTTATGGAGTTTTTGGAGAGCGTGTTAATCTTTTATTGGCGTACTGGTAAGCAATAACCTGCAAGATTCTTGTGGAAGTATATTTCACATTACACATTATAATTGTGTATGTATGCGCGTGTGTGTATAAAACAAAAGTATGGGGTCATTAACGAGGAAATTTCGAGCTGTAACATAATTGCAAAAGGGTTTTCTAACGATCAATTAGCCTTTTAAACTTGGATTAGCCAACACAATGTGCCATTGGAACACTGGAGTAATGAGAATGATAAAGGGCCTCCGTGCACCTATGTAGATATTCCATTAAAAATCAGCTGTTTCCAGCCACAATAATTATTTGTGATCCGTTTCGTGTTATTTTAATGGACAAAATGCTTTAAAAAAAAGGAAATTTGTTACTCCAAACTTTTAAATGGTAGTAAATATATACATATACACCGTCGCACTTGAGGGATACATTAGTGGACACCTAGTAACCTAGTATTAGCTCCCTTCTGCTGACCATACCCTTACATAGGCTGCCAGGACCAATCAAGAACAATCAGCAACTTAAATGGGGAGATGGATTAATCGTGCAGATCCTTAGAACATGGAATTAAGATGGCTAATTTTTAAGTTTTAATGGGACTTTAGAATCTAAATTTTAAGAGAAACAAGATTGTTAAAGTTGTTCAACACTGTTATCTGTTTTCAGTAAATCAGGAGCATGAACAAATTGGTCTAGCAATAAAATCTAAAAAAAATATTATATTATTATAGAATGACTGGGCCACCAACCAGTAATGAAGAACAAATCCAGTTGGCCTAAGGCACTTTATCACAGGCCTGTGTTTACTGATAATTATAAGGACAAAATGAATAAATTCTGCATGCATCGGGTTCACATAAAATGAAACTAGAATATACCCAACACTATGGAATTAATTAAAAACCTTTAGAGTTCCGCACTGATTTAGTATTAAGCACCATACTAATACAATTCCTAATATCTAAATTAACAGCTGCATGTACCCCAGAACCTATATACTGCTGAACCCCTCCAGTAGAAGTACTTTATTTTATAGAAAATGTTCTATGATTCTGTTGCATGCTTAATACGTTCTGAATGAACTGCTGTCCAGTGTAGTTCACTGTTTTTGTGGGCAGTGGTGCTTATGGGCCTTATGATCTTCCTTGAAAAATCAATACAGGCCTCCATTGCAGCTCCCACATTGGGTGAGTGGCCATGCCACTTCTTTCTCATTCCAACACAGTCAGTGACATATCCTGGACTAGGCTTTGGGTGTGCTGCTCCATGGACCAGTAACAGGGAGCGTCCCAACCCGCACATTTACAAAATAGAGGCTGCTCGCCACAGCCTCCATAGACTGCATTAAAAGACACTGTGAACCTTTAAAACACAGAAGTTGGTGGCTGTAGAGCGGGCACTGATCTGGGTCAGGGTTTGGGCAGCGCCAAAAGTAATTACACTATTGAGCACACGTATCCCAATTTGGACACCAGAAATGTTGGAGGTATGACTTTGTAACATGCCCTTCGGTTATTTAAGACTTTGAAGCATCCTGGCAATATGGTGTCAAATATGAACTAAGCTTGGATTGGCTGGTCACTGCTGATTTCACACATTTTCACTCTTTGTACTATATTGCTAATGAGTTCCTCTTCCTTCTTTGAGTGGTTTCTGCTTCATATTCATACCTTGGAATTCTCTGGGTTTGGCCTGGAGAACTCCAGGAGGAGCACTGCCTCTCCAGTTGTCCAGGTCAAGACTTGAATCCTCTGGGTCACGGAAACGGGGTCTTGACACGCCTGACAGCAGCGGGACCGCTCACTGATGGCAGCAGGAACACCCACTGACATCCAGGCCATGGTCATATTTAAAGGGAAACTGTATAACAGCACTTTGTAATTATGTTTGTTATTATTAGTATTATTAGTGTTTTTTGTCTGTGTGTGTTTGTTGGTGTATAAAGGACATATGTTAATGTGTTACAGAAAGCATCACATCACATTTTGATGGGAAATGCATAGCTGAGACATTGGTTTTTTTTGTTGCCGGTTGTCCATGGCACAAGTCACAGGCAGTAATCGAATTATAATTGAATGGAAATGTGTGTATGTTTCTAAGTGCAAACCTGAGGGCCTAATGTGATTATAATTAACGTATTTACTAATTATTCTTATAAAACAAATGAGAACAGACAATTTGGCTGAAAAAACAAGGTCTTGTTTTTCGAGATTCTTCGTTTAAAGAGGTCAATGATCATTTTGCTGAAATTAACTTGGTTAATTTTGCAGCTGCTCTCAAGGTGCTGTGGATGGAAAACAATAATCAGAAATGCGATGCTTCGGTTAGATTTAGTTCCTGTTTGTTGCTAAGGAGGGACGTCTGTTTCGAAGTAGAACAGTATTAGGCGGCTGTATCAAGTTGCATAGAAATACCCTTAACAGTAAAGGTGTTTAGCAGATAATCACCTAAAATTACACTCAGGTGCCATAATGCTTGCTGAGGCCCTTATGATGCCCAGGGACGAGCACAGATCCACATATATAATACTGTGGGAAGCAGGAGGTCAGATAAATCCAACAGAGGAGACAAGGAAAGGAAATAAAGAGATCTCGTAAATGTTCTGGGAGCTTTCTCTTTTCTCTGAGGTACAAGGCAAAGAAGACAATAGCCTTCTGGAGCAGAAATAGGAGGTGGGTCCTATTCCAAACTCCAAAGGAGCTTCAACCCATTTCCTTTTTTCCCCTGTGAAATAGATGCAAAGAAACAGAAATGCAATCACAAGGGAAGATAAAAAAATAAATAAAGAATGTTGTTACTGACCCCAGCCATCTGGCTAGCATTACAGAAATTGCCTGCCAAAAGGAGCAAATTAGATCAAAATAAGAACACTTAGTATGGACCACCCGGGGGACTTAATAACACCTTGAGCTTCGGACATTCTGGCTGAGTCTTGTTCTTTGAGTACTGCTGACTGCTTCATGTGTGCTCCTGGCCAATTCCTCTCTCTAACATTGTGCCTGGTTATCTCCTCTTCTTTTATGTGCTCCTGTTCAACCCCATTATCTATCTGTGCTCCCAGCTGGCTCCTCACCCTATAAATGCTCCTAATCAGACCCCTGCCTATGCCTTTGGTCCCAAATGATCTCTCCCTCTATGTGCAGTAGAACTTAGGGACCTCTTCTTCTTGGCCACTCTTTTGGTTATTCTTACTATTGACCTCATTCTGTTTGTTGTCCTTTTTCTTCGCTAGTCCATTCTCCATGTCTGCATGCTTCTGCCCGGTTCCATATTTCTGGTCCAGTGCCCTATCACTCCTCTTAGCTGACCTTCTATCTTTTCCGTAGCTCCACTGCTCCTCACCTCTTGATACCTGTTCCTTGTTGCCTCCCTCACCTCTAGCCCTTCAATAACCCCATACCCATACTTCTGTTTTGGAAAAAAAGTATACAATTTATGATTCAAGCTGATTTTCAAGACAAGAAGTGCTCAAAGAAGGCAGGACCAGCCAGTAACATTTTAGTAGCCAATGCTGTCTGGCTGCTGGGGTCCTAATAGCTGTTCATTGCATTAAAAATATTCTGAAATCTACTTGAACAGCTAAAATGTATTTCAAAAAGTATGTTTAGGCGAAGACACAATTTTTTTGTTAAAACACATTTTTGTAACCATTTTTCAGTTACACTTGAAGTAGCAGGAAAAAAAAATGAGCATTTTAATTTAGCCCGTATTTCCAATTTGCTGCCTGACCTGTGTTCTTAATGTCAGCATCAAATTAGAATGCTGGGCTGGCTTCATTTGCCAAAAAAGCACAAATACAAGTTTGCCTTACTGTAGACATATAATTAAGTGCTCTGATTTTAAAAATGTCAATAAGTAATGAACGAGGTTCTAAGGACAAGGTCATCGCTGGCAGAGGTACAGGGTCAATTGCCAGCTTGTAATTAATGTGATCCATACCAAGGCAAGAAGGTAAAGTGATAGGTTAGAAATGATGAGGATACTACAGAGCAATTCAAGCTAGAAGTAAAAGTATTAATGGTAGGATCCATGATGTAGCTGTATACTGTAAAAAAAAGTCTTAGCAGGTCTGTTTTATAAGTTCCTCTGAAGGTTTAAAGGGAGAGTTTAGTGTCTCAAGCAGCGTCGCCAACAAACAATGGTTGTTAAAATATTTTGTCCTGTTATACGCATTCTTCAACCTGTTAAAAAACCTTGAGGGCCTGTGGTCCCTTTTGTCAGTGTTGAGCTCCCATCAGTAACGTCAGCGGGCAGACTTGGCCGCGTCCCACAAGGGGTAGGCTCTGCGTAGCCGGAGCCCACGAGTTCCCAGGTATGCCTATAAGCGTCTGCTCTTGTTTCACGTGACAAATACAAATGGAGTAAAATGTTACTTAAATGTGATAAGGTCACATGAACTCAGCAGTACTAGGAATGATGTTTTCATTGTCGGATTTATTATTTTAAAAGTGTTACATTCAGGAGAGTAGGTGGGGATCAAAGCAATGAACGTTTGAGAAGTCGCTGAGGCTAAGCACCCGTTGAACCTAAAATGTTACTGCTGGCGCGGAACACATCTAAAATTGTGAATATGTAATGAAGTGATGCTGTATTGAGAAATGTGCAGACCTTGCCCTGCTTCTCTTTCACCTGTCCCACCTTCTGAGCTCCTTTTAGTGTGTCCGGTTCCATAAGGATGTCAATTGGCATTCTGCAGCCACTTCTGAAACCCTTACTCTCTATAAAAATGCTCCGGCACAGTCATTTTCTAGCGACGCTGAGAATTTTGCAGAATAACACAAATTCATTCATGTTGCTCCTGAACGCACTGTTAGAGAGAGGCTTTATACTAAAGTTCTTTGTTTTCTTTGTAAGCAGGATTTCTATAATGTCTTTTCATTCCTAATGCATTTAGAGAAGGACTGATACGCTTCTCTGCCTTGGGGAATATAATACAAATCTTTTTTTTTCTCTCTCTTTTCTTTCTTCTTTCGTGATCATAAATCTCTATATGAAATGTATTACATATTATGTTCTGAAAAGAAAGCATGTAGAAGAGGTTTCTTTATTCGGCTTTGTTTTCTCTTTTGATGTGGTGCCGTGCTGCGTCCTACCAGCAGGTTTTTAATGAAGAAGAAAGACGAAAAATGAAAAACGGGAAATAACTTATCACAATCAATTTGTTTTGCTGTTATCCAATGTTAATCTCATCTGAGCTTTATCACCACGAAAATATATTCATCATTTTTCTCATCAGAACATTTTCCCCAAATAATTTCACATAGCTGTCTTTAAAAGTCTCTAGATGGACAGGATTATGTGTATCCCGAAGACCTGTTTTCTAGACAGGGAGGGGGCATCAACAAAGACACTTAAAGCATCATGGGAATTGTAGTCCACAATAGCTAACTCCATGCCAAGCATTGCTCATGTTCTTCCTCTACACATGGATAGCCACTCCAATAGATGAGGAAGAGCTCCCAGGTCTCCCAGGTATGTGTCCCTCCCCCGCTTCTGCTGAAAGGCTGTTCCATGCGTATTTGGCCTTTTTGTAAAAAAAATGTCTTGTTTGATAATTCTAGAGCCTAAATTTTGAAGTGTCTAAAGCTGATCATCCCTTTTTCTTTGGGCTAATAACTAATGTTTAAACATTTCTGCTTAATATTAATGGCTTCTTTATCTTACCACGCGTGCTGAATCATTTCAACAGAAACACCCTGCTGGAACCATTGATCTGGAGGGATTTTAAGAATTCAGTCATTAATCATCAAAAATGCACTGCAAATCATCCCAATTTGGTAAGCAGTAGGCTGTCGCACATTTACAGAAAGGCATTAATAAATGAAATGATTTTGCTACACATTGCCTTTAACCTTAACACTAAAGGAGGATGACAAACAAGCGTTTTGGAATTATTTAAATGGTGTACTATATGGGGTATTTGGGTAAAAATGTTCTTGTTATCACGTTAAATGGGACGTAAGTTAAGAATTAAAAATCCATATTTGCTTCCGTTTATTAAAAACTCTGCTCAGCATAATGATTAATCAAACCCGCGGTCATTTGATCCCTGTAATGGTCTGCCTTTCATATATAGGCTTGTGGCTCAGCCTAGCTAAACCTGCTTCCCGTGTCACGTATTTACATCACAACTCGTCTCCCTCGTCTTCTCTCCTTCTTATTAGGCCTTCAGAACTAAGAGTAATCATACTGGTACTAATAATATAAGGAGGATTTCCATTACATGCGTGTTGGTTTGTTGGTAATAAGTTGATGTAAAAACCCTTTACTTATGCATCTCGTTTGTGCTAAGCCGAAAATGATAGGTTTTTGGGAAGTGACATGTCCACTTTAAATCCACTGTGTAATCACAGAAGTTCTGATTTCAAATAAATCATAAAGCAGATGCTTTCTCTGCAAGGGAGAAAATGCATTGGTATTCCTACAAGACGTCTCCACCGCTACTCAGCAAACATCATTTATTCTGCTCAATTTATTGTGCTTTGTTTTAATTTTTCGTAATTGATTTTTATCAGAGTGGCATCGTGTAGAAAAAGGTACCATTAATTCCAGAGACCCGAGTTGCCGACTGTCAGGACAGTGCCCGGTACTTTCAGTGACCAGGGACACCGGCAATTGTGGGTGTCTAGAAATTAATTGTATAGAAATTTGGTTGCTCCACCATAATTAACGAATCCCTAAGCAAATGCCCAATTTTGCACACTTTATTATCACAATCATGTCGATAACATTTATTTGTAAATTGATCTTTTCATTTGTAGGTGGTAATTATGTTTATATATTCATGTGGTAATATGGATTTAAACTTGCATAATTATAACTGCATAGGTAGTTTGACATTTTTAATATACTAGCTTCAGAAAAATGTTCTCCTCATTCATATAAACAAATTCAGCGATGAATGAGAATGGTGCGATTTTCTAATATCTGGTTCAATCATTCCCAAGTTGCTCCTACAAAAGAATAATATTGATACTGATCTTTCTTTTACTGAAACTGATTAATTCAGGGTTGGTTAAGAAAAAAACTGTAAACGATTGCAATGGAAAGATTTAAATTTTCGGAATAATGAAACAAATGAATGTTTGTGAATTGTAATGATAGAACGGAAACATTTGTCTAACCTCCAGCCAATGTTGGCCCACATCAAATTTCTAGGGGCTTTGAAGCACTGGAAGTTCTTACTAGAAACTTAGTATTGAGAGTATTACAATATTCTAAAGCTCTAAATTCCACCATGATCTTCATAGAAACAGCAGAATACGTGTTTGTAAATTAAACTTCTAAGAACATTTTAAAATTCTATGATATGAGGTTCACATTTTTAGGCAAAAGCTCATCATGTGAAGTCATGGTAAGATTGGATCAATAAAGCAAAATGTATTTAATTTATGTCTGTCTTTCCATTAAAAAGTGGCATTTCGCTTAGGAGAAGCTAATAAGTAGTGTGCATTCTCGGTTAAGCCAGTGCCATTATCTTGAAGGCTCTTGAGGAGCGTAGAATGGGTTCCTTGCCATTGTGCCTTGAAAATGACAAGTTCTGTTCACATACAAAGGCCACAAGGTGCGTCTGAGGCTGTTGTTTCTCTTGTGCAATGGAAATTTTGCACTTTTGAGTCTCCTTATCACTTGAATCAGTAATTGCATAACAAGGTAACAATTTAGAGCCATCTCAACGTAGGGCAAGCTATTAAGTGTTGACCCATGTCAGTTGAGCTGGTCTCAGAATCTGTATATTGAAGTTGTATATGGATATATACGGTACAATTTTTTTCCTATTTTAGTACACCTAAATTTTAACTTAACTTGACCATATATTTCAACTTGACGGATCAATATAACACACAAATGACTGCAATTTGCTCTAAATTTTAGGCTTTATATTTCAGTGACATTCTGGTTTCCACATACGTTATCATTTAAATGTCATGTCCCCATACATCAAAATAGCTTGAATCAAAGGACAGTAAGTCAAATAGTCATAAGCCAAAGAAATGATATGAAGAATCATGTTGAGCTCTACTTATATACACATTAAACCACCGTGCGAGTGGGAAAGGAATACAGAAAGTAACGGCATCCTAATACAGCAATGTATCAAACCAAGTTCAGTATGTAACATAATTTGAGTCGACAGAGCATAGAGTTACCAAGATAGCACGACATGTAGAGCAAAACCTACAGCGATCATACTGCGATTGTAGTCGGCAGAGCATAGAGATATCAATGTAGTATTTCAGCGCGCAGAATATGACTTCATCTGATCTTAGCTGCAGGCCTGCTGAATGGGAGATAATTGATACGTCTGCAAAAGCATGATTCCGATGATTCCGAGTCGCTATTGGCAAGCATTCCATTGTGTTTGTGTTTGAACACTAAGTGATCAGTTGAGAATACACATTCCTGGCCTTATGTTAAGAAATACTCTTAAGTCACTTGGTTAAAACCAGGCATATGCTCAGCACTCGGGCTGCTGCTCAGGTGCAACTCCCAGCTGGCTGACTGAGGGTGATGGAAATCCGTCTTCTGATGGCGTTCATTAAATCAACTCGCAGGAAGGCAGAGAGTGTGTGTTATGCGCTCATTTCATAGTCAGTCATTAGGACTGCAACTTTACCTGGTGAAGGGCGCTTATCACACACGCACACACGTCTGTTTTTACCATAGTAGACTACAGCTTACAAAGGGTTTGGAGAGGTATGAAGGCTTTTATTTACTGACTTTAGGTGGAACACCCTCTGCGAGATCCTTGTACCCTTCGTCATGACCATTAGAAGCAGTGCCCAGAAATACTTTGCTTTCTCAGAGCTTTCTACGCTTTCCTAGTTTCCTTTTCTGTGATTGAATCATAGTAAGATTTTACAAGCTTTCAGGTTTTAATGGGGTCCTCTGGGATTTTCTCCAACAACAAGCCCTTTTGGCCCTTTTCGGTGAACACCAAGTGATTGGTTCAGTTGGAATAACCCATAAATGTGAGCCTTTTTATATAAATATGGATGAGCAGCTGGAAATGGTCAAACTATTAATGAGCATCAAGTTCAAAGAAGGTCCAGCTGCTCGAAGCCGATGAAAGATCAGGGGTTGTGGTTAATCAATAACTGCAGAACCACTGGTAGTGTATGTTTGCAACATGTAGCAGAGCATTATGGGAACTGTAGCCACTGCCTTAAACTTTGGCATGTATGCACCCTTTAACATTAACCTTGCATGTCCTATTGAGGTGCCCTTTATCAACATGGACCTTTCTACAGGAGTACAGCCCAAAAAAAGTGATCGGAACTGTTACTGAACATTAATCATTGTGTTGAACACAGTACAGCATAGAAAACAGGTTAGGTTATTAGATTTCTCTTATTTTAAACATCCAGTAAAATAGTTGGTCCCGGAAGAAGCTGTGACCAGTCATGCGAGTCTGCTTAAAAGTAAATCAATTCATACTACTGGTTATAGGCAAAAAATGAATCCGATGCAAGAATGTATATTAATATCAATTATGTATAAAGCTCCAGCACACTCTGCAGTCTTTTACAATCAGGTTACTTAAATACTGAGGTGCTCTGGGCCCTGGATCTACAAGCTCTTTAAATTATATTGGTGGAGAAGCTGGGGATTAAGTAAAAAAGAGCAATTCTGGTCTAATTTGTACAAGTGGAGCAGTTTCCATAGAAGTCCGTGTACCAGAATTGCTCTTCATACATGATCTCCACTGTATTAGTGACCAAAAACTCTCCACAGAGAATATAACACAATATATTTTTAAGTACAAACTAGGATGGACAACCCCCCGCCCCGTCTTATAATTGTGTCATTGCAATGCATTCTGCATAAAAAAATGTAGTCAGCAAGAGCATTCCTAAGGCTGGGTCAGAGGTTCCGTCCCAGACTGACATATCCACATGTGGAAGGGGCGCAGGGGCATTGTTGCCAGGTGGCTCAGGTGCACCCATCACCCATCACCCTGCAGTGCCTGGGGCAGCTGCCCCTCTTGCCCCATCGAAGTTACGGCCCCGATCTACATGATTGTTCCTCCCTATGAAGTTAAGTTGCTGATTTTTGTTGATTGGCTCAAGGAGCCTTTGTAATATGGGTGAGATGAAGTGTGAAGACATCAGGACAGGACATTTATCAGATGATGCTGGATATGCCACAGGCTGCCAACAAAATGCCAGTTTCACACCACAGACATATCTAATTTGAACCCTGCTTGAATACAAGAGAGCTCAAATGCCACACCAGTCTTCAAGCAGATACATTCACACATTTTACTCTGACTCTGCACAATATGAAAGTAAAAAAGAATCAGCATTTCCTTCAGGCCCCTGACAATTAATAACACTGTTACATATACATTTATTTGTTATCTGTGTTTTTAACCAGAGTACCCTTTGTAAGACACAAATTATGGAAGGTGAACAAACGGCTTATTAAAGCAAGACAAAGAAGGGCAGGCATTATTTTTAAAGGTTAAGATGTAGTAGAAGGCATCGGAGCATCCTAAAAGTTATTAAGAATGCTCTAGAATCCACAGAGTGTGATATTTGCAAAGGCCATTGTAACCTTTTAAAGCCCTGGGAATGCTACAGGATACTTACCCCTATCATAATGGTATGAAAAAATGGTTTTATGGTTTTGCTGTGATTCTTGCAGTCTGGAAACTTTTTTTCCATTTGATTTTACTGCTATAATTGGGAGCTGAGACAAGCTTGTCGTATTCTAATGGCTCTAAATCACAACCCTTTGCACTAAACACAGCCTACCTGTAATATCACAGTATCAATGAAATTCTACTGAAAATACAAAGATATTGAAGATACCCAGAGTGCTTGTGGACTGCTGCTCAATGTTGAATGGAGCTGCCATATTCATATTATCAGTAGGGTACCTGGCAATGAGTGCTACATAGGTTTTTGTTATCAGTGCCATGATTCTGATCTGAGATCTGTTTATGTGACGTTTTGTTACGAATATTAGATACATACAGCTTACAGCCCAAGGAAAATAACAAAAGGGTAAATTTAACTCACATTAGTGAGAGGGAATAATTGGAACAGCCACGGGACTTTTTGGGTCAGGGATGTCCATTTGGAATAGGACAGATTTAAAGGCAATACGGGCTCATATCAATAAGTTTGAACAACAAGAAGGAAAGCACGTTTTGAAACCTGTCCTGCAGGGGATCGAGGGTCTTGCAGCAGAGGAAACTTTTACAATATTGAACATGCATGAGATAGCAAAATTGTTTTCCAGAACGCAAGTAAAACTGAATGCGCTCATAGAAGAAAACAATCAGAGAGTTACAGAAAACAAAGAAGGGCGAGAGATTGTATGTACAGCTGTTACATGCGTCCAGAGCTGGGAGGCCAGCTATGTGGATTCCTAGGTGCACTGGAACGGTGGGGTTGTCTTGACTCTTCTTGAAGAAACATGGCCAGAACAGAATACCTTGGCTCAAACTGCCTGACAGACCTAAGCCCCTGTAGACACTGTAGTCATGTGTGTTGTTTGGTGGACCTGGTTCAGGGTCGTTAACATTGAGGACATGAAACAGATCTTTGGCCTCTCTGCACTCTCAACTTTATACATTAAATAAAATCTACAGTTCCAACACTTTATTTAAGAAATATTTTAAAAATATTTTTCAAAATAATCTGTAAACAATTCATTAATAGTACCCGGCCCTTCACATTTTCATTTATGCATTCCCTTGATAAACGTTGGCTAGAGCAGTGAACAGTGAGGATTTGCCCCGCCGCTTGCCCTCTCTCTTGGCTGCATCACTGTGTGGTCACATATTCCAGGTGGAAAACCTGCACCGCTCGCTCCATCGAAGTTTCTCTGTCATTAGATACGCTTGGCTGTCTTTTAAAAATAGACTTCAGATTAGTTACCACTCTGTAGGCCATTCCATCTAGCAGTCTCACATGTCAAGTGAAAGAACAAAACATTTACACATCTCTCGAGCATGGAAGGGTTACGCGCCTAGACTATAATCAAAGTTTGTGACCCTGCAAAAGCCTTTCTTGCCCTCCGGTGATCCCAGAAGCTTGATGTCTAAATAATTGGGAAAGGTTATGCACATTGGACAAGAGGTTGAGCTAGGATGAACTTTTCTAATTGAGATAATAAATCACAATTACCGTGTACCTGTGAAAGCTGCAGTGGATGGCCGGACATCCATTAGTTTGGCTGAGCCGAATAGTTCTAATTCTTTTAATATGACAGTGGTAGCCAAGGAGAACGTCACAGGCGTGGAACGTGTACGCTCCAGCTGGCGGGTCCTCACAATCTTACAATGCTCACAAAAGCAGATTTTTAATGCTCGTATTTAATATTTAATATTATGCGTTTAATGGATAGCTTACCCTTTAAGTATTAATCTTCTTGGATAGTTAGCCACGCTCCTACAACGATAAATAGAAAAACGAATGGCTAAGCCTGAAAACACTTAATTGATAGCACAAGAAATTTACAAAAATAGAGGAGCACACAACCTAGAAAGCATAAAACCCCAAAAAATCAGATTCCTGTACACAAAACAGAGCAAGAACTCAGCGCATGTCCAGTGTATACCATTCAAAAAACACCTATTTAAGGCATAAATATTGGGCATTCTGTCACACTATATGGCCGTATATTATTTAGCCCCCCACTGCGTCAAAGTACCCCAAGATTGTTGAGTCCTATCTAATTTTTCATGGCTACATTACCAAGGAGTTGAATCAATGGGACTTATTTGAAAGCATTTTTATTATATACCAGGTCTCATCAGTCTCATTTGTGAAAGGTATACGGGAAGGAACAGTTTTTTTCGGGAGCAACAAAATCCTACAGAAGATTCATACATTTCTGCTTTCTTTATTCCAAGTGAAAGTTAGTGGTATAGTACAAAGAGAACTCAAAATGCTACAGAAATGAGATATGCGTTATTTGGAAATTATGAAACATAAGTACGTTTAATAAATGAAATCTGAAGTCTCAGTTCAGAGGAGCTTACAATCTAATCATACTCACAAAGTGGTGTGCCAAAGCATATAAGATTTAGTCACTGTAAAAAAAAAAAAAAGACTGAAAAAGCATTCTGGGAATTGTAGTCCCGAAATAGCCTAAGATTGACGAAAGGTTATATTGGAGAAACACTAGTATAGACATAAAACATGAGACTGACGTCATTTGGTGCACAAATAAATCTATGGTTGATGTCTAAGAGATGTGTCATTTTCTATTGCAAATGTACTCTGGATCGATTTTTCATTATTTCTTTTATTGGAAGAATTTCATGCAATGATTGCTTTTTTTAAGAGCCCATTAAATACTGCCGGTTAGAAAGATAATGGAAGTGCCACGTTTAAAGTGAACCTGACACCCAAAAATTATTTGCTGACCCGTGCAAGAGTACTAAAACTGTGTATGCCAACACCAAACAACCTGAAGCTCTTTTTTGTTTCACTGCAGCTGGCTTGACATGGCTGCCTGGTGGTGATGGGAGTCCAAGAGCCGTTCGAGATCCTGGGGTTCTCATGATTTGTGCATTATTGTAGCACTTTTTTTTTTTTCAAATGTTTAGATCAGAATATGTGTGTGTGTGTGGTTGAATCCCTCTCCATGGTCCTGGAACTATCAAATATGTTTTTTATCAGCCCCAGTCATGGATCTTTTTTTTATATATATATGTATTTTTTTCTAACTTTTGGAGTCTGGATATCAAGGATTTTATTTATTTTCATTCTGACACTTATCGAACTGTTGTTACTTTTTGGTAAAACGCGTAAGGAGTGGTTTGGATTTTTTTTGGCTGCAACCAAATATTTTTTTTAAAAAAAAGTTTTATTTTTCTCTTAATTTAAACTTGCTATTATTATGGCCTTTAAAATGGAAAGGAATATGCAACGCTGGGTTATTACTTAAACGCAGAGATGTACATTTTACTTATTCCAGTCGTACCTTTTAACAGTACTTAATTATGTGTTAATTCTAGCAGCAGCTCACATATTTTTATTACATACACAAATACGATCGGTGCGCTCGGGGGGTCTGGAACATATTGCAATCTGGAGTGTGTTAGCACATCTACGTATAATGATGGGGAGGTGATAGCTCGCATATTACTCGGCTATTTATGTAATGCTGACTTGGAGCCGCAAAACCTATCACTTTTAATCGCTAAATCCTGAGCAGAAAAATTGAATTATAAAGGATTGTAATTATTGAACCAGCTGTGGACCACGTGTGGCCTTCCAGCCTCAGGATTAGACCTATTACCCCCCAAAAAAATTACAGGCTGTCAAAATCAGTAATAAGTCACTATTATATATATTGCGTGTATGTGCACAGCTAGAAATCTCCTCTGGTCCGTTCACCCGTGACAAATATGAAAATCCAGCAAATAAGTAAAAAAAAAATCATGAAGAATGAGTATAAAGCCACGGCTGCTTTTCAGTATAGCTAAGATATTGTGGACTTATTTTTGGTGGCCTTTAAAATGAATTATATACACACTTAAACCAAGGATTTATGAGTCCCCATTATTTATTTAATTTTACACTGAATGCACAAATTTAGAATCCAAAGGTTTTTTTTAAGTAGAAAATAGAATATGAGTTGCATGGAATATTCCAGTGTCACTTGATACAATTTTCACACTAAACTGGTGCGAGATTACACACAAGATACAGGCACGACTATATTCTTATGCATGTAGGTGCAACAACTAAAATAGGCATTTAAAAAAAAAAAATATATATATATATATATATATATATTTAAATATATATTTGTGTCTGTACTGAAACCTCTGTATGGAAAAAGGTCTTCTGACTCCTGGGTTTTTTAATCTGTGTTTAAGATATTTAAAGGGCACTTTGGCCATCATATGCATTTTAATATACTTTAATATGCCTTTTAATTCATATGATAGCTAAGTTGTCCCTTTAAATTTTAATAGTGTCTGCAAATTCATGGGGGGGTAGAGGAATGCCCTTTGCTTCTTTCCACTAATATGCATTCTTTGCTGAAAATCCTGTCTGGAGCGTCCATTCAAGTTGAAAAAAGTTGGCTTCTAAGAGTAGATGTCATTTTAATAATGTTTTGAGAGGGCAACTTGTTTTTCACTGGCATCATTTCAAATAACTCACAGCTAACGTTTTACAGAGTTAAATGTTAGAAGACTGCGAGTGAATTTTTACTTGGTATCCTTAACAGGGATAGACGTGCCCAGGCCCCATATCTGTGCCCTTCTCCAGACGGCGTGATAATCCATGGTAGGCTTCATACTATTGTAGGCTCCCTCCGCAGCCCGCCGTTCCTGTGAGTTTTGGCTACTAGGACTGTACCCATTGACATCAATAAGAGGGTGTAAAGATAGGAAACCATAATTGTGGTGCGCCCCAGGGCCTTCAAACCATAAATCCAGCAGGGCAAACGCCTTCCACTACTTGGGGCAATTGCGTTCTTTTTTTTCCCACCTGCCTGATATTCAGTGAAATTTCATTAATTCGGTAGACCAATATAGGTAAACTAAGTTAGCCTTTGGTAAATACATTCAAATATTTGCTTTAGATTGTCTCACGGGCGACACCTGTGCTCCTTATCGCTTCCCAAAATGTGTTCTTGTTTGCTGTTGGCTTTTTCTCGTCAGCCATGATAGAGAAATTAGCAAACCCCCCCCCCCACAGAGTTCCTGGTTTGTGTTATTAATGATCTCAGCGTTAGATTTAGCCGCTGGAAGGGTTAATCTTGGAATTCTAAAGCACGCAGTGAAAAAACCCGAACAAGCCACTTGCCATCGCAACCAATTTGCTATCTCTCGTGACTGAGGCTTGTCCGCATCCGGTTACACTCCCGTGTGGAGAAACAGAGGTTCAGCGCGATAGCGATCAGATGAGGAGAATAGCAAAGCACCAGGCATCCGACAGGACGTCAAAACTATCACTTTCCAGCTTTCTTTTGCTCTGACAAGGTTATCCGGTGAGTGACAAGGATACTGCCGGCAGCTCTGGAGCGGTGACAGGATCCTATGAGAAGAGTTAAATATGTTTGTTAGATTGAACAACGAAGTCTCACCTTTATGCTGAAAATTATGAAACTCTGGGGTCATTTTAAATATCACAGCCGTGCCATTTCTGTCAAATGTTTGCTCTTCTTTGTTACCATACCCTGAAAGAATACATATGTCAAACCAAACCTTTGAAAGGTAGTGCTTGTATGATGTAATTGTGGTGTATTCCGACCTAGAGCAGGCCCAGAGGTCAGCAGAGCGTCTGCCATAATGTCACATCCCGGCACTCATTAGAGAGGACAGTGGCGCTGAGCTAAGGGGTGGCTGGTAAGTTGTCCCGGGTCATACCTGGGGCAACCACTGGATCTAATATGATGCCTCCTCCTTTGGATATGTTCAGTGAACATTTGAAGGAAAACAAAATTGGGTGCCGTTGTAGCTGCTATCGCCATAGCAACATCAGGTTATATGCCAAAGGTTACCATGGCAGTATGTGTACTGTGAGCGAGGGAAGGCTGTATTATTAGATTAGAATATATCTGTTGTTTAGCCGTGAACCATCAAATGGCAGTTCCTGTAAAATGTCAGCTCGGCCACTTTTTGGAATAAGGATTCAAAGTCGGCTCCAGACACGGCAAAAGAAAAATAAAATGTATTACATAAAAATGTGAAATGTGTTAGGAATGATGTTTCTAGCTCTGCATTTAGTTGCAAAAGTGTTAAATTCAGCGCAGCACAGTTTTTGGTTGAATTGGTTAAAGTGTCTATGTCTATGTGTATGTCTATGCCAGGTGTAAGTGGTCTTCAAGGCTGGGTGCCAGCAGATTACCACCCTGAAGTAACACATTCCTTCACCTACACATGCTGCTGTGAATGAATACGCACATTGCATTGATACAGAATACCAGTGTAGACAGGAGGATAGACATAACCTTGCTCTGAAAATTTCTTGTAATCACACAACCTCAGCTCCCGGGCTGGTGTAGGAGGAAAGGGCAATGGGTCCCCGGGGAGGAATTGCCAAATTCAGTCACAAAGAACAACAGGTTGCTCAATCCATTTTAATATGTAGGTGGTTAATTGCTCAATCAATGTTCTGTCACTTGCCGACTCTTCTCTCTTTATCTGTGATAATTAGCGCTCCCAGGGGTCAGAACTCACAGACACACCTATATCATCTGCCGGCAATGGGTCCCATAACCCTAAATTCTGCCGGCTTCAATGGGGCGAGTGCTGAGGAGGGCATCGGCACCTGCAGAGGTCAATGTGTTCAATCATTTTAAAGGGATACAAAAAAAGTGAAAATTCGCAATACAATTTTTCGAACCAAGTTTTATTTTCTTCCAGCCTTGATTTGTCTAGTCCGTGTAAGAAAAATAAACCCATATCCCCTAAGAATAAAAGTGGGAAGTGTTGGCTATTATTACACTCAATTTGCATGGAAACTTATTTTTTCATGTTGCATTATTAAAAGGGCCAATCCAACCATCCTATGTTTTCTTGGTGCCCCCCTTCGAGATTGCATTTGCCCCGTTTCCCACCCCCCTGCTATTTGCCATGCAGGAGATGCATCTCCTGACAATAATATACTTACCCCCAGTCAGCTCCAGCACAGGCGTAGCGGATGTCTCTGGGTGATGTCTAAAGACCCTATATGCGCACGCTCGGGAAGCAGTTGGGGAGCTGCAGCTTCTACCAAAGGCAAGAACTGTATTATTATTATTTTTTTTTTTCAGAAATACATTTTAAAGCATTTGTAAAGTCACAAAGAACATTCTTGTTTAAACAGTAGGTGTGTTGCTACCTCCTGCCCTTAATTTGTTATTAATAGTGTACCTTATTTTGTAGAAGTGCGTTATGGGAAGCAGGCACATTTTGGGGAGATTCTTTGTCACTCTGACACATCTCTGTAGGCGGCTTTCTATCTGGCAGCAGCTGGCCTACTTTTCTTTGGTGTTTGGGTCTGATCGTTTCATATTCATTAAGCTTCCTTAGGAATCGCATAGCAGGTGGGTGATCTCATTGTGAAGAGACACATCCCTTTAAGCCTACCTCGGTTGAAGGCTGTCCTGTTTTTCTGCCATTGACAGTTTAGCTTGAAGCTATAGACGCTGTGTATAAAAATGCTGTTATGTTGCGTTGACAAGCGTTCACGACAAGGATCAATACAAGTGGAACGGGCTTAAAAACCATTCAGTGTTCTAATGTTACAACGAAACACTCCATATAAGTAAAAAAGCAAATGGAGAACCACGTTTCTTACAGAGACATCTCTGTGCATTACTAGAGAGTGATAATAATTCATTAATGATGTATAAAAATGTCTGCTGATTGCAGGGAATATCTGCATTGATTTCTGAAGTATATATATATCTATCTCTATATATATTTATATATATATATACCGTATATAGAGATAGATATATATATATGCTCATTTTAATCATTCTTATTTATTGATTTATATAGTGCTGTCAGACTCCCCTACAATGTGCAAACAGGGCATAAGAACTTAATAACATGATAATAAATAAAATATAAATGCAATACAATAAAGTATAGGTGTGCAGCATGTTTTATATGGTAAAACCCAAAATATATAAAATATATATCCATAAATATTGTGATATATATTATTTATGTGTATTAGGTGTTTTTATATTTTTATATTTAGGCATTTTCCTACTCTAGAGTTTTAAAGGTGCTGCTGTAACTAAATTCAGCATTAAAAACATCATTTGTTGGTGTTGTTGAGTGCCAGTTTTTTCCTCAGGAATAATGCTTTCATCAAGTACATTTTTGGCACATTCACAATTTTTTGCTGGGGAAACGTAATTGTCATGTGACACAAAAGCAGACACCTATAGGTTCTGATTATAGAAACCATAAAGGCTTCTTCTTATGTGTTATATATTTAGTGATATACATGACATGGACAAGAAAAGTGTTAGCGCCAATCAACTGTAAATTTCGAAGAGCAGGGCCATCTTCTCCTTCTGTTCCAGTATGCCTTATGTGTGTTCGTGTTCTGAATTTTTTATGTTATTAATCTTGTTTTCACTCCGAAATCTGCTAGCGATCTATAAATTAAATGCATTAATGATCATAATAATAATAAAAGTCAATTAAACAGATCTGCGAGCACACAAGGCTGCTACGTCTCTTGCAATTTCTTTATGTGATATCTTGCAAATGACTGATGGATTTTTTTTTATATAGTTAAATGTTTAGGAGAATATAATAATACCAGTCAAGCAGTTTTATTATTATTGGCACCATAAAAAGGAAAACCAGAATACTTACCGTGTACAAAAACCAAGGGCATTCCAGAATTTTTTCTTCTAAAAGCACAGGTGTTAAAGGAATTTTCAGCGTAACGCATAATATAACGTTACGCTATATTAATTACTTGCTGATGTCCTTTTTGCAGAAATCAGTAAACTCCATGGTCTCTTAGTCTTAAGGCAACGTAGCATGCCCTGCCGTGGGGCCGTAGAAGACATAATGGAGCCGTTATTTGTGAACAAATGACATTATTGAAATTGGGGCTGCCACGAGCACAGCTTTTAGCAGAGGTGGGGATGTTACAAACTGGGAGAAATAACGTAATGGGAAAAAATAGCCAAACAAATCCAAAGATGGCTGCTCCCGTGGTATACACATAATGTGGGTTTCTAATACATACCCATCAACATTTCAGGCGTCCAAATCATGTGCAACAGCGCAGACCTCTGTTGATTCTACAGCGCCATGAGCCATTCATGGGCGATCAGAGGACCTTCCCAGCTGGCCCATGATCACCACTGCCCACGAAGTCAGGACTGTCCCACTAAATTTAGCTCTGTTTGCAAATACAAGTATATTTCTTCTTACGCTCTAAAGAGCTTTGCATAGGTTTTTTTTTATGAATTGAACGGTAAGTTGCAGAAAAATGACAGCCCTGTTGTGTTCTGTCTGTGTTCTGTCTGTGTTCTGTCTGTGTTCTGTCTGTGTTCTGTCTGTGTTCTGTCTGTGTTCTAGGCACCCGTATCCTGCCCTAAATTTAAACAGCACTTGGAACTCATACATTCTATTTTTTCTTTTTTCCTACAACATAGGCCAATGTGTTTCACACACCCCTGATCCTGAATGGGTTATAATATAACAATTATTTTTATGTGCTCTAAATAAACAAAATGTCTTTTGTTTCTACTATTAATCCTTGAACTTGAACATGTTTAATTTTCTTTCCTTCTCCCTTTTTTATTTTACCCAGTAGCCTAAGCTCTCATTTGGCCGCCAAACAGATTGATGGCATATATGCTAATTATATTCTTTTCTATAAAGGAACAGTTCATAGATGGAAAATTAATTGGAACTCGTATGTCATGTTCTGTAGAATAGTGTTATGTGTAGTAGTTCCTTCATTACTGCGAATCGAGTCTCACCATGATATAGGATGCATATGTCTAAAGCGTAAAAAAAAAGTATTTGCTAAACAGGTGTTTTAGAAAACAAGATAAACCCCCAAACTTTTGAGAAAGCTGGTTGCATCTTGAGTATAAGCTGGCAATTAGTGATTTAGCCAAACTGCCAACTTTTGAGTTCAGCGCACTGAGTGGAAACTCAGCTCAAACACTTGGAGAATAGTCTTTGGCCATTTTTATGATACGCAATCTTTTCTGTGTATGGTGGGGCATCTGTTGTCTAAGGCACCTTCCATCTCCCCAAAAAGGTTCATTTTTGCCATGACAAGCTTGGTGGGCCACCATGGCTGTGTTTCCAACATCTACTTTGGCCAAGTTGATCAAAAGAAGAGAAATGTTGAGTTTATTCCAGGACACAACATATACATCATGTACAGGGCATATCCGACACAGTACAGTGCAGTCTCGACATTATGGGGGAATGTAGTGTGACTCCCCCGGGGTCTGACGGAGCCGGATTAGCTTGTGATATGCACTAGGGTCAGCTCCCTCAGCTCTGTTACAGAGAAAAATATCTCCATCACTGAACTGATCCACGGAACCAACGATCCCAGTGGTGCATTTTAGCCTTCCTGTGTCTCATCAGTGAGATGGGGTTTATTTAAATCCCACAGAAGACGTTTGAATAAAAGGGTGATGAGGGGCACCATCGCACAGTCTTCTCATTTCGCTTTGCGAAATGGGTTATATATTCCCTCGGAATGCAGAAAACATGTGTGCATGGTGAATTATTTACCAATCTATATTGCACTGTAAATAACTGGTTTACTGAATTATGAATTACCCAACTGCCAACCCACAGAGAAATAATTCCAGTTAACAAACAGATATGTTTTTCTACTTCATATTCCGGGTATGTCACTTGTTCTCCCTCGCACATAAATATCAATTTTAGCAAAAATAAAAAATAAAAATCTGAAAATGTTACAGGAGACTATTTCATAATTGCAAATGAAAGCAAGAAGAAACTGGTATTCTGAATACTAATTAATAAATAAAATTGAATAAAATAAGAGATAAGATGCTCTTCCTCAGTATTATGAGAACTGAAATATTTATTACTTGCTGGATGCAACTATCCTAAATCTAATTTTTCTATTTGTTTATTTAAATTTGGTATGTGCATGGAATTGGGACTGAATATGATACTTTATGGATGTGTTTACTTTGTAAATAAGTTGGGTGTCACTTGTGAGTTTTCATTATAAGGGAGGCATTGAATATTTATATTTAAGGAACAGTAACCCATTTTTAAAGTCAGATTGTATTTGGTAAATAATATAAATGTTCCAGCTCCATGCTCCCTGCTTGGAAGCACACGGCAGATCTTCTTCACATGTTTCACAAGCTTTTGTGCCGATGGCATGGACGTGGTTAAGCTGGGTAACTATACAATTATATAGTATATATTCAGGGGCTAGTAACAACGTTCTACCTACAGGGTGAGGCTATCCAAATGGCGCCGTAAAAAAGGAGCCAAAACAGATCCAGTCATTATGTAAGTTTTGCCGAAAGCCAATGTTACTCTCTACACCCTGGTGGCCATATGTGGCATTGCAGGTAAAATACAAAAAAGTTCAAGTAGTGGTCCCAAGTCTGTAAATCAAAGCAGCCCATTGAGAAAGTGTCCAGGTCCCATTTGCCAGGCCTTTCTTGCTCGTATAGATCATGTATATATCATGTTTTATATATATAAAGTCTTCTACCAAATGTTTTTCTCTGGATCTGTCTATGAAATGCTGTGGAGGCTGCCATATTGCCGACGTATCTGCTTTTTCTCCTTTCCTGTCCATCACGGAAATTATTGTAGTCCCTCTTTTATGGAATCCTATTGCTAAAACAATTAAGAGTTATTATTTGTGAGCTACTATTATTTGGTACTTTAGCAATTTTTTGAAACGCAAGATCTTCATCTGATATTATGGAAGGAATATGACTTCACGTGAATGTTATTCAGTGCCAATGTATGGAGCCATGCCGTGTATAAATACACTTGAAATATATTTGAAATTACATTGTTAATTTTATGTATTCCGGGGGAAAGCACTTTTCAATTGTGTTGCTCTTCAGTAACATACTGTAGGAATTGAAGTGAAATACAAATTGCATTCCCATTCACGCAGGAAACTAGGAAGATCTATTCAAATAGCCGTGTGGAGGGAACCTTTTACGCATATGTTTGAGAACTTGTAAAAACTCATTTTTTTCTGCCATAGTTTCTTATTTAGATCTGTCAGGTGGAAAAATTTCAAAATGTCTGCACAGCTTTGTGGTGAAGATCTGTATCTCGGGAAACATCAAAGAAAGAAGGTAAAAGGATACGGTTTCCTTAACAAGACAAAAGACGGCTCCTCTGTCAGTCATTTCTGAGCTACAACAAAGGACCCTTTTGTTGTGACTTAAAGGTATGAAGATATGGGCAAAGGGTTTTGTGAAGGGCAAAATACCTTGAGCATTCTTCGTTTTTTTGTTTTTGAGGCATTGACCAATAAATAATGCACTAGGCTTTTTTTTCGAGGCTTTAGCCGTTCACAAAATGCCCCGAGTATTCTAAGAATAAAAGCTTTGAAGCAGTAGGTGGAGTGACCACCAGTGGATCACTGTACATGAATCTGTGGCCTTGGGTAAGAAGTGGTTTTCTTCCATAAATCTTTTATAGAAAGAAGGAAGACAGTGTCACTCAATATTTTGTTTTCCCTAAAGAATGACCTGATTTTATCTCCAGCAAAACTTACTGCCCCCTCTATTCTATGGAAAGGCTCATTGCAGGGGTTTTGAGGGTATGTTTGCCACCCTTGAGGTCAGGGATTGCTGCACGTGGTGTGTTGGCTTCACTACCAGTCCATGACTGTAAAAAGAATGCAGTTCCTATATTGTACAGACAAGAACATTCTGGAGTACATGGCATGTTTTTGCCACAGCTTATCTCTGATTCATGTCTTAAAGACTGAGTTCACTAGCAGTAACAAAATAAGGGTTTTTCCCCCTCCTTTTAAGCCTTCAGTAAGTCAATGTCGGGAGCAGGATATTCCCAATTTATGTTCCCCAAATGAATCAGGTGAGTTTATCAAGGAATTTCTGATAATCCCAACCTTATACATTGAATTCCACTTTAACAATGGACATTATAGTTTTATTATTTATTATTATTATTATTATTATTATTATTATTTTATTATTTATTATTGGGGATGTTGATAGTTTACATGATTCATATACATGTAGGATTTCTGTGGTTTTTGCTGTGTTTGTCCTATACATAGAGTCTGCCTGAAAGCCATTGATTTTGGCATAACACAAAATAAAAAGTTCATTTTTTAGCACCTGAAACAAAAGGCATATAAGTAACTGCGAAAAAGCAAGGAATTGGTGCACACCACACAAATACTATTTAAAAGCAATCTGTCTGAGGCATAAATATTGGGGATTCCACAACACTATATGGCCATATATTGCTTATTACCTTATTATCCTTATGTGGCTGTATTGATTACCATGTATATAAATAAGTGTGACTGTGTTGCTGTTTATTCCCAAAGTCACCATAGTTCTTGCTACTTACTGAGTCAGTCACACCGAGTACACGCTAACCCTGAGCCAGCAGGAGAAACATTGAAATACACTTGTTCGCGGTTGTCAATTTTTGACAGCAAAATGATGGAAGCACTCAGCAAAATGCTATGTTATAAATGCTGCGTCTATTTTATATACTTTAAAATGTCTCGGCCACCTGGGAGGCATTTTACTTTGAGAACAACTACAAAACAGGAAAGGGAAAAAAAATGACCCCAGGTTTGCGTTTGCTTGTCTGTCAGTAAATGCTTTCGAGTTCTCCTCGCTATGCACTGCTTACTTAATTAACCGACTTATCTGTTCAGTGTTGTGTGGACTGTCTGACAGAGCTTTCACTGCCTGTTATTGAGGTGACAAAGGATCTGGAAAGCTTCTCAGCATGCCTGGATAGACAGGAGATACAAAATGGCCACTAAAAAGTTTCCCGTGGCTCAATTTATTCGCAGTTACAATGCAAAAATGCTGAAAGACATTACTAAAGCTTTCGTGGGCACAGCAAATCACGTAACACTCACACAAATTGTTATTGTCACATTTTCTCCCCCTTTAGCAACAAAGTAGATTTTTTCCGTATGGTTATGATGGACTCTGTTCCTATATAGAGGTGGAGACATCAGTAGGTATTGTGCTTTCTATCTGCTTTGCTGAAAAACCCAAAAGCAGGGCCGGCCCTGACATATAGGCATACCTAGGAACTTCCCAGTGTAGGCTCCCGGAGCTCTCCCCTTTCTGGGGAGTGGCCATGTGATGGGTGGGGCTAGCTGATCATGTAGGTGGGTCCAACGCTGGGAGAAAGAAAGAAGAGCTTCACCCAGAGACTCCAGGTCAAACTTAGCATTCCTAGAAAAATTCTGAAATGTGTTAAAATGTTACATGATTAGGTTGAGGAAGGGTTTCTATGTTCAGCAGTACTAGGAATTAAGATCTTAATGCTGCATTTAGTTATAAATGTAAATGTAAGAAATAAATTCAGGTGGAATTACACCTTTAAGACTGTCATGTGAGGTGTGACCTTGGATATAACGGTGCGACCTTTGTGCCTCTGTTATTAGATGAAAGATTGGGGGCCCTTGGCCCGGCCACTATGTGCAGAGTAATGCAGCCTCCTGTCAAATTCCAAGGAGCGGAATTGGTGATAATTGCCCGTTACTAACCTCAAAATATCATCATAATGGAAAAGTATAGCTTATAATGAGCAAAGTTTCTGCTTTAATTAGTAAAGTCTGACATTCTCTGCTGTAGCTACACTAGGAAAAAAAAGAGCTTGGCAAGTTTGTGCTGTCATGAGCTTTGCAACAAGGCATTATACACGGATTCTCATTCTCAGCTTCCGATATCAGGACAGTATATTGTGAAGATGAACTCCACCTGCTGTGAGGTCAAAGAAAGTGAGGCATTGTTGCTCGTAGTAGTCAATTATATGAGGCACTTCATAGGCCTGGTCCCAAATTAATATCGAAATACATTTATGGTAAATTATACTTTATCGTGACTGCTTTTGAGGATCCATCTATGCTTTGACTAGTGGTTCATTGGTCACCACATCTGGAGCCTTCCCAGGATTGGCTACCTACAGCTCTCCCCCAGTGAATGTTTGGTGAGTAGATGGCACCTGGGCATGTAGGTTGCCATGGGCTTCCCCTGAGTGCCAGGGAAGTAGGGTTTTACCCTGAGACTCCTGGTCAAACCCAGGTACATTAGTAACAAACAAGTGTCTCCCACCTTTTACGTATATATTGTGTGAATAACGCTATTGGGTTGCATATACAAAGTTATTGTGATGCAAAGATTTACAAGTGGTCCATTTAACAGAGAAAACAATAGTGCTATCCCACTGATTGGATTTTTCCATTGGTTCCTGGGGTGATAAGGTTACAATTATTAGTCTGTCAATTCTATTTTTGTCATACCCCTTGAATGTACAGTAATTTGTTGGCACTATATAAATAAAATATAATAATATGTATATTTATTGCTGTTCACATAATGGTTTTATTGCAAGCTATTTATCATAGTTTTTAACCTTTCTCTGATGATTTGACAATTTGCATACATTTTAAGAATGTATTTTTTTGTACTAATCAGTGACTATATTTTGCAATACCTGCTGGCTCTTCATTACTGAATTTCATGATCAATTTACACTGTAGCTTAAAACCTGTGTTTACCCAATTTATTTTTCACACCAGCTGCATGAATGCCTAATACTCTAGAGCTTCGTTACAAGTGTAAGAAGCAGTCCTGGGTTGTTTACCTGAATGTTCTAAATTTTAAGGAGAAGAGTAAGTATTTACTGTCTAGATCTGTTAGCACATTTAAAGTATATACACAAGGAACATATATATTTACTAACAAGAAATGTGCTCTCTCCTAACTGATTTAATACCTGGAAAGTAGCATTGAGATCCCCTGCGGACTCATGTTGGTGCACACATGGTGGCCAGTTGTGTTGTGCGTTGGGCCATCCAGCTGTGGGTGTTTGCTGTGCCGAACACATCTCCTACATGGCAAATAGCCGGGTGCAAATGCATATGGGGGTTTCTGCAGTATCCCCCTATGCATTTACAAAGGGGGCCATTTGCATACCTGGGAACTCTCTGGATTTGACACCTGAATCCTCCAGGCCGCAGGAGGGGGGACTCCACACGCCCCAATCCCTGCCCATTTCCACCTTTAAATGACGGCGTTTGCACGGTGTCAGCGGGAACACTCACTGCCCCACTGTGAACGCAGAGTATCTGTTAGCAATTCCAGGTGACAAATCGCTTGTTCCCAGGAGTTATACTATGGCGGATATTTATCGAGGTTACAGGGAGACATAAAGCTTATTCTGTTGTTTCTTCTGCGCTGCTTGGATGTCATTTATTAGCTTTTATGAATTGAACAGGATACACATCTAAACACTGAGAACATTTTCATGTTTTAGAGTCGAAAAGTGGAACCTTTCACCTAAATAGCATAGAACAGTGTGCTATAGAGAACAAAAATGTTTTTGGTCCTATCATGACACATCCATGGAGACCCAGTACTAGTAACCTGCTTATAATAGAAGAATTATTTGCTCACTTACCTGATGTCACATAAAGAACGATCATTTATGGGCCATCCGTTCCCTCTTGCAGACCACTTTCACCATGTTTAGCTTAGTTCTATGTAATATAATCCTACAATCATTCTAGGACCTGTCCTGTACATCTGACCGACACTCCCACGACCCTTTGTCTGAAACAGAAACGTCATTTTAAATCACTATCCTTTCTTTTTGTGTACCCCGGACCACATTAACCCTTTTGAGATTACCGTAACCACAGTTCTTCAGAATTTCATGGTTTTAGAGACCCCGCATGGTTTACACAGGGTTAAATCCGCCTGACTGAAGAAGCTGGAAAAACTAAACCTCTCCCTGCCCTCTTTGATTAATCGTTATAGAGATGTTTCACTTAGTTAATAAAAGTCTAAGAGCACCGCTTCTGCCTATACTTTGCCGTGATGATAGTCTTCTGATTGCATGAGGTTAAATATCTGATTTAGTATCTTGATTCCTGGTGGAATAATAGTTCATGTGTAAAGTTTGAGAGAAGATCAGCACACTTTATGACATCTGGCAACCTTGTCTGAATTTTCTGCAAGACATGTGAATGAATAATTACAGCCTTCGCGGTATAAATTTCTACCTTAAGACAAACCGCTTGCCATCCGAACTTTTTGTAATGAGATTCTCTTTTATTACTACACACCTTGTATTTTATCGAAATTGCCAACCCATATATTACTGCAAAAAGAAGTTCTTTTATATCGCGGAACTCTCGGGCTGCCCGCAGAACTGTGTCCGACTTAAAGTAGCCAGCTAAGAGCTTTCGATGAATCACTCGGTGCCCTTCAATATTAATGCAGAGAAACGGAGAAAGATGACTTTGTGAATCTTTTGTGCAGCAGAGCATTCGGCTTTGTTCCTTAATATAGCTACACCAATAATTTCTTCTATGGTGCACACAACCTGCTCACTGATGTTTTAACATTCAATTATACATATTTCTGATTAATTGAACTTCTGTCGCTTCTTCCTAAAGGAATACTTTATATTCTGCAGGAAGCACGCCTTAGATGTAATTGCCGGAATATAGCAGTAAAATGATGATTTTAGAGTGACAATGAAACGGGAGAAGAAAAGGACCCATTTCTCAAACACATCACCATGGCTGCTGTTTCGGGATCCCGGACCGGGCTATTCTCTTTAGGACGTTGGTATAATGAAAGTACCTTCTGTGCCCTACCCGCTGATTTGCAGTCTTGTTATGTAAGGAAGCGGAGGGGGTCACGCTGAATATTCCCCTTTTAACAAGATTGTTTTGTAGCTTAAAGCAAACACTTTAATTAACAAGCAATTAACTTGGCTGCTATCATCACTAAGTCTTTATGTTTTATACATGTGTTCACTTCACAACTCTGCTTTGTCTTTGGGTTATTCTAAGTAAATCCGAAGAGCCTCCAGTTTAAAGAGAAGCAACTCTAAATGAATTGCTCATGTGAACGACGTACAGCTTAATTAAATACGTGCAATAATGTTAAGAGGTCATGCGCAACATTAAAGTATGTGTTGAACGTGGAAATGTAGTTAGAGAGGGGAGAAAATTCATAAAGATACCCCACGCTGGGGTTAAGATATAGGATATAAAAAAAATGGAGTAGATTTAGAATACAGCACAATATAGCGCAAATAAAGGTAGCAGACCTACCATACATCATACCTCCCAACAGTCCTGGTTTTAGCTGGTGGTTCTATGAGTTACTTCAGGTGAAAGAAGGGGATCTTCCATCCCTATTATTTGCCCCAAAGACACCGTATAGCCTTTGCCCATATGAATAACATGACACGCGGGATATAGTTTTTTCTTCTCACTTTGGATGACTTGAAGCCGTAGAAGACACGTTTTACAAATAATGTTCAAGTTCTCCATCGGGATGCATAAGCATGGTTAAAAAAACAACACCCTTTACAAGTGTTAATGTCAAGTTTCTGCAAATTATCACCCTTTTCCCAATGCCATTAATTAAATGTAGCGCCATAATCATGGCTTGAAGTGAAAGCTATTTTTATATTGTGTATAGTTACTCCAGTGTACGGAGGAGCGGTGGGGACTAAAAGGTCCCAACTGCCATTTACTCTTTGGTGCTTAAGAAAATAAAAGACTATTAATATAGATAATGATAGATTTATAATGTTAATCATAATGTTATTCTTTCATGGGCACAGAGCTGCGATGCAAGTGATTGCTCGCTTTTCATAATGGGCAGAAAAATGGTTTCCTAGTTATCCGGTTTGGATATTGCTGATCTTCATATATTATGTTACCCCATTTCAAAAAAAATAAAACAATTCTGAACTCTGTAGGCTCTATAAGTCTTCATATAGAACCAGATCTACATCGTTATGTCCTGGAAAACGCTGAGGTGGTGGAGGTTCAGGGACTGGGACTTCTCTACTTTGCGCCTTTTCTCTCATCTCTCCTCCTTTTTCTATTTTCTCCTCTCTCTTATCTTTTTTCATGCCTTTCTCTTTTGTCTTTCTTGTGTCTCCACACTCTCTATTAAATCAAACATCTTAGCTGTCATCTGTAAAACACCCAGCACTTGAAAAGTCAGACACTCTTTCGTTCTTGGCCAGCGGGAATGAGCGTCACCCTATGAAAGTCTGGACAAAAAATATCTATGGGCACAAAAGTGTGCGACGGGGACTGGGATCAGAAAGTGTTTCAGGTTCCTTCTCTTCTTGCATGGTTTTGCCTAAAAAACCCATATCTAGTGCATTCATATGTTTACTTTTGAATCTTTATCAAAACACGATTACTTTGTCAGCGATTGTGAGAAAACTATTTTTCATGTTATGTCACAGTTTATTCCAAATTGGCATCTCTTCTTGACTATGTATGTCCCTCGGTGATTTAGACACTGCCATAGGCTGGTTAATTAACTGCTCCAATGATCCATTATCTGATATTTGATTCTGCAGTGTCATTAATTCATATGAACGTCGTCGTCATCATCTTACATTGTAATTATGTCTGCTCTGAATAGTATTTTGAATTCAATTAAAATCGCTTTGAATGCATAAAACATACATGACAGGTTAATGTTGACTAATTGTCATTCGGTGTGAACGCTCGGACCTTTGTACAGTTCATCACCATTGTCTATCGTTCTGCTTTCATCTTTGGTCTATATTCATAATAAATAATAATTCTTTGAACTATTATTCAACAGTGTTTCAAATAGTCTTTTTGGTGTATATACATTTGAGTGGCATTAAGACTTTATGAACTATTTTAGCTGTGTTACTTTCTAGCTAAAACTTAGCTGAGGTCACTTGCAACCAAAAATTGTGGACACTTAATCCACTAATTAAAGAGCATAAATAAAATATGTACTTTAGGTAGAAGCTGCAGCTCTGGAGCTGACTGGCGGTATATACATCATGTGTCATGAGATCTCTTGGCATCTCCTGTACAGTAAATAGCTTGGGGAGCAATTGTATAAGGGGTGATTCTGCAAAATCCCCCAACACATTTCCAAGGGAGACACCAAAAGGGACATCTCAGCTATCGTATAGATTAAAGTGTTTACAATGTTTACCATTATCACATGGGTTTGTTACACAAAAAGATCTAAAGTTTATGTATTGTATTAAGCGCTGCGTAAACTGTTGGCGCTATATAAATAAAGGATAATAATAATAATAATAATAATAATAATAATAAAGCCTGCATGGATTAACACATTGGAGGCATGGCTAGTGGGGAGCAGGACTGAATCCAGTAGGGGGCTTGGATGGAGCAATATCTACCCTGCCGTGGGACTAATGACCCTCCAACACGCATTGATTTTACAGCTCCCTGGGCCAGTCAGGGGGAATCAGAGGATCCCCAACTGGCCCACGTTCCCCACTGCCCACAAAGCAACCACACACTGCCAGAAAATCAAGACTGCCCCTTGAAAACTGGGACACTTGGGAGGTATGTTGACATGCCCTATAGTAATTTTCACCCCTATGTCATATAATGGTATATGAAATATATTTTGGTTGTTTAATGAAAGGATCGGAGAGTTTCTCGTGTTCTACACACGCTTTAGTTCACTGAAACTTAATATATCATTTACTCTGTAATTTACTTCCACCTCTTTTGTTGTTTCATGCTTGATCAGTAAACCGTACACAGGCCTCTGCGCCCACGACCATTCTCAATATAGTTCTTTTTACTAAGAATTCTTTATGACCCCGTCACTTTTGAAGACCAGCAGTTGTGCTATTTTCTGTCATTTAAGCTGAACGCTACTCATTTTTAATTAGCCTGTCACCTAGATTGACATACAACAAAGGCTAGATTTCTTTTTTCCAAAAAAGTAACTTTTTTATTTTCTTATTGTCTTCACATTCCTAGCTGTCTGTAGACTCTTTTTATCCTGACCAATCTTCTGGTTGGTAATGTATTAAAATATATGTAAAACCTAAAGTAACATATTGGGTTCCTTTCTTCCCTTTGGATTAAAAACATTGAATGGCTACCAAGCCTCAGCATTGCATTCTTAAAAACACACATTAGTAATCATTTTATTATATATATATATATTAAATGTTATTTAATAATAATATTATTTACATAAACCATTAAAAATATACAAGCTAATTATGAGGTAACTTGGGTCAGATTGGGTAAATTTAGGGGTACATTTTAATTTCAAGCTCATTAACTGTATGCTGTGTAAAGCGCCTGCTGGAAATTAGTAGAATGCATTAAAAGCAGTACCAGTGTGAGACCTAAAAATTTAATTATGTGATTATTTAAAACATTAGTTGGGCCTCATTTAGAGTATGCAGTTATTATTTTATTTTTTTGCCGTCATCTGGATCAGTGCAATTAGTTGTAGCTTGGAGTGGTTGAACTTGATCGATTAATGTCTTTTTTCAGTCTTAGTATTTCATTATATATATATATATATATATATAGATATAGATATAGATATAGATATATATATAAATAAATATTTTTTTTATTAAATTATGTTGTACTTTGCTTTCTGAGAACTCTGAAACTTAAAGGATCCACATTTATTAAAAAATGCCATGCTCATCCTTATATTGTCATTTCAATTTTTAAGAAATCATTTATTATGCTTTTTAAATATACATCAGTTTTTTCCTTTTATTCTTCAACAAATGTAGCAATTTATTATTTATATATATGTGTGTGTGTATATGTTTTTGCAAAGCTGTTTATCTGTGATATCTGTGTATATGTCTATAAATGTGTAAATAATAGGATTAAGACATTGAGTATAGTTTTGCATTTTAAAAATAGATGCAGCAAAATAATTAGACTAATCGCGTTCTATATTTAATGTAATACTAATATACTTTTGATATTCATACTCTGAGAAAGTGTATTTTAATGTACTCTTCAATTGTAATCTTTTTATTTCCTAATAAATATTGTAATTGAAAAAATGTGAATTGCAAATAGCCATTTTAGTTGCATTAATGTATTCTTTTGTTATAATAATGTTATATAATGTAGAATTTACGTATGAGATTTATTTACGGACAGGAACATAAAGCAACAAAAAGTATGTATTATATAGGTGTTACACATGTAGAAATAGAACTGGATTTAGGTAAATAAAGAAACATTTTAATTTGTTTCTTTGACATGTTAATTCATTAAAACATTGAATTTTCATCCTAGCTTAACCTGCCTTTGGATTTAATTCATGTTTTCCTAACCATAAAAATGAATTATTGAGGTTAATAATATGATTTTTTTTTTTTAATTTTTGAACAATGTTTATTTTTTCACGATTGAGATTAAAATAAATTATCTAAAAATATATTATGTATTATTAGGTAAATGAATCATGCAGTTGTTTTGGAAATGCAGGAAAGCCAACCCATGTAGCAGTCTGATGTTTCGAGACATCTTCAGACCATTATTATAGTCTGTTGTCTGTATATGAATGAAACTATTTTAGGTAATCAAAATAAATACAATAATAATTTTATGGACTGTGTTGGCTGAAGAAATTATAATATTATCTATTTTATATAGCACCATCATATTTGGTAGCGCTGTACAATGATATATTAGTTTAATGGCTTTTCAGTAATGTTTTGGAGCCTACACCATTAACTGTACCAGGCTTATTTTATGAGCACATTGGGAATGGCGAGCAAAGGCAGCCTTGTCTATTCTGTGGTTTGAGTACGTAAGAATGATGTAATAATCAAATAAAGAGCAGATACTTCACCCCAGAACCCGAGACTATATAATGTAACGGTAGGAAAACAATACCAGTGATCAGGTTTCACTGGCATTTTATAGACCTGCTGTCAGTATTTGCTGAAAAGATTTGATGTTACAAAAAAACAGATCTTCACTTCATCATTTCAAACCAATTTCACGCCTCAGCTCTTCTTCCCAGTTTCATCATCTAAACACCAGAGGTCCAGTGAGGACCCATAATAATAACTTGTGTTTATAAAATACATCTCTGTTCCTCTATGTTACAAATATACTTCAAAGGGAATCGTGCAGCCCAAGCTTTTGACATTATTATTGCCTGTGTACAGCTTGCTAAGGTATAGAACTGAGCCGGGTCACAAAGCCGGAACTATGGGAATTTGCATGAGGATGTCTATTGGGCCGTAGTTTTAAAGCACCTTATTATTACAGAAGAAAAACCAATCTAGAATAAAAACCCACTATATAAAGGAATAGTTTTGTACTACTCCCTCCGCTCTGCAGAGTATAAAGCTGGTTACACATTAGCTTGCCCGATGGCATGGACGGCTGCTGGTAGGGTTCAATCTTACAGCCTGTTGGTTAGAAGACAAAGCACTGTTTCAATTGTGTCGGTCCCACAGTTCTCCCCACAAGGGGGTGAGTAGTTTCCTTGGATAAATTTAGAGTGGGAGCCCTCCACCATTATAGTTTTTCTACGCCTCTTAAGGTTGCATGATGCCAGATACAATATGCCATGGAGGTTGTGTTGGCCACAGTCCTCTATGGTGCAAATGGGAGATCAGAGATGTCTTTTGTAACCATCCCACTCAGCAGTGGCACACCAGGGAGCCTGATCATTCAATACAGCAATCTGCTCTTGGTTTTGACTTTTGCCAGAATACGCCGCTGCTAGTCAGAGTTTGCTCCACCGATTCTTGCAATGAAAAATGATTTCCCACCCTTTCATTTTCTTTATTTTAATTTCCTGCCCTCGACTCTATGTTTAAGCTCAAACAACACCCATAAAACTGTAAGATCTCCTGTAGTATATTAAGAGCATATTGTGGGTTTATGTCCCATATCTACTATTGTACATGCCAATGTGCTTTACTATGGAGGTTGTGGCGTTTAGCAGTGTGTCATTGGGGGACTTGCTGTGAGCTGCTGAGGCCAAATGATTTAGATATGATTTCCTGAGAGCCCTAAAGAAGTAGGCCATCGGAGAAACCTTATGGGACAACAGGGATTCCGTTCCAAATTAAAACATTATTGTCCAGGTACATTGGGGTCATGTTTTTTATTTTGTGTAAACTTAATTTAGCTAACACACGATGGTTTGCTAAAATCATTACTAAACCTGTCAAGTTCCACATCTAGACAGGTGAAACCTGAAGGTAGTCTGGGTGCCCTTGGGCTGACCTTGGCAGACATCTTGGCAAATGCACTATTTGACAAGTTCCATAAAGCTCTGCCAAGTCTACATAATCCCAGACAGCAAACTCACGAAGTCAGGCTTCTGATTTGGTTGGGACCTCGTTGCTACCGAGTACATGTGTACTTAAAAAATCATTAAGTGGTACCCTGAAACATTTTTACTAATTGCCCGTCTTGGCTCCCCAAAATATTTCTGTCCTATTGCACCTAGCAAGCTTTGGTCCCTGGTGACTTTATCACTGCGGATGTTTACAGGATGTTTTCTGAGTCCACAAAGTCGAGAACAATATCCCTGTAGAAAACACACTATACGTTCCACAGGGACTTAATTAAAGAGTGGCACAATACAATTGTTTTCAACGTGAAGGGTTTCACATCCTGAGCATTGCGGTGATGCAATCCAATCCAGGTGGATTTTCAATGGTAAGATTGTATCTGTCTGTAACAAAAGTCCTGGGTCATTAAGGCGTATGGTATATTGCAACAGTTGTGTTAGTCAGTCACATAGTATAATAAGATGATGATATCACTCTATCTAGTCCCATCTTCCTGTTTGTTTTATAGCCTAAGAACGTATTTTATTTCTCTCTATATATAATTTGTAACCAGGCTATCTTAGAGAGACAAGGAATAACAGAAGCTTTTTTGATATGTTTTACAGGTAGCTTAGAGCTCTCAAGCTGCCTTCTCTTAATTTCCACTCCATTATTTTTTCAGTTGTTTTCAGAGATGTATAGACAAAATATCTTGTTTTTTTACTTACCCAAATCCCAAAGTTATATGATTTTTACAGTTATGAATGACTGCATCTGCGACAAAGCTTCCAGTGCGTTATATTCCAACGTCTGCCGCTTAATTCAATGACCTGTCTAAAAACTAGACTTTCCATCACTAACCGCACAGATGCACATAAAAGTTTAGCGGCATAATCAAAGGCCATTGTCCTCTGGTTCAACATCAAAACCAACGCGTGTCTAATCTGATCAAAGCAAACTACTGAGCCTCCAATGAAATAAAAGATAAAAAAATAAATAAAGTATGTTCAACACTGTATTGATGTGTAGGGTGTTTGTTTCAACTTTCCACGGTGCATTAAATATCTTCAGGAGTGTCTAAACAAAGCACTTGATGTCTAGATTTCACGGGAAAATGTACCCTTATAGATGTGTGATAGAGCAATAGTAATAAAAGTGAGCCACTTCTGACTCTGCTTATATTTGTTGGCACATAAATAAATTAAAATAATATCAGTTTAGTTCTACAACCTGTATTGTGATAATCGAATCAAAAATATATATTTCTGATAATCTCACATTCTGAAAAGTATTTTCTGTATCTGAATTTAATAATTATTTTAACATTCTACGTAGGTCAGCTGTTTGACAAATGTCCTATAATATTTATAGTCTCTCAGATATGTTAGCTTCTAATTGCTAAGATATTTGGGGAAATATACATTAAAAATGCAATTCAACTTCCACACATGTTACTGTGCAGAATGTATAACATTTTGAGTGTCCAGTTTATTTCCAGAATATGTAAGGAAATTAATTTTTATGGTCTCTTGGTCTACTCCTCAAACGCCCTGACCAGACTATTTATCTTAATGGTAATAGATCACTTCCATTAGGTTAATGTTCAAATGATGCAACTGGCTGGGCCATTGACACCTACCCCTCTTGCCCTTTAGGGAAGGAAGCCTTGGATCATATTAGATGAAATGTGTTACAGTAAAGCATTCTCAGAAGAGCTGCTAGATTAGCTGGTTATTTATAGTGATTGCTTTGAATCCTGGAGTCCATCTGGCCGGTCGATGATGTGATCAGTCCCAATCAATCATCCGACATTGTCTTCAGCGTAGAGCGATGAATTAGAAAAGGTGAACTACAATACACGATGTCGTTATCTGTCCTGAAGTTTTCTTGCGTTTTAGAAATCTTGATTTGCTGCTACTTAGTGTTTTTTTTTTGCCTTTTCTTTCTTTTTCAGAGAGGTAAAGAAAAAGCATTGTAGAGCACCCTTTTATGCCTGTTTTGCGTTTCTTTAGGAGTCAGTGACCGAGCAATATATATAATGGGATTTGTGTCATTATAATTAAATGGCTCTGAGAAGCTTGACAAGGCAAGTTTTTTTTCCTCTCTCAATGATATTTGTGATATCATTTCTGTACGGGAATGGTAGGAATGTTATTACTTACAAATTAAATATTTGTCTTATTACCTATCAAATAGCTTTTTAATAGAATACCTCTTCCGCCACATGGAGAAGCAGAGTTAAGGAGATACAGAGCAGAATGTGTTTCTAACACGAGAGACCTTGTCCCCTGTTCCAGTTCAGGGAAGCCCTGCAGTTGATATTCTCTGCCTAAGAGTGATATCAAAGTCCCTCTGAAGCCATTTAAAACTGACAGGTCATCGACTGGGTCGTATGACTCAGGAACACTGAATGCATTTTCTTCTTTCTTCTTGCTTCTAATTTTTTTGTGTAGGAGGTGAGAAATGATTAAGAGCAGTATATAAGAACTGTTTCATTCATTAAGATCCTTTATTTTTTTATGATTTTTTTGAGAACACTAAAGGCATATACTGGAAACTGCATGAAAATAGTCATTTGTCCTTGGACATATATATATATATATCTCATAAGGCAAAGCACTTCTGTGCTAAGTGTTTCTAGGAGTGACACCGTGCTCCCCCTTTGTTTTCGTAATTAGATGTAATCTCACAGAGGAGGCCAACCCTAGAACAGGAATAAAATCCATTGTTCAGCTCTTGTGTCCTGATTTCATTTACTGTTTATTCACCTCTTATTCCCTGAGTTGCGTGCCAAGTGACGTCCTTCGGGTCTTCGGGGGATAGCTGGAGTTTCAGATGCACCTGTTCATTTAACTCTGAAGTCACTTTAGTGTGTATGCTTCTCGTGTCACGCTTCCAAGTGCGCCACGCCGCATCACAACTAAGCCAGCCGCCTGATTCGCACGTATTTAGAGACCTCTGTATGAAATTCATGAAGCTTCTGTATGCATTAAACAAGGTTATATTTTATTTTTATTTCTGCATTCATTAACAATCGCATTTTAATTCAGTGTTGGATTTCTTTGTACGGATGGTAAATTTTTATGGATGGCTCTTTTTTTTCTTCTGGAAATCTATTCGCAGGTAGACTGTCCTGGCAGCAGTTGAGCATAAACTGAAGAAGCGTTTGAGAAAAAAACAAATAACAGCTTCTAACTAGTAAAACAAATTATTCTTCACATAGGCAATAAGGGCATCTTTTTTATTTTTACCAAATTTGCTCTTTTTCTTTCTACGACTAAAGGGCTGCATTTTTTATATGCAATATATACCTTGGTAGATATCTCCAACAATGGCTGCTGCATAGATAGCCAAAGGGTTTAAGGAAATGGACATGTGGGTTATCCATCGAACACAGAGCTTGATCTATCTTCATGATCTTCTTTTTTTTATAGGCTACAACACCAATGTTGTATTGAAATATTCTCCATGTTTTTGACTAGCTATGGTGTATTAAGATGAGAAAACCATTGTGGTATCTCTTGATAGATAGTCTTCTCCGCCAAGCATGTCCTATTTAGTGATATTTCTTATAAGCAGAATTGTGTAGTTATTTATGTGCTTATCTGATAAAATAAAAGAGTCTGTAAATACTTCTGCTTATGGGTTGCCAGGTGTTTATGAGGATGGTGCTGGCATAGAAATTCCTAAATGAGCAATATACGTTGTTTTCCATTTAATTTATAATGAAGCCTGTGACCTTTTCCTTCTCGGCGTATATCAGGTTGCTTAACGTAAGCACCGATGTGTAAAACGAATGCTCCATTTTTAGATTTATTTTATTATTATTATCATAGGTAGTTGTGCACCTCTGACTCAAAGTATTTTCACGGTTATGCCAGGTAGATGTTAACGATCGCATTAATGGAAGTTGCCTTAGCAACATACTAATTTACAGAATACTGAAATCCCGATCCAGGAACGCATTCCTCTATCCAGCCTGATAGGGGTTCAGAGGTTTGTTAAAATGAGAACAATAATATTATAAGGGCATTAAAAACATCAAACCGTTTCAGCAAATACATTTATGATTGATATTGTATATACAATGAGCGATATGTATGGAAAGTGAAGTGCAACGTTTGAAAAGTGGTCTTATCACCATAAAGCACAATGTTTCGGGTTTATCAGCGGGAAAATGTCATGGGTTGCTATAGTGGTAAGATCACTTCTTAAACCGCAGCAGTATTACCATACCTGAGAACGCCGGGTCATAGGAGTGGGGTCTTCACACCCCACTTCACCTTTAAATGGGGGTCTTTCCTGCAATGTCAGTCCTGGCCACGTCCCACAAGGGTGTGCTCCCGGTAGCCGGAGCCCAGATGTTCCCAGGTAAGTTCTTATACATAATGCCAAAATCTCCATGTTTCAAACAAGCAGATTCTAAAGGAAATGGGACAGCTTTATTATATGAGACATAGGGACAGCTTTATTATATGAGACATAGGGACAGCTTTATTATATGAGACATAGGCGGCTGCTTAAAGCCAAAAGCTAGTAGGGCATGCCCAGGGTCGGACTGCTTACTCATGTATAGCACAACCAGCCAAACACCACAGCACCCGATCTGCCGCTCCGGCACAGTGAGTGTGTGGCGCTTTGTGTGTCAGATGGCCAGTCTGGGCCGGGGAAAGCAAGGACGTGCCACATACACTGCCACAATGGGGCATCATTAGAGGGGTACAATCAAAAAGCCACGCAATGGAAAGGAGAGACAAATAAGGAGTATGAAGATGAAACAAGGGGACATATGGCATCGGGCAGGAAGAGAACATGGGGGCAAAAATACAAACCCAGAATTTAGCAGCATATTTCGCATTTTAAACTGCACCCATCCTTGGGCAATGCTAAAGCGAGACTCAGTGGTTTCCGTAAGTAACAGCCAACTAAGCATTCCTGGCAAGGGTTGCTGAACATAATCATAGTTCACAGCTTCCTGCTCTCTCGTTAGAGCTTTTTCCCGGTGCTTATTAAATATTATGACGGTATGTGACCTTAATTGAATTCCGTGCGGAAAACAGATGGGTTTAATACTTTTTCTATCTGTGGATTTTTTTTTCTTCTTAAGCAAAATCAAATTTGACATTTCGGATAACACCGGCCCTCGCTGAGATTCACATTCCACGTAAACACAATACTCCAGTGTTCATCCTGATTAAGACCTGTTTTGGAGAAAATGTATCTGCTGCTATTAAAGTGAATAGATATTGATTTTACTCCTTTGGGTGAGCTCTCTTTCTTGTTTCTGATGGATGACAATTTGCAGGGTAACATAATCTCCCATTTGTTTGGAAATTGCACTCAGGTGCTGCTGATTTTGCTGCCTCTTGCTCACTCTCCTGTTCTGCCCCCAGCAATTAGCTGTAACAGGCTGATGGTTACTCATTGTACCCCCGCCGGTGTGAAGCCGTGTGCGCGTTGCATCGATGATATCTTTTTCTTTGAGACTGGAAAAAAAAGCGTTGGTACAGGGACTGAGTGTCAGAAAACAGCAGAGATACCAGGGCCAGTCAATGGAGAACTATAAATCTCATGAGTCCCAGCCAAGTTGGTTTGTAGTTCAATGTGGGTAGCAAGCAACGCTTTACAGAATATAATGCTAGCCTGTATTAAAATCCACATTGCCAGGGCACACACTATGCGCAGGTGAAGATTATGTTATATTAGAAGCATATCCCAACATCTGAAGTGCCCAAAATGGGGACGTTTTTATTTTAGGGGTGTACATAAAGCTGGGCCAAGGTGCTACCAAGCATTTAGAATAACAGATTTAATTTACACAACCGAGTATAAAATTGTTTTATTTATCATACAAACTGTTTTTTTATGCCTTTATAGAAAAAAATATTCGCAGTATCACGTTATCCATAGTGGGGTACGAATACTTGATGTTATTTTTGTGGCCGCCGTCCCCTCGAGACAAAAATGAGTGAAGATTGTAGCATTCCAGAAACAGCAAGAGTTACTCATGCTGCCAAACCAGGTATATACAGTAAAAAAAATATTCAAATTAGATTTATTCTTATTTATAGAAAACAGCCTCAGACACAATGCTTCCACTAGGAATGAGTAACGTAGAAATGATGAGCACTAAACAGTGAACCAAGGGCTGATTTCTGGACCTGGTTATACGGTTATTCCAAATTTATGACCTTTTTGGGTACTGACATTTCATAGATTTTTACAAAGATACCCAGTAAACTGGCAGATTTGGGTTTGGCACAGTCTGTATTTGCTGCTTCGTGTGAGTCTGGCCATTCATGCACATTCTACGGGTAGTCAGGATGAGACAGGTGGCATACTGTTACAGTTATTAATATTGCAGTGGGTTAATTATCTGATGTAAAGGATGTTTGCCAAAGGGATGATTGTCCTAGAACGTGTGGAATAATAATGATCTGACACCTTCCTGCCCTCCCGCATCTCCAAGAAACAGGCTACCTGCTCTCCGGACGTTGAGAAACTACTACTCTCACGATCCTCCTTTGGTACAAAGTTACAAAGACTTAAAGGAATATACCAGACCTAAGCAGCTTAACATTTCATCCACTTATAACATTGAGATTCCGGTAAACAGAAAAGCGCTAACATTTATTTTCATTCCCCAATGGCATATGGTAAGAAAAAAAAAATCCGAAAAAAAAAACCTGCTAGCTGCTAATGTTGTGATGAATAGAGAAATCCATTCCTGTTCCAGTGTAGACGGGCATGAAGATGGATTCCCAGTTAGAATTCATTTACCATTCAAGACCAAATAAACTCCACCGCAGAGATCAAAATGCCTTTGCAATGGATATGAGGCCGACAGCTTCTCACAAGCCCTATTGACACCTGAGGAGCCCACAGATCCATTATCAGTGTGTTTCCTCATCAGCAAGCCTTTCATGTCCTAAAGTCTATTATTGATGTTCATTTCTATCTAGAACATTCACTGAGCCATTTGTTTTAGCACGACCAGCTTTTGAGGATGAAAATGAAAAAGTGAACTTTGAAGAATGCAGCAATCAGGAAGGCTCTTTGCGTTTAAATGTTCTAATTAGCTAATTATTGACCTTCAAGTCAACAAGCTTATTCCCGATCTACAGGGTGAAATGACAAGACTAGGAAGCAGGCAGCGCAGAGATCTTTTTACTCTATGATACCAAACTTACTGAATAATAGCGCAGTAAGGACGCTTCTTTTTTTCATCGTCTGGGGAAAGACTTTAAAATCTTATGTATACATATATATATATCACCTCTTCTATAGGTTACATACCTTTACCCCCAAACAAGAAACCCATCTTAACGATAGTTTTTTATTTAGTAGGTCTGAATACAGGTGACTATTATGGTGTGAAATCAGTGCAGCTGAAGACATTGATATAGCCACAAAATCATTGCATATAGGGTTTAGAAATTAATAATATGCTGGTAATAAAGTAAATATTAAATATTTAAACAGACACATTATTAAACGAGAGACACCAGGCCGTAAATATATGAAAAGGAGTTCTGGAGCAGTGGCCATGGAAATCAATGGAAATCTCCTTCCCATCAATATGATTGCTCCATCAGCAAAGGTTCTCTGTTTTTTGATCAGGTATATTGATTGTCATTGGAAAATCTGGCCCAAATAACATATAACTCACTAAAAATTGTCAGAGAAGAGGGCCAGATCTCGCTTGGATATTATTGAGAAAACCATGCACGCACCATTTTCCCCTCTTGCACGCCGGTGAAAGTGGTTAGAGGAAGCTTAACCGTTTAATGATGTGCCTTACCAAAAAAAAAGTATTCGCAGGATGAACAAAGAATCTCTCTTTTACACTAAAAATCATTGCTTTCCAGATGCTGCAAAAGTGGCCACAAATGACTTTAAAAAGCAATCAAGGTGGTGGGAAAAAAATCAAAGAACACTTTAGCCACAGTAAGTTATACGTGAGCGGTATAGCTTTTAGAATTGATTTTTTCCCACTGATTGGAAAGCTATAACCTTCCTCTTAAAGCAAAGATGAGAACCTTGCTCTTAAGAGGTTAACTATATCCGTACATCAAGAGCTTTTGAATAGTGCGATGTAAATGGCTGCTTATTAAGAACTGTTGGTGCACGATCGCACAAGGGGTCATCTGCACCGTTTGTCCTAAACTCTACAGGTGAAATAGTTCTTCTCGTCCTACGAGTTATACAGATCAGAAGTAATCTGAATTCCTATCATCCATATACATGCTATATGCAAATAACCTTAAGTCAAGTATTTCTTAATGAATTACACTTCACACTACACTATGCTTCTTTGATACAGGGGAGGACTGGCACCTTCTGGCCAAGGGGGCAGATAAAGCCACATACGCACTGTCACACTTTCTCTCACACAGACTTACACATACACATCCATGCTCACACACAACTAAACGTTTACATCCATGCTCTCACATATAGACATACACATTCATAGTCATGCTGTCTAGATTGTCTACATAACAGGTGCAGTTTAAAGGTTACTGTAGTCAATGTGCATGACCCAGGAAGAGTATCCCCCAACAACCCCGTCCAAACCTTTGGACGGTTTTATATCATCAGCCTCCTCCAACAATTCCACCAAAAACAATGTTTTACATCTGTGTCATTCTTGGGAAACCCAGTATGTAAATTACCCATTATTAATTGTAATCGTTTATTAGCACATGGCCCGGCATGGCTCTTTTTGTTTGTATGCAGTTATGCTTTCATAAAGCGTAGGAAGTTTTTGCCATTCAGGGCTTTCACCCTGCAAACAATATTTGGACAGCCCGTTAAGGTCATTGTTTTGACCATTTTTGTAAGGGCTACTTGCTATAAACATATGTTGCAAAGCTGAATTTGCCGCTATCAAGACCAGCAGGGTGTCTTCTCTGTGATTGTGCCTTATTTAAGTAGCCGGTTTAGTTTTACCTCTGAACCTTTTGAGCAACGGAATTCTGCACAATACGCTACCATGGCAGCACTGAAATAAATACATACCACGATACGATTCACAATGAGCCAATGCAGATAAAACAGCTTTGATATTCACATTGCCGGTTTAGTACTAAGTGAATTTTTCACTTATATAACCTGCCTCTTATTCTACAACCATCATTATGGAAAGGTTAATAGATTCGTGAAGTCGTTTTCCAGCAGAGTTGGTATGGACCAAAATAGTCTCAGACTCCTAAACAATTTGGCATACACGAAAGGCCATTGTGAATAGAGAAGAAGGGCAGGGATCAAATGAGGTCTGTACAAGAAAGGGACATTTTACAAAAGCCGACTGGCAATGACCACAAAACAGGGGTACTTAAAGTATTTAAATACCGAATGAGGTCTACAGAACAAAATCTATTTCACAAACACAATGGCTGCTCAGTCCTTTGGCTTCTGAATCAGTCCAGCTTAGCAATTAAGTATTCATTGTTACATGTGTTGAAGGCATGCTGCACCTAGATACTTCCGGAGTAATTGGATGTTGTAATATATATATATATATTATATATATACCTGGGTGGCAATTTAATTTGCTTGTCACTAAGCATTCTTCAGTGTGAAATGCATTAGGGACGGTTTATGTGTTCTACACTGCCATTGTGTAATTAATATGATCTAAATAACGTTTTTGTGTTTTTCCATGAATTTACTGATGGTTCTCCTCATTCGTATTTGTATTTGTTATAAGCCCCCTACAGAACTATCCTAGGAAGACAGGCAGCCCAGTATAGAAAGCTTAAAATAGAACTCAGTGTAAAATAGGACTGCTTGTGAGAAGAGGTGATGATGGAGAGATAACATTCAGGTCAAGGGAGTTTGTAGGAGAGTTGTAGTTTCAACTCATTATTGTTGTTCACAATTCCTTATAAAGGGCTAGCACTGGATATATTCTCCTGAAAGAAAGGCTGAGCTGGTCCCACATAACGTATAATTTAATAGGCGAGGGTGTGTAGAAGTGTTATTGGTTTAACTATACATTATACAGGGATCCAGCCAAGCTCTTCCTGCAGCAGAAGCTCGCTGAGAATGGGGCTTCATAATGTTCGGTGAGGTGAAGAAGTTGAAACCACAACTCTCCTGAAAATTCTATGGTTATTGAATAAGACCCAAGAGTAACCAGAATTATAAGGTTTAAGACAAACCTGATTGATCCTTTTGGGAGTCATCATCCTAAGCAGCAGAAGAGCTGAACATTACATATGTCAGTATGGGGCAGTCGCTTTGCTGGTCGCCTTCAAGGTAACACAATTTAGCGGCATGACTATTAGAAACCCTACTTATAATTTGTAACCTTGTCTTTTACGTGAGTAGTAAAGAAAGAGCAGAAGGAGTCGTACAGTCATAGTGGTGCTGCAAGGCTTTATTATTGTGCAAAAGACATCAAAGGCTACGGATAGTCTGACGGTCCCAACTCTTCTTATGGGGACTACAACGCTCTCTGACCTGTTCTGGGTCCACATTTACGGTTGGCAGTTTATTGAGCTATTGTGAATAATTGCAGCCTTAAGTGTCATTTTTATTGGACACGTGTATATGATAAATCAGTCATTTATTAGCAGAACACATGGAAGCTGGGGGCTACTCTAACAACCTTTTCTAGTACAAAAACACTTTCCGCCTATTATACATAGAAATAAAAGAACAGAATGGGATCTAAAACAGACTGATCAGGTTTGTAGTTTTAGTAAAAAAAAAAAATTAGAGGAGTATTATTATTTTATATTATTTTTCTGGACATAATTGAATACATGCGCACACATGCATTTATTAACTTGAAAATTGTATACCCCAAAACCTGCTGAATTCGTTTTTTGATATTTTTTTTTTCTTTACAAAATAGTCGTTTGTTACTACACCTGATAAATGATTGTTAATAGCTTTGCACGTTCTAGAAGCTGTTATGATAAACATTATTCCTATTTTTATGGACATAGAAAACGCTCCAAACATGAAATACGTAATTAAGGTATAAATAATGCATGTCAGAATGGTACAGCATTGCTCTATAAAACTAATGCCTGCGTGGATGGGCCAGTCTAGATTACTTTCCCAGAAGGCAACGGGCATCTCTTTATTTCCACGCAAAACCAAGAGCCTTTTTTTTCTTTTTTAATTGAATTTGCTTTAATGCACTTTTAATTGAATCACAGCAGCTGTATTTAAAATGACCTGAAGGTGCTGTACGTGGAAAGGGTAAAGATAAATAACACTTCAGATTTAGATCTAAGAAATTAAATTGATTAGTCAACTTAAGTAGAATGTATTGACACAAATGAATGAGAGACTGTCTACGATTGGCCAAGTGACTGGAAAACAATTAACTGCTGTGCGTGATGGAGAAGTCTCGCTACGTGATGGAGGGCTACAATCTTTACTTCTTACGCTGTATTAACTTGCTTTATCATTCAGTTATTAATGGGACCAACTCTTCCTGCATCTCTAAAAGTATTAATAATAATACATTTTAAACGTGATTTAAAAAAAAAAAAAAAAACGTAATTACATTTAAAAAATGTCAACATTAAGCATTCAATTCTTTGTTCGTAGCTAACTTAGTAATGTATTAATGATACAATGATCAGTTATGAAATGTCAACCCAACCCGGGATTTAAAAAAATATCCTTCTTGCTAATATTTTTTTCTACTTATTTTTTCACATATAAGCATAATTGCGTGTAGCGCAGGGAAAAGAAGCTTTGAAAAGGTTTTTTTTTTTTTACGAGATTCCAACTGTTGGTAAGCACTACAGCAAAATTAGGTTAAATAATGTGTGTTTTAATTAAATGTACGTATTTTGTATGTGGAAGGTAGAGACCTTTTTACGGACATGCCTGTGCTGTAGCCAGTGGCATATTCACCTTTGGCACTGCCCTAGGCCTAACCCAGGGCAGCTCCACCAGCCACCCTCACCGCGCCATCTGTTGAATGCCGGGCTATCCACCAGAGGGGCTACCGAGTCCTGCCGCCCTAGGAATACGCCACTGGCTAGAGCAGTGATACATTTTTACCTGATACCTTTTTGGCCACTTGCCAGCCCTGGAAGACTGTTTTGTAGCGCTTTTGACTACCTGTGTAGTGCTTTGGACGGTGAAGGGAGGGTATCGTTTAGTTGGAAAGATCTTTTATTAATCCCATTGTCACATTTGATGAAAAACATCTTTCCTAATCACTACAATTTACGCAGGCAGCGCTGGCAGAAATCAAACGTATTCTGGCTGCTATAGCTGTTTGTTACTACAATATATTATCGTTTTGAGGTTTTTTTTTTAAAGTTTTGTCTTTACCATCTTCCATCACTAATTACATTAAATTCCTTGGAGACTAAAACAAATTTTGCAGACACTTACTTGCAAAAGACACCAAAATAAGGGGCATCTTCTATTGAAAAGCCCATTAATCTTCTTAAGTTGTGGCTGTCACTGTTAAAGGTATAGTGCAACATAGGCAGAAACTCAACCGATGACACGTGGAGCCGCAATGATTTATGCTTTAAAATTATTTTTGGCTTCATTTTATTTATCCTGGAAATGCTTCTTTGCCAGTTTGTTAAGTAATAAATTGTTAGCACTTCCACCATAAAAAGTGTTGAATGTATATCAAAGCCAGGATTGATTTAAATTAATTATACACATAATTATACACATCCTCATAATTCTGCTTGAGATTATGGGCACAGTATTCCTATGGAGCAGCCATGTATTTGAACCCCAAGTCCCCATTTGACTGGCCCCAAAAGGGCACAATTTATTACCCCCAAGGCACCACATATGGGGTGGGGAAAGGCGATTGTGTCCCCTCAATTGAGTAAGAGTGGACCGCTCATTATTATTATTATTTTTTCATACTAACGTTACGTTAAGGACATAAAATATACTAATGGAAAGGTATATCATGTTACACGCGCTCCCTCGTTTGTATACGGCTGCTGTTTCTTATTCTAAGGTTTACCTCTTGATGTACCCTTTTTCGGCCCGCTTAGCAGATGGCATCATTTATTGATGTTAAAATATGTTGCGCTGCCTACTGTCTTGTTGTAATATTAGTAGCATGCAATTACACTAATTCTTCCCACAGAAACGCAAGACGACAAGCGTGTGATAAACAAGTCTGTACACACAATTTTAATAGGACTATAAGAACCACGCACAAATTATGCAGTTATCGAAGGCACGCCACACTCCTTGGAGCATATTTAAGGCTGGTGGTTGTTCGGAATGACAAAAGAGCGAGTCTCGTTTTTTTTTTCCTTTTTAATTATACACGGGATGGATTTCACTGCCGAATGCGAGCACGGGGAGCCATACAACATCAGCCTGTGTTGGCTTTTTATTGCTGTGCTTTGCAGGGCAAAAAAGGGCTCACCATATGATTAGTTTTTTTTTTTCTGGAATATTCCAAACACATACTATGTAAAATCTGTACTTTGTACTGTTCGTTAGATTCTAGAATTCTCACTTTAACTAATACACATTATCTACCAAGACAAAGAGGATTAAAAACGGAAATCGTTACAAATAAGAGAATACTGTTTTGTGTTTTGATTTTATTTTCTGGGAATTAAATTGCATTTTATTGCTAGCATCTTTAGCACCCCTCTGAGTTGTAAACTAAACAAGGAATAATGTGTTTTTCTTGCAAAAAAAAAAATTATATATATATATATATATACACAGGGTACTGAGAATCTGAAATTTTGGACTAAATTGAATGAGTAACTTAGATTTTTAAGATCTTAAGCGTAGTTTAAAAAAAATCACTACACAAATATTCGATCGATCAGATATAAGAACTTCTTGACCCGTTGCCTCCTCATATGATATATAAAATTTGGGGTCCAAAAGAGCATCCGTCCCTGGGGTTTATGCAAGTCTTGTAGTTACCCCGGGGGGTCGGACATCACAGTTCCTTTGGATTTGATTCTGATTATTGTTTAGCCTGGTTGCGCTCCGTGGGACTTGCATTTTACAGCTTCTGGAGTCCCAAAGCTTTTCTGTCTCTGGGAATGTTTTAAAAGCACTAGCATTTCAGTAAAAAGACAGATGACCATCATTTTGGATTTGCCTAAGCCGTGCCTGTAGACGTATAAAATAATACCGTCTTCTCTTTCCATTTCCAAACACTCCCTGTGTGCCCGTTTGAGTACCACGGGACCCGGCTGACTTAGCAACTCAGAATTAGGAAAACCCAAGTGTGGTTTCTTTCTACGCATATGAACACATGTATGTATATATTATGTGTGTTTCAAGGACTTTCAAGGACTTTCATCTCTTTCAAATTTCATGTCAGACATATTCAGGTTGGCATGAAAAATATAACATAAGCAACATTCTGAATATCTAGAACTGCATTAATAGTGGGTGGGCAGGTAGGGAAAGTGGTTTATATTATGATTATTATATGATTATTATATTATGAAGCAGGCAGGCTAACCACTGAATGGTACAAGGGACGAGCAGAGCTGGATATATAGCTCACCCACTTATATTTGTGGTTTTTGGCATTTTCAGGGCATATTACCCCTTTTGCTCAGCTGACAAATTCAATCTGTAAATTTAGCTCATAATGTACTAAACACACCAAGAAAAGCTATAAGTCAACAAACGATATTGCAGTGTTCATTTGCGCACTCTTTATAAAATATAGCCAAATATGAGTTGACTGAATTTGAAATATTTTGATCTATGTTGAAACTGGGAAGCTCCTAAAATGGAGCCCTTTAGGCCTGGAGTTTTACACCCCTGTGATATACCATTGTTTAGCTACACAGTGAGGATTAGGAATAAGACTGGAGAAAATGATTGATATTATAATTGGTTAAGTAGATTTTAATTAGAGAATGTCTAAAATTCTGTCAGGTTTGACATAGCAATTAATCTCTGGCTCCAGGCCATTGACGTCAAACTCCGGGGCTGCAGATACACTGGGTTTCCAGGCCAATGCTAATCAGGCTAATTACTGGAGGCTGTGCGATGTTATTGGCTACGATTACATGTAAATAATAAAAAACACACTAACGCTAACGCACTTTCAGTTCTAAATACTGTAATGCCTTGTTTCATACCCCCGCCTGTAGGCTGCCCCTAGTCTTGTGGGAACACCACATTTGTTGACAACAATACAGGAAACCTAATATTTTAGTCCGTATTTACTGCCATCACAGTTACTGTATTGTAGGAGTGAAGCGAGTGAATGGGCCTTGAGCTACGCCTTAATGGAGTGGGGGGGAATAAAATACAGAACGGTGTGTTTAAGAGATATGTATACAGTAGTTTATCTGGATTTACATTACGGTATAGAAAAAGATTTCTTTCTGGATGTTACCTTGAAAGTACCTCAATTTTATTACAAGATGCTCACCAAAATTTCTACCTGCTGGTGTGAGACATACTGTGTGGGATGTGCAATTTGTATTATTAATTAGTCTCACATAGAATTCCATTATTTCTGTGTAAAAGTGTTTATATATATTTTATATATATTAATAATAATAATAATTATTATTATTATTATTATTAGACAATAATAAAAAATGATAAAGTGGATGTTAATTGGTGTTAACTGTCTGTTTTTTCTTTTCTTTTCCATTCCTTCACGAATGTCGTTGCATTTTCCTGTGATGCCCATGGAATTTGTCACACTTGTCTTCAAAAGGTAAGAATACGCTGTCGATATTAATATAGAATGTAAACTACCATTTCTGATATTTGCCTGTTTAACATGACCAAAGCCTGACTTTACAGACCATGATTATGATACACGCAGTACCTATCGTCTCCAATAACTATGTAACCATAAAATACATAAGCAGCAAACTACTGTCCTGTACTGATAAAAGTTTTCTAAAGACCTGCGTGTGTCTTTTGACAAGCAACAGGTCCAGGATCCAGAAAAGGTTTTGCTAGGGATTGCGTGATTCAGAGAGGTGTCCTGTTAGAGAGTCCCCTCTTGCTCACCGATGTCTCATTCACTCTAAGGTCTGATCAGAGCGGAAGCGACACATAAATCTTTGTGCTTTATGGAAAAGTATTAATGTCTTTCTGCAGCTTTGAAAGGCTGTCCCTTAATTGCTGAGTTAATCCGTTGTGACCAAGTGAATATTGGAGTCACTCAAAGCGTCTAAACTACAGCAGGATTATGTGCTCCCAGGCATTCAGTTTACCCATAAAGACATCTATGAATGTTAAAAAAACAATAATTCTCCTTTTTTGTAGACTAATCTCTTGACTCTGCGTTGTCTGTCCGTATTATAGTCAGACTCCCTGGCAATTCCTCCTTTTTTTTATTCAATTTATCTTTTATATTTCCATGAGACAGCATTTCCTCTTATTTTTTCCTGAACATAGATTGTCGTTCTTCTCTGAGAAAGGAGATTTAATTATAGTGAGAGTGAGCAGCATCCATCATTTTCAATCTGTGAGCCATCCAGAGCGCTTCTTATTACTTGTGAGAAAGTGTCACCTTACATTTTAAGTCCTTTTATACTAGACGTTCTTTGTGTCCATGCTGATAGAGCAGCACCATAATAGATGCCTTAGGAGATGTTTTAATATTTTTAATTTTTCTTTTTAACAAAGTCATTTTGATGATTATATTTCATTACGGTAATATGAATATTTTTTATATGTTTTTTTTTTGTTACAGGATGTAATTAATTAAAAAAAAAAAAAAAAACATGATGCAATATAAATAAGAGAAATATAAACAAAAAAAGATGATACTCTCCACCGGACACTATGATGTAGTAACATTGGTGCTGATACATCAATTAACGAAACAAAAATAAATTAAATGAGTTACAACATAATCATGATAGCGGAAAAATAAATAATTTTCTAATGTTAGTACTAATGTAGTTAGCACTGAAGAAAACTTTTTTTATTATACCGTATTTTGTTCCAATAAACGTCCTTTATCTGTTTGAATAAGACCGAGCCACTATGTTGTTTCCCCCAGGCAGTATGATAAAGGGGACAGGGTGTTTGGTAGATTTGGCTAAAGTATTAGAGCTGGACAAATGAGAAGTTACTAATACTGGGCTTTTTAATTAAAATTGTTTCCATCTTTTTCTCAGTAACATCGTGCGTCAAGAATAGCATTATAAAAACAATTCAAGGTATCAAATGCTCACCGTGCTGAATTTGTAATCAAAGTAAAATGATCGCTAAATTATTTAGTATAATCGCTAATAGCTCGTGTGAAATGATTGCTAAATTATTTAGCATAGTGGTTGGCACCTTGTCTTAAATATAAATATGGTAATTTTGTCACCTACTAACATCTGTTTAAATGTCACGGAGGTGGATAAGCGGAATTGGTAAAATTGTTGTTTCTGGGATGGAGTAACTGAAGCTCAGCCAGTTGAGTGACATTTTATTTGTAGAATTGTATAAATGTTTAATATTTTAATTATCAGGGAGTTTTTTTTTTGGCTTTGAGCAGCACTTCCTATCCATATCATGAAAGATTCATTAAGCCGTCTGAATTTATTTTTTTCCTAATGTTGGAAGCAAAAAGTAAATAGATGACACAGTTCCAAAATGTTGAAGCGGTAACACGTCTTTTTAGTTAATAGCAGCGCACTGATCACAAAATAAATAAAATCGCTCTTGTTGAAGGAAACAAATTATGGTGATATACTGTATTGGCTTTTTGTGGACAGCTCCGAAATGTATTAGTCTTTCCATTTAAAAATGCTATAGGTGTTAGTAAAATTCTAGAACAGTACTTTAAGGGTGTAGAGCAAGTTTCATCGGTGTTCAGGGCCAGAAGTTGCCCAGGCTATGTAATATTTCATGGCTTCATCGTTATCTTGTGATCATTGGCGCTGTGTGCTTTTCTTTTGTTCTGGAATGTTCTTTATATAGGGGAAAACAGGGCACGACCAGCATGTTGCTGTAAATGAACCAGCCGTGAGGTTTTTGGGAAGTCACTGTGAGATGATACAGGGCCTTGCCCGTGACATTTGGGGTAGATATTCTTCATGCTACCATGGCCAGAGTGAGATAATGCTGTAAACACATATTCACGGGGTTATTGAGTATTGCTATAGCTGCCCTAAGGGTGGGTAAAGATGCCCCGAAAATTTACATTTGCCCAGGGATCCACACAACCTCAGAGATTGCTTATCAATGCGGCTAGAATAACAAGAATAGACCTGAGCATTTGGCATGGAGTAAAGACAATTAACTTGGAAGCTTATTGAAACCCTTGCGGAATTCAGCTCTTATACCCTGTCGAATTAAAATAAATGTCTTCATACTTTGTGTACGCTGTGCCGTGCGTTAAATCTTGATGCACCAGGAACAACCATAATCTGTTTGAGGTATTTCTGTACTTTGTAGATTGTTTCTGTCTATGTTCCGGGGCCTGCGTGGAAGACGGGCTGCTTGGTCTTCACCTAACGCTGAACTATCTCTTCCTATACTGTGTGATTGTTAGCATCACTATAGACCGCTGGGCATTGGTTACAGATGTGAAATGCCGCGGTCCATAACAGTCATTTAAAAAAACCCACAACGTACGTTTCTGGGGATGAGACACTGAATGTGGATCCACTGGGGGGTGGCTGCCAGCCAAGCCATCTCTATAAAATAAAAAGATAAGCAGTGTTCAGTAACGTGGAAATTATTGCATAGAAGGTCAGTGATTAGGACCTCTATGACCTAGTCTCGAGGCCAGGTTTGATGATTTGACCCTTTATTAAACTGTCTTGTGAACCGTAAGCAATACTTAATACCGCTTAGTGGTTTGACAAAGTGATGATCTATAGGTGACCCCCCCCCCCCCTTTATTTTCTCAATCTGACAATACAAAGGTTAGCGGACAATTTTCAGCTATTGTTGAACAAGGAATTCATCGGTAAGACAATTTTTGCCTGAAGGCAGCTAAAAATAGATTGATGGTCTTAAGGTCTACCGAGGAGGAAAGAAAAGGTCCAGTAAGTGACAGAACTCATTACACAAATACTGTAGCTCTGCTTTCGGTTGCCATTTAATACATGTTTCCTTGTGTTGTGCTTATTACCGAAGTCTTGATACAGAAGATGTTGGGCGCTTTTATCTTTTTGCAGAGTTCATATCTGATTAGAGTCAGTTGAAGGCACAGTATAAAAAGGCCAATTCTAGAATAGCAGAAAATGTCAGGAAGAAGCGTGGCACCTGTTGATGTATCCTTGCCAGCAAGGACAGTAATTCTGTAATGGTCTTTCTTAGATCTGCCTGTATCAAAGGTTTTATTCTTCTTTTTTTGTTCCTTAAAACGACTATGAAATATCGTCTGGTTTAAAGTAGCATTTGAAATATTTGTCACAAGGAGGTGTACCGTTTTCCTACTAATAAGAAATATAAATAGGAATATTTACATGGTTACATTGCAGCCCGTGTCACCTGTGACATAATCTGAGCTGTATTCTGATCACCAAGAGGCTTTCAGGTACGAAGAACAAGCTTCAGAAATAGAAGAGGGTCTTTCATGAAACATAGACAATGTAAAGTTACTATTTTTGTGACTTCTGCAACAAAAAATCCATAAATATTCTATACAAACATAGGACAATAACGAAAATGATGTAAAAGCGTGATGGGTATTATTTATTATTAAAATGTGAACTATGATGTAACAGAAAACTGAGTTTATTGGCTGCTGCAAAAAAGTATAGTGAGGTTACTGTAGTCCCCATAGAGAATTTACTGAAGGAGGAAGAGATGACTGCATGAGGAAAGAAGATTCGAGAAGGTGACATCATGCCAACGCCCCCATAATGTGGGCAGGTTTATGACATCACAATGCCATCCATGTAATGTTAGATCTGCTCAAGTATCGGTATGTTTTAACTGGCATGAAACTTTTTTCTATAGTTATTGTAATGACAAGTACGATCATTTGTTACCTTTGTTTATTTTTTTTTATTGTAACTGAAGTGGAAATTCCCAATAAATACAAAAAATATGTGTACAATAATATGATTGTGTGAGGATATAGAATGATGATCTGTTGTTTGGAGTGCAACATGATTGACTTTAGTGAGTAATTAGCGTGGCTAAGCTTAATTGACCTCACCAAATGGTCGTTAACACAGTTAAAACTGTAGGGGGGCTAAATGGGAATCACTCCCGTTGGTTGTTATTGATTATGTCCAGCTCAGACAGCCTCACAAGTGGCAATAGCAACACAAATGTCCCGCAAGTTTTCTTAGAATGGATGGAGAATAATTTGTCTCGGTTTGGATGGAGAAATAAATACTTTATCCAATCAAAAATTAAGAGGGTCTGTGAAAAAAAAGCAAAATGTTGCAAAACGCAGCCTCTTATTAAGCTCTTTTATCAATGATTGCGAAATCTTAATGCTCTCAGCTATCATATGTATATGTGCTACAGAAAACCTTCATTTAAAAGACACGTTAATTTGTACATTCATATGATATATATATCCACGGTGTGATGCAATGATGATATTATTTAACATTTGGTAAGTAAATCTTCACAACTGATGAGTAAAAAGAAGCATCTGTGCAAATACTTTTCTTGCTTCTTGCTATAAATTGCCATCATTTTCACATGCAGCGTTAAAATATTTTTTCACAAAATGTCCAGAAATGTATTTTTCCGTGCTCACAAATAAACAGGCATTAGCGCACCCGGAAGAATGCTCTCTATTTATAAATAGTTCTAGTACTTCTATGGGGTCTGCAAAGTAAAAATTACAAATTGCTTTAGACTCTAAAAAACAGTTTTTTCCCCTCACGTTCTTCTATTGTGGCTTGATGCGTGACTTCTAAATGTATATTATGATGTCAAATTTTGAAGACTATTTATTAATGGATTGTCCCAAGTGCACCCTGTATGCAGTCATTCTCAGTATGTTTACTGTTGAGCGCCTACCTTCTATCCATCTCCCGCATCTTCTCATCTGTGGTGGATACCAACACGTCATGTATGTTGGGTCTGACCCTTGCTGACTCCTATGTTGAGATGAAAGAGGAGATCTATACAACAACATTGCTGTGAATTCCTGGCTATTCTTGAATATGGAATTGATGTTTTATGTATGTATTTTTATTTTTGACATGTATTGTTTGCAAATGGAATGGGACAGGGTGGTTGGAGATACATTTCACCCCTGTAGCCTTTCTAGATATACAGCCACCCTAGAGATTTTGGTAGGATCTGTTTCTTCCAGCGACTTCTTGTATGTAAATTTTACATCCAGGTCATACCTCCTAGAAAATGTGGAGCATATGGACCACACATCTAAAGTCAATGTTGCATAGTTATATGGGTTAAAAAAGCACGTGTGTTGGGTTGGAAATAACCCAAGTGACCTATTCACCTATCCAAAATGGTGCAACAGTGTAAAAAATATGACAACTTCTTTGTTTATGATAGAACCACGTCACTTAGAATTGTAGCAAGCGGCTTCTTGTTATATGCGCTATTCATGGGGTAAAGATTTGCCCTGTAAGGTCCTCTTACAGACCTTAAATGGATTTCTGCTTTATGATGAGGTCACCCATTATGCAACAACGAGAGAGGAATATTCTTTTGAGGTTACAATTACATTTTTTTGAACATTGATATTTCTTTAAATCTAGTTTTCTCTTTGGTTCCATGAAGAAAAATATAGTAGCAGAGTCAGATAATTTTAAACTTTAGGAAACACAAAATCTCCTTTTAATGGTTAGAAGTCAGAGCTGCATAAACATAATTTACCAGTTTTATGTGAGTATTAAAAAAAAATGCATCGCAACAGTTCTTATAAAACTTGAACTATTAAGGTTTTGCCTTTTTTTGAAAAAAAAATCCAATTCAGGTTTATTGCACGTTGAACATAAACTATAAATTGTGCTACTCATTGGATGTTCTGTGTAAGTCATCGCCGCGAAGACCTGTAAAACGGTACTCACAGAAAACACTTCTGCCGTAAAAGACGACTTCATATATTTTTGTTTTATTGCTTTGGGCAGGTTCTGTTGGAAAGCACCTTGCAAACCAGAACGAGCCGCTCTCTTTTTAACAATTTTGGCTGCAAAATTAATTTCTGGGTTTACATCAAAGCGTTTCAGTTTGATAAGCTCTATTGCTGCGTCCCCGTTCAGCATAAATAAGTCATTTTGTACTTTTTTTTTTAACATTCTCTTTCTGAATATGTTGGCCGTGGTTAGCGATGGGGAGGTGCCGTTCCAGCCGTTTCATTTTACTTTATCCTTCCTCTCTTTCATCTGCTCAAATTAGCATTGAATAAACATTGCTTTTTGGAAACAAAAATACTTGCTTGCCGGAAAGTCATATATGAGACACACGTGAATGGTCTGTCTCTTTTTGTTCACGTCGACCATTCTTGAGCCCAATGGAATGTTTTTTAAAGAGACAGTCTCTTTGTTCTAATCTATAAGGGTTTATCAGCATTTGTTGGAAGAACATCAACAATTTGCTCAGGGTTTGTTCCAGTGCATAGTGTGTGACAAACCAATACATCATGTATAGGTGGCTCCTCTATACCAATCACTATAACGGTCGCTATTCAATATGAAGGGTCAGTGAGCTTCTGCTGCAGGAAGAGCTAGGCTGGCCCTGTATAATGTATAGTAAAATCAACGCATCTCTTTTCACACTCATTAAATGATGCATTGTGCAGGGCCAGATGAAGGCGGAAAAATGATTCTACTACAGGTAAAATGTAACCATTTCAGTGCTGCCACATATGTTAAGAATCTAATATTGAAAGGTGCATGTGCAGTATACCTTGCTTTACACCTCTAAGATGCGTTAAATGAGTTTAGCTCTGTCTAAAAGTTTCTAGGCTTACTTGTTGTTTTGCGTAGAAATTCTAAAATCGAAAATTTTAAGGTCTGTTAATATCTTGCAGACCCAATTACTTAGATGAAGTTAGTTCCTACCGATCTCTATGTAGTCTTTCTAGTGGTTGTAGTTTAGATTTAATTGCAGAAAGGTAGTTGAATTGCAAATTGTGCATTTTTCAGCACCGTTAACACCAGGTTAGCGTTAGACGGGTTATTGAATCGAACCCTTGTAACTTTTATGCACTCATAGTCCATGCGTATTTTCTTAGACCCACTCCATTGTAAACATTATATTCCATTTAAACCAAAAGAATGAAGAGATGGAAATGCAGACCCAGGAGAAAGTTTTCGGATATACATTTTTATTGACTCAGATGTATAATATTATAATATACAATTACACATGAAAAGTACACCTGCTTCTCAATGAAATCTCATACCTTGGGATTGAGTTAATTAATGGCTGTGTCTTACCAGTCCCTCCTGTAGCTGCCTGTGATGCTGATGTCTTATTCATTATTTGGATTTGGGGAGCTGATCCTTATTTTATTCTTATTTTAAGAATTCTATAAACAGTTCTAGAGTTTATCTTCAGTAAATTAAATACATTTTTTTCATCCGCCATTTTTCTAGTGCATTTTTTTGGGTCGCTTGGTGGAGCTAACATTTGGATACCTCTACTGCAACACAGATATCTATTGACCGACTGATTCATTTAATGAAATTGTTTTATTAAAAAAATAGAATTGTTAACCTGTTTTCTGTTTATGTTAAATTGACTTGGCTTCCGTATTTGCTGGTAAACTGTAGTAACACGAGTTTTTTTTACTGGATACATTTTTAATAGCAGGAGAAAGAATTCCATAGCACAGACATAATCCCATAATGACGTCTTGGAATTTAATATTGACCACATTTTGGCCAGATATCTCAGCATGTCATGAAATGGACATTGATTTTAAAATAAGCATCTTGTGCATCATTCCTTGGGGTGTGTGGGGGGAGGGAATTTCCAATAATAAGAACTGACAAAGTTGTTGATCCCTTTTAATAAACCCAGGAGTATTGCCCCGTGGGTGGTGGAGGGCCACCTGTGATTGCACGATTTATATGATTTTATTGTGTTTGTAAGAGCGTGGATTCCCTATGTAACCTCACATAATGTGTATTGGGAGATGGAAGTACTAGATTTGCCCTCTGCTTGCAATATGTTAACGTGGACTTGTCATATAAATAGTCATAACTGGCAACTCTTCCGGGTCAACCTGGAGTCTCCTGGTGAAGCCCTGCTTCCCTAGATCTCTGGGTCTGTTTCTTGTTTCTCCATAATGAATAGTGGCATTTGACCACACCTCTTCTACACCCATTTTCCCCTCCTCCGCATCCAGTTTTCCCCACTAAAGGATGTCTGTGGCTAGCCCCACCCCCTACATCCAGCCACTCCCCCATAAAATGGAACTCTCTAGGTAGCCTACCCTGGGAATTTGCCGATACGAACATGACATATCATATACCACAATTCAACATATTTAGCTATATTTGTGTTCCTTTTTTGATTCTACACTTAGGAATGCGTTTTTGTATAGTGTACACAAAAAACTATTTTTGGGAAAAAATGTGCACTAATCTAAAACAGTATAGATAATTGTGGGATGGGGTCAAATGCCACTCACGGTCCCATCGTTGTTCTGGGTACATGAGCTGTTGGACTGGGTAAAAGTTAGATGCCCTTCCCCTGAGCGGCTTCATCACTCTATCGATGCTAGCAGTAAATCCTGAATTTCCTTTACTGCATGGTGAAGGTCACTACTGCAGTCAGAGTATAATGAGACTCATAAGCTAGTGTTTCATCTCAGCGTGACGCTGAAAGGATTGCCAAAAAATACCAGTCTTGTCTTAACCTTGTTAGTTCACAGAAGCCAAATCTATCTTGTAGCGTTAAGAGCAGAGGCGTGCTGGTTACTAACGGCCCAGCACAGCAATAAACAGACAATATACCTCCCTCCAACAAGCCCACCATACATCCCAATTTAGCCTATCTACAATACCAACCAGAGCACTCGTTATGATGTTAAACATGTTGATTGCTGCCTCTGTGTTCTGAATACATTACAACAATGCAAAGCATGAGGGCCCTGATTTTGTAAAATTGTCTTAATTTGGCCCTGCAACTTTGTGAATAGAAATCCCAATTTTACTAGTCCTATGTGACTACAATAGATGATTTCCAGGCTCTGTCTCGCAAAACTGTCCTACTTTTGCTGGAAGTGGGGATCATCGGAACCGTCTCGCTCCAGCTATCCAGAGCTCCTCCTTGTGGGATGCGGGGAGGAGGTCCCGCTGACGTCTGTGGACACACAGCATTTTTGGAGGGGAGTGGGTCCATGTGGGCCCATGATCCAGATAGGATCATGGCCCTGTTAGAGTGAAATAAATGTACCATGTGAAATAGACAGCTCCCCCGTGGCATCCCTGTGACTACGTGCCTGGATATGATGTCATATCCTTATGTTCTGGTTCAATACATCAATAGATGGAAAGGTAAGTCCTTCCCTTGACCTTGCCTCTGGCCAAGCCCCCACTTGATTGTAACTACGCCCCAATAAAGATGTCCCATAGGAGATGCTGCTGTATCTTCCTTTGATGTATTAGGAGTTTTTAGCTTATTTCCCTGTTTATAATTTAAGTTGTATACAATAACTAGCATTGTTTAAATGTTCTAAATGCTAACAAACTGCCCCCTTATTTATGCTTTCTCACTAAGGTATCAAGCCCAACACAAAACTATTCATGCTCCATATTGTCTTCAATCAGATTTTAATGAACATCATTCTAATTAAACCAGCAGTAGAGAAATTGTAAGCAGAACAAAATGTTTTCTGAAAAATAATTGTGGGTTACCTTTCAAGAACTTCTTGTGAACACAGAGCAAAGCAGCTCCAAATCGTTTTTTTGCCCTGATTTTTTTTTTTACATGAACATGCTCGCTCCCAGCCCATTAAAATAATAATTTCAAGCTTGAGCAAATCTCCTTGTGTTGTGTTTCTACCCTGATGTCATGGGAATCCCAGACAGTATGCTTGTCTGATGTCTGTCGAAAAGTGATTTGACATCCAGAAGAAGCTGTATCACAAACATTCATTATCTTGTAATTTAAGCACACGCTTTATAATTAATTAACATGACCAAGAAATGACAAAAAGGAAAAGGTTCCACATCTTTATCGTGGAGCAGAACAGTGGTGGGATCAGGAAGAACAACTGGCAGTCAACATGTTAGAAGATTATTTGTCTTATGCTAGAATCACAGCAAGAAAATGTGCTGAGATCATAGCATCTTCTCAATTAAAAGGTACAAGAAGATTATCTAATGGAGACTAATCGCCTGATTAATCCAGTTGTGCTGTTACCAAATAATGCATATTTGATAGATAGACCAAGTAAACCCCAAACAGTGGGTCATACCATTTTTACTGGACTGATCAGCCAGTTAATTTAATAGTTGAAATTATGGGTCTAATGAATGAACCAATTTAGTATATTCTTTGGAAAAATAATTTGATTTATGTGCTGAGCGCCCTGACCGTATCTGGGAACTTCTTAGACTATGCTAACCCGCTCTTCCTCTATTGGGGGAGTGGGTTTGTAAAGGGACAGGGACATCAGCATGTATGGTTGAAGCTAGTTCCAGACACCATTTAGTGAGTAGAGTGGGTGCGACCAAACACTGCTCCATTGCCCAGAGGAAAAAGAACCCCCCTAAGAGACCCTGGGAAGCAGGGCTTCACCTGGAGACTCTGGGTCAAACCTTAATACCCTTAGTGGGTACTAGCCCTAAGTGGAGCATGGAAACCTAAGTGGTGGAAAAGGACCAAATCTGCTTGTTTTAAATGGCAGCGGCTTCTATTGTATGACTACCGGTTTGACATAATCATAGGCCAAGTCAGTTCATTAGTATAGATTAATTAAAAAATGCACCAGGATGAAATCAATCAGCATGAGCAAGTCTACGTTGGAGTTGCACTTAGGCGCTTGCTAACAGTCTTGGAACTCGTCCAATAACTCCTCAAAGCCTGAATTTGGGGCCAAACCTCCAAACCTTATGTGTTCCATACATGAAAACATCACCGCACAAATTCCATTGAAAGGGTCCAGGGTCCAGTTACAGCAATAGGTGACTTGAGCCAAATGTGTATCCTATTTATTATTTAAAAATATATATATATATATATTTAAAAGGCATATAACGGTTATCGGGTAACTTATTTTTTGCTTGCTAGTAAAAAATCACATTGATCTGAAACAAGACAGATTTGTTCCCCAGAGACATTTGCTTTCTATGTTGTTTAATGTTGTAGAAGATTCAATAAATCAGGTTTTACTGGGGCAACAAAAAAGAAAGATCACAAGCACTAAAGAATGGTGTAAAACTTCATTTTTAATACATTTAGAACCCTTTGTGACTGATGCAGCACTGCTGCGGAATTAAGATGATTAATAAAACAAATTTAAGGTATGATCTCATTCTTTAATGCAGACACAGATCTCAAACTGACAGTAGCGAGTAACAATACCGGCATAGATTTTAATACTTCACTTCAAGAGTAATTGGTGGCAATTACAATTCTATACTATAGATGTTTATAAAAGCTTTTACGTTTTTTACAGCTTTATGCATAACATGAGGATTTGTACATAAAATTGTAAAATATTGTACTGCAAGCTACTTGTTTATGTATGAACATTAAATACATCCAAACCCACATATACCCATACGTAGCAAGCTGTCTGAGCTCCAGGGAAAGAGGGGCATCAGAGGAGGTGCATGGGGGGATTAAGGGCCCAGACAGGGATGCTTTCGGGGTTATTTTAATGTATATAAGTATCTGCAGGTTCCTGTAGCTGCTTTATTATGTTTTAGCTTCTTTTTTCATAGATGTATTCGCTAATGAACATTTCACCGCCACTTTGTATTATGAAGTACCTACCCCAATGGTGTTCTTCTGCATGAAGGGTTGAGTTGGAGGCACATGAATGTATATTTAAATCAATGCGATGGCCATGTTAGAAACTGATCTCCATGACAAAGCCTTTGAATATCAATTTTTGTTCATCACAATTTACCCCTGGAAGTAACTTTCAAGAAGTCGCCCCCCCCCCCAATTAGTTATGTACATTACAAGCCAGCTCAGACCATATTGCAGGAAAAAAACTCTTAGTGGTTTGTTTAAATCCCCTTTTTAGTGAATAGCACCTCTTAGTGTATTGCTCATGTGATATTACATTTTGATTAGTAGCAATTTGTATAAAGGCAGAATGGGGGGGGGTATTTTAACTAGCATACTGAGGATTTGGAAACTCGGTTTGTTAACCAGGAGGTTGGCATTGACTGTAATAATGGTTATCCAGCAAACACAGAGTATCATAGAATATTCCAGAACCCGCTTGTCCTGTTCATGGTACCTAAAGAGTTAGCAAAAAAAAAAACCATTGCAGAGGAACTGATAGCCCTGATAGTCGTGCTGAGAAAGATCTGCTCGATGATGAGACGGAGCTCACCTACAGCATAAGACACATATCTGCTGATTTAGCTTTTCTGGGCCAGCCAACCATGCAAAGAGGCAGCAGGATTATTAATCTTCCTCTGATAGTCATCACCGAGAGCTTTAAATGAATGACTCTTACAGAACAGCCCATGTTAGCATCCCAGCATAATGCAATCCGTTTGCCATGCAGCCTGTGTGAAGGAGTTAATGATCATGCTGTCTCGATGCATTGGGGCATTAGACAGTAGGTGGCATGTCAATGTCTACTTACACGTGGCTTCCCAGCACATTCACGCAGTTCATGGTATGTACAGAATAGCATGGTAAGTATAGGGATCTGATCGGTGTGAGTGTCTAATACAAAGATACAGAAAATACCTGTTAGCATGGAGGTATCCAACCCTGCCGCCCCTCCATTGCCGAAAGGAAGACCTCTTTTAGGAAAAGCCTCTTTTATCTTTGTATTATGCATTTTTTCACATTCTTCTTGAAAAAGTGTGGTTGAAAGTTTGTATCATGTATTCCGTCTTTAACAATGTCAGGAACACAGCCACACTGTATATACATTTATTTACATTGATATATATTTAAATAAACGATATCCCGCTATCATGTTACAATAAACTATTTTGTAGCATATATGTACCCATATTATTACAATTATGTATATAGTATTTTTTTTTTCTTTTCCGTGCCTTGAAAGATGTACAAATAAGTTAAATGTGCATTTGTGATTTACAAATCAGTTTAGTTGTAGGGGTAAATGCGCAAATGGATTTTTCCAGCGCACCACCAGGAAAAAAAAAAACCCCAGCAGGTTTAAACTAAATTCTGGTCTTTTACCTGCATTATCACAGTATGGGGGCTGCATAAGCCGGTCATGATTTCAAATGTAAGTCTATAGATTGAAATGTAATTAGGTGCAAGATTCAATTATGCGCCCTTTCGTGTGACTTAGAGTCTACCTGAGTGGTAGCAAGCAATTTTCACCATGCATGCTGTTTAATAGCGCCGTTGGTATTGATTCGCTGAAGGCAACATCGTTACGAGCTCGTCAGCATTCTGGGGGTAAAAACTAATAATGTTGATCATATTAAAAATGACGTTTCTGAGCTGGTCAAAAGGTCATGTTTTAATTAGTTGTAAATAATCAAATTTCCATTGACTTTTTTTTTTATGGATTAATGACCCCACCGATGGAAATAGAATCCGATTTTTATTGGATATTATTACTCATTTAAGCAGAATTGTTAATTTATTTTTTGACGCGAAGAGAGTGATGCTGTTGAGTGACTTTTAGAGGGGAGAAGACAGAAAAGGCTGACATTTCATTTTTAGCGGGTAATAAGTCTTCCTGGGAAGCTAGAATCACGTTGCTATTATCTGGTTCCTCGCTTGGCATACTGCATCAGCCAACATTACAGATGACCAAAGTATAACCAATTTGTTTTATGTGATGTTGAATTGACAAGTAACTTCTTTTCAGGAGCAGTGTTTTTTCTCTAGACCTGAATATGGCTACAGGTACCCGGTCAACACAAGTACCCCGTTCACTACACAATTTGGGGTAATTTTAATGAAAAGGGGCATCTGGGAATAGAATAACAAACCGTGTTACTGTCATGAGGAAAGTTTGCCAAGAAGACTGCTGAGGTCATTTTTGACATGTGATAAATAAACAGGGATACCCGCACCCTTGGGAGCAGATTGCCACCTTGATACAGAAATAGCTGCTGTGTTTAAGTACGTAGAAAGGACTGGCTGTAGTGGGTTTCTCGTCATGTCTGGGAATCTCTGAAAAGTGTTTTGTCTTTAGAACATTTATATATATATATATATATATATATATATATATATATATATATATATATATAGATATACCGTATATTATAACGCAATAACGTACTTGGCCTATAATGGTTTCCATTGACTTGTTTCTCATTCGTTCCTATACCTCTTACTATTTGCCCTGGTAGAACTGGGGAATTGTGTGCCGTCTTATATGAAAAAAGTGCATTAAAGGTATGTGAAAATGTTGAGAACCGTTTATAAACCAAACGTGTAACAGGAGAAGTCCTATCAGCTTAGGAAATAGAGGAGTCAATTCTATGTATTGCTATATTGAATACTGGAATGGTACTGGAACAACTATGTACTTATATGCACTATATATATATATATATATATATATATATATATGTACACACTTGTTAAACATTTCTGATCATGAGTTATTAATATATTTGTGTATTTTTACTTCCTTATATTCTGCACTTTAGTATAAAAAAAAAATTCTCATAATTCTCATATCTTCTAAAGTTTTGTTAAAAGATGCAAACACCCACTCCCTGGTATTTTTAGTTTTAATTATTTTCTGCCAGAGATGATAGGAGTGTGTGATTAGCCTGTCTCACACAGCTTAACGGCACACTGGGAAAAAAATAAGTTATATACAGTACTGGAAGAAAGTTTCTTTATTTATTTTTTTAAGAACAAGTGTGTCCTACCTTTTGATTAAAAAGATACTAAGAATAACAGGAAGGCGGTCAGGTACATCTTTCTCGATTATCCTTGATATTATATGTATGCAGTCAAATTCTTTTAAGGTTTCCGTTATTAAGCCTTCTGTATTTGTCTATGGATGTGAGTATATATATATATATATATATATATATATATATATATATATATATATGTACAAATAGTATTGCTTTCTGTTAATTTGGGAATAAGGAAGCCATGACTAAATTATGCTAATTATTAATTGGATTTTTATCAAGCCCAGACATATGAGGTTACATTGCGGCACGGTTGTTTTTGAAGGAAAAGTTGACTGCAGCCAAGATAAAAATGCACAGAATCCCAGAGATACAGATCATCAAAATCAAACTAATGATTAAAGTGAGACTGAAGCGCTATCTGAACAGCTCAGGATGTAAAAGTCCTTTCGTATGTCAGCGGCGCTAAGCCGTAATAAAACGATGCACAGATACTGCTGCTTAGTTAACGACAGTCCTTCCTTCATAGGGACCTTAGTGCTTTGTAGTCATAAACTTATAAGTAATGTTTATGGAGTGAAAAAGAGAGAGGTTCTCCCCAAAATGTACCTACAGCTGTTCATGGTATTAATAAACAAAGTTTTAGAAGTGCCGAGGGACACGTTGACCATAAGGCCGTATAGTCACAAGCCTTTAGTCTCTGGATAGCTTTAGTCACTTCTAAGAGATAAAATGAGAACTCTCCGACGTGTACTCAGTTCATCCTGCCCTTTATACAGCTTCCACCATCATTAAATGGATTTATTTACATAATCTTTAGCTTCAGCTTTTTTGTTTTTTTGTGTAACTGTTTTGGACATAAAGCATAGAATTTGATGGCATAAAGGAACAATTCACTCCGTCTGCCCACTATTCCTGTTGTAAAGACTTAAAACTTAGTTGCTCCTTGGTCTTGTCTTAAATTCAGAATAGCCTTATGGCCCGTCAAGGCATGTTTGAATTCCCTCACTGTATTAATCTCTACCCATTCTCTAGGGGGTCTGTTTCACCCATCTACCACCCTCTCAAGGAAGTAAAACTTCCTTACATTAAAGGGACACTCCAGGCGTTACATGCACTCCAGTCCCCCCGCCAATGTATTTCTGTTAAATCCCCATATATGTTTTTACCCTTTTCAACTCGTGAATGCGAACAAGATTCCCACCACATGGCTAGTCAGTGTCAAACCATGATGGAGATGGGGAGCTGCAGCTTCTCCCTAGGTTACTTTTTAAAATGTTTTCAAAGAATGCATGTTAAGGTACTCAAACTACTTTAGTTTTATTCTGCAATCATCTGAATTTTACCTCAAAGTATTGGAATTTTTATCTGAAGAAAAGACCTCTGAGGTTCCGAAGCCTATATGATTCTCTGTATTGAGCAGCTTTGAAACTACTTGAAGTACTGAAATACAATTCACATTATGATGAGTGCATGCTCATAGAACGGATTTGTAGACTGTATGGAATGTTATTGCAGCTTTTGCGTCTGAAAATGGTTAGTAAGAAGAACCCTTAAATATCTAAAAATTTATGTCTTTCCTTTGTTCATGGTGACTGTTCATGAATAAGCAGACTAGAATTGATGTTGGTTTTAACATTGGCCAAAAGATGTAACTTAATATTTCATATTTAAAAGTCATTAGATATCATCCCCAGTGTTCTATGCAAAGATTTTTTTCTCCCCACATCTTTGATAAATCATTAATTAACAAAAAAGCACCTAGGCAAATTTTGGGAAGAAGCCAGCTTAAGAATTATAAAGTACTTGATCAATTTGGAAGTTGTTCTCATGGCAGAAGAGAGAAGTGCTCTTCATATCTGATATCTGGAGTGATTAATTTTTATGCATGTACACATTTAGATTCCAATTAATAGTGTCTTGTTAAATTGTTTTATGTAACCCATTCACTGCTGATCCTATTGGCCATAGAAGGAAGGAAGCAGCCTGCCAACGAAACTCATACCCTAGAGAAGAGATTGGTCTGTTTTCAATGTAGCAAGTTGGCGTGGGAATATCCTTTGGATAAATATCACCTCCCTAGAGTTGTCTGTCTTCTGCCCAGTGAATCTGGTCCACACCCCATCTGGGAAGAGTTACCAATGTTCGGTACATGATACCATTCATTCATTCACTCATTCAGTCATTCATTCATACAGGTCATCTACTTATGGTATTAAGGTATTATGCAATTTATTGTTGGTGAGAATGTGTTAGTGTTGAAGGACTACTTAGAAGCCTACAGGAGGGCCTCCTATGGATCAGGTAAGGTGCTGAGATGTGAGGTTAAGGGGCTGAAGAGATGGATGCTGCCCTCTGACTGGGGTTCTCATGTCGCACTTGTCAGCTAGAGGAATATTCAAAGTGTCCTGTACGACATATATCAGGTCCCCAAAAGTGCACGATACGGTGTTTGTGCATTCAGCAATCTTTTTCAGTGCTCACAGAATGGCTTCAGTCCAATAAGGCTGATATGCTTCAGTGAAACTTGAATGTACATCCTGTGGCCCTGCACATAGCAATAATATATTAGCTTATATAAGTACGGCCACCAACATATTTTAAGAGTCTTAATTTCAAGGGCAGCTAAATGCTAAGTTTGGCAAAACCCCCATGCATAGAAAAACATTGGTTTCCATGGAATATCTGCTGATTTGCTCCAAATGCAGGGAATGTAGCTGGAAGCTTAAGTGCGCTGGCTTTTTGGAGCGGTCCACATCAAAAGGAGCACTACCCCCAGAGCCGGCCTTAGGTGTTCTGGCGCCCTGTGCGGACTACTCCTCTGGCGCCCCCCCATCCCAAAAAAAGAAAGGAATAAAAACTTGTAACAAAACCCCAATCACTATATACTACGCCAAACATTGATGTGGTGTAGGCCTACCACTTCACTGTCTGGCTTAGTAGTAGGGATGCACCGAAACGATTTCTGGACTGAAACCGAAAGTGCAGCATTTACCTGGCCAAAACCGAATATGACCCCCCCACACCATAAAGAAATCTAACACTTTTATTTAAAGTAAGTAACACACCAAAATAGGACAAAACAATTAAATAACAATATTATATATATATATATATATATATATATAATTAACAGCAATCACATTCCTATCATGCCCAGGCATACCCAGATTCCAGGATGTACTCGCAGACTTGGCATGATAGGAGTATGATTGCCCTATCTACCCCTTCTCACTCCCTTCTCCCTATCTACCCCCTTTCCCCTGCCTCACTCCCTTCTCCCTATCTACCCCCTCCTAACTATCTACCCTTTCCCTCTTTGAAGTTCACTTACCTTTCAGGAGTCCTGCGGTGGGGGTGCAAGACCTCTGCCTCCCAGCTCTGCCACTGTATGGAACAGTATAGAGTGATGGGAGTTATGATGTACTTTTAGAGCATAATTAGAACATGAAAAAGACATTGGAAATGGTACAGCATAACACCCATCACTCTCACACACTTACCAATCCACACATATACTAATCCACACATATACCAATCCACACATACACCAATCCACACGTATACCAATCCACACACATACCAATCCACACGTATACCAACCCACACGTATACCAATCCACACGTATACCAATCCACACGTATACCAATCCACACGTATACCAACCCACACGTATACCAATCCACACATATACACTAATCCACACATATATACCAATCCACACATACTAATCCACACACATACCAATCCACACATATACAAATCCACACATATATACCAATTCACACATATATACCAATCCACACATATATACCAATCCACACACACATATATACCAATCCACACATATATACCAATCCACACACATATATACCAATCCACACACATATATACCAATCCACACATATACTCATGCACACATATACCAATCCACCCATACTAATCCACACATACCAATCCACTCTCACTGAATGCTTTCCTACCTTTCCTCTTTTCTCCTTACAGCTTATTTTCCTCCTCTTCGCTCCTCTTCTTCAGTTCTTCTGTCCTCTCTGTCTTCTTCCGGGTCAGAGGGCACGGACAGCTGTGGGCGCGGCTTCAGTGCTGTGCGCCGGGATCTCACAACAAACCCTGGCGCACAGAAGCTGTTGCCGCGCGGATCACAAGGGAGCGATATCGGAGGTCTTTAACAGACCTCCGGCTCCCTTGAGCGATTTTAAGCCGGGTTCAAGGGAGATCCTTGAACCGGCTTAAAATCACTCAAGGGAGCCGGAGGTCTGTTAAAGACCTCCGATACCGCTCCCTTGTGAGCCTGCTCCTCCAGCGGCGGACATTACTGTCCGTCTCTGGAGGGGTGCCGGGTGCCCCCCTGATGACCTGGAGGGGTGCGGACCGCCCCCCCCCTGCTGGGTACGCTGCTGGCGGCGGCGGACCCCGCGGCGGCGCCCCCTGGAGTGTGGCGCCCTGTGCGGTCGCACAGGTCGCACACCCCAAAGGCCGGCCCTGACTACCCCCACCCCTAACCCCCAATTAAATAAAATACAAATTGTAGTCCATTTTTCATGGGCCCCAAAACATCTTAATGCATACAGATGCTACTCGCTTACACTTCTGTATCACGTTCTTCGCTGCCTGCTTGTGCTGAAGCTGGAAATATCTATTAGTTTAAGCATTGCTGCAAACGCCTCGAGACTGCACTAGTAAAGAAAATACGCATTCCACTATTTTGCTGTGTATGAACCTTTCCAATGTATCCCAAAAATCCTATATACAATGATATCTATGGTAAAATCTAGAAGCATTCCAGATTTGTATCTTCTCTTTTTAAATCCGCTTTCTATGTGAAGTAGAACATGGCAGACCAGCTCAATGTCGATGGAGCATTAAATCGACAGAACGCTAACTCGGCAGAGCTGTACAGCAAAGCATCATCCTTCAGATGAGAATTATAGTTCGGACACGCATGACAACAACTCAGCCTCGTAAATTTCCCACTATGCAAAAGCTGAATCCTTCTAGAATAGAAATGGTGCACGAAGCTCCACGTTATAGATCGAAAAGAATTCATTCCTTTTTGCCTGCGGTACCAAGACTTTCTATGTCAGGGACAACCCCATCGCTTTTTATAACATTTTTATCCCCCTTTAACTGTCTTTTGTGGTTAAAAAAATGATACGATTAACCCAAAAGGGGTATGTAGCCCACTACAGTTGCAGACCCGTAACCTACCTATCCCAGCTGCTCTGTTGTGTGTTATTTGGTACCTATGTGATCTTTAATATTGCAATCGTAATTGTCTATTGCAAACAAATATCAACGTTAATATTCTTACGCAAGCACAGTGATAAGTTCACTAGAAGTTCACTTATTCATCTTTGCCCTCATGTCATGGACTTTCTGATGGTTCCAAGCACACAGTGTTAAAGGGTCTTTAACAATACATTTTAGCATACTTCAAGCCATACATTAAAGCTACATACATTTTCATCAGGGTCACGGTTTTGGATATTTGCTTTCAAATAAAAGACTTTTACATCAGTAAATTCAAGTTCAGTGGCGATAAGTGGCAAAATGCAAAAAGCTAATTGTCCTGCTCCCGCCAAAGAATATTCAAACCAACTTTGGATTTATTACACTGTGAATAGTTTGTTGAAATACAGAACGGTGATACTGAATTATGTTTTAATTATCGCTGAATTATCCAACACACTATTTAATTAATTAAATACTTATATGAAAGTCAATATTAAGGCTGGTTTCATCCCTAATATCACAATTTCTTTATGAACAGATGTTTTCTGTGTGTTCAACCCCCCACTTATTGAATGGGTATAATCAGCCTAAGCAAGCGGGTAGTCTCACAAGTATTCGGTATATGGGGAAATAAGATTCGGTATACGGGGAAATAAAGTCGTAGGAGCGCGCGGTGTTACAAGCTTTGGACCTTCATATCTTGAGCGCGAAGAGCATGAGGTGTATTGTCACTTATCTGGTTTCTGTGTCCTTCAGACAGAGAGAGATTAAAAAGCAGCTCCCTTGAAATTCTCGAGAACACAGGATTTAATTTAACAGAATCCATTGGATCGAAAGCGTTCACATCTATTTATTTATATTTCTATATCTGATTTGTAAATCAGAAACAAATAGCCTTATCATTTTATCCTCCGTTTCTATAAAATGAATGTAAAATTACAACATTTTAACTACAGCTATTTTTATTTCTGTTAACCTATACAGGTAGGCTATGTATTTTACATATACTGCTGGTGTATGGCCCAATCCAGTATTGCTGAATGGGTTAAATTAACAATGGCGGTCTCTCTCTATTGAGTTGTGAAAAGCAATTGGCCGGTAAATCACTGGCTCGTGTCAATCAAGTATTCTTCAAGGGTAGCCATTCCATTGTTACGCTCCCTGCGAGTTTTAAAATAGACGCATTTAGTTATTGACACGTTTAAAGTCGATGCTCTCAGACAAGTGCCACTCAGCCGAGATGGCGAAAAGAGGAGTCAGGCTGTCATTCAAGAGCAGAGTGTTTTGTCTGCGAGCCTTCAATTCAGAGAGACTCTTGCTGGAGTATTTCAGGGAACCCTTAACGTATAGTGTTCGCCACAACTAGTCCCCAGTTGTGAATTTTTAATTATACCAGATCATTTTCAGTAAATGGGACTTTGGGCTCAATTAGTGCTGTCAGATCCAATTTTTCACTCACTTGCTATTGAGCTCCATTCTGTGTTGTTTGCAGTAATTGCCAGATCCACAGGACGGTGAGACCCGCGTAAGATTAATGTCTGCAGCATTTCCTCTTCCCCTGCCTTGTCTGTAGCAAAGTAATAGCGACACTTAATCCTCGTGAAATTAGGAAGCTGTGAAAAAAAAAAAAACCTGTAAAGGTCTACGCGTCCAAAAATATTTTCTTTAATGTGACTCTGCTGATTAACATGAAATAAAGGTTTCTAGGTAATTGATCAGCGCTAAATATTTTACATATTCAGAGACAGAGCAGATGGCCCGCTCGGTCTTAAAAAAAGGGGAGTCAAATAAAACGTCTGTTTTAAGATTGCCGTTCTGGGGTTTATTCATAAACTGTGAGTAGAGGTCAAACATTTAATTTGACTAATTTACGTATAAAATATGGAGGGCTATCCCCAGCAAGCTTTTCCTGCAAAAAGGTCCGAGTTGTATAATGCATGGAATTTGAAGATTCCACTATATATAAGCATACCTAGGAAGTCTCCGGGTGAAGCGCCGCTTCTCTGAGTCGCAGCGCGGAATCTCTGCATCGCATCATTTAGGCACGCCCACTCCCCACCCATTTCCCCGCCCACCCCAATACAATTTTAAAGAACTCTGGGCTATCCCCGCCCACCTACATCATCAATCCCTAGGAGCCGGAGCCTAGACGTTCACAGGTATTTATATACATCTAAAAATTCATATTTAAACCCCAAAACAGTGGGTGTGAGATATGGCCTATGTAGTTCAAACAAACTGGCACCTGTTTTCCCTTGATAGTTCTAATTGCAAAGAATTAGGATGTTTTTTGTATGTTTGTATACTTCATTCTACATACTTTTAAAATCTGAATGTTGTTATTTTATCTACAAGTATCTTGATTTCCTAGGAGCCACTTACATCGCTCAGTATGTTATATGATAGACTCCTATGTCCTTCTAGTCATCTTGTGCAGCTAAAGACCGGAAAGTAAGCAGATTAATTTCCAGGTTTTTTTTTTTATAGATCTCCTGTTACAATTCCTGAAAACCCAATTCATTGAGCATTTCAGCCTGGCCTGTGTATGTCAAGCGTTCCGCGGCACCGAGATAAGTTAAAATGAAAGCAATTTCTAAATGCGCTCCTTGTCCGTCCCTGGTATATTGCTTTTTCTGGTCCCCTTCTCCCTATATTCTCTTGTTTACAGTGCCTGTAGAGGAATTCATTTGAGTTGAAGGGTTGTTAATAGCTCACCAATTTGAATCCATCTCCCGGGAGCTTTCTCTCCTAACTGATCAAATAGCCACCTTCCAAGATGCTTTAAAAATGACCTTGAAACCAGAATGCAAAGGTATTAAAGACAGTATTTGGTGGGAATTGGCTGACAATTCCAGAGTAAGGATTACAGGAATCCTCCGTTCTCAGTTACATTAATCAGACCCACGTAACCAGGACCATCATCTGGAATTTCCTTATCGATATACCTTTGCTAGTTTATGGCCGGGTGGACTGGCTTGTCGTTCATTGACCCATTTATTTGTCTTTGTGTTTCGTTTTGAGTGGGAAAGGATACAGTTTCCTACAAAAGTTGAAATGCTATAGAATGTACATGAACAAAATCTGAATCTGCCCATAGTATTTGGGCTAATGCCTTTGTATTCATCACATACGCTGTGTTCTATTATCGTAAATAACAATGTTAGGCCTTCAAGATACACTGATTTTCTTGAGTCCTGGATGGGCTACACCCTCTAGAATGAGCATTCATAGTTATGATCTTCTTATACGCAGATAGAAAAAGTGGACTTCAGTAGAGGAAAGAGAGACACATAGATTTGGGGGTATGGGGACCCCAATAACTTATATAGTAGTGCATACCTCCAAATATTTCAGGCATCCAAATTGTGGCACCTTTGGTGTAAGTGGCTATAAGTGGGCCATGGCACCCGCTTTACCTCTTGTGAGGTAGTAAAGTTGAATGCCAGGACATGATGTCATATCCCAGCACAAAGCTCACTGGGCAAGTTAGGGAAGATCAAAGGATCTCTTCAACTGGCCCACTACCCCCAATGCCTGAAAATTTGGACTGTCCTATGGAAAACAGGACACTTGAGGTGTATGGTAGTACATCCGCTTCTTCGCTTTAATACTAATGGACCTCGATACCGTATCCCCTGTATATATGTAGACTAAGCAAAGGGTTTCACTGAATCTTACATCTCCATTTGTTATGTGATATGTGGTGTTGATTACTTAAATCTATTCTGATTTCTGTGGCTTTTTTGCATGTAATTCTCTCCATTTTAAAATTAAATTCATGCTGGCGATGAAATAAGTCCATGAAATAAGTCAAATTCCAATAGAAACTTATCTCTAAGCCAAAAATACGCCCGTGCAGTCTGTTGGTGTGAAAATGAGATATCATAGCATATGTCTTCATTTTTAAACATTAACATTCCTTTGAAGAAGAGCTTCTTCTCGTCACCAGACCTTTCTCAAGAAAATGGTTCAACAGAATGATTATCAATTATGCGACATGCCACCCGGAGCCATTTGGTAATATAAGTCTATTTATTTTATTTTTATTTATTTATTTTTTTACCTTAATGTGACTTGTTGCTGCTCAATTACTGTCAGCTGAAGAATGAACAATTGCTAGGCTTAGTCTAATTGCAGTTAATTAACCAAACACTTACCATGTCATGTAATTGACACAAATCTGAGGTTTTTCGGACCAAAAATAATCTTTTTTTATATCAAAGTAGTTTTTTTGTTAAAGGAAAATCATTGTGTTGCCCACACGTTGATTATGGCTCATTAAATGATAGAATTGGTTATTGTGAGCATATCAGCTACTTAAACAAAACACGTCAATAATGCACTGACGGTGAAAATATTAGCATATCAGGGTGCGTGTGCAGTATGGTTGGTCTTATTGCACGATATGTGACTGTTTAAGGATTTCCACTGCGAAAGGGTAATGCCAAAAAGATGAAAAGTGATATCACAGTAGCAGCCAATATAATTATTCTGCTAACTGGGCCTTTCCATTGGTTGCTATGTTGCTAAGGCTATTTCCAAACTAACTTTTTATATGTAACCCCCATCAATTCTTTCAAGTTATATTTTAGAGAAGAGTTGGAAGCACCAGCAACAAGGCCAGATTAAGGCACCTGAGGGCTTGCCGGGGTACTCATACCTGGGAACTTTATGGCTCCGGCTATCCGTAGCCCGCCCTTGCGGGATGCTGGTAAGGGGTCCTGCTGGCGTTACATGCGGTCCCGCTGATATCAGTAGACGGTCCCGCAAGGATGAAGACTTTCATGCAACCTTCGTATGCCCCTGACAGCTGTTGAAGAGGCCCACAGGAGCAGATGCAGCGGGCCAACATGGTAACCCTAGGCCTGGGGCAGCTGTCTCCTTTGACCATTCCTAAAGACACCATTGGCTGAATGGGATGAATTATTTAACTCTTCACTACAATAATGGGAAAAAAAGACATTAATATAGTAGCTCAGGGCACGGTTTCATCCTCAACACCAAATAGAGCATGGCAAGCTCAGGCTGACGGGAGTTGTAATCCACTGGCCTTCCAGCTTGGATTGAGCGAATACGATAGATGTTGTGTAGGGCACTTGAGGATTCCAGCGTGTTGCTTTGTGTTTTTTTTTTACATAGTGATAAAAACGTGATATGGTCAGCGGTGACTTATATTATGCATTATGCGTGTGGAAATATGTAGGATTGATGATTGGCCGCTGACTTTCAGAAGCCAAACTCTTAGCAGGAAATATGAAAAGCAATCCCAGGCCAATATTTCAAGAGAGGTTTTCTTTTGCTTTGGAATATTTGTCCCGCGGTGCCAAGTAATCCACAATTCATCATAACAACTGCATAAACAAAGAATGTCAATAGATTCTGATCTGTGAAGCATATTATCTGCTCCAGTGTAACAAATCAAATCTAAGTCATTATGGCTTGATTGCAGCATTTCAAACCTCGCAGTACCCACACACTAATTCGCGTGCTGTAAAGTTAATTTAATGGAGCTACAATTTTCTGGGAAGGAAACTCCAATGCATTCGGAATAAGGGTCTGGTAATTCATAGACTGCAGTGCCCTTTGTCGTGTTCCGTGAGAGGAGAAGAATACGTTGATCGCATTCTCCCTTTTCCCGGAGATGTATTTAGGTTGACTGGATTGCTCTATTAACTAGGGACATTTTTATAGAAAAAGTACTATCATGGGGACTGATTTTAATGCAGCTCTGTAGTATACATTTTCTACAAGCATCAGCAATTAAAGGAGCAATATCATCGTATCTACATTGCATGATAATCATTGTGTGTAAGTTTGGAAACATAGCAGGTCCGGACTAGCCTTCTGGCACACCGGGCAAATGCCTGGTGGACAGCTGGCTGCCGGCGCTCGATATTCACCTGATTTGCCACTCCAGAGGCAGATCTAGTGCAGCTGCTGGATATGCCCAGCTACACGCTATATGATTAAGAAACATAGTGTGCAGCCTATGGATAAGAAAAAAAACGTAGCGTGCAGCCGCACACATCCAGCCATCGCCCGCACCCACGCCATCAGGCGGCCACTGGACTGAAAGTGCCAAGGATGTCTTGTGATCATAAACATGATACATAATATAAATATCACCGATGTATGTTTATTATCAATTCTACCGCCAAGACGTTTAGTGAATTTGTTCACGGTGTAAAGAACCGCTGGAGGACATTGGGTAAGACTGCAGGTCAGAGGACTCTTAATTTACATATAAAGAGTTCAGACTATCCGGAGTTAAGCCTCTGTCATCATAGATGACTTGTTTCAGTTAAAGAGACTCTGTTGTTTTCGCAGATCTTTCAGGGGTGTCAAACGCTAGCTCTCCAGGGCCGCAGTCACACAATGTTTTCGGGATAACGCTTGCCACGCTTCCAATGTTGATAGTTCCATTACACGTTAATTAAAAAAAAAATCCATCAACTCTGGCACAATTTCATCCCTCGAGCCTTGAACTTGACACCTCGGATGTAGAACATAAAAACTAATTATAAGTTATTTCATCAGAACTGCAAACGAATGTGTAGATTTAACTTTTGTTGGCTTCACCCCATTTGTGACATCATCAGGTGTTGCCGTAGGCAAATACCCCATTTCGGATAGTAATATCAGGAGCCAGAACAGACCAGTACATATCACCAGTATTAGACTGCGATGTAAAATGAGCTCTGGCGCTTTCAGGCATGTGGCATGTACTGGATTTATGTAAATGCCTTCCATCCTTCATCTATATAGAGAAAGATAAAACTATGATTTTTTTTTGGTAACAGAGTTTCTTAATTGATAATTAAAACTTGGCACGTGTATAGAGCTGTTGTGCAGAACACATTATTTTTAGCATTAAGTATGGTTGTAAAGCGCGGTTACAAGATAGGAGTATTTAGGCGGATAATTTGTGTGCAGGACAATGGTTTCTTATAGCACAATTATCTATGCTTCTATTTTTACTTGTAAATAATATATTTTTGTAAACAGCAGTCCTAAATAGATCAAGTCAGATATTCAGAGGGCTTTATCCATTTGTCTATCCTTTGTATGTTTAATGGCATGTGCCCAGGCAGCACAGCGATCCAAAGATCACCGTAAATGAATACATTGTTGGCCTCTCGATTGTCAAAAAGGAGACATTAAATTACATGAGAAGCTATTGTGCAGCCACGGAAAGTCTCTTTTGAAAGCGTGGCCTTACTGTGTTAATCATATGCATACAAAACAATAATAAAACTGATGATATCTCCCCGAGGCTTTTAAAGGTCAGTCAGCATTGTCACTGTTCAGAAAAGAAGTCAGCTGTCGCCGTAATTGAAAGGGGCAGAGGGATAGAGGACAAAAGGAGTTCAAAAGAAATGCCAGGGAACTTGAGGGCCGGGTTCCACTTGTCTCCAAATGAGCTTTTTCTGTAGCCGCAATTGATTCTGTAGAGAATACTAATAGGACTGTATGTAGCATCAAATCGTTTATTGGCCTAATTGCTACATTTGAATCTTTTTATGTAATCTGTTGCTTTGTGAATATATTACTCTGGATTACACCAGGGGTCATCTGATTCTCTTGATTTATTTTTTTTTGCAAATACACTTTTAAATAGCCGCCTGTCCTAAGTTGCCATTGGAGATTGCCTGATCTGTAAAACATTAAAATATTCCCTTTGAAGTTTGCATAAAGTAGACCTGTGTGTTATGCGTCATCTGATGTATTTATCATATTAACCTATAACCGTTATGTTTTGTTGTACATTATTAGACAGATTTGTTTTTAAGGTCAAGGAACACGAGCTCAGTGTCACGTGGGGCAGATATCCTTGTCCCAAAATAATCTTCTTGCTTCTTACTACTTATTCTAACAGCCCAATTCAATCACCTTCCACAAAAAGCAGGGGGCACGTTGGTGGGTTGATCCATGATCTCCCCAAACGACCCTGCACCTCCAGCGGCGGGCACTCCATGCGCACACTACAGGGGGGGACATTACTTTGATCGGTTTTATCATTTCCATTATCTGTTATGTATAATACAGGTACATTCTCCAATCACCGTTTTTATAAGTTTATTTATATAATCATGCATTTTGCTAACAGTTCTCTTTTAATAAGAATACCTTGTCTTGTGAATCCTCCATGCAGAGCACCACATTGATAGATGGCCTCACCAAACCACCATGATGAAATGAAAAAGGGGTGCCAGGAGGAGGAAAGAGCACCTTAATAAATAAGAAAAAAAGTCTACACCTTTATCTTTCATCAGTTTTTGACAGTCCTATTTGTAGAGTGGGTTGAATTATGGACTGTTCATGTTCATATAATCCCTCTGCTTCCACTAGGTCATTATACATTATCCATCAATGTGTATATAAGAATCTCATTATATATCGGGTTACCTACAGGGTGACTAGAGGTCACTCAAACAGTCACGCTTCGCTGTATTGTGATCATAATTTAACCCTTTTCCCGTTTCTGCCTTATGGCTAAGCCCCCAGCATTGCGCGCATGTAGTTATTATAGTCCTTAATAACGGTCAGATCGATTTGCCACAAAATCATTTCCTTTCTTACCCCAATCGAGACTGGGCCAGAGGCTCTGCGTACGTCTTCATGAAGTATTTATTGTTGTGGTATGTGATTTGGAATCCAGAGTTATATCTGACAGGCAATAAAACACTTTATATTGTGAAGTCAAACCGAAAGGTAGAGTTCTTGGCTGACAATCTGCAGTTTGGACTTTTCCAAAGAACAAAATATTTCCCGTGTGTCAAAAAAAGTAGAATTTCAGCCGTAATTTACCGCTCCATTTATTGGATTAAGTCTTTCATTCATGAGAGTGTTATTGACTTACTTTCAGAGGATCCAGACGTCTTCTCACGAGTTTTGTGTATTGCTTCTAAGCCTTTGTGAATACATCTTGACGATATGTTACCAGTTTGTAAAACATTGTCACTCACCAGAAGTTTGTTGGCAAAGTGCACCGAGGCATCGGCAAATGCTAAGCACGCCGCTTGTAGTTTACTATCGATAACATATTTGATATTCTGTTCATTTTGACTTCATGGCACTTGACAAGTAAATCCAATTTGTCCCGATTTAGATGACATACCGTTATTATGTAATTCCATTAGGAGGCGCCCGCAGCTGCGGCTAAGGACGCAATCTCGGAAGACAGTAATAGGACATGTGGCTGTAATACTCTGTGGTTGCACAATGTTGATAGGGAGCTTGACCTGTCTCACAGCTATGTTTGCGAGAAATTGACAAAGTCCTTAACACTCTGACTGCTGGATTGCGTCGAAAGGCATTGCTCATTCCTGTGGACCCTGAAAGATCTAATGGTGATTAAATATGAATATATATATAGTAACATTCTGATTATATATAAAGTTTAACATCTCAGAAATATTTACGGTAGCAGTTGTACCCCTCCCCGGTGGGGTAACCGAAATGTTGGGCTCTCACTGCTATCTCTCATTAAGAAGCTCCTCGTTACATATGTTAGATCTATATGGCTATGACTTGGAATATGTCATATGATGTGCGATAACTGATTAATGACTTAATGACTCTTTAGGTCACTGATCATTGATCAGTCTCACCGATCAATACCGAGTGACCTAACCTTATGATCATCCTTATCACTAACGCTGTACAGTAACTGTAGTATTTATTATTATTATTATTTTTCATATAGCCATTCTGTCAGCATTTTCAGTCTTTTCTGCATACAGTAACTGTAACCTAACCCTAACATCTAAGGTATAGAAAAAAACGAATATTATTTCTAGGGGTAAACTAAAAGAGTTAATGGGAAATCACAGTTGAATAAAGACGTAGCATAAGCAAAAAAAAAAAAATTGTGTAAAAACATGTAAAACAGCCTTGCTCCTAAAGGGGTTGAAAACAAATGATGGTTATTGGAGTATTGATGGGTTTTTTTTCATATACTTGTATATAACATTAAATTCTCTAAACTGTGTTGTAAATGTGCTTATTGTATTCTGTCCATAACTAGCAAGTATAAAAAAAAATGTATTCAAACGCTCCCTCCTAACCCCCCCTAAACACGTTCAACCTTCATTAAATGTGTCGTTTGAGATATTTACGACAATATAAAAAAAGACGAATGGCTCAGATTACAACTTGAAGCTGATTGTAACTTGTTTAAAATATTAAGCTTTTATATCCATGCTAAAATTTTCATCTTTGGTACTTGTGAAGGGATAAAGTGACAGATCTCCAGAGCAGTGTGATTGGGGGGGGGGAGCATTTTTTGGTGAAAATAACAGACACCTCTTTGCCATTGTTAAAGCAATTAGTGAGCTGTATATTCCGAGTTATGACTGTGAAATAAGAATTTGTAACACGTTGTTAATTATATTGGAATGTGTTGAATGTGAACTTTAATAATATTCTTTACTGCAGTTTAGCTAAATACTGTTGGAATGATACAAACTGCCCACGGTGTCATTTGGTATAAGTAAATTATTTTAACAGAATGACTTCATAGTTTGTTCTTAATGTATTCTCAGAGTCATTGTTCTGGATGTATTTAGTTTAAAAGTTTACCTAGGGGAAGCTGAGGTCAATGTGGCACAACTAGCATTATCTAATCCATTTGATGTTTCGTCCATCTCCCTCAAAGCACCCTTAAATAGGCTGAAATCTGAAATAATTCTGAAAAGTATGCTAAACATCATATATGTGAGTGGCTGCCACAACTCAAACTGACAAAAATGTGAGTTCTTCTGAGCATGTAAGACATTTACTGACAAACGCTCCCTGCTTTCAATAGAGGCGGCTGGAGGAGACGAGAAAATATATCAATGGACACCAATAACTAAAAAATACTTGCACCTATTTGCATGCAGCAAAATGGACTCCAATAAGCATTTAACATTAAAATAGGGATGCAGCGTCCATTTTAATATGTATGCTCTCATTCTATGCACATTGGTTTTGATCATGAACTGAACAAAAAAATGTAGGGGTTGCGTAAAGTACAGATCTGTTTTAAGGGCACTATGGAGACCATTAATACCCATATTGATAGAAACATCATAGAAACAGGATTTAAGAGCAGATAAGGGGCATTTTGGTTTATCCAGTATGTTCATTCATTTTACCAGTGATAAGACCTCAACATATTTTTGATCCAAGGCCTTGTCTTATGTTCGCCGGGTGGCCTTATGACTACCCCTTGCTTGCCTATGTTCTCTCACTATATTTAACCGGTTCTTATTCATTCATTAGCTACACATCAGCCAAATGTTTGGATCTGGATGGACTGCTATAATTTGCTACACTGGTCCTTCCATTCCTGGTTACCTGTATCAAAGTTCTTTGTGTAAAATGAGTAAATATTACCCCGACATGTTGTGTTGAGGGATGTCTTCTACAGCAAAGGAGCCTACACCTTTCAGCATTTTTTGCCATTCCCATATTGACAGTTATGCTACTTCTAGCACCAGAATTACAGATGTAATCCCTTTCATGCATACACACAATCAAGGATTCCTCTACCTGTGCAAGATGTCTGCAAGCAAGTGAAGGCTACACAGGGCTTAGTGTTAAGACAGACTTAAGAGCCAAGGTTTTACATCACGCGGTACGCAGTATATCAGAGCGTGCAGAACTTCAGCCATCTGTGCATGTGTTTTATCCTTGATATGTGGCATCTTGTACTAGACGCCTGTGTTAATGCCATCCCAGCAACACTTGGATCTACATAATTAGATAAAAGCTGCTTTCGTGACCCATTTATTCACGCACGTTATTGATTTTACTGAACATTCCAGGGAAGGAAAAACCTTCTTTCGATGACAGAGTATAAAAAATTAGCCAAGACTGCGTTTGGAAATATGACCCCACACGAGATAAAGCTTTAACCAACACGCAAACCCCTGGTTTAGTTGTCGCAGTTATGGGAAATTTACATAAATATACATTTTGCAGAGACAATTTACAGGATGTTTTAGGCACATAATATTTTTGTGCAGATGTGGGCAGAGTGAACGTAGTCCAGGCTATCCTGCTAGGCTCTGTAATATAGATCTGCTTTGCTGTTACTTTTTATTAGCTGTTTCTTGCATTGCAGCCACCCCAGTCATATCTCATAAAGAAAGCTCCCTCATAATTACCTTGGTGCTGCCCACTAAATGACATCACTAGTGACATCACTGGTTTCCAGTTTTAAGTGGGCTGCGGCATTTCATTTATCGCTTTGCGCATCCAGGCGTTTGTTCAGATCTAGACCGCGAAGAAGGCAGAAATGGAAAGGCATACATTTAATAATCAAAAAAGATAATGCAGGCACTTATTATTATTATTCTTATTCTGATTCCGCAGCACTTACTTGTTTCCATCTACCAACACACAAGAGTAAACAGGGAAGTGAAGGCGCTATCTGTAGTAGTTTACTGGAAGACCTAATACCTAATTCATCCAAACTCCTGCTTGTACTTCATTAAGTCAGGGCAACCTTTTTTATGGACATCTTCATTTACCCCTGTGGCCTGCTACCTGGGCACTTGCAGGTTTTGGGTCCCAGATTGAGAAATTTGGTTAAAAAGGGAAAGTTAAGATTTGTGTCTGCCGTGACCCTGAGGATTCGCGTGTTGACCAAGACAACTGGAGAAGCGGCACTTCTTCCGGAGTTCTCCAGGCCGAACCCCGAGAGTTCCCAGGTATATACATAGGCAACGTGTATAAAGCTTATTTATCAATCCATAGCCATAATCCAATTCATATATAGATACAAGCCGTGATGCTCAGTCACATGATTTGATCTCTGCACCGCTTCTTCACAATGTGGATTATGAATAAAGTGCAATTGTGATGCAAACTGGTGTAATTGGTGCAATCACCAAAGCGACCAATGGAATGTTCCTGCTAATTACTCCGCTTTTGCTCCTTGTACATTACCCCCGATGTGCCGTTCAGCGAAACGAGACGTACAGATCATGTTTCCTGCTGAATCAAACTCTTCTTTTCCCTTTCACACAAGTAATGAGATTTAATAGATTTCCTTTTATTATCAGAGTTGATTATCTGTAACTGCTGTGACTCAGTCACCCAAAAAGCTAAACTAAAAAAAAAAAAGATGTGTGAGACCTGAAAGCTTACTGATGAGTAAACAGTAAATTTTGCCTCAGAAGTGCTGGCAAGGCTATAAAATTCAGGACACCATCTGTCTCGGCGCTTGCAGCAAGACTTCTATGTGATAATTAAAATGTCACGCACATTTTTAAGCGGAATAATCCTTACTAGTAAGATTGGATCAGAGTTGTTTACATTATAAAGATAATCAGACATGAGAATATTATGCAGCTTCCTTTAATGCCTCCTGTCTTGAAGCTGTAATGATTTGTGTTGTATAGAGATATCAGACATTAGCCGGAGAATGGTATGCATGGAGCGGTGCCGTGACGCTGGCATTCAGGGGCACAATAAAATAGGACATCCTCTTTTTAATGACCATTAATCACTTAAACTAACTGTTCAGTAAGTGTTGATGGCTCACAAAGAGTCATTTATTAGCGTAATATTTTCATGTCCATATCCAGGTCCATAGGGCAAAAAGTGGCAGCTGTTCAGGACCCATTTCTCTTCAACCAATGTGATCTCATCTGGCTCTCCGACAGTCGTGCCTTTTTAGTTTTAGTCTAGCAAGAACCTTGTATATGACATCATAGAATGGCGAGTTGAGATGAGCGGGGGATACTATAGATTAATGGGATGGGACTCTGGGTTTGCAGATAGACAATGGGATCTCTATATATATATAGTTTGGAGTAAAGAAGAGAGAGAGGGGAGAAACATTTAAATACTTTAAAGGAATTTAACAACGTGTAGGAAGGAAGCTTATTTCAAAGGAGGAGAGATGTTAGAAAAAGAGGTTATAGTTTAGGGGGTCAGAGGCTTCGATCTAATGTAAGGAAGTACTACGTCACTGTATGGTAGATAAGTGGAACAGCCTCACAAGAGAAACGGTAGATTAATACATTGAACATACATGGGCTGGGCATATGGCTGTTGAATCTAAGATTCAGGACTGATTAAGGCTAGAGTCATTACATTAACATACAGAAAAATGAAGCAGGCTAGATGGGCCAAATGGTTCTTATCCAACGTTGGATTCTATATTTCTATGTTAAGTGTGCATAGGGGATGTTAACAACAAGGACCTCCTTGGCCAAATTATACTACACTGGGGAGAAGACTGAAAAATACTTCCATTCTTCATATTAGAATTAGTTTTTGCAAGGTTAAGGTACTTGTCTTTTTTCTTCATCCAATGAAGAGAACAACTATAAATGTATAATATGCCTTTAAAATCTCTAGTTTTGGTTTAATGAACCAATGCAGACTGTTTGTCTTTACTGCTGGCCTTATGGGTTGATGCCCCTAAGCCTTGAGATATTCTCACTGATAATTAGGAATTATTTGTCTAAATTAATTTTATATGTCAAAGTGCTCAATTTCAAATGTATTGTCTCGGTTATTATATGTTGAGTATCCAGTTCAATTAAATTGGAATCCCCATTTCATTATTTAGGTAGGATCAGTGGGAAAGGCATGTCTCATGGTGTTCACTTGAGACCTGCTCTCTGATTATATTATCTCTGTGAATTAAGTACAATAAGCAGTAGCTGAAATGATTATGCCGTGTGCCATGGGACGAGATTGTGCACTCCTTATTGTGTACGCACCACCACGCACCGAGGAATAATCAGTCTGAAAAGATTATTGTGATAATCATATTGTTAATTTGCATACACTTTTTACATTTTGTACTTTTATGGATAGATTTAGCTATATAAACATTACACAACCGGGAGTTTTCTGGTGTTTACCAAGTACGTTTATTAATTAGATTATAAATGGTATACCATTGTTATGTTCTAGGTATGATAATACTGGCACTCATTGATTAGCAGCAGGCCTATAATGTTGATTATTAGTGTCTATAACTAATATAAATATTTCTTTGGTTAAGGTGTATGTGTGTCAGTCATACTCATTCTTTAAGGAGTTGATATTCAGAACTAAGTCACCTGTATTCAAGCAGGGGATTTCCATTGTGCAATACTTAGCGGGGGACTTGTTGGGTTTCACCCTTGGGACTATCCTGATTCTTTGGGCAGGAGAGCGGTGTTTGGTCATGCTCAATCCTGCCCACCCCAGGAGAGGGTTAGCTCTGGACAACTTACTAAATTGGTAATATGTTGGTTAGGAAAAGATCAATGGGGTGCTCAAATATCATCCAAACGGAATATGAATTGGTCACATCCAGTCTATGTGACCCTAACAATCTACCCATTCACCCAGAGACCCTGGGACTGGGATGTAAACAAGGTGTAAGTATCAGGGGGTACAACCGGTACTTGTATATGGAGCCCAGGCAAGCAGAGGCATTTGGTGTCCCTGATCTGTCATGTGGCCCATTGTTGATCCTTGTGGCCTGCTACCTGGGCACTCATGGTCTTTGGGTCTCCATTGGTCTAGTGGACCCATTGCTACTATGGGGGTTGGTGGTGGGCTTACCTGCTTTCCCGGCCCTCTAGGTCACGGTGCTATGATTTCTGATTCCAGCTGCCATTTTTAAAACACGGCCTGTCTTGTTGATAACCTGATTTCTTTTTAAATCTCTTTTCTTCTGTCGACGGGGCTGAAGGTAAAAGCGCAGATTTTGGAAATGCTTTTTTTTCGCCCCAGACCTCTTGATTATGTTCTTCATATTGCATTTGTACTTTGGCTCATTCTGCAGATTTCTTCATTGAATACATGTTTACAATAGAGAAATACTATTTGCTTCATTGAATTACTGAAAGTAATGTCTGATAATAACGTGAAAGGCGGAAAAGTAAACATTTTTTTCACCATACAATTTTTTATTTTGACTTTCTGTTTGTGGAAGATGATAATCATTTTCCGTACACATGGCGGATATCATTTATAATCTCTCAAAAGACACATTGAGTAAAAAAAAGCCAACCTTTTAGCTTTTGTATTACTTTGAAATGCATTATCAATTATTTAATCCATGCATGTGTTTTCTGCTTCTACCTGTATCACACAGGCCCAATATACTATTATTAGGATAATATGGGTTTATATGAAGAGAAAGTCCCCTCAACAATTGTTCATCCTTCATAATAGCTGTAAATTTATTGAGAGAGTGGTAAATACGTAGAACAGCCTCCCAGCAGAAACTAAGATGAGAACAAGGACTGGTTTGAGCAAGAAAAACACAGACAGACTAGATGGAGCGACTTCTTCTTATCTGCTATCAAATTATATATTTTTATGGTAGTTTCCATTTTTTCAACCCTTTTTTAGGGAATAAACCCAAATCAGTAAGTATTTATTAGAATTTTGTATAATCGGCTTTTCATTTATGTTCCATAAATTGTGTTTCTATTAAGTTATTGCAATACGTTTCGTTTCGGGAAACTCACCTGCTGGTGAGAGCCAAACTGTTAAAAGAAAGCTAATGCAATAAGTTACCTTTTTACTTACATTGCTTCATGTAAAAAATAACATTGTTTAAAATGTTTTTACTGGTGATAAATAATGTGTCGCTGCAATTACAGATCCTTCGGTATTCAGTATTTTCTGATTCAGATTCATGCACAAGGCATCCTAGTGTTTCCATTAATATTACAAATGGGCAATTGCATTGACTTTAATTGGCTGTTCAGAGAAATATCTCGTAAAGTATGTTACATTAGGTGGGACGGAGACACTTAAAAACCAAACAATTCCGTGATCTTATTTACCATCTGACCTTGGACTTTCATTTCCTAATCATCAATTTCCAAAGCCTTCCATTATAATCCTATTCCATTTACGCTCTTGCAGGATCCATCTATAAAGGGTGTTTTCATTCCTTTGCAGTAAACTGAACTTCTTTCATAGTGATGAAGGAGACAGCGGTTGGCAGTTACCTAAGATTAATCCTTAGGCAGCTAAACCTAAACCCAGGGCAGCCACCCCAACCACACCTCAATCCTTCCGAGCACAAGGATATGACATCATAGTGTGGCGATTCGCTTTTTGAGGTCATGCGGTAGTGGCAGTCTGGTCAGTGTTCTTCCTTTTATCTGGTCCCTAGACCAGTTATAATACCCAGAGCCTGGTCGCCAGAGGGGGCAATTGGCTTTCCGTAATGCAGCAGAGGGGCTCCAGCTGTCAGCCTAGGCCAGAATATCTCACTGGTGGTCGGGGTCTATTCATATCAATAAGAAATGTATTTAGCAAGTATGTGCTGCTCGCCCGTAAAATTTATTTCCACATTGTTTAGAAAGCATGTACTTGTTGTGCATTTGATAATGATTGTGTCTTCATAATTAGTCCATGCAGACCATTTTTGAGAAAAGATGAGGCGGGCATGTTGTTTTTCTTTTTAAGTGGAACCAAAGTGTCCACTTTCATTTATTATTAAAATATAATTGACTAACTGCTAGTCTGGGAACAAGTGGATTTTCTAGATAAATTATTATCTAAACCATTAACATGTACTACCTTATGTGCAGCTTCTGCCATAATATGTAGGCTTGTGATAGACTAATTCCTTTTCGGACACCAGTGACTAATGCTAGTAATTATAGAATGGAACGTAGACCTTAAGGAAAAGATCGATAGAAAGTAGTCAAGATTCTAACGGAATCACATATTCTCAAGCATAGCAAACAGACTGATTTTGAGCATTGTAGATTGTTTTAGTTGAATCAGTTGCAATTAAATTATTTAAGGAACCCTCATATATAAATATTATCATTGTATCATCACAGTATGTTTGACATACATTTGGATTTTTGTATCAACGCTTTACCAATCTAATGTGCTCCATGTTTCCATAAACAGCCTTGTTATGCCCTTGTAAATGATGTCATTCTTGCCACTAGAAAATAAGAATGGTAAAATTAAGAGTTCTGGCTTTACTTTAGTAACCAAGCATTTAAGCTTAATGAAGTCTTAAGTTAAATCATAAAAGGCCGTGTGAAAACTCAAAGATCTGAATAGTTACACAAAGATTTTAGTGAGTAAGCTGGGATGAGCCATAGATCTTCAAAAAGTATCAAGTCATACTGTGTAGTTGTTTCCCAAGTTATTTACTTTATATTGTAAAAGCGCGAGAGGTATGATATCCAAGTGTTTGAGTTCCAGTAAGGTATAGATGTGATTTAATTTGCTTTACTTCAGCTATGAATAAAGAGTTCCAGGTGACTGTGAGGAACACTGGGTCCCCATCTTTCTTCTTTTGGGGCAACACTCCCTGAAGGCATATGGCAGAACAAAGGGAGGGCTGGATCTTCTTGTTTCTTTTCTGAAGAGCAGAACCGCTGAAGTCGTTTCCAGTGTGTACATCTTAACTCAATCAAGCTGGTAACGCACATGCATAAACAAAAATGGTGCCATTACAGCTCCAGCCCATGGTTGGTATGATAAAAATCTGGCCATCACCAGCCAACTGTGGACTGGTAGAGTCAGGAAAAACAAAAAAGTGCAAAGGAATGGTCCTGGTAGCACCCACGTAGACCTAACTTGGGGACTCCAAAAAATACCCCTCAGGCTCCTTTGCGTCTTAAAGGAATAAATGGGAAAAATCAGCCATAGCTAAATATACAATAAATATAGTAGTGTTCAAATGAATATTAAAGATAGCCAAACTCCCTCACATTTCTTTTTCAGACTGCTTTTAGTGTGTATGTGGTGGGGAAAATAAATAATAATTGACAAAATAAAGTTCCAAAATTTGTTACAAATGAAATAAAACATCCCTTAAAATAAAAATAACTATAATGCTGCTGTGAGTGAAACATAAGCACAACAGGGTGGAAGGCGGTAAGAGTAAAACTTGGTGTACGTATGATCCGTAGTCTGTTCCTAGATAGACAGACAGATGTGTATGGGATTTATTTTTCCTTCATTTTCTGCTAGGCAAACTTTCATCTGACAAAATAAATTGTCTCCCTAATATATCACCGTGTGTAGAAAAATGAAATCTCATGTACTGTTTTATGAGTCAATGAGGCATTAAGATTCTTGGAACAGGGTGAGTGGACTTTAGAAAATGAAAAACTACCATGGTTCCACCTCTGCAGACCCTCAGTTATGGAGCTCGATCCTTCAGATCTCAGCGTGCATGCGACTCGACGAGCCCGGTTACCCCACAATGCGGTGAAATAAATAAAAACCCATGGCAATAAATCAATCAATACTGTACTTGTCTTCATTGTAGCGACTCAAAGACATTACTGGAAATGAAAATTGCTGATGTCTTACTGTATTGCATAGATAGATGCATTGAAACGGCAGGTGCATTTTGATTTCCCAACAGGCAAAGCAGGCCAGGGGTGGGCTATTAACATTTGCATAAAAAATCTGATATATATTAATATACATGTATATATATATATATATATATATATATATATATATATATATATAATGTCTTTTACATAGAATGCAGATGGTAGCTACTAACATCTCATTTTTTATCTGTTAATATAAGTAATATGTTTTTTCTTAATATCCTTTTTGGTTGATGTATCATGTCTACAAAAAGTTGGATATCAAGGAATAGGTAACGGTTTCTAGCTACTGTCAACCTACAGCTCCCATGATTCCCAGGCAGCACTCCATTAGTAGGCAGGCATGATAGTCAGGGAACCCTAAGTTGTCGATCCTACTAAGGATCATGTACAGTAACAGCCTGGGGTGGTTATGGTGCACCAGTTAGAGAGAAGGATGTTGAATGAGGGGTTTTGGAGTGTAAAATCCAGACAGCCGTATATTTTCTACCCGTGTATAGTAGTCTAAATACAGTTATTTAGGGGAGCATTTAGTGAATGTGACAGAGATAAAGGATACACTGACTTTACTCGCATTAATTCTCTCGATTCTTCCTGCTTTAATCAATGTCTCCAAAGCTCTTCCTAATTTACAGCCAGGGCCTCTGGAATTTATGTGTTTTTAGCATATGGCCTGAATCAAGGTTAGTGAAAAGGAGCTTTACACTGATAATAAGTATAGATGATTCATAGAAATAAATCAATTACAAAATAATGGAGTGTGTTCTTCATCATGTTGGCAATTTAAAACATGTTTTAAACGCATTCCAGCTATAAAGAAATATCCGTCTTAGCCGTTTAGCAAAAGACCTGTACCAAATCTGGCGAGCCATACATTAAATGCAAATCAGTTCATGGCAGCAGATTTCCCGAATAAATGATTTCGGGCAGTACTCTGGGATGCGTATCCCAGCCAACCTTCTCTATTTATCAAAAGCAGCTGGAATATGTACCAAGTTCTTCCAGCGCCAGATAAAATGCCCAGGCTGCAGCTTTGTAAAGCCATTTGGCTGATTACCTGGCAGCTCCATTTACAAGCTCTGTATACATTACATGAATGAAAGTAGAAGCCCATTACAGTATAGAATACTTTTTATTTTTAACCATTTGCAGGTTAGGGGAAAACAAACTCCAACGGCAGTATACTGTTCTCCACCATTAAACGTTAGTTTTGGGCAAGCTAATTTCTCTTTGTCTCGTTTTGGAAAGCCTCTTGCTTGTTTTTTGGATAAATGGCATTTTCAATGGGCAGATTGTACTTGTTTGTCTGACTCTATTTTAGGCATTTCTTCTCTGGTCTTCATCCAAATCTAGCCAATTCTTCTTGTAATACAATGTAACTGTTTGGGAAAAGGAATTCTAGACCTAGAAAAGGAATTCACCTATCTACCATTGCATGCTGGCACACTGGTTACCCATGATTGAGTTGATGCCTTGTTATTACTTCTACAACAGTGGAGTTCTCAGTTCCTGAATTATTTTGTGGCATTGCTTGTTTCCTTATAGTTAAAATGATACCATTTATTGGCTAACTGAGAGTTTGATTGCAAGCTTTCGAGACCAAGTTGTTAGGTCCCTTCCTCAGGCATTTAATGCCTGAGGAAGGGACCTAACAACTTGGTCTCGAAAGAGGCTGGTGGTGATTGCTTCCTCAATAAAGATAGTTCCTGTTGTACCTCAATGTGACTCTTATCTTGTTATTGGATTAAGGCTTGGTGCTGCTGTCCTTTTGGCTCACAAGAAAAAGAAGAAGAAGAGGGAAACATTGATCCTCTGTCCTTAGTGCTGATTTGCCACATATGCTGGAGTTGCCATGTTGCTTCTCGGCCTTTTGGCTAAGATCAAGTGTAGTTCCCCTTGTGGTGGGGGGGATGACACTGGTCCTCTGGCCTTAGGGTTCGGGAAAGAAATGGAGCCTGAGGTGGAATTGCCCCGGCAGCAATGCTGGAGTCACTGTGTGTGGTATTGCACGCCACTGCACACGGTGAGCGCACGTTCTCACTGGCGGCCTTCCAGCACTACCTTTTCCCCTATGAACCTTCTGGTCTTGGGGTTAAGATTTTATTTTTGAATCCGGCAGGCCAGCAATGGCTTGTCCTTAAATTATTTTTCTTTAATTTATATAATTCACATCGTTTTTACACGAGTGCGTATTAATTTCACGGCTTTTGAAATTCACGGCTTGGCCCCCACGATTCTTTGGCACACGTTTTTGTAATCACGTTTTAGGACACTGTGCATGGTCACGTTAGGCGGCTCTCTATGCACGTCCTTTCCCTTGACCCATCAGGGCTTGGGTTTGTGGCATTGTTTTTGAATGGCCGACCCCTGTTTATTTAATTTATATTATCACAATGTGTGTAACACGTGTGCCTATTAGTTTGGTTTTGGATTTTCACGGTTCCTTCGACCCACTGCGAGGCCACGATCACCTTTTGGATTTTGTTTTTGACACCATGTTTTGGATCACTGTTTTTTTTGAGGCAGTGAAGCTTAAAAGGGGTTACTCCCTTGCGGGAGTGCCCTGAAGGCAAAAGGGCTCGGTGCTGCCCTTGTCAGGGCGGTAAAGCACTGTATTGCTATACATCTGTATACTACAGTGCCACCGAGGTTCCGAAGAGCTATGGTTCCTGCTGTCACCGTTGCTAGTCCTTCCTGACAGTGGAAGCTTCGTGTTCCTGGTGGCCATGGGGAGAAGGAAGGATCGTCTGGCGGGTATACCCTGTCGGGTTACAGGTTGTTCCCGTCACAATTTATAATGTAGGTTGATTAAAACTTCTGTTGATTGATACGTTTCCATGTAGGTTTGCAAACCTTGGTAAGCATTGGTAAACCAAAAAGCTCAAACTCTTTAGAAGTTATACTTTTTATATCTTAGGAGCAGCATTCTAGACATTGGTATGCCAACTAATTGCTGGACCTCTATTGCAACCCCTCTAAGGTCTTGTGGATGAGGAGTGGGTGAATGTTAAACCCTGCTCACTCTTAGTCTGGATCCTCTTCCACACGTGAGATGTCCAGGACCTGGGAAACTCCCAGCTATCTAAATAATGACCCTTCTTGTTTATCAAATACTGAGAAATAGACATCGAAAGTTAATTTTAAAGGGTAGGTCATTAAGGACAAAGATTAGACTGCCCCCTTAATTAGAGACAGTTATAAAATATGTGTTCCTTAGGGCAACCATGGTCTTAATGCAGCCCTTCAGTATACAGTTTCCATAAGCATCCCAAGAGGAGATGTGATTATACACATTGAATGCATTTTTTCCTTATTTTTTTCTTATTTCTCATTAATTTACCTCTGTATATGAATGCTTGACCTTGCAAAACAGCAGTAAAGTGATCAAGTTCATCCTGACACTGAAAATTTCCTCTGGGTATATTAACAAATGGTGTTATTAGGCAAGAGCGTATTAATTATGAGATACCGGAGCTCAGTAGAGTACGGTCTGATCTGATGGCTCCAGATCTGTTTCTCCAGTGTATTCTCCACAGATTCACACTAAGCTCCAAGCAGTTTAAGCCGGACATAGTCATCTTACTAAGCTAATTTTAATGCAAATTTCAAGCGATTCCTTTGCAAATAAAGTCTGCAGTGTTTTAGCTTTTTGTGTGACAAAGTGCAGCTGTGATGACTTTACTTCTATTACAAAGGAACAGAACGGCGTGTTTCAATGAAACAAACAATTCGAAATGAAGGGGTAAACATGCATTCTTTGTCCCTCACCTACCCCAAGGTAGATGCCACTGATAATGGCTAGATATACCAAAGAAATGTCATATTGGAAGAGTAGTAATTTGGTGATTCCGTTCCTTGCAGAGATGAATGTACAGATTCAGGCACCATATGCCAATTTGACAGCCTCGCTGCTGTTTTCCGATTCTAACATTTAACCTACCTCCTGTTATCTAATGGATTATGGAATTCCTGTCCATTCTATTAATACAAATTCTGTAGAGATATTACAATGGGCAAGAGCGACAATTAACAATAAAATGAAGATTCACAATATACAAAATCAACAGTAAGGGTGACACATGCAATGCAAAACTAATATAGAAGGAGAAGATGGCCCTGGTCTTGCAAGCTTATAATCTATTAGCAGGTTGAAGGGAATGAGACAGAACTATTTGGGTGAGGATGATTTGATTGTAACCAGGGTTATGTGGAGATCTGGACGGTTGAAGGAATTAATGGTTTCTTCACGGATGCAGGGTATGGGCATTAGGCTTTTTTAATTTTCTAATTGTTAATTTTAGATTATTTCTTTTAACTATTCCTAACACCTCAATCTTCATGTCTGGGGAGACAGTTGTGTGATTTATATCAGTCATTGAGTTTTACTATTGCAATTTATTATAATAATCCAATTGCTGTGATAGTTAGTCAATATTGTGTAGTCTTAGTGCCATTAACATTTTTAAGGTTCGTTTTATTTAAATATTTTGTAATTATTATATGTAATTGTGCGTTATATTGAGGGACATACATTATATACTGGTATCACCGTGGTATTTGGTGAATCAACTCAGGGAAAGCCTTTAACCTGGGTGTCAGCCAAGGGTTCTTTGAGTTTAGGGCTATTGCTGTTTTTGCGTATCATCTGTTATCATTGCTTATTTTCCTGACATTTTTAGTGGAATAATGCAATTTCTGGGTACTATTAAATCATTATTTAAATAATGGGAAATTAGCTGGTTTGGTAATTGTCAAACAGAGCATGATACTTTCCTTTTCTTGAAAAGCTATTAATTATTAATGTACAAGGTTGAGATTGGAAGTCAGTTTATTTTGTGTTTGCTAACTTAGCATGATGAGAGTTATAGTCTAATAGCTGACATGCCAACCCAACTCAAATATTAATTTTTAAATGTTGGTAAATGGCAACATGTTCACTTTAACACCCTTATTTTGCAGCTGGATGCTAAGCCAAGAGCACCCGCATAAGGATAAAGCCAGATGTCCCTGTTTACACACTGTCTTGAAACATCATCACTTTTTTTAGCTACGCAATGTGCATTGAAATCCCATGGCTCCAATCACAGATCATGTGCTTGATTGAGATGAAAAGGTTAAATTGTTTCTGTGGGGAACATGAGCCTGCAATGAGGAACACCACAAAATAATTTATCCAGTCTTTAATGAAACAGCTGTCCATCTAAATAGGTCCATTGGCTTCATACCACCATACCTCGCATGTCCTCACATACAGCCAAGTAGATTATGCCAAGCCCCTCCTGCATGCAAACGTTTAAAGATGTCTAGTAAGCCTCTTGCAAAACGCCAGAAGCGCACTCGCTAATTACTTGGACAGGGAACTGGAGAGGTGGGGAATGTTTGTAGGAAAGGGCAAATGAATCCGAGCTCTCAGAGAACACAACGTGCTTCATGTAGGGTCTCTTACTATAGTTTCAGTCCTCCATTCATAACAAAGTTAGCATAATTATGGGCAGATGCCATTAACTGAGACCGAAGAGCATTGGAGGCCTTGAAAGCAGGTTGACAAAAGAACAAAAGCATTTGCTTAGCCACATGTTTGTGCGGATACATTACTCTCTGATATAATCCATCCAACTACATGAAGCCAGTTTAAACACTGTAATCGGTCTCGGCACTTATTCCATCAGACATGTAGCAAATGACATAAACCTCTCTACTATAAATGTACAGTGTCGGTGACAATCTTTTCAAAGCTTTCCATATGTGTCAGTGGTAATGTATCAATGATAAGGTAATATCTCTTAGCATTTAACAAACTTGGGGATTACGTATAAAAAAGTGGAATTTTGATACAAATTTGAAGTGTTTTTATCATCCTGGCATACAGCATCACTATGGCTATAAGTTTTAAAATTAAGTCCTTTTTTTCAGTCTATTATTATGTTATCTTTGGAGTCATGAACCTTAGAGATGTAGAAAATTAATGTAAACATACAGTTTATTATACATCCTGAATAATCCATTTAAGATAGAAGCACATATGTACACATAGACTGTGCTCACCAAATCACTAAATAAAACCTTTGCTAGAAATTTAGCTTTCACAATCTAAAGATGCGATATACGTTTCCATAAAATTGGCACACTTTAGCTGGAGTGTCTTGAACCCAAATCCATATTGCCAGGTGGCTTGTGATTTAAAGTATTCATTTGTCTGTTTGATCGTCCAGCCAATCAATAATAAGAATTCTATAAAAATGGCATTCATCATTGAAAAAAATTATATAATCTTGTTTACCTCTAAATATAGCCTTATCACATTCCGACCCTGCACATGGTGGTTGGACAGCACAGCTACCACGCAATGTTTCACTAGCGGAACTTTTAAGAAAATGGTAGCGGAACTGAGACAGCTTTGTATCGTAACCCTCCTCATCCCCCTGACTGATCAAAACTGTGCTGAGCTTCGCTTATCTGACTTTCCAGTGAAAAAGTTTAAATACTCGGACACGCTGTGATAAAGTATATGCATTATTGATCTTGGCAAAGGCATTTCTTTCCCTTCTTACATTAACTCTGCATCGATTGGTATTCTGACCTTAGAATGTAAGGTTTTGCTGGCCTTGACCATATAGCGGAGTTTTGGCTTTGCTCCCTCTAAGGTGGCCTTTCGGTGGCATTTAATGAACTGCTGGAGAGATGTCAACATTTACTGTTTTATTTTAAAGCAAACCTGTCATTAAACATGTTTATTCCCCTCTTTACTTTTTAACTCATTGAGTGATGGTCGCAACTAGAGCATGTTTACTGCCTTCTAAACTTGCAGAGTACAAACTATTAAAATATATTATATGACATTCTTTATGGTAGCGTTATAAGAGGGGGCTGTTCTGCCTTCTTGTTGTGCGGTGGCGTTATTTGCTCTTATGGTCTATGGACCACAGACATGGCCTTGGGTAAAGGAGCAGCTTTTCAGGGCCCATCAACCATCCCTCGTTTCCCCTTCAACTAATGTATACAATGTGATTCTGGCATAGAGTTTGAAATTATAATCCTGGAGACATAAACACCGATGTGATGGTTTCATTCCATAGGATGCTATGGTGACACGATCCCCTTTCAACTTTGTGCCAGAATATCATTTTATCCATAAACCACAAGGTCTTAGTTTTCCTAAAAGTGGTTGTTATTTAGGGTTTCTCGCTCAGGATAAACTAGAACCCTTAAACGGGGACTGTCATTAAGTGTTTGAGGATAAAGGCTTTTGAAATTCACTGTTCCTGAATGTTCCAGAATGTCATCGTCACTACGGAGGGGACAGAGGCTCCGATATGACATACAGACATATATATATATATCTGTATATACTTAATTTTGTCTTTAGGAGGAGGTTGCCCCATTGCCTTGTGAGCTTGAAAGAAGGAAGCAGGTTCTGGGTGTCCTCTTATTCGGAAATAAGGAAAGCGAATATGTACTTACTCCCTAATTAGCAATACCAGCACTATAGCAATTAGTGCATTGATGTGATTTCCATAGAATCCGCAGGCACCACTCCAAAGCAGTTCTCAATAAAGTTAAGCAAAATAATAGGATATATTCTCGTGCTCCCGGGATATTGGCTACCAAATAGCATGAGACCATTTTTCGCGATCTAGTTGTTTAATTTTCGGGATATAACAGCTAAATTAAGGAAAACAGCCCTGCCAAATTGTGTCGGAAAAGCCAGGCATGTTCATTGCAGACTTAAAACTTGGCAGGAATGAGTCTAAATTGTCATATTTAACTCTGTTTATCACTCAGCAGTTGAATTAACGACCAATTCAATCTGCTGAGTTAGTGTGTTAAAACACTTCCATATAAGATTAACATTCAATTCAACGTGATCCCTCATCCAAATAAAACAACCTAATGAACCAACCCAAAATAAAAAGGGAATTGTCAGTTTGTTCTTTTTTACTTTTAAAATTTTGCAAGTTGATTTCGAAACTCGTATTTGCATTGTGCACTAATGCAGTGTAAATACATAGGGTCTTATGCATAAGCATCTTTCAATGATGTAAAATAGTCCCTTTAAGCCAAATATTAGAGATAACTTACCTGAAGGGGAATAAATATATTGAAAAATAATCATTACTTTTTTTCTGTCATAGTGCATGCTGAAGTCTACTCATAAAAGTAATTTTAACAAAGTACAGGAGAGAAGTTTATTTCAAAGGATGAGTCTAACACTGGCGGGTCAAAGAATTAAATGTAATGTAGGATTTAGTTTTACTTTACTAAGCGTGTGTTACACAAGTGGATCAGCCTCTCATCACTATAACCGGTGAGAGAATTGAAACGTGTAGGGTAATAAAAACCATCCTGAATGTGAGAGGAGACCAAGGACTGATTTAAGGTTTGGGTCGGGGCTGTATTAATAGCTGAGCACATTGGGCACAGGTCCCTGGTGTGCCAATGGGCCATATCTCTGACCTGCCCGCAAAGGTCCCGCAGCGTGCGGCAGTCAGCCTCCTCACTGACACTGTGTGTCTGGAAATGACTTCTTGGCATGCAGTATCAGCGGTAGAGCATGATGTGGTATGTCCTGTGTGTGTGTGTGTGTGTGTGTGTGTGTGTGTGTGTATATATATATATATATACGTATGTGTGTGTGTTTGTGTGTACACATGTGTATTTTTATATAAGTGTGTATATGTATGTGTGTGTATGTGTATATATGTGTGTGGGTGTGTATATGTGTGGGTTGGGAAAGAATAGTAAAAGACAAACAAGAAAAAAGGAAAGAAGATAGAAAAAAGTGAGGAAAAGATGTCAGAAGTGAGACGTGAGGTGGAAAAAAAAGGGCAAAGGAAATTGCCAAAGAGGGAGGTAAGAATAGAACAGATGAAAAAAACACTGCAAGAGGCAGAACAAAAAAGGCGTCAATCTGACGTCAGGTTCTCTATTTCTATTCTTACCCCAGTATAGTCATTTTTGCGTATCTGTCTGACCATAAAATTATTTGCATTGAGAATGCCATAAATTTCACTTAAAAGCACCGGCTCCAGACTGACATTGTATAATGTACAGACTTGAAGGGTAATGAACAAATCCCAGTCAGCTTGAGTCTGCGCATGACTTCCATGCACACAAAGACATAAATCTCACATGCTAGGTGCAGCTTAGCAGCAAGTTTTATTCAATACGGACGCATAGTGGATTTTATTAGCTATTATGTTGATTTCCTTATGAGTAACTTCCTGTCAGAGAACATGGGTCGCGGGATATATTTTCTTAATGAAATTCAAAGTGTTTTATAACGTCCATTGGGCCAATGTGTACTGGTACCACGGACCTTTAAAGGAACCATGCAGCCATCATATGTATTAAAGTACGGTACATATGATGGCTGGAATGTTCCTTTAACTTACTATAGAATAATTAGTTATAACCCTTTTTCCGCCAAAATCAGGTTTAGTGAGGTAATATCATTTATTAACTGTAAGCACAATAGTGCCATTAGTTACAAGTAGTTTTGATAAATGAATTTATTAAACTTGTTCTGGAAAGACGGCATTAATCAAGCCTTTAAATAATGACAACATGATTTATCATTTCAAAAGTAGTTTTTGTCTATATTTTCCCCAGCTAAGAAAAATTAGATTAATGAGAAACCTGAATGAATTGGTAGAAAAATAAACTTTTTCTCCTTTTGCATTACGTATAGACAAATATTCTTCCGTGCCATAGGTTAATGAATGTGACGTGCTGAGAGTCAGTGCTGGGAAACTACACCACTCCGTGCCACACTGCAAAAAAATATTAGTATAACGAGCCATTTGTGCTGCATTTCCAGCCGAGCGGGGACATCTAGTGGGGATTTTATAAAGATGGATCGCAGCTCGAACTCTCACAAATCATTATTATGGCAATGTTGTACTTCTTTGTTGCTTTATAGACAATGGGTTTAGAATTCATATTCTTTATAGTGCTCCACAAAACAGTTTTAATTCAACACATTCCATTTTACAGCAGGCTCAGTGTATGGCTGCTACACAGTAAGTTCAAAAAGGGCGTGTGTTGTATTAATTGTGAATATTTTCAGGCGGCTTCCGGTTTTTGGGGTGCCTAAGCAAAGCATTCAGACCCCCCCAATTCCCTTCCCAACTAAAACCAAGCGAGAGCCCGATCATCTAGCCCCCCACGGAGAAGAGAGCCACTAAAGTTTTTAAGGAGGGTTGGTGGCCAAAAGGCAGTCTTCAGGGACCCGCCTCCACTGTGGCATTTTCAGTGAAAAACAATGTGTCAAAATCCAGATCAAAAAAAATTACCAACTCGATAAGATTATTTCAATATCCATACCAAGCCTGGTTTCGCATTCCTGCTGTTCTTGCTTAAGCAGAAGATTATTATTTTAATTATGCTCTGTCTTAGAAATAATGGTTTGGGTTTTGACCTCGCGCTTAAAGATTAATGATGCCCGGAACCTTCCTAATGCATTTAGACAGCGCAAAGTGTGGTGTTCCAGTTATAACTTGATAACCCTATCCTGCATTTTTAATAAAAACTGAATGTGCTTATGGTGCACAAAGAACCACTCAATACTGTGCCGGATAGGTGAACGAATTGTAAATTAGAGATGGAAAGAAAGTTCAATGGTGACATCTAGTGGTCAGGCGTTAGCAAAGCATTACCCATGCGCGTTGGGTATCTCGACTACGTGGAGTCTTATAGATACTAATGTTATTTACTAATATTCACATGTAAAAAGGTGGTCTCTTGCGCAAAATGGGGATATTGTTCAGCACATTCATAATTCATCTTGTAATTGATAACTTTCAAAAACTATTTTTCAAGAAATGCAATTAACACTAACATTAATATTGAAATTATTATTAAAGGCTAATTTTATCAGAAACTGTACTTTTTAGTTAGTATTAGTTACTAATGATAAGTATTATTTAATTGTGCCTTATTGTACACTGATGACACTATGCATATAAAGTGGGATAATGCTAATTATTGTTATGGGATTCCATAAATACTGAATGTGATTTACAGACACCACTTAGTGTTGCTTATAAAAATAAGCTCCCTATTTGTTTTAATAATACAAGGTGGGGTATGATCATATTTCAAGAGAAAGCATAGCACACAGGACCAGGCATAAAACATTCTACTTAGTACCGACTGCTTGCTTTAGATGCAGCCAGATATTCGGTTATACAATAAATAATGGCGTCTAATTAAACCTGCACACCTGAAGTGTTGCTTACTTCGGCATAATAAGATAGAAATATATTAGCATTTTACTATTTACTATTGTCTTCTGTATTTTGAGCATATAATCACCAACTGGCATTTTCTGATCTTGTTCCCTGTTGCCCTAGACAATAGAGCATATAAATCACACTGAATTTTTTTTCTTCTAGGAACTTTTACTACATCACCATCCTCCGTGATCCTGTATCTCGATACTTAAGCGAGTGGCGGCATGTACAAAGAGGGGCGACCTGGAAGGCTTCTTTGCATGTGTGTGATGGGAGGTCACCAACATCTGATGAACTTCCAAGTTGTTACACAGGAGATGATTGGTCTGGCTGCTCTCTAAAGGAATTCATGGATTGCCCTTATAACTTGGCCAACAACAGACAAGTCCGTATGCTGTCTGACCTTAGTTTGGTTGGATGTTATAATTTATCAGTGATGCCAGAGGATCAGAGGAACAAGGTTCTCCTAGACAGCGCCAAAGAAAACCTTAAACGTATGGCTTTCTTTGGGCTAACAGAATTCCAAAGGAAGACCCAGTATCTCTTTGAAAAGACATTCAACATGAACTTTATCTCGCCATTCACCCAGTTTAACAGTACAAGGGCATCGAGTGTAGAGATCGACGATGAGACACAAAAGCGCATCGAGACACTGAACTTTTTAGACATGGAATTGTACGAATATGCAAAAGACCTTTTCTTACAAAGATATCAATTTATGAGACAAAAAGAACACCAGGAAGCCAGACGGAAGCGCCAAGAGCAACGCAAAATTCTCCGCGCCAAACATGCTAACCACAAAGCGGAGACAGACAACTCGACCGCTGATTACATAGAGAATGTAGAAAAATGGCGGTAGTAGATTCTTCGACCTTAACCCACTAGTTGAAGTGTACTATGACATTTTAAAGATGAAAAGAAGAAACATATATATAGTTGGCCTAGTCCAAAAGATTTAAGCTTCATCTACTCCTTGAAGCTAAGGACATTTATCAGTTGCCTTTGCAGAAGCCTTTGCATTAAATGTAATTATTGTACATGGAGACATTTCAACATTAATGTGATTTACTTTGTGAGAGGCTGTACAAATCAACAAATGACTCCTTTTCTAGACATGCTTATCAAACAGTGGAAACTCTGACACCGACCATCAGTAATGTCAGAAAATGTATTTTATTTTAGAAAAACATCTCCTGTTCTGTGTAAGGCAATTAGCACATGTTTCGGAATGGACTCTTACATATTCATCAAGTACTCCACGCGATTGTCTTCAGGATGTTCCATCTGTCTACTTAGGGGAGATTTACTTCTAAGTTTTATTTTTATTCTAAACACATGTGGGTGGGGGTCTGCTGGTTCCTGCTCTTACACAACAGTGAGTTACCGAGAGAAAGAATTCTATTTCTTGCCCTTTAAAGTGTTAGGCATCCAAAACTAGAGACATAGATTTATGTGAAGTTAGCTGTCAGATTCCTTAGTCAATAATATAAATCATAACCACACTTCTGTATCATTCGTGAAAGGTATTGATTCAATCAAGCGTCTTTTCTGTGGGATTGCATATGATAACCCAGACCACTAATAAAAGATTCATTATGATGCTGAGTCCTGAGCTGTATTATGCGCAATACATCCAAATCCTGCAGTGGTTCTGGAGACTTAGTCTATTATATATATATATATATATATATATATTTGAATTAAGTGCTATGGACATGTGGCGCTTTGAAGGATTGTTTGTGTGATTTTATGCAAGACTGCTACAGCAAACCTAAAAACGGCCCATTTGGCTAAGTAATCTCATGCCTCTTGACTAGCGATGCTGTAAACGGCATCATTACAGAGACACATGACATTAAACGTAACACTATGCCTCCAGTGATCTGATGCTGGGCTCATTACTTGTGATCACGTGTCAACTTCATGACACGAATTGTGTTATTACCAAAACAAAATGGCACAGTATGCGTTTGCATTGATTCAGCTATTCCACCTGCCACAAATTTGTCTAATTTGCATCTTATTTATTTTTTAATCTGTAGACTGATGGGCATAAATTACATAATAGACCTGTTTTTTTGGGACAAAATTGCAAGCCATTGACATAATGTTTTCGGGTGGTAATTATGCACAGTATGAGTTTATTCATTTCTACTTTAAAAGGCCATACTGTATATAGGTAATTGTGGTACGCAGGCCATATTCCAGATTCAAATACAGAATCGGAATGATGCCGAAAGCCGTCTGAGGCTTGGTACTTACCCTGCATGGACACAGATATAGAGAAGTGATAAACCTGTACACAAGGGGAAAAGATTAACTCCATGTAATGATGCTGTGTCTTGCTGAATTGGAATAATCAATAACGCATTTAAATAAAGAACTTTGTTTCTTAAAATTGTTGGGTTTTTAAGTTTTAATTCATATACACATCCAGAACTTTCAACTTTCATCCTTTCCATTAGTTTTATAATTATGCTGAGAACTAAAGGCACACAGATCACAAATGACACCACATTTTATTTATAAAGCACCATTGGATACTGTTGCGCTGTTACGAATGTGAAGAGAAAGCAAACTGCAATATTAATATCGACAATATACAATTTGACAATAACATTAACAGACAGACAGAGAAGAGGACACAGCTCTTGCAAGAGCATAATCTATAAGGAAGGTAAATATAAAAAAGGGGCCGCAAATGTTTCATTTCAAAGCACACATATGGATTATAATAGTATTAGTAGCATATGCGAACATATCTCAGAGTATTCCACTTGGCAGACATAGCATAGTTTTAATGTACAGGATGAAAAAGGTCAGATATACTTCCTCCATTTCTACAGGGATTATAAGAATAATAAAAAAGATTTCTGAGTGTGACAGCAAAAAGTCCTTGCATGTAATACACAGACTTGCTATCCAGACAGTATTTTGATGGGGATAAAGTAAAAAAAAAAAAGCATTTGCTGGTTACCCCACCTTCCCAATTTTATTTAGTTGCGATAAATGGCTAACCCAACCTACTCATTATCTATCACAGTCTGAAAGCAGGAAGAATTGTCCTATTTTTGGTGAATGATCCGCTTCCTCTACATGAGCACAGGGCAATACATTTTCTGAGGTCAGCACTAAAGAATAAAAACAGTGACAACAGCGCCCAAAATCTCCATTAATTGCCATAATGGGAACTGGATCCTCCCCCTCTCTTCATCCTTGGGGGGTTGTAGTCCCCAAAAAGCTACACAACCCATTTTCGTCTCTCCTAGGCCTGAAGGCCTACAGAAGACCAGATCTTTTGACTAAAGTCATTTAGAGAACGGGGCTCTCTGTAAAAGGGTACCGTGACTCCCCTACCAAAAAGCAAAGTCTTCAGGGGATTCAGGCCCACTGTGGCCATTTTCAGTGCTTAAAAATCTTTTAGTTAAATAAAGGTTTTAAGTAAAAAAACAAACAAACAAACAAACATACTTAATACAGATTCACAGTATATGAAGCAAAAAAGAAACAAAGAATAGATTGCCATTTTAAGGCACCCGCCTATCGGCTGGCATCATAAAGCGTTTATGTGCTGGTGATCAGCTCAATAAGGCTGGGGCTAGTGACAGACGAAAAACAAAAGAGCCAAAAGGTGCTGGCAGGGCTGTAGGAAAGGTGAGACAAGAGAGGCACTCGCCTTGGGTGCCGCTGCGAGGGGGCGCACAGTGGCCGATCAACAGCTGCAGCCTGCAGGACTGGTGAATGTAAAGGCAGTGTGTGTGGGCAGTCGTGTGTATGGGCATTGTATGTGTAAATGTGTGTTTATGGGCAGATGTGTGTAAAAGCAGTGTGTGTATATGCGTGTTAATGGGCAGGTGTGTGTAAAGGCAGTGTATGTGTCTATGTGTGTTAATGGGCAGGTATGTGTAAAGGCAGTGTGTATGGGCAGTCACGTATAAGGGCAGTGTATGTGTTTATGCGTGTTCATTGACAGGTGTGTGTAAAGGCAGTGTGTATGGGCAGTCGTGTGTAAGGGCAGTGTATGTGTATATGTGTGTTTAAGGGCAGATGTGTGTAAAGACAGTGTATATGGGCAGGTGTGTGTATGGGCAGGTGCATGTAAGGGCAGGTGTGTGCATGTATTTATGGGCTGGTGTGTGTAAAGGCAGTGTGTGGGCAGTTGTGTGTTTATGCGTGTTCATGGGCAGTGTGTATATGGGCAGTGGTGTGTAAGTGGGGTATTTGTGTAAATGTGGGTTTATGGGCAGGTGTTTGCTAAGGTAGTGTATGTGTATATGCGTGTTAATGGGCAGGTGCATGTATGGGCAGGTGCATGTAAGGGCAGGTGTGTGTATGTATTTATGGGCAGGTGTGTGTAAAGGCAGCGCGTGTGGCAGCTATGTATTAGGGCAGTGTATGTGTATATGTTTGTTTATGGGCAGGTGTGTGTAAGGGCCGTGTAAATAAAATAGCCTCTGTAAAAATAGCTGGGGGCACAATTTTCCATTCTTGCCTCGGGTGCAAAAGGAGCTAGCTACGGCTCTGGGTGCTGGTGCTCTTACCTTAAGGCCAGATGACCAAGCTTCCTTCCTCTCACAGGTACTCATATCTAAACCATGAGCATTTTACTAATAGCCATTTAAACACTGCTAATACAGAATTCTGTATAACATAACAATTTGACTTACAGAAACAACAGGTGAGGAGGGCCCTGCTCAAAGGAGCTTACAACCTAGAAATTGTAACACTATTTAAGTTAAGGTGGGCTTGTGAAAACCTTTTATACACTCAGGAAATACATAGAAAGGGGTTCTGGTGCTGAAACATTCTTTTGCCAAAACACAACCAGTGATATGTTTTTGCTGACAGCGCCATTCCAACTGCATTTCAGATTTGAATTAGAAGGTCATTTTTTCACAACTGAATACTAGACTTGGGCACCAGTGGGCTCTTCGTCTTCGTGCTCGTCTTTGGCAAAAAAAAATCTTTGTATTCCACAAATATTCGCCCGTTCCCGTCTTCTCTTCGGGCGAATACTCGTGGACATTCTTAGTTTTTTCTTCGTTTTTCCGGTTAAGGGGTTAATACGGGGTTAACGCGTACCGCAGCAGCTCTGGCGCCAGGAGTTTAAATGTCCGTATGAGCAACTCTATTGGTCGCCAATGAGCACACTACCATATATGGCTAATATATTCTTGGGCAGAATAGTATGCTACTCAATGTATCTAACCAACAGAGGGCAGCATTCTGTCCGAAGATATATTAGCCATATTTTATTATGTAAATAAAATATATTCCCATGATCCGCTGGTCTCCCCGCTGCAACAGTTAAATGTCTGCACTCGCGGACATTAATGTTGTCAAACTTGCAAACTCTTTTTTTCTATTTATTTTTTTTTTTTTTATTAAACTGTTAGACGAAAGGATCATGGGAATATATTTTATTTGAATAAATGCAAATGCAAACACTGCCACATATGGCTAATATATGTTCGGACAGAATGCTGCCCTCTATTGGTTAGATACATTGAGTAGCATTGTTCCATATGCTTGAAATCCAAAGTTATTATGCTACTTAATGTATCTAACCAATGCACAAGTCTACTGAATACTACAAAATAAACCAGACCTTAATGATATCACTAGCATAATGCAGCAACCTGTTCTTTACACATCTTAACCAAAGTCTGTCTGGACCTGGCAACATAGAAGTAATTAAAGTAGGGGGAGGCAGGGGCCTCCTCTGGCATCAACCAAACTAAGAAAAAAAATGAACACGAAGAATGTACACAAATATTCGCCCGAACCGAACACAGGAACGGGTGAATATTCATGGAAAGCAAAGATCAAATGTGCCACCAACCCCCCCCCCTGCCCCGCGAAGACAAACACGAAAAGTGCTTCCCTACTTATATTCAGGTTCCCAAGTTGAAACGTCGTAGGGCATGTGTGGGAGGTAGCAGCATCAAAACCAATAATTCTCTGCAGCATATTTGCTCTACACGAGAGAAGAGCTTCATTGTGAATCTAAAGAGGCTCAAAAACTTAAAAAGAATGACTAATGAAATTTGTGCAGTTACGGTGTCAAATCAGTTTTTATGTCTAAGGTGACATGTTTCTTTTTCTGCTATTTAACAATGACATTTAGGAAAAAAAAATCAATGCAACAAACATATTAATCATTTTAGGTATAAACATAACCTTTAGCAAAAAAAACTAAACTCAAGACACCAAATTCAACACCTTAGCCATTAGGCTACAGAGACTTTTTAACAAGGTTATTTTTATATTTTAATTCATTAAAACCTTAACTGCTAACGTTGCTGCCTCTTTTTTGTGACATGCATTTTCATGGTAACTTTGCAATCCATATGGCAAGTCTAAACTGCCATTTGACTTAGTGAGAAGCACTCAAGTCTTCTAAAATACACGCTTGGTTAGTCAAGAAAGTAGAACAGACTACACCAAGGATCTTACCCCCAGTGAGCATCTGCTTATGGAAATCTTAATTGTACACTACTTCTACTGAGCTTTCCGTAAACTGAAGTCGTACTGTAACGTGTATTGCCCTGCGCTGCGTCGCAGTACTGACTATCTGTACCAATATTACTGATCTATGTATTTCTGCTAAAACAGGTTGATGTCTGTTTGATCATAATCAGTTTTGTATAATAAACTTAAATACAAAAATATGGTAATGGTTGGTAAATCATCTTGTGGTACCTAAAAAACCTTTTTGCAATAATGCTCATACGCATGTGCATTTGTATTCAGGCGAACATGAAAACGAACACGAAGAGCCAGTTTTTTTTTGTTCGTTCCGAAGAATCGTAGAAGAGAATACGTAGGCGAAGACGAAGACACACACACGAATAATCTACTAATCTCCCCGGTCCCTTCCCCATCTAGCCTACCTTATCTTCACAGCATCGAAGGAGTTGACTGAAGCGGAAATCCGCAGGTTCGCCGTCAGGGGTTACAGTGCCAGCAACTATTACACGAAAGGATCATGGGAATATATTTTATTTGAATAAATGCAAATGAGCACTGTAAGAAATCATTTTTACACTTATTTTGTTCTGCACATTTTAGGCCTGAATGCAACTCGAGTGCTAGGAACATATGGTATCAATTAAGTGACGTAGTTTAGAGGGTCTTCTGTGGAATGCCGGTGTATCATATTACTGTTCCAATAGGATTCCGTTACGTATACCCTAACCAAATGTAAAGGGGTATAAATTGGCATGACTACAAGGAAAAGGTCTCTTTCCACGCTCTCATCTTCATCTCACCAAGATACTAAGCCTACAGTACCTTTTATCAACATTTGTTCCAGCATTGGTATTGTATGAATTGATAATTTGTCATCGAATAAACCTAATTAATAGACTTTGAAGCTGTGGTCTTGATTGCTGTTTGATCACTGGAGAAGCTTAGATATTCAAGACAAAGAATATTCTAACAAGCACACTAGCATATATGGCTACTATATGTTCGGACAGAATGCTGCCCTCTGTTGGTTAGATACATTAAGTAGCATAATAACTTTGGATTTCAAACGGCCTTAGGTACCTTTTGATTCCTCTCATTGTATGGAAAAAAAGGTGTTGCACCACAACTGCGCCCATATGCCAATTTTTTTACTCCTTGGTCTTCACTCCTTGCATTCAGATTTGCAGCCCTTTCCTTCCCTTCTCAGCTAACCTTAAGGATGGCTGGAGCATCTCCTTTCTCCAAATTATATATACAGTATTTACGCCCCTTTGTCTTACCAACCCAGGCAGTAGGAAATTGTCCTTGCACAAAAACAAAGCCACGTTTCAAGCACCCTGAAGAGTACCCCAGGTTCCTCAATCTAGCCGGCCTTAAGGCTATAGGACCAAACTTTCCCTCTCTCGCAGGTACTCATTTGGTGTTAACTACAAAAAACTAAGACGCAATGACAAATATTTTTTTTCATTTAAGCCCGGGGTACCTGAAATGGCAGGGCTACAGTAGAAATCAGGCCCTCAGTCTTCATTTTCCATAAGGGAATAAATAGCCACTTTCAACCAAGGAGGGCCAGATATCCCCCCCCTCCACTTAAAAAGGGACCCACTGATGTCTTCCAAGTAGGGTTAATGGCTGAAATGCATGCTGCCCACTGAAAAAAGCCAAGTCTTTAGGAAGCCAGGTCCAACTATGTTGTACTAAAAATCACACATGCAAGTGTTACACGTGAGAGTGTTCCAGCTCCAGTTGACAGCTTGGGATTTTTTAAGTGAGGGGTGAAAAATAAAAAGTGGAGGTATGTCTGAGGTACATTGATATACTTATCTGCCAAAGCAATGTTGTGAAAAATGCCTGACACAATAACACCATACACAGAGCATCCAGTGGTCTACTTGCATAGAACACAAGTGTCAGCAGGTTAACCAAGCTTATGCAGGTTCAAGAGGGGACCAGGTGAGTGAAGAGTGGGTATTGATTGTCCCCTCAATACTGTCACTGAAATCTCTGAGTAAGCTGAGGCTCATCCCTTAGAGGCTAGCATGTCTAATCACATTTACAAAAATTAAACAAAACTATTCCTTAACATCCCTGCTCGGAATGCAAAATATCCATGTCTGGATGCACTTTTACTCTTATGGAGCATTTTCAAAACAATGCATTTAAGGGGTAGCAGAAGTATTAGTAAACACTCATCTACAGACACCAGACAAGCCAGAAATCTCATGGTGCTGCTACGAACACAAGGGATTCTGGGTAGGTGCATGCAAATAAGGTTAACAATTATCACCTTTTACCTCTCTATCCACTTTATACATGGATCCCTTGAAAGTAATTGCCCGCTGTACAGCACAGCCTTTAGGTAATACTTGGGAAGAGGTGCAATAGCCAGATCACCACTCATGGACAGCTTCTTTTTTTTTTTTTCTTTTCCAGGGCCCAGCAGTTCCTCTTTAAACTGCTGTGGGGGACCATCTGGATCCTGCCAGAAGGCCAGGGCCCAGCGGTTCCCCCTTGAACTGCTTTGGGTGAACCACTCGGATCCTGCCAGAAAGCCATGGCCAGTTTCCCCTTGAACTGCTGTGGGGGACCTCCCGGATCCTACCAGAAGGCCAGGGCCCAGCAGTCCCCCTTGAACTTCTGTGAGGGACCATCCAGATTCTGCCAGAAGACCAGGACCCAGCAGTCCCCCTTGAACTGCTGTGAACTTCAAATACAAAAACCCCTTTTTTTTTATTATTAAATCAAGTAATCATAGAACCTGGCTATTTCACCCTTAACAGGGCTTATCAGCATGAGGTTGTGATGCAAGCTCAATATTTGTGGCTTGGGGTAGCCAAAAATACCATTACATAAGTTATGGTGGGTAAAGGTGATGGAAAACCGTTCCCCTTAAATTTAAGGGGTAGAAGCATTACACTCATCTACAGACACCAGACAAGACAGAAGGCTTGTTCTTCCCTCAGAAATCTCGTGGTGCTGCCACAACCACAAGGGAGTCTGGGTAGGTTCCTGCAAATAAGGTTAACAGCTGTCCAGGAGTGGTGATCTGGCTATTGCACCTCCTACCCGAGTTTTATCTAAAGGCTGTCCTGTACAGCGGGCAATTACTTTCAAGGGATCCATGTATAAAGTGGATATAGAGGCAAAGGTGATTATTGTTAACCTTATTTGTATGCGCCTACCCAGAATCCCTTGCGGTTGTGGCAGCACCATGAGATTTCTGAGGGAAAAACAAGCCTTCTGGCTTGTCTGGTGTCTGTAGATGAGTGTTTAATAATGCTTCTACTACCACATAAGTTTAAGTGGCAGGGTTTTCCAACAACTTTACCCACCTTAACTTATTAAACAATGCAGAAATTAACACCAGCCAGCCTTTGGGGGGGGGGGGGGGGGGTTGGCCCACTTGTGTTATAATTTACAAAATACAATCTCCATTAGAATAGCAAACTCGGCCTTTTGGCTAAGACCAGGTGTAGTCCCTCTTGTGGTGGGGAGGGATGACACTGGTCCTCTGGCCTTAGGGTTTGGGAAAGCAATGGAGCCTGAGGTGGAATTGCCCCGGCAGCAATGCTGGAGTCACCGTGTGTGGTATTGCACGCCACTGCACACGGTGAGCGCACGTTCTCACTGGCAGCCTTCCAGTACTACCTTTTCCCCTATGAACCTTCTGGTCTTGGGGTTAAGATTTTATTTTTGAATCCGGCAGGCCAGAAATGGCTTGTCCTTAAATTATTTTTCTTTAATTTATATAATTCACTTCGTTTTACACGAGTGCCGATTAATTTACCCCTCTTTTGAATTCACGGTTTTGAAATTCACGGCTTGGCCCCCACTACTCTATGGCACACGTTTTGTAACCACGTTTTTGGACACTGTTTTTCTTTTTAAGTGGCAGTGAAGTCTGGACTTTGCTGGAGGAGGATTGGAGCCTTCTGGCCCTTTCCTCTCTTCAAGAAGGCCAGCAAGGAGTCTCACTCTTCGGGGTGAGACTCAAGATCCGACCCTCCCATGGGGGGGGGTTGGAATTTGTCCGAGTTCTCCGTGAGGGAACTCGGTATCGTAGTCTGGCTTCTGCTGCCTTGTGCACAGAATGCGGCACCAAAGGAGCACGCAAACTATAGCAAACTTATATTAAACAATATCATGGAGGATCTCATAGGCTGGCCAAGCATCACAGATGTTGGTTCAAGATCAGCTCCAGAGGTTCACACTGGACGCATCTGTTTTGTAGCACAAATGATACACGCTTGTTTTGGTATAAAGCCGCTCTGTGCTGTTTTATATGGGACTGTCAAGTTCCCAATAACTCTCAAGTTGACACGCTTCTGTTCTGTATTATGAAAGTTCAATCTCTGAGAACTACCAGACCTCCATCTTCACTTTTAGCCCAATCCAGCATCCTGGATACCAGAAATCCGGCTGTTATATAAGTCCGATTGTCTGCATTGTGATAGAGGCTTCTACATGCTCAATCACCATATGGTTGGTAAGTGCTACATTTATTTTTGTCGACAATGGTGTAAAAACAGGCTGCATCACTGTTTTTTTCATTATATGTTGAAACCATTTTGTTTGTATCCATAGATGTAACAAAGTCTTTTTTTGTGTGTAAACAAATCAGCTTATGCTGAAAACTGCAATGCAAAGTGTCTTGTTTGTATTGTGAAAATACAGGAATGAGTATAACAGAATTACAGGGCGATTATTGTTAAAATTAGTATTATAATGCGGTTACATAGTTTGATCAAAATGTTGTGCATTTGGCATTGAAAATGAATGAGACATATAAGTGTTCCCTCAGCTTGGTATAAGTCAATACCAGCAAGTGAAAGCACAAGTTCCAAATTTAATTTAGTGGGGTGAAATATTGACAGACACTTATTGTATTAGAAGATAAATGTTATTCCAAAAATATTTATTATCAAAGGAAAAATATATTTAGTAGGCATTAATAAATTTGGTCCTATGGCACGTCCCTGCTTGGGAGCATCTCAAGCTTTAGCTATTTTGTGCTGATACAGAGAAAAACTTTCTACCAACATATCAGTCTGACGCTGCCTCAAGTGGAGCCTCAAAATGTGAGGTCATTTCTCCTTCACAAGAGGACCAACAACCCCAGACATAGTCTTTTTTTATTGAATATTTATTGTTCAATAAGCATGGTATCAATAAACAACCGTTCGTAAAAACAGAATGTCGATAAGCATTGACCTTGCCAGTGGAGTATGATTGGTATCCCTGTAGGCACAAGAGAGCAAGGAGGTCCAACTCAATGCTCAACCAATGTTCAACCAAAACGTGGACCTAGAGGGATACCAACCCTACCCCACTGACTAGACCTGTGGAGGCTGAAACGTATGTCTGGGTTTGTTGGTTGTGCAGGGGAAATTAGCCTCACGTTTTGGTTCCGGACTGCGCTTGGGTCAGGATCAGACTGATATGTTGATGGAGGCTTTTTCTCTGTAATGGCACAAGAAAACTAAGACTTGAGATACTGTCAGGGACTCACCATAGGACAGGCTATGAAGCTGTTATCCATTCTTAGTTGAGCATCTCAAATTTGTTTTGTATGATATGAACAAGAATGGATCTTTAGTGACAATATAATACTTCAAGAGTAGAATAGAGGACTTCTGCAGGTGACCTACCTTCACTTACAATAAAACAACTCATAAATGCTGTTTCAGCAGCAAAGGAGCCAAAATAACCCATATGGCACAAAACCAAATGATGGAAATGACACAGAACTTGATCTGCCCCTGTAGTTACATTGTTCTTAAGGTTCTAAGGATACTCATAGAAACGCTTATAGATGAGAACTGCAGTAAAACATTCATTTCTACCTGGCCTTGATTGGTTTAAAATTATGAACTGGAATAGTAATTCCAGTAAGTGTAATTGTCATGGTTCCTTTTCTTGTTTTATGTTTTTTCTGTTAGTAGTTTGTCAGTTCTAGTTTTGTCGGACCCTTTGAATGTATGTAGAGTGCTGTGTCCATTGCAGTATACATTAAAATAATATAGTGATAACAATAGTACCTGCCTTTTTATATATGGAAATGATAAAGTATTTTCTTTTCTTAGCTTTCAAGTCAGAGAATGTTCTTTTCACCAAATAAAGTATGGGTCATCAATAATATAGCAATACAGTAAAATATCTAGAAACATGGAAGTATTAGGTATTATGTCAGAAAATAGAATACCCAGTGGTTGCGTCATAAGCAGTGAACCGTAGGTAATTAGAATACCGTTACATACCCTTGTAACTATATAGACAGATAATTAGATAGGTGCATATTTTAACATGTTCTGCAGTAGCATTATCAACAACATATTAAATTATAAATATTTGCATTTCTTTATACTGGTAAATACTTTTTTCGAGTGTGATATCTGTATTCAACACCCACACATAGGTGGCGCTGTTTCTCTTGTTTCGGGATAAGTTGTGACTAGAATGCGGAGTTCATTCTTACTGGTACGACTTTAAGACATCTGTCTCTGAACATTCTGTGATTATCATTCAGGGCTGTGTATGGGCCAACTCATGATTTTAATTTAAAAGAATATGGTTATATTAAAGAAGGACCTTAAAATTGATTGAAATAAATAAAATTCACATTTCAAAGCTATCTACAGCATCTGCTTTTTGTTTTTCATTTGGTGTAATTGTTTTGGAGATATTCACTTTAACACCTTCTTGACCTGGGGTAATTCATACCCAAAGGACCAGAGTTTTTCACCATATGTTTACTGTATGTTTGTTCAACCATGATTCAAATTTTGAAATACTATAAATTCGGCACTGCTCTTTATTGTAAAGTAGTTTAACATGACTAGAAAAGCCCTTAGGTTTTTCATAAACTCTGTACTTCTCTCTTATATCTAAAGTCCACTCTTGATGATGTCATCATAACATTAATGGATTTCCTAATTTTTTTATATGTATTTTAACGTCTATTAAGATCTTTCTCCCAGCCGATCACAATGTGTCAGAGGTGTTGAGGACATTTAAAATCATTTAAAATAATTGGCATTGAACATCTGACTACCAGGTGTCTTTGACTAACGTTGCATATTTTTAGGAAGTCATTGCAGACATGAATGCTGAATGCAGTCGATTTAGAATTTCACTACTACTAGCATTTGCTGATTTGTTTTATGTGATTTTATTTATTATTACCGTATGAATTTAAGATGTGCTCATTTATTATTATATAATATTATTATTATTATTTTCCCTTTTTTTAAATAGATCAATAAAAGTGACTATTTTGCTTTGGGATTTGTTTAGTGTTTTAAGGGTTGATATGATTGCTTGAAATAAGAATAAAACCTGTTGCTTTCCTAACCGTTTGAAATTGTTTGTCTGCACACAACACAAAACCAAGAACCTGTAACTATTGGAAAAAACACAGGGCAGCTCTATATTGCTTGGGATTAAGGTGAGGGAGAATTACACCAGGTGTTCAAGACACCTGGGATAGTGATATCAATACTATTTATACTCCAACGAGTTGTGTTTCTCTGTGGAAGCCATCCAAGTAAAACCACACCTCTTTCCCACACAATACTGGCTTAAAGGATTTAACCTGTCTGTAATGTTCTAATTGGCCCGCTGATGAGTAACTTTAGAACTTCTGGCACTCTTTAGTACTATCTTTACCTGCTGGTTTCTCAAATGGTACAGATTTGCTCTTGCTCTGCACTTGAGAATGCACACGTAACCTCATCTGCGCATGTAACGCTCCAGAGTCCAGACATCATCTTTCTTAAACTCAGTCATCATGGGCAGCCACAGGATTTTTTCCAGGGAGGGGGCAAAATATCCTCCCCACCTTTACCCTCTCCCACCCCAATACAGCCTTACCTCATCCCATTTGCCTACCTTTGTTGGCTGGTGGGAGGCAAATGTTAGTTACCCATTAATTGGAAAGAATATATGACAGGTAGTAGTAGTTACAGACCAGCATGTACCTGTGCAATATGAGAACTTTATTTTACAATAGCAGGGGTGGTAAAGATTAGCCACAACTACCTCCGTCTAGATTGTAAGCTTGGAAGAGCAGGGCTACTAACTGGCACCTTCACACTTGTACAGTAACTAACATATCCTAACTCTAAAACACACAGTTACGCGCACTCACTATGAAACACGGACCTTGCCTATCGTCATAGCTGCTTACACACAGAGTGAGTTGCACACTATTATTGGAGGGTCACATTACATTGCATTACACAACCCCACTGAGCTCCCACCTCTGAGAATGTGTCAGTGTCCCTCTCACCTCTTCCATGGTGCACAGGCTTCTACAGTGCTGTAAAAAAGTGTTTGCCATATTCCCAATTTCTGAAAGAAAAGTAATTGTCCCCTAAACCTAATAACTGGTTACGTCTCCCTTGGCAGCAATAACTGCAGTCAAATGTTTGTGATAACTGGCACTGAGTCTCTTATACCCCTGTGGAGGATTTTTTTAAAAAATTAAGCTACATTGGAGGGTTTTTGAGCATTAAATGCCACTTTAAAGTCACAGCACCTCAATTGGATTCAAGTCAGGACTTTGGATATGCCACTACAAAATCTCAATTAGTTCTTTTTGAGCTATTTAGAGGTGGACTTGGTTGTGTGGTTTGGATCATAGTTCTGCTGCATAACCAAACTGTACGTCATCATCATCATTTTTGGCTTACATGGGTACCTGTAAGAGAAAAAGCTTCATCCTCTGGCCTTAAGGCTGAGGATGCAAGGACGCCTTACAAACTTTTAAGAAGCCCGCAGGTTCAGTACACCTGGGCACTCACCACATGTGTTTGTTTTTGGATGAGGGTTACAGCTGGCGCTCATTGGAAATGCCAGTGTTGCTGGGTCCCTAAAGACTGAACTTTCCAGTGGTGGATGTAGGATTGTGGGATTGTGGGCTGACCTCTTGGGTAAGAAATACAAATATTAAAATACCAACAAAATGATCATACTATAAATTAACGCTAATAATACAGAGATACGTGTGGCGGTTGACTGTAGTGAGCGAGTTTACTTACCCCTGTTAAATTATACATGTAAGATTAAAAACAATAACATGAATGGATTGAATTCAACACAGTAGTGTAAAGGAATGCCTAACTGACAGAGCAAATGTATCACTAATTAATTAACATCAGCTGCATACCATGTTGAGCATTAGGAAAGTTCCTTTCTCCTTCTTGGGGTAAACTGATGACCCATAACTGGAATGCTTTTAAAATGAAAAAGGTACTAGGTAGAGAAGTAGTAGGAACGATTTGTTTTTCACAGTTGACACACTTCGTAGATTTCTTAGACTCAAGAAATTCTTGGTAAAGGTCGTAATGCTTTAAATCCATCAGATATTTACCCCAATCCAATTAATGTCTCTCAGTAAAAAAGAATTCCACAAACAGCATAAATAAAAAAAGGTACCATAGGCTTTCTGTCCTTGTTCAGGATGGATAATGGCCTCTCAAAATGTCAACAGCACAAAATGAGCAATAAATAATTTATTAATGCCAGCTGCAATCCATAAAGTAGCTGGAAGAAAACAGGTATAACTTTTGCTTTTTTTTAACTTAGGCTATTCCCAGGATTCTTGACCCCCAATTCTATGGCTTCTGTATGAAACAAAGCAGAGCCCTTTGCCCCAACCCAATTCTATGATCAGGGTAGCATGCCAATGGAAGGGAGAGTGCGAGAGGGAATGAGTGCCAAGCAACTAATTTCCAAATTTACAAAAACCCCTGATTTTCATGTGAAACGAATGGGCAGGACACAGAATTCTTTAAACAAAAACAGCAATGGGCAAAAAATGAACCGAAAAATTAGTTTGAATCGTTTTTGGTCCAATTGTCTAGTGGGTATGGTTAAAACTCCCCGAATTAATAATTAGGAGGGGTGTCTACATACTTGTGGTCGTATAATGAGTACCTAAACAAGCATATATAAAATTGTGGATGAATCTTCTTATTTCAATGAATTAACCCTAATACATTTCAAAAGAGCTCAGGCTTCTGCAGCTGTGCTCCCTGCTACTACTTGCTTCAAAATGTGTAGATGCAGACACTGACTCTTACAGAATGTTTGCCTGTTTATATTTGCTGAGAAATATTATACTTTTGCTTGCCATCTTCTGCATCAATTTGAATTAATATTTACTTGGCTGCAAGCAAATTTATATCTCCATCATCGGCTTGTTTTTTTTTAACCCATATTCTATTTATTATAAGACTTAAAACTGGTTTTCTGTGTGTACATGGTATCTTCTATCTCAGATACCTAATTTAAGGCCTGGTGTGAGCAGGAGCCGTTTCACCGTGGGGTCACGTGACGTAATGTGACCCTGATACGTTCCTGTGCCAATTCAAATTAGTTTAGAAAAGGGCCCTTCTGACCTATCTAAGTTGGAAGGGCTCTTTCTAATCTATTTTGAACTGGCACAGGGAGACAGGAACAAGTGGTCGCTTGGGTCGCCACAGCAAGAGGCATGGGCCATGTGCAGCTGTGACCCCTGTACTGATGCCACTGCCTTCTACTTGCCCCAAAATATATATGTAACGGACATGTGGTTTGCACTGAAAGGTTTAAAGATGTGGTCCCTATTCTTCTAAAAAATAGAACTTTTAATATTTATTTAGGAACCCCTATCACGTTTGAATAACATCTGTTTGAAAAATGACATGCGCATTAAGGTATTAACTAGATGGCCATCTCTACCTAGATGTAAATGTAATGTAAAGAGGTTTTATTTTACTGAGATAGTGGTGGATAGATAGAACGGCCTCCAAGTAGACGTGGTAGAGGTTAACACAGTAAGGGGAATTTAAACATGCATGGAATAGTCATATGACTATCCTGAATCTAAGATGAGGACTGATTGAAGTTTGAGTCTTTGGCAGACTAGATGGGCCAAATGGTTCTTATCTGCTGTCAAATTCTAAGTTTCTATTGTTAAGTTAGCCTTTTTAAGTACTAAGTTCTGTGGAAATCTAGTATAAGGAACATATGGTGAGATGTGTACATTCCTACACTAAACCTTGGCAGTGACTAGAAGGATGATCAGGATATGCAAACAAAAAGTCAAACATCTGTTATCGGACAAATAAAAAATGCAATTATAAATTGGATCCAGTGAAACGTGTACATAAATCCGGTATTCCTATCTATTAAACAGGAAGCTCCACACAAAACATTTATCCACTGTTAACAACAATAACTTAGCTTTTTAGGCATTTCGCAGCTGTTTATGCAGTAACCTGCATTGGTCCCCATTTATATGTGTTTACATGTTGTTTACCTTTCTTTTTTCTGGCCTGTAATTTTGCCCCTCTAATTTTTGTTTTCTGACTCACACTCACTGAATGGAGTTGACTCATTACACGTTAAGTTGTTTATTTGCATTAATATATCACAGCTCGATTAACAGCGAGGATTTGTAGGGCTGGAACTGCCATAGGGCAAGAGGGGCATCTGCCCCGGTGCTACAAGGTAAGGGGTAAGCTTGGGCCACCCAGCTTTAAAGGAAACTCCAACTATTGTAATGCATATAAAAGCTACATGACCCCTTTACATTTTTGGGTGGTCTGTTTGGCAAATGCTTGGGGGAATTTACACATGTATTTGCCCATCCCCCCATCTAAATGCCATGCAGGAGATCTCTTCCCCAAACACATTTCTCTGCATGTGATGCTCTCAGCTCCAGCCTGGCTCAGTTAACTCTCCATGCAGCTCTGTTCAGACCCCTTTGGACAGGCCCAAAAAGTGCTGCCTCAATAAGATCACTTTCCAATCAGCAGTAAAAACAGTTGGATCATGGAGGAGGAGGTACAGCTGCTGCAACATGGCTGCCTCTTCTATATCAGGTAAGAGCTTTACGTTTTCTGGGAAGAATGCATATTAAAGTATTCACAGGGGGTCATGCTTGCTCACAGAGTACTTTAATGTATATTCTTCCATAGTGGGTGCCAGGGCCATTATAGAATCCCTTAAAACCCTGCTTACCCGGAAACATGTCCCACACTTCCTGTTGTATATCTGATTGTGGCATTAATCTGGTTATAATGACTCGTTGTAATAAGAAAATAAAAAAGGAAAGCAAACGTCTGGTTTGTAAACTATGCTGCACGTGTTTAGCTGGGTTTTGTATTAAATTGATTTTAGGATGGTTTTGCTTTAAGTGCCCCCCCTACTTCCGGTAGAAACAGATACAGACCACGTGCTTTTCTGCTGCACTTGTTTTAGGTTCTGTCTGCAGGGAGGTGAGAGCTGCCAGAGAGACCAACGGCTTACAGCAGGTTCGATGTGACTTGGTATGAATTATTACCTGGCCTGCACACTGTATAACCAAATGACAGCTGCACGGGCTATTGAAAATCCTATGTATTTATTTCCAGGAAGATTGAGCTGTAGTGATTGGAAGTAGGCAGGGCACAGTATCAAAGTTTTAATGCTTTCAAATAGGAATGGTCTTCTAAATGTCTTATTGTAAATAATTCATTGGAACAGTCTAATGACTGCAATGAAACCGTATTCCAGCCATTAAAATGAAATGGGGCAGATTAACTAAATTGGGCTTGGTTCCTGAATGCTTCTGCGAAGCAGTATGGGAATGGCTGGTATAAATTATAGAAAGAAAAACACAGAAAGTACTGGTTTAGCAGTAATCGTAACATGGACTGATGTTTGATTGCTAAGATTCACATTATAGGCAGCTGGTAGATACAGTTGGTATGATGCACATCCAGCCTGGAGTCTAAGATTGCATGTTGGGGGGCAGTTTCCTACAGCAGCTGGAGTTAGAGAGTTTAGGCATCATGGTGATCTGCGGTTATTAGTATTGTGATGTTATATTGGGACTTACATGTGGAGTTTAAACACTCATAGGGTGAGGATTGCCATCTGCAGAACCTTGTTTGTGTCTATTTTAATTGTTGTTCCTTATATTAATCATAACATATATAATAATATGATGGTAATTGACCACAGTTAAAGGGACAACATGGTGTCCCATACAGCCCCACAAATGAAGAATGCATGTCAATGTACGTTGCATGGACCGCTAGCAGCTTAACGTGGATAGCTAAATTCAGCACTGTGAATGCTAGGGGATGAGGCAGGGCATTCTGTGGGTGGGATGCCCCATGATGCCACAACACCACCCATATATTGGACATTCATTAGTAAGTATGCTTTCTAGGGTAGAACATAGACTTTTTTCTGTATTTATAGCAGTTACCAACTCAAACCAGTCCTTCCTGTTTGCAAGGGCATTATGTCAGTGTCTGCCCCCAGAAGATGTGGGGTATTTGTGGAATCTCTTACCACCTTTAGGATCCCACACAGTGCTGAGAGACACCTCAGATCGGGGACTTTTCTCTTTTAGAAAATATTTTTTAGCTGAGCACATTTTACGTTGGACCGAAAGCTAAATGTATTTCCAGCTCTGTTGCTTCTTTTGTCCCCGCAGAAGTCTGTCCATCAAGATGAATTGCCTGATTGCTCCAACCTGAATGCTGACACATGGCATTCAACACAACGCGATATGATGGCAGAGAAGTGTTGTCTCAAAGAAATAACCCCTGGAAACCCACTTCATGGCTGCCTAGGCATATCCCGTCACGGAGGTGAAACTGCGGCTTTCCTCTGGCCAACGGAGCAGGTACGTTTTGTAGAATGCAGATCAACCACATGGACTTCTTTGTTAAGTCTATAATAGATTTGGTGGAACATGTGAAGTTTTGGGCGCTTATGTTTTTTACGCAGTGATCATTTTAGTTGTGTTACTTTTCCCCAGCATATTCTGTGGTGCCGTACCATGAGAACCACCTGTGTAATATATACACAATATATACACACCAGCTGCTTTATTAATATTCATAAAGTCAAATATTACAGCAGATTACAGAAAAAGTCCTGAAAAAGTATGGTTTCCAGAGCTTTGCACTGTCCCCTATTCTTACCCTTTCTGTGCAAATGTTATTTTCAAATAAATATAACTGCCCAAGTATCAGACAAAAAAATAGACTATAGCAGACATATCGGGGGTTATTTTTAAAGTTCAGTTCTGGTCAAAAGAGGTGCGTTCAGAAGAAGACTTCATTGGTTGCTGTATCGTGACTGCACTTTACTTACTCTAAAAGACCCACTTTGTTTTGCTGTAATTAACCTCAAATGATTCCATTCTGTTCTTCTGGAAGGAGTTCTCTATTTTTCTCATGTGATCAGAACTTTTAAATGAAGCCGGAGGCCATTATGGTCATTTCTAAATGCCTAGTACATGTTTTGTACCCTAGCAGAAGCATAAATATTAAAGCAACTAATGCAAAAAAAATGTATTTAGCGAGAGAAAATACGCCCTAACATGTTTTATAAGGAGGAAATTTGAGCCTTGATAACTTTGTCATTAAATACCTCTGGCGTTGGGCTCCGGCTGAATAGTGGAAGAAATTACTACTTACTGTGTATAACATCGACCAGGTTCAAAGGTGCTTATAAAGCTTTTAATGATTACTACAATCAGTGCAATAGACGGGCAGGCTGAGAGCAGACAGAAGGGTAACGCTCCACATTGGCTTTTGGAATTTCAGCCCCGCTGTCTGTTGTAAGTGACGTTAACCTTATTTACTGAAATTAATGCAGTTACCCCCCCAAAAAAACAGACTTTGCTTTTATCAAAAGAACATAAACACAATGTGGAGTTTGTTTAGAAAAGCAGGTGTTTGCGGGTGAGCTGCAGTTTTAACTCCTGACTTCTTAAGTATTTAAGTGCATTCCATGTAGAGACGTGGGAAGAAAAATGAGAACGAGGTCCCATTTTCTAACTCCAGCTAATGCATGCGTGGATTTGCACACAATAAACTGATTGGCATCCATGCCCTCCTATATGAAGTAAGATGTAATTCACTTTGAGGAGTGGGCTGGCCCTTTAATAATGCGTTCGAGGGCAAAGTTACTCTGCTCGGGAAGTTTCAGAATATGTTTCAAGGGCTGTGTAGTCGGGATGCTCCGACAACTAAGACACAACTAATACATGTCTAGTATCCTGAGAACACTGCTCACAGTCACTACAAGCGCCGACACTTAATGAGTGTATGGTTGCCAATCACTCGCTTTATTGAGAATTTGTTATTGAATCGGAGCACAGCAATTAGCACGCCATGTCAGATAATTGCTGGGTTCACCTACAACAACTGGCAGCCTACTTAAGAATGGAGCTCATTGTAAAACGCCGGACTCAAAAAGACCTGGATTTATGACTCCAGTGTTTGGGTGGAAACAAAACCTTTTTTATCTTGACCTAACACTGTGTTCCTTATGCAGTGTGGCATACTGTAGGACGGTGTTCTTCAATCTGTTTCCCCCCCGATAATATCTCATACACTCATGATGTGTACTTACAGCGGAGGGCAGGTAACTTTTTAGCCCAAGACCAGCCAGCGGCCCAGTAATATATTGGTGCCTAAAACACGTAATTAATTAGATGAATTCACCTTTAAAATTATTGAAAACAGTGAGTGTTAAATGTTATTGTGCAGTGCAATGTGAAGCATTATTGTTACTAGCTGACAAGCTCTGCAAACTACAGTATATATTAAAGGAACACTCCAGGCATCTTCTATGCTTTAACGCATAGCCGTGTTGTCCATTTTGGATCTGCAGAATCCCCCCTTCTGCATTCAGCTGAACGCATTTCTCTCCGCACCTGATACAGCCCCCAAGTCAGCTCCAGCGCTGGCTCTGGAAATCGAGCATTCCCAATAAAATCAGTAGGAACGCGTTCCTATCGCTGATTGGCTTCTTCAAGCATCCAATCGGTGGCAAGAATAGTAGGCAGGAGGAGGGAATCCGCAGCTCCTGCGTCGGGTAAGCTCTTTCAATGCATATTGAAGCACACGCAGTACTTGAATATGCATTCTTCTATAGTGAGGTACCCAATAACGGATCCTTGTGTGGTGACTCCAGTAAAGTATGAATAAATCGCGAAATGCCAAAAACTTTTCACTTAGCGGTTTCATGAATCTATCGGCTGTGGCATAATTATATATGTGTTTCTCTGTAAAGAAGAACTGCTAAGCTTTAATGTGGGATATCCAAAAGGGAAGTTCGGTGTTTCGTTCCCAATGACCTTGGGTATGTCAGCTTTTCACCATGCGCCGTCGCAACTAAAAATAGCCAGTAATGGATTCGAAGTACCTGCATTGTTCTAGATCGTAGAGCGAAGCGCTGTTCAGCCAGCACCCTCCAAAGGGATGAAAATCACCGCGTGGCTATCCCTGGGCTGCGTAGAATTACGTGGTTTAGCCCGTATTTAACACATTTTCACAGCGTCGTGGAATCTGCACATTTAGCTTTTGCAGGTTTATTTATTGAACGAGTGTCTGGGACAAGGTGACTGCGGCGCAATATTTATTCAAACTACAGATCAGGTGATTCCGATAAATCCAGTTAGTGCTGACAGTGCGCGGTGTGATCTCTAGAAGCCTTTCGAGGTCTATAGAGGCAATTCTGTACATTTCTATACAGCTTTAAAGGTGCTGTTCCACTTAGACAAAACATTGATTGCATGCTTTAGTCTGCTGAAAGAACTTTTAAGAAGCTTTTTTAGTTTCTATGGCAACAGTGGCTGACTTTGCGTCACATAAGTGATCCCGCCAAAATTATGGATGAAGTAGAGTTTTTCATGGTTAGGATTATTTCTGGAAAAGGATTGGACATTCAACACTACAGTACTAGGAATGATGATTCTGCGATTCTTGTGTTATTATTTATTGTTTTATATATATAGCACCATCAAATTCCGTAGCACTGTACAATGGGTATCATATGATAACATATGTGATATTTGTTTTATCTTTACAGTCTCTGATTTTTATTATACAGTGTAGCTGTAACTAGATCACCCAGCAAACACTAGAAAATAATCTGCTATGCAAAGTAAAGAATGAGTAACATATCTTTTAATCACCTTTTAAGTTAACCAATGTTACGTTTTTTTCATGACCGCCATATATTTTAAAACCATAGGAGCAGCTGTCTTAAATTCTCATTCACATGAATCGCGTGATTCCTCCTTGCTTTGATTAAGTTGCTGCTCCCTTTGTAAAGATGAGTCGAGGAATAGAAAGAGTTTAGAAACAGGAAACTGTTATCTGGGTTTTGCTGCAGATCCCAGCTTTTTGGGGGGTAAAACCCATGCAATTATTAGTTTTAAAACATGCATTTAGATAAAAGCTGTGAAGATGATGGTTCTCCGTAAAGTATGGGATAGTATTCCAGTACTTCGTTCTCATTGAAACCCATTTAGCCATTAGATCCGTGTGGAAGAAAGGTCCATCTAGTCCGCCTGTTTTTCGCGATGTAAAGACCTGGACCTTAATCAGTCGTTGGTCTCGTTTTAGATTCAGGATTATGCCATGTATGTTTAAGGCCCCTCACTGTATTAACCTCTACCACTGTTGGTGTTTCTTTATTGTTAAAACAATCTCCTCATTATCAGCTTCATAAAATTAAGTCTTTTTAGTGAAAGTCGTTACAATTTATTGCGCCAACAAAGAAAACAATCTTTTGTCCGAGGAAGAGACTTCTGAGGTCTGGAAAGCTTATGTAACTCTACTTTTTTTTTTTTTCTATGTTGGCCCTAATTTGGGGCAGTGCGCTATGATTTTCCCATTCCCTATTTATTTTCAATATATACTGTACTCATATATATGAAATACACTTATCCGTAGAGGTGATAATTACCTTTTATTGTGCACAATATATACCTGGCTGACATTTAATTTGCAAAGTGGGCTTTGAACAGAATTCTGAACTTGTATGGGGAAAATATGACTTCCCCAAAAGTAGATGCTCATAGGCTTCCTATAGGCTATGGTATAAATAAACATGTTAATAAACTCCCAATGCCAAAAGGAAGGTGTACTGAGGGTATACGTTTTAATGTATTTATTTTTTACTAAAAACAAGATGATAATAAGTGGACAATAAGTAGCGTATTGCGGCGCTCTGCCAGGCTGGGGTGTTTCTTTGGGCTGAAGTCCCACTGCATTCTCAAAAAAAAATACAACTTGTTGGCACTTGTTGATTTCTCTCCAAATCGGACGTAGGCATTTAGACTGGACCGCCAAAAAAAAAATATCCTGCGTGATTCTTTTTTTATTATGATTATTATTATTAATACATCTCCATTTTTTGTATCTCCACTGAAATTAATTGTTGTAAATGAAAAAGAAAAAACAAGTTACGTTTTGGGATTAGTGAAACATATAGGGAACAGTTCTTGTGTAAAAGTGGTGTAATCGCCATAGAAACAAATGGAATTTTTGTGCCGGTTGTTCTGTTAGCGCTTCACACTGGAATTAGTCTTTATTAATAACCTCCAATGTGCACTTTTCATTTAAATACAAATTAACCTTCCTAGCTCGTTCAAATAAATATTTCACGTGCAGATGACATGATATTTGTTTTTAAAGTTTTCTGTTTACACGCAGCGCGTTGCGGGGTGGTACTTCCGGTAAACTCGGTTACAGTTGGCACACCAATTTTTTGTTCTCAGTTATGTTTACGTCTTACCGTGTAACGACAGAATATGTCTCGCCTGGCTATGTATAAATTCAGGATGACAACCTGTATGGATCTGATGGTGGAAGATTATTGCAGCGCTACAATGTGTTATTTAATGACCTCCCCGTGTTGTACACGAGTAACAGAGTATGATTAAAGGTCATGCAGTTAGTCCAAAGCTTTTTTTCCCAGTCTAGCCCGGGGCTTCTAGGTAAAATAAGGACAAGGTGACACACCGTGTGTTCTGTGTCCGCTGGGTCTGGGGTGTCATGGCATTTTAAGCCATAATGCATTTTTTAAACGTCGTAAAGATTAATTATGTATATATTTATCTCAATGTTGCCAGCAAGGACTTTTGGGGTTAACCCTTTGGTTCCTAGAGGCCAAGTACTTAAGGGGTTAATTAAAAAAAAAATTATAAATAAGGAGGATGCACAGGTTTCACTTTATTTTCACTAATTGCTTTGAGTCACCCTTTCTATTGCAATTCTAGATGTACTGTGCAGCACAAGTGTAGGTTTTAGCTGCGTTGCCATGGCAGCAGCCAGGCAGAGCTTACAGCGTATGACACAGCTCCCAAAGGCCATTAGGTGCTGTGTTTTGCGGGCTGTACCAAGTCGGTCAGGCAGAGGGAGACAGGAAACGGTTGAAATGAAATACGTGCAGTTTTAGCTACTTCAAAACTGCTGCTGTTACCAAGTCGCTGTACAACATTTCCCAACGGACCTGTTTAACATAAAAAACCAAAACAATTAACTCCGTTACTCCCGGAATTTATGCTCGGTCCGCCTCCCCAGCCAGAAGCACAGATTTATCCCCGTTTAGTTGACATCTCACTCCCCGCTGTGGAATAGCTGCATCCCAGTTGCACGTCTCGGCAATGAAGTTGTGTACGCGGGGCGTGCTTAAATGTGGTTATGCCTAGTGATTCCAAGAGCCAGGCTTTAAAATGGCGGCATTCATTATACACCCATGCTAAAACCTCACCCAGCACCCTGTCTGTGGCGCTTAGTGCTTCTTCTGCTTCATCCATATGCCATTCTGCAGCTGAATACTGCGACCGCTGGGTTCCTGGATCAGCATACAGCACACGGTAAAGACTTCTCCCTAACTTCATATTATCTGCCTCAGAACCTGCCCCTCTAAGAGCGCGGCGTGTACTTATTTTATCACTCGCCCCCCGTCTTATTTGGGAACTGCTCTCACTTAATAGATGGGTGTGAGCGGCATGCTGCATGCACACAGAGGATCTCATTTACAGAACAACTTGCCGGGGTCCTGTGCTGTTAAGGTACAAATACTGCATTTATTAAACTCATTTTTACGTCGCACACAATATGGCAATACCCTGCTGGAATCCCGAAGCCTCCGGGTAATTTTAATTTTTATTTTCGGGTGTGTATTCGGCATTTTTTTTTCTCTCAACGAGACATAGAAAATGTGTGTTGCGTAGTTTTTCTTTTATAAATTATTATATCGCATGCAGTTGTAAAAACGTCTACTGCAGTGATTTTAACATGTATACAGTTAGGCAAAGGAAACAACTATTTAAAAGCTTTTAGTTTTTTTTTATTGTCGTGGCTCTTTAAAATACTGTAGTTTTCACAAAAACATTTACTCAGTTTATTATCTGGATTTACTATCTATCATCTATCTATCTATCTATCTATCTATCGATAGATAGATATATAGATATATATAGATATGCAGCTGCATAAAGGTTTATACCCTCTTCTATAAATATTAAATATTTCATTTTATCCGTGAGTAATAATTAGGTGTTGTCTATGACTAGCTTACGCTTCAGATGCCAGCGGATAAAATTTAATAAATTAAAACATCAAAATGCGTACATGTCCTAACTTTATGGGAAAGCCACTGAAACTACATAATCGCTTAATAGACAGTCTTTTTTTTTTGTGCATAGTTGGGAGTGCACATGCGCAGAACGACAAGTCTCACATCTGCACTGTATTCTGCCTGGAAACAAAGCATTGGATCCTGACTAAGGTGATGCTTGCATTGATTAACCCCTTACGCCTGTCAAGTGAGTGCCTTTGCAGTGGTGGGGCAGATGGTGCAGGCTTCTGCAGGGCTGCATATTCTTTTTTAATACTATAGAGAATCCCCAATGCAGCCGAGTGTCCTTTAAATGTGTATTCCGTATGAATCTATGGTGACGTGAGGCTAATTTAGATCAGTTCTTCTGACTTTGTGAACATGTGAAAAGCTCATTGTATAAACCTTTATGTTAAATAAACTGTACACCCTTCAGGCTTAACGCAATATTTTTTACTTTATTATAAGTTTTAGCATTATTAACGTTTATTAAGTGCCAACTGAATCTCAGATTTATGGATTTGACATTGGAGGGAAAAAAAAGTAATTCAGATCTCTGCTTGTGAGCTTACAATCCAATTATTAGTATGTGTTTACAGAAAGGCTTCCGAGAGCCCTGCTCAAGAGCTTACAGTCTAATAGCGATAAAGAAGGTTGAGCCAAAAGGTGCAAAGAGACAGTGTGGATCGTGATGACCTTTTAGGCTGATACAGGACATTGCAATGTGCCATTGCAATGTAACATTAAAAGTAAAGTAGATGGCAATTCACTTTCAAGCAGACCGGCTGTGTGTGTGTGTGTCAGCGTAAATAATAATAATAACAGTGTTAATAATAGTAATAATGCTGATGTCTGATATGTAAATAAGGCTGCAGGTCGTGTTATTTTGGACATCATTTAAATGACTTAAAACAAGGCACAATGGTGTTTATTATATGTGAGCGTTTGCAATAGACGTCTGTTGATAAATGCAGTACTGTAGCTTTAAGGAGAGACAGCCACCCCTTACAAAGCTGTCTTGGGTAGTGAACTGGTTAAGGTCTCCCGTCCTTTGCTGATTCATTCTAAAACTGCGGTTTGGTGTCACTTTTTTGTGCTTTGAGGTGCTACCGTAGTGTCATATCACGCGCCTTATTAAAAATAAGGGGCCGATAAGCCTGGGGAAAAAATATTCTGAATGTTGGTGAATAAATGTTAGTTAATTCAGCTTTGATAGCTAGAGGTCACCTCTGGCTTTTAACATGTTAACTAAGCTTCGTGGTTTTCTCAAGCATTCGATAAATATTTAGAAAGGGATCGGCTAATTCTTTTTATCCAATTATCTTATTCATTTTCTATTACATTTTTTGCAGGCACTGCCCCTTAGAGCTTGCTATTTAAAACTCCATTTATATCGGCACTGATAAACTAAACAGGACAGACTTCAAAGTAAATAAAAGAAGAAACGTTACCCTGGAAATTAAAAAAATATATATATTATTTTTTTTACGCATGTCGGCCATGCTGCTTTTCAATGGGTACCTTTATTACGGAAGTGCTATATAGATGGGGTCTAAGTATACAATAAGTCCTTTGTGTGCCGGAGAGGTCGCTGTAAATTGCACACCTTCTGGTCAGGAAAACGGAGTCTAAAGGCCAACCCGTCGAAACCATTAAGCTTATTAATATTTTTTTTGAAGGATGAGTTTTGGCACATGTGGTACGGTTTGTTCTGCTTTCCAATATAGGGTCTAGTACTAACTAGTACTAACAAGCCGAAAGTAGCCAGTCTAAAATAAATAAATAAATACAAAATTTCTATTAAGTCATTATATTGTTTGTCTTTAAATTACCCCAAGCAGTTTGCAGTTGTTTGTGTCCCCGTTAATTTTATTTATTTTGGATTAAAAAGTAGTTCTTATTTATCTTAAGTCACGTATGTTCAGGGAAGTACTGGGCGCATATTGATATCATTAATGGGCATGGCTTGACAAATCCCAGGAGCCAGGTAGCCGGGGCTCCTAGATTTTTAGGACAGGCTACTAAGATTTTGTGCAGTTGTGCATTGATCTCTGATTGTTACTCTTTATATCTTCTGAAAATATCAAGCAGGCTCCTAGATTTGTCAGGCTGGCTTCTACACAAATTTGTCAAGCCATGGATTATGATGCGGCCAACCGGAGCAAATTTGGTAAAACTAAAACATTTAACGGCTAAATTAAGTATAGAAGATTGCAAGCTTTAAGGACAATGTAGGTCTCTTCTTCAGGCATATTATACCATCAAAGGCAGCATCTGCTTGGTGTCCATGGAGATTGTCCCACTTTCAGAACGGTGCTCCACATTTCCTCGTTATAAATATGACCCATTACGTATGTGAATTGTTACGGGTCCCAGGGTAGCACCTGCCGGTTAGTAGTGGGACGGGCATATTATAATCTCTACCTAAAGATCCTATAGTGACACCTTTAGTGACACCTCTTTATTGCACGGTTATTTCCGAAGGCTGGCTGTTCTGTGATAAACACAGTCGTAAAAAAAATTCTCTGTCCTTAACTTTAACCTCTTATTTTTAACACCTCCTGTGCTGGGGTGTCCTACAGACATCGATAAGCGAAAAGGAAAATGGTACCTATAGTACAGGTGGAGATAAATCAAATAATATTTAATCACTATGCATAATAAAGTTTATTTTCGGGATCTCTGTGTAATAAGTTGAGGTTTTTGTAACATCGGGTCTCTGACCGCAGTGGAGTTGCTTTCTTCTGTTTTGAGAACGTAACCTACAAAAATATAGTTTCTCGGAAAAGCTACTTTTTTGTTATTGCTGTATTTTTTGTTATAAGAATGGTAATAAAGTACCAAAGTGAAAGGTTTACAAGGAGCTGCCTCCTATGATATTTGCAACAAAACCAAGATGTCTGCTCTCTGCTGGCGTCTGGAGCCATTTTTCTAAGTAGAATATTATAATTAATGGGAACGCTATTCATTTTTAATTTTTATAAGGAGATTACCACACGGTCTATCGTATAATATGGACATGTGTAATACGTATTAAATGTCAGATTTTACGTTGACTGTACATCCAAGCCGTGAATTCTTGTTTAATCGTACAATGCCGGTTCCTGCATGAACCTTTTTGCCTGTACTGCACTATGGGCCATTCTATATTACAGTCCCTACAATCTCAGATTTGGGAAACTGAAGACCATACCTTGGAACTTCTTCACTCCGGAGCCTTCCTTTATGGGATGCGGCCAGGACTGTGCAATGTCGGCGGGGGTCAAGACCCCGCTCCCGCGAACCCGGAGGATTCGGGTCTAGAAGCGGTGCTTCACCCGGAGTTCCCAAGTATGCCTAAGACTTGCTTGAGTTGAGCAGCTGTTGAAATCCATAGAGACTTTTATATAGGGTATCACATGACTTAAGAGACATTCTAAGCAAAAAGTATCAGTTGGGGCTTTCTTCGTTCTATACCTTTTTGGGTGACATCGCCACAGTGGAGTCCGTATCCTCGTGTAGCAATATGGCAACCAGCGATGTATTCTGGACTGGTAGTCCCTTTTTCTCAAAACCAGGGGGCAGAGCGCACTTATGGGTGATCAGGCCCTCTGATGGTTTGCTGCTCAATAAGCCGTTAAAAGGGAGATCTCCCTATCTGGCCCATTTACACCAAGTAGGCACAGCATCTGTACTATTTAGTAAAAGTCGCTGCGCGGTGTCATATGCCAACCTTAAGCAGTGAGGATGGCGGCTGAGGATGGGGTAGCCCTGCGTCAGGTGGAGGGCAATGTCCCAAGTAGGTCTATCACTGATGGCAGCATGTTAAGGTTTCAGGTGAACCATGGCGTACATGTAGGGGTTCTGTCCAGAACATATGTGACAGTAAAACAAGTTTCTTTTAGCTGTAAATAGAATTTGATTTAATAAGATTAGTATGCACTAGTACTTAACTGCTGCTTACTATGTTTGGTTCATGGTTATATGGTTGATGTCGTTTTTGTAGCTTAAGTAGAAAAAGTAGAAATTGAAGGTATTTCAACCGAAAATGTGGTTCGGCGTATCTCTCCAATCACTATTACATTGGGAAGCTGGACTCCTAATGGTTAAAGGTCAGTTTACATATCAAATAAGAGTCAATTACTGTACATGTTCAACATGGGATTTGATCCTGTAATTAGAGTCAACCAGCCATGCATTCCATGATGGCGCGATCAAATGTCTTGCACCTCTGCCAGCGATAGCTACCTGATGTACGGAAACATTTTCCAAGTCTGCTGATCTGAAAAGTTTACAGGATGCGTCTTTAATATTTATGACAATCATGCCAGTTGTTTTGTAGGAAAAAAAACCCTAGCAGTATTTTAGGCTATGCAAATCCTGTGAAATTAACATTGCAGGAATTTCACATGACCTTAATATATGTGAGTAAACGGAGTACTCCATGTCATGCTAACCGGCACCCGGGTACTATAACACAAAAAATATAAAACCAAAATCATTGTACAGACATATTTTGGGTTTCCATTATAAGAATGTTGCCGGTCTTAGAAAAGTGATAGAAAGACCACGGTTTGACTTTACAACCAACAACTCGCTATTCTGCGCAGATAACAATTCTAAGCAATCTAAAAGGATGATATACGAGTAGGAGGTGAGTATAATGCTAGCCAGATATCAAATTCTATCAATTTATCAAAAATTGGTGCATCTGTGAGATAAAACGGTTCCTTTGGACGCATCTACAAATTCCTTGGGGTGTTTTTTTTTATTTTTGCAGATGATTTGAATTTATATGGACTTTTATTTGCTTTATTTTTGTTGAGCTCTCCTTGAAATTTGATAAGTAGTTGCAAAAAAAAAAAAAAAAACCTGCTGGTAGAGTGTTTTTACTTTTCAAAGCACAAAATAAAGCTTGTTATTTTTTATATTAACTCTGGAGGTTTTTTTATGTTTTTCCTTTATTTTCTGGGTTCTGTTACACAGAGCCTTTAGCCCTTTTCACATACTTTTAAGTACCTTCAACTACAAGCGGCGTGTGATTGATCTCGTCACATGTCATCATTTGGTTATCCGGGTTGCAGAAATTCTGTTGAATTGATTAAAACCTGTGCAAGCTCATCAAAATCATTTGGAAAATTACTTTTAGATGCATAGGAACTGTTCAGAAATGACTGTCATGTGTTAATGTCCAGTTAATTCGTCCACAGCCCAGAAGAGCCTTTCAGTCCTCACCCAAATGATTAGTTCAGAATGTAAGCTGTTGGAATCAAATCAACAAAGGGTTAAATCACAAGCCATTGATCTTTTTTTTAATGTGTTCTTTATAAGCCTGCCTTATTTGTAATTATGTTTGGTGAAGGGAAGAAGCACGATTTCCTGGTCAATGTGAACATTTTCTAAAGGATTATTACCGTATTGGTTCGATCATAGGCTGCACCCTTAAAGTTTGGTGCTGTTTTAAAGAAAAATTTATTTTTAATGAAAAAATACACTAATACATAGATATTCCCCTCTGCTCCTCTAATATGCCACTCTGCCCCCCATGATATGCTTTATGCCCCATGATAATGCCACTCTGTCCCTCCCCAGACTTACCAATGCCCCGCAACCGCTGCTGCTGGCACTTCCACCGTAGCTTCTATAACGGAGCACCGGCGGAAGTGCCGGCAGCGGAGGTTGTCTATGCGCATCGCTCAGACATCCACTGGCTGCCAGAGAGGAGGATCCAGGTCTCCTGCAGCGCTGCGGGGGATCTGCATCCTAATCCTGCTGATTGCATGCAGCAGGACTAGATGAAAAAGAAGAAAAAAAAACACGCGCCAGGAACTGCATGTCCCGGGCGATACGAATTGCGCATCCCTGCGCTAAACCCCAATTATAGGCCGCACCCCTACTTTAAAGACTTAAAGTGGAAGAAAAAGTGTGGCCTATATTCGGGTGAATATGGTATTTTTTTTATCCTTTCAGTGCTCTGAGAGTTGATAACTGTATTTTCTGCATTATCTGCCTGCGCTGGTAGTGAGAATAAATTCACTTATGACTGTAAGATAACGCAATAACAGGGAGCTTAACATTCTATTAAACTAATCCTTTTATACCAACTGATGGTCTCTGTTACCTGTTAATAAAGCTGTGGAATAGTAAAAAGACCTTGCACAATGTTCTTCTTCCTTAACTTATATGAAGGGGAGGGGAGGACAGGCTTATATTAGTAAACCACAACCATCATGACCGATGCGTGAGGCTGGAGGAAGATTATAGGCTAGTAAATTATCCAAAATGGAAAAGAGGATGGGCACTCGAAAAATGCTCGATAAATAACGTCCAACAGTAAAAACACTGCAAAATCTAAAATAGATACTTCATACTTATTTCTGTGTATGTAGCAAGATCCGTTCTCCTTCACAAAGGATCAGAACCTCACAAGGGAAAAAACGGAATAAAGAGCATAATGCAGTATAGTCTGTATCAAAGCATATGCCGGTAGAACAAGTTTCAAGACGTGGGGGGGAGTTGTTAGTGGACACCGGTTCTTTTTTGGAGTTCTCTGCTTTGTTCCAATGAGAAACATTGAGGTGGTTCTAAGTTCTCTAGATGTTCTTGACAGCATCGACAGGGGGCATGGTGCACTCCCAGTGCATTTCCTTCAAGCAGCTACGTTGAGCATTGAAGCTGTCAGAACAATATGAACGTCAAAGCTGTAAGTCTGGATATATGTAGCCTGCCTCCCTAATCAAAACCTGAGCTGGGATGAGACAGAGATAAGCTATACAAACTCTTATACTGTCTCTTTGATTCTTCTAACCAAGTGGTATGGCGGACTATACCTTCTGCTGTATCTGCTAACCCACCTAATATAGCTGGACAATGTCTCTCTCGCTATATACATGCTATTTGTCGCTGATGATGTTTCACAAACAGTCTCACGGGATGAACTTGTGTCCTCTGGGCAATCCTGCTTAAAAGGTCACCAGAGAGAAGATTGTTTTGACCTTGAAAAGTTTTGCACATAGTTATCTCTCCACCGTCACCTCTCGGCTACCACGTAAAATCATAATGTTTATTAAATTCCCCCAAAACTTAATTTTGTGCAATTCCATAATCTCATTCTGGTGATGTGAGGCCTACAACTAAAATAAAGATAATCATGGGGAGTACACATTAAAGATGTGTATGTCCCATAATTGGAATAAAGGAATATACACATATATGTAATAATTGTTGCGGAACGTCTCATAAATAGTAACTTAAAGTATCATTTATTTCTATGATCCTCAGCTATTTGTGACGATAGTTCTTCTGAACTGGAAGCCTGTTGGACACAGCGTGCAACATAATTGTGTAAATAGTGATGCGGCAAACGGTCTCACATATCCTTATACATGTCGCATGTTGTAGGAAAAATAGCAAAACGTGTCTTTTATTTGCGCCAATATGTGGCTTGGCGTATGACGTATCCGAGACCTGCTCAGGCTGGTACCCCTTAAGTGTCCGAGGTCCAGCTAGGAAAGGCGACGTTCGGTGTAGCGATCTCTGGATTTATTGCCTGGAACACAGACGCCCCCGAGGACAGCCATGGAGAATTGAATGTTTTGCAACTTACTGAACAAAATGGCCATCATTCAGGGTGCAGCAATATCTAGGTTAAAGAGCTCTAGTAGACAGACCAAATGAAATGATCAGGGCTAAAGGAAGACTGTTGGGTGACTAGTTCTATGTTTGTATCTTATGGATCCAAGGTGACATTGAAAAGCCAAGTACAAAGCCGTGTTTTTTTTATGTTCATTCCGTGTTTCTTTTTGTGCTCTTTCTCCTCATCAGAAAACGGCATAGCAGCTTTAAAATCAAACTGTTTAATAGCACATGATTTTATTTATTGTCTGAAGCAAAACTAGTCTGTCTTCATATAATGATGCTGCTGGCAGCAGTGCTTTGTATTAATTAACAAACTTCGCATCCTCCTTGTGTGCTTCTTACAGAGAGTGCTTGTCATGCACGGTAACTTTTCCGCAAATGGCTGTTAGATGTAGTTGTCTAATAACTGCTTGTCATTAAATAAGTGGAGCATTGACATTGTAATCATTTAGAGAAATCTTCTGCCTTGATCCGCCCTGCCAAGAATGCGTATTACTTAAAGGGGTATTTTAATATGCATTCTTAGAAAAAAAAAGAAGAAAAAAAAAGGGAAAGAAGCTGCAGCTGGGCTTCTCAGTGATCCAACAATCCTGGATCATGAGGCTGTGCGGGCAGCCTCGCGACCAACATTAGCTGCAGCTTACTTGTGGGAAGTGTATCGCAAGCACGGAGACGTGTTCGTCAAACGCATCTCATGCTCAGAAAATGGGTAAGGGTTGGGGAAAGGATCTACAGAATCCCTCCATGCATTCGGAAGGGGGCACGGCTATCATATACGTTAAAGTGCATATGATAGCTGGAGTGGGACATTAACCCATTCCCAATAGGTCTCCAATCGCCTTACTTGAAGCAAAGATGTACAAGAAAAGGTTAACCAGCTCTCCGTGGCAGTATTTTCTATACTTGACAAGGTTTCCATGGCAATGCTTTTCATTTATCAAAGCAGATACTTCTGCGGACCCTCCATAACAAAGCACTTCTCTGTTTGTTGTCAAGTGTGTCATTTGTCCTGTGATGTAATGCGTGCAACAAAAGCACATCGTTTATTAATTTGTTTTTGGAAGGAAAATGACACTTTGAATATGTCAATATTGTCATTGAAGATTGTTACATAAATATCTATAAATTGCTGCACATATATATAATTATACACACAATATAATCTGTACTAGCCAGCCTTTGCTTGACTGTAGCCACCCCCTAAATCTTTGATCTAGGCTGATATGGGATGTAATGTAAGGGATTTCCTCCCATGATATATAGAGGGGGGGGGGTATTTACAAAAAAATCTAATAAATAGTAGATTTTTATTTTATTATTTTCTTTCTATGTTTCTCGCGAATACTCTCCTACCCACGATCCTCTGCTATTTCTGAAGCTAGTTCTCACAAATGGAAGTCTCTCGGACATAGGGACATGGCACCGATTACGTCAGACGAGGCGTGCCGCATAACCACTTAAATATTTATGCAGCAAATAGCGTCAGCGTCTACCGCGGTGGCAGAACTATGATGTTGGCGACCCTCGCTATGACATAAGCAGTTCACGTCTGCACCGTATGACAGTGCGGATGGGATGTGTCTTAATTAAATGTATATTGGTAGCTATGCTCTTTTTGACCTTCTATCTGAAAACCCCTTCTAGTGTAGAGTCCTGCTTTTACTTTGCTGTGAATGTCCACAAAACCAATGTTAAGTATTTAACCCCGAATGTTCCTATGCACACGCGAGATGCCAGGAATTTATAGATTGCTATAGTCACAGGATGACCTTGATACATCACATGCCGACTGGAGCTGACTTCTCATTATCTGTGCATTAACGGAAGTGCTATGGCCTTCACAGCTCTCCCGCTCCAATCTGCACAATAATGTAATCATTAAATCCCTTCTGGTCTAAGAAATTTCTTTCAGATGCAGCAAATATTGACTCAGGCAAAAGAGGACTTTTTTTTTTTTTTGAGACCTTCTCTCCATCTGTCTCTAAGGAAAACGAGTCAAGCAAAAGGGAATTTTTGCGAAATAGCTCCATTATTTTACAATAAATAGATATTTTAACCTGTTCTGTGCCAGATAATTCTTTTACCCCCCCCCCGTTAAAGGTGACACCCCCTGCTTTTTGCAGTATTGTCAGCCGTGTAGCTCTCAAAAGGTTAATGTGGTATTTGTGAAGTTTTCTGCAAGTTCATTTAATGCATTTTCAGTTTATTAACCCTACGTGTGCTCCAGACACTTTAGACTGAATTCTCTGCTTGCGTGTGTGTGTGTGTATATATTGTATATGGGCACATATATGTTAAAAATGCATTGCTGGACAGATTGCAATTTAAGGCTGTCCTTGTGAAGCTCGGAGGGAAAGCGTGTGTAATTTGATATGTTCTTGAAAGCCTGGCTGAGGATCGCACGCTGCAGACATAAGCTGTGTCAATAAGAAGTCTATTGGGTCTGTGCGTACAGCCTCGTGACCCGCGCTTGATTGGCAGCCTCTACTAGGGAGGGCCTTTCTTTAGAAAACAGCTCTGCTTTTTGGCGGCACTTCTGACTGACCAATTTCCTGACTGCCGCTCGTTTTCTGCTGCCTCTCGGATTACGATAGCTTTTTATACCCGGGCGTACCTATTTTCTCTAAACCAAAGTGCGACGAGCCTATGGGGGGTCTGTGTTTCGAAACCTGAAAACCCATAGAAAATGCAGCTTCGGCTAGCGAGACGCTCTCAGGCACCGCAGAGAATGAGGTACAGTAGCACTACGTGTGTGTGTGTGTGTGAGCGCGGGAGCCATCACTGGCGCCACATACTGTGTGCATCAGAGAAGTGTCTTGAGAAATGCTTATTAGTCAGGCCTGGAGGATTTAACCCATTATACAGACACATTTTATGACTTGAGCAACCGGTTCAATCACCACGGTCTCGGCGTAAATTTTTTTGAAAAATGTAAAAACGACAGAGAAAAGTTACTAGTCTAGCCAGCGTCTAGTATCGAAGGAATCGCAGACACAGCCCTTCATGCATAGAAATCTCTTTCTAAGAGACGCGTATAGACCGTGCTTACATATAGAAAGCCTCCACGTTACCAGGCAGTGATTTTGTTTAATGCTAGAGACTGGAACATCTCCTTTTTTCTGGATCTTCTGTTTTTTTTTTTTTTTTGCTGATGTTAACTGACGGTATACACTTTTGTACAGTTTTAGCCGTAGAAAGAAAGAGTACATTTGTATAGCAGATTGCAAGCTTTTAAGACCAGGTCTCTGCTTCATTTGTAAAATATGTGCCCTTTTGCTGAAGGAAGGAACGTGGGGGATGATAAGAAAGCATATGGAACCTTTTTTTTTTTCCCTTTTCAAAAAGCATATATTGAAACAGGGCACACATGCTGAGAGTTAGCAGGCCAGGGATAGGCAAATACAGGCACATACGATGCAAATCACTTTTTGTGGGGTGTTTAATTACACGTGCCTGCAGCTTTAAGTACAGTGCAGTGTATGAAGACAGACAGCTGTGTTACATTGTGGGTCTGTGTAACTGTGATGCCTTGTGCTTGTGATACATATAAACCTTTTTATCGGCTGTCTGATGTGTGATCTGGCAGGAGGGATTACGCTACCTGTTCTCACCCTCCCTGTCTGTGTATTTATGGATACTGGATTTTTAATGTACATTATACCCTCCATGACGGGAATCTCCAGACATGCATTTTAATTTCCCCTGTGTAAATGCATTGAAGGATTCATCGTAATCCCCCCCTATCCATATGCCCCCGGCCCCTCGGCTTGCATGCTCCTCCATCTCACCAGTGCGTATTTACAGTATACTCAACACCAGCCAGCCTAACGTTAACATAAGACCCCCTGCTTGCTTAAGCAGAAGAAACTCCCATATATTTAGATGAGAGCGCTTACCTGCAAGTGATTGTCAGCTTCAAGCAACAGAGACTGGTGCCAGTATCTAGTACACTGTAGTATTGTGGAGGGAGGGGTCTCTAAGGGTTAAATTACGCAGTATTGATTTTACGGCGCCATACAGCTTATCGGACTTTTTATATCCATCTATTACAAGCAGTGTGGGTATGTGTTCTTAATAGGTTGCGTTGTGGCACCTCTTGTTTCTTGGGTCTAGATCTGCAGATTTTAAGGCTCTTGCGCAGGAGACTTTCGTGGCTAACACACTGAGAGGTGGTGTTGTGAATTGGATGCATTGTGATTCAGGTAGTTCTGGCTTGGAAAGGGTTAAGGCTTGTATTTCCATCGCTGCTAAAACAAACATGTTCATTTTTTTTTTCTCTGTGTACAAAATTACTGAGCAGAAGGAAGTGAAGCCATGTGTTTTAGGCAGAGGGGAAGTGCCGTGTGTGTGTGTGCATGAGCGCGCGTGTGTGTGTGCATGAGCGCGCGTGTGTGTGTGCATGAGCGCGTGTGTGTGTGTGTGCGCACACAAATCTTTTGGAGGTGCGCAGTGAGGCCACAGCTGGGTGACTGTGTTCCACTTCCCGTTTTCTGATTCAGTGCTTAAAGAAAAACTTCCCCCCAGAAAACATGACTTTCTGATGCTGCAGTCCCACTCTGCTAGCTATTCTAATGCTTTTGTCTGTTGGTTTTATCCTGCATTAACACTTTAATCAGTTCAATTATCATTTATCACGTTTTTTGAAGCAAGCATTTTATGATATTTTCAGTAGTGTTTGTGATCAATACATTTTTAGGCTGGGGAAACTGTTCTCTGGCTGTTGGTATTTGTATATTTTTCTTTATTTCCAGATGTCTAGAACAGTGTTTATTATTTTGTAGATAGAATGATAAAATATAGATTTAGAAAAAATAAGAGAATACATGTCTTGTATTGAGTTGAAATGTTCTGTTATTGACGTGGGAAGTCAGTGGGTATGCAAGGATGTCAGTTAGACAGCTATTAGCCCTTTTTGATCACTCCATGATCTATTGACCTCTGTCTGTTATCCGGTTAGCCTGAGCTTATTAAGTGATCTTTCTGCAACTTGGTGTCCGGAAACTGAATGGAAAGGATGGGATCTCAGTACGTCTGAATAAATAAATAATAATAAAAAAAAGGAAACTGCCACAAATGCTTTTTTCCCATTTACAATTCTCACAATTTTGACCATAAATGTGCTACTTAGTTTTTCTTATGGCACATGATTGGAAACCTTGTAGCCATTCTCTTCCTGCTTTACATGGAATGGCGAGGATCATGTTGCAAGCAGTCTTTTTTTGTAATGTATTACACAAAGAAGGCCTAGGGGCATTTAAGGACTTGTGGCTTACTGTTGCAGTGCCATCCACTATAGATTTTTACTTTAAGAGGTTAGAATAGAACTGAAAGGTGTATGAAAATTTTATTATCTTGTGTAGTGCTTTGCTGTACGGCAGCCTCAGGGATGTGGTATACGTGAGCATCTTATAAATAAATAATATTATTGCAATAGAATGGTCTGGCTTTGAATTAGGGATACAGGCCCATTGTGGATGAGGTTGTACCATGCTGAAGAATGTAGTGAATGTTGGCCACTGACCTAGACCTGACCCAGGGCAGCACCTCCAGCAGTCCCTTGGAAGACTCTGTCTCTACTGCTGATATCATATCCCGGTGCTCTGTTTCTTAGGGTGCTTGGTCAGCTGCCATAGTCCTCATTAGTGTCAACGGGGTGGTTTTAGGTCTTCCATATAGCTGAGCCATTGAGCAGCAGTGCACAGTGGAGCCTGATCCCTTAAAAGCCAATCTGCAATTGATTTTGTCACCCAGGACCTTCCTCCCTCAGTCTATTTGGCCTAAGCTAGTATACACCACTGCTCATGCTCATCATTCCCACGATTACTGTGTGTCACCAGATATATTGGATTGCAAGGTTATACAGCAGTCCATGTCTGCTGTAATATTGCTGCTCCATCTAATGCCAAAGAGACAGCTTTTAAACATGAAGATCTGGCTTCCTGTACACGTATGTGCGGTATTCCCATACATTTTAACCTTAAAGTTCATGCTTGGTTGGACCTGCATTGTTTTCAGCTACATAAAAACTAGGCATGATAGGAGTGTGATAACATGTTCCCTATGCCATGCCACCCTCCCCACACACTCATACTCATTCATTTACAGATACTCATTCATTCCCTTCATCACACATACTCGCTCATTACAGCTTTACGTTGCACAAAGATAGGATTCACCCCACCTATTGGAGCCATTGCCTTTGCCCTTTACTGTCACTTTAAATGCCTTCCACAAGCCCCTGCAAGTTTACATTTTGATTAATATATTTCCAATAAAAATCTTATACAATGAATGTATTACTGTCTTAAGCACAAAGAATTTTAGAATTGGCAAGGTATGAAGTCAAAGCCATTGACAGCTTCCAGAACAGGCAATAATTCACATGAGGATAGGTGAAGGAAATAAGCAGAATCTTCCTGTCTGTATTCTCTCTGCTAACCGTAGGGATGAATTGGACGTTAATAATCCATATATGATGCTCCAATTATAATAACCTCCATGTATTCAGCATCACAGGTATAACAGTCATGCCACTTTAACAAAAATAAGTTAGCTTTTTCACTAATTTAACTTATCCCTTTAAGCTTACGTCCTTTGGGTCCTTCATCGAGATCTTGTTTCAGTAGATGACTAATTTCATATGTCAAGAGGGACTTTTTAATAGGCAGATGAGAAAATAGTACACCCTTTCAAATTAATAAAATAATTATCCCTACAATCATATGGTTTTATAGCACTTGAGTTTTGGGTCATCCAGCTCCCTTGAAGCTTAAATTTGCCATCTAACTTTACTAGTCTACTTGTTAATGTCACCGGTCCCTACAGAGAAGTCAGAAAGGCCTCTAACTTTTAAATTCTGTGTAATTAGAGCCTCTGACCGCCATTGTCCTCCGCTGAGCTGTCGCACTCTTCCTGCATCTTCTGCTCAAGGAAAACCATTTAAGTAGGTTTAAATCTACCCAAGGCTCTCTAAAATGGAATGCCCTAGTTAGAACAGGTTCTCCATGTAAAAAGTTATCTGAATGAGACCACAAGGGTCATCGGTAATGCTGGGCAGCCCACTGGCAAGATTTGGGTTTGTGTGGCCACCTGTGGAAGTATCAGGCATTTAATGCAAGGCAGTAAAAGACTGGCCACCACTGAACAGAAACTACACATGTAGACAAGATGCTAATGATCACGGAGCAAAGGACACTTTAGACTTGGCTCGTCATTTTTCGTGCCCTTTTATATTGATCTCCGTAAACAACTCTTTCCGGCTCTTAAACAATTATCAAGTTGATTCCCAGGCTTCTGGCTCCTAACCTACACTTAGCCCTGAAATAAGGATTTAGTTCAAGCTTATGAACATGAAATGGTAAGGTGCACCTGTCATTGAACAATTACAAGGTGTCGCTTTGTAGAGGGTACTTTATAATTATTTATCGTGCTAGCCAATCAGCTAGGGCATGTGTAGATGACATGATATCGCAAATATTAAAGTTTACACCCATTATGTCGTTGTCTGCACTGAGACTGCGCACACGGCATACCGGTAGCCATATTGGGAATCCCCTGGAACCAGCATTGACAATGTATATATAATGTTTTACATTTGCCTGCAGCGGATAGTGCCAGCCACACCTTTTTGAACAGGTCCACTTTTTGCTTCCCACAACTTCATGGCACAGCAAGTCTTACACTAATCCTGAACTAAGACATAAACCTGAGCCAAGGCAGGGAGAATGAAGAGTCACAGAGCTTACCTAAAAGAGGCAAAGAAAATAAACAGGAAGGTGGGGTGCAGACAGGTTAAACAAATTGCATTGCAGACATGATAGCTGAACACAGAGACCTAGAACAAGGTCTAAGCAAATAAACACAGAGTGAATGGATACAATTATGAAACCTGAGCTGGGAGACTGACTGTATCATATGTATGGGATCCCTCTGGCCTATATGCAGTAAGACTGCTTTTAAGTATAACCTACATTGTTTTACTTTTTGTATGATTATAGTGTAATTTGTGGCTTGTGACCTGCTTGGGGTTTCTGATTGGACCATTTCATTGGCTGCACTAGTGAAAAGGCAACACGTGGGGCTTTGCACCAGAATCCACTATTATATCTCTTTGTGGGTACTTGTCAGTTTGTGGGCACTTGTGCGTGTTTTTCTCGAAACCTTGGTTACTTTTAAAACGACTAGTGGGCTTGCAGGGACATTTAAATAATGGAATGGAAATTAGTCATTTATTCCTAACCATTGTTAGAGTAAATTAGATAAAACCCTGATCAGATTTTTTTTGATTTTGCAGCTGCAGGGCTGATGCCACAATGTTCTCTCTGTAATCGCGTCTCATCTAATGTTTCCGTTCTCAGGTTGCACCTTTTTTCGCCTAGACATCCTCTGCCAGTACGATTCTTTCAGCCAGTTTCCAAAGGGCGATGTGGACTATTACATTTCTATCCTAGTTAGTATTAAAGACTAATTACTTTATCTTTAAAGAGACACGCTAGCCATTATATACCCTACATGAGAGGTCCCTTTAAATTTACATAATGCCCCCCTTGCAAAAGCTCCTGTCCTCTTGCAGTGCTTACTGTTGGCTTAAGCACTGGTCTGAAAGGACCCCTGTGTGGAAGAAGCTCCCATTGATTTCAGTGGAAATGCTTTCCTACCACTAAGCGGTGGTGGAGAACATCTGGACATGGAGCTTCTCTCTAACACAAGCTCCTTACGTACATATGAAAGTACTTACAAAGTACTTTCATATTAATTGATTGTCTATGGGGCTCTGTTGGACACTGCAGAGTCCCTTGAAACATAAAATAGTTAATGAGAGAAAGTAGTCTGACAGCGTGACGTGTCTGTCATGTTTCAGCTCTTGAACATCATAGAATATTTCAGTGCCAGAAACTATATATAATGGTTTCCTTATGAAAAAGCGTATGAAGCACATTACTCCTAGACCCTCATTCTCTAATCTTAAGAGGCAGTCATTGGCCACGTAGTCAAGCAGTATTTTTCTGGGGAAAAAATTTTTTCTAACCTTTTAAACATCTATTTAACCTGCATCAAAGCAGATATGATTGATTTTAAATGTTGGCTAATGACCATACTTGACAGACCATTAGACCAACAGGGAACCTTCTCAACACCACGTAACACCTTCAAAGTGACCCCTTCTTTAATACTTAAGCTTTTTACTTGGATATTTTCTTGTTTAAATTATTAAGCAAGAGGAGGCCCCACCTGTTTCGCCTGCATTAACTTGTTAGAGGAGCTTCATTCATTTTCACGAGTGTGGATGGATTTAGCTTGTTGCTTTTCAGTTCTGTAGTTTGGGAGATTATCTAATGCATTTCAGATACTCGCCAGATGATTTAGGATTATATGAGAACAATACCCCCCATACCTGTATAGAAGGTGTGTAATAAGGCTGCTTGCACACTAGTTTGTATTTGTCATTGTGTTTATTTCAAACCTTTTTAAAATAACTTTTTACACTTCTTTGACTCTGAAAAATTGAAGACCATGCACCCTTTCCGTGGCCTGCTAGGTATTTGCTTGGCTTCGACCCTTTCAGTGATATGGCACATTATCCTGTTCACCTGGCTCTGATGCCAGTACAGCAGGCATGTCTTAGTGGGGTTTTCTACTGAAAGTAGATGCTAACAAAGGGGGTACACTCGAAGAGCGTGAATAATAAGAGCCCTCTACTGCTTCTGTGCCAGTAGGTTGTATGTGTTCATGTTGCTGACAAGGACAATACTGCAATATAGTAACTGAGAAACAGATACAGACTATCTATCACACAAAGCACTACAGTCAGACCTTCCATTTAAACAACACACAAAAAACACCCCGCAGGGCACAATTCTGTTACTGTGCTGACCGTTATTGCCACTCGTACAGTACAATCCGAATGGTTTCTCTGTTTAGCCAGTAACTATTGGCTAAATTTTAATTCTGTTGCACGTTTACTTTCGCATTATTACCAGTTTGTATTTAGAATGGTGTCAGTTAACCAACACCCTTTTTATAGATGGTGTTTTGTTGGGTGTTGTACCTGCGTTTTATATTCACCATGACATCATGGAGTCAGTAGTCTCCAGGTTTTTTCCCAAGCATCTCACTAACCCCATTAAATGTGCGTTCATGTAACACCATTCGTCTAAATGGACCTCCTTGTTTTTTGTGCTTTAAGGGATAGCAATCGCACCTCAGACTGAGTCTTCGCTCCCTTGTCAAGCAGTGGACTTATACTGGCTTTACTGCCAATCCTAGCGTACTACACCAAACAAAATGAAGCCCCTTTTAGATTAAACATGCGCGCTAAATTCTTTCCCCGATCTAGGAAAAAGAAGAGGAGCTTCTCCGCACGTGCAAGAGGTCAATCTTGGTTAAACACAGATTGTCCACCATGCCTCGGTGAAGAAATATGATCAAGCGACGACAAGCAGCATTCTGAATCTCCCCATATGTACTCATTCTGGATTAGAAAAATGTGCCTCCTCGTTGTAAAAGTGGAGCATTCAGCAGGGATGTTCCATTTGGTTTCCTTGGGGATTGCTCCACATTTTGAACCTTGCCTAAGATTTGTTGCATCCAACGGCAGATGAGCGAGGCAGATTGTCTTCGGCTGGGCGCAGTGTCATCGTGCCGAAAAGGCATGTTTACAGCAGATTTTGAAACTTTAGCAGTGTTTGCTGAAAGCAAGCAGGAGTTTGTAAATCGTGCCCGAAATACATGATGATGTATCCTTCTTTCGCCCATCTGTCTCAGATCCATCATCATTGAGTTTCCGTCACATTCCCCCTGCCAGTTTAACATTAATCAGAAATCTATACTGATCTTCCAGTATTATTCCAGAACGAAGGCTTGCGGAGAGGGGTTATCCGTGTAGGCGAGACCCTTTCCTTCGGCACTGACCTCTCAATGCGCGTTCTGTTTCATGGTTCTCCATAAATGATGTCATAGTGCACGTAATAAGCAATTAAGCTAAAAAGCTATGGTTTATTGTTTAATTGACTCTTTATTGTAAATCAATAGTTATTTTCATAATGATGGTATGCAATGGTCATAACCAAAAATAAAAAAAACTAAATAATAAGACAGACCAGAAAAAAAAGGAAATACGGTATGATATCTCGCCTTTTTTGGTTTCTTTTTTAATTGGCAGCAATGGTATATAAATTATGTAATTTCCGTCTGCTCAGATGTAAATATGTACTTAATAAATTAATAAATAATAATAATTACACGTATTACACTTCCACATGCAGAGTTTGGAGTCAGACGTTAAATATTCTTCTAAGGACAGGATTAGGGCCATCATTCTGATGTTCTTGCAGTTATGTCTCCACTCTCAGGCCCTGACATTACTCTCAATAATTGTTTAGGTTTGTTGCGTATGGTGCGGGCAGCTGGGTATATTTTGGTGGAAATATTGGCAGCTGTGTATTTTTCAAAGCGTTGCTTTCTTTTGTAACATTTGTTACATGCAGTCTCTGTGACATGGAGAACACGGCCTATACCTTTGGCCTTTGTTTTTACAGCTACTAAGGTGTTAAGCGTATTTTTCATAGATTCTGATGATGTTTGCCAAGAACCCATGATCCCTCCGTACTGTATTGTGTAATCTTGCATAAAAACAGGATTCTCAAACAACACGTGAAGTATGTGCGTTCGCCGACGGTGCCAGAAAGCCTTCAAAGCACTGCCAACTTGTCTGATTCTGAGGAGCCTGGAGGCAAACTGAGCAACATGGGAGTTGTTATGAACGGACATAGGAGGATTACCCACAGATAACCAGGGGTCCCGCTTGGGGTCCTAGCACAGTAATGGGCCTGGCATAATGACCGTGCACTCCTTATCGAGGGTCAGGTCTTGATTAAGCCCCCTCCTAGGGTCTGCGGAGTCTGAATCCGGCCTTAGTGCCAGAGGTCGCTTTTTTGGGTGGAGGAGTTGCGGGGCCGTGGCAGTTAATATGTAACTGCCCCGTTGGTGACTTCTGCCGTTATTTGGAATCAATCACAGAAGCCCAGAAAGGCTATTCTGACAAATGGAATGTGTGAGCAGACGGGACATAACATGCTAGAGGTGCAGTGCCCAATACTTTGCCGTACAATACTCGCAACCAGAAAATAACCTTGCTACTGTCCCAGCGCTGTATTCCTGTTCATATAAATGTAGCTTTTCAAGGAATACAAATATATATTTTTTTTAATGTTTTTTTGTTTTTAACTTTATGCCATTTTGCTGTTTAGGAAATTTCATTTGGATCTTCAAGTACTAAACTGTTGTGTTTTTAATGTGTCGATGGAAATCTGACTTTACCCATGCCCCCTCTCTCCCTGCAACCCCAGCTTTTCTCGCATGGTGCCGTGCTGCTGGCCTGGACGGGGCCTCACCAGGTCCAATTCTGGACCCGTTTGGCAAGGAGCTGGGATCATGTGTGAGCCGGAGCTTGTGTTGGGTATTTGCTAACGGAACCTCTTAGGACATTGCCAAGGGAATGACTCCTTCCTCTTTTAAGGCCTAGGGATGTTCAAGCTGTAGCAGACTACATTGTTGTCTTTGGAATCATGATGTTACTTCCTCTTTTTCCATATTATTATTATAATCTTTTATTTATATAGCGCCAACACTTTACGCAGCGCTTCTTACAATACATATATTCAAAGGGTCAGACAAAACTAGAACTGACAGGCTAAGACAAACCGACACATTAGGGCTTGGCTAGCAAGCTTACAATCCGGGGGGGGGCAGGCTTCATTTCACAGACAAGAGCAAGAATTCAGCACATAACTGGGGAATACGTTTAAAAAAAAAAACAGCTATCTAAGGCAAGAATGTTGGGTACTCCATTGCTCTGTACGGCCATATATTGCCATATAGTGTGACAGAATCCCCAATATTTATGCCTTAAATAGGTGTTTTTGGAATTGGATTCACTGGGTATGTGCTGATTTCCTGCTCTGTTTAGTGTTCGTATTGGTCATTATTATTTTAGCAGTAACCTAGGAATCTGAATATGTTATGCTCTTTATGCTGTGCTCTCCCCTTTCTGTATTTATTTTTTATTTCAGAAAATTGCCCTTATGCTCAGTTGAATAAGGGTTACAGTAGTGACTACTGTTGGTTGTCCTCACCTTTCCCAGATTTTTTATTTTTTGCCCAAATCATATATTTTTCTAGGGAGTGCTGAATTGTCATGTGACACCAAAACAGGCATTGATAGGATGTTGCTATAAAAATAATTAAGACTTTGCACAAGTTTCTAAGTTGTTTTATGTGAATGTTCAGAATACGAAGGCAGATCCGCTGAGGTTTATTAGCTTAACATGCTACATAGCGAGATTAATGTCTTGTCTAAGTGAAAGAAAAAACTTTCCTTTGTTATAATGTTGATTTTGTGCCAATGCCTGGTTTATATCTGTGTGATAAGGTCGCTTAATAAGACACAAGGAGATGAGGGCCCTGATCTTACAAGCTTACAATCTACATTTCGTTCCCTTTCAAGTCATTAAAGTAGATTTATTTGAAGAAGCTGTAAAGATTGGTCTTGTAACCCATCCTGGTAGTGGTTACTGTGAAGCACGTCTCTATATGTAAAGCTGCTCTGGAAGACTCGGGGTTAATATCTCGCCAGCATTAGCTGTATGCTTCCCGGTGGCACCCAGCCACCAGCTGAAACACTCGCGGCATTACCGAGATTCCCGTTCTGTGCGAGCCGCACCGTGCCTTCCTCGTACAACCCGTGTGAAAACCCTAACAAAATAACGGCTCTAATAAACACGCGTTTTATATGCCAGACCCGAGGCGGCTCCGTGCAGCGGGCACCAGAAAAAGAAAAAAAAAGATTGCCTGCCAAAATAGACCAATATGAACCAATCTTTGCTATTGGGCAGAAGCCCAGTTCTTTATAGCTACAGTAAATGTAATTGGCCGCTTAGTTTCACCATGCGCAGCGTCATGGTGGAAATGCCCCTTTTTTAATCTACAATGGCTGACTGCACTGTGCTGCACTGTTAGTATCTAGAGGTTTTCGTTTTACAAAAGAGCGTTATTGATTTTTTTTTTAAATGTTTTAACTGCGTGTTCTAAAAAGTTAAAAGGCATTTGTTTCTTTGCGTGAATATATTTCATGTGCTCTTTTTTTTCCCCTTCTTCTTTCAGATCGCTGACACGTGCCTTTCCCGAAGCTAACGCTGCTTGGATTTCTCTGTAGTGCTGCCTCTCCCTATGGTCGGTTTTCTCCTCCCTCGCTTTTTTTCCTTTAGCTTTTTTTAAGTTTGCCCGTAGCTTGCAAGCCGCAAATCGCTTAAATTTTTACGTTGGCTCTAAATCATTGCAGCTATTTTTCCTTTTAACTCATAGCCCAAAAAGACTTTTTTTAATTATAAAATAGTGATCATACCAGTAAAATATTGCATCATTTTATACATTAAATTAAAATATATATTAACAACAATAGCAGATTGGGTGTTTTTTTTTTTGTTTTTTTTTTAAATTAAAAGGAGCCATTAAGTTGTGAGCTCAGAATTGTGTCACACCCCTGTGATTTTAAAAGTGGCACAAAAAAGCGACTACATTTGAATTTTGACATTTGCACTTTTTAAAGAGCTGGCCTCTATAATTAAATTTTATTTTTATTTCCAATTTATTAGATAAAACTTCTATTTTGTGATAGGGGTTTTTTTATGTTTCCTGTTTCGACAAATAATAATTTGACATTCAAAAAAAAGGAAAAAAAAATAAGTGCTGATTTTTGTTTTTAACCAAAGCTTTGGGAGTTATTTTTATTCATTTAAACTTGAATTCACCTTTGTCCCGTATCCCTTGTTTTAAAAAAAAGAAAGATTGTAACAGAAAACAAAAAAAAAAAGGGTTGTTCCGTTCCAACTGGGAAGACTGTGTACATCATGGCTATTAATGTTTCCCTGGTGCGGGACACTAAATGGCTGACGCTGGAAGTGTGTCGGGAATTCCAGAGAGGCACTTGTTCGAGATCTGACGCAGAATGCAAGTTTGCTCACCCGTCACGGAGTTGCCACGTGGAAAATGGACGCGTCATTGCCTGCTTTGACTCCTTGAAGGTAAGGGCAAACGGTGCGCTGGTTGGATCTGTTCTGCCGAAAAAATTCCACCAACCTTATTAATGATGATGAGAGTCCATGCTGATTTCTTTTTGTTTAAAAGTTTTTTAGTTACATAGGCTGAAAAAAGACATGCGTCCATCAAGTTCAGCCTTTCCTATATCTGTTAATTTGTTGCTGTTGATCCAAAAGAAGGCAAAAAACCCTGGTTTCGCTCTTTCCAATTTTGCACTAACCAGGGAAAAAAATTCCTTCTTGACCCCAAAATGGCAGTCAGATTTCTCCTTGGATCAATAAGCTGTTTCCCCATAATTAAAGATTATATCCCCGAATATTATGTTTTTCCAGGTATCCCTCCAGTTGCAGTTTAAACGTCTGTACAGACTCTGATAAAACTACCTCTGCAGGCAGAGAATTCCACATCCTTATTGTCCTTACTGTAAAAAACCCTTTCCTCTGCTTTAGTCTAAATCTCCTTTCTTCCAGTCTAAGCGCATGACCACGTGTCCTATGCATAGTCCTGTTTATGAACAGATTTCCACACAATGGTTTGTTTTGGCCCCGAATATATTTATATAACGTTATCATATCCCCTCTGAGGCGACGTTTTTCTAAACTAAACAGATTTAAATTAGTTAACCTTTCTTCATAACTATAGTGCTCCATTCCTTTTATTAATTTTGTAGCCCGCCTCTGCACCCTTTCTAGTGCTATGATATGCTTCTTTAGAAAAGGTGCCCAAAATTGCACAGCATATTCAAGGTGCGGCCTTACTAGTTGTTCTAGTCTTTGTGTGTGCCTCTGTGACACTTTACATTAAATCGTAATTGTCCCTGAAAAGCATTCGCATTCATGTGATTATAACAAAAAAAGTTACTGACCAATATCGCAAGCGCATTGGATACACGTAAAATGCAATAACATAGTATCTAATGTGCAAAATGTTGTTTTATTAAACAGATCAGCTGACATGAAAGTATTGCATAGGGGAAATTAATATGTTCAAACTGATGGGGTGTGTGTCAGTCCTGTGTGTGTGTGTGTGTGGGGGGGGGTATTGACTTGGTTATTCAGTAGAATAACAGATCGTATTCTCTAACCCGTGACTGGCCAATAAGTAGACCTCCGGAAGTTTTGAAATCTAATTGCACATGATCCACAGCAATGCCTCCGTATATCGGGGAGGGGTGCGTGTTTCAAAAACAGCTGCTGATCTCCTTCCCGGACAGCGCGGACACGGCGAGGATCCCTTTGTGTTTAACGCCGCCTTTCGAGCCTTAAAGAGTGAAAAAAGTTTTAGTATTACCCATACATGGAACCCAATTAGCCGTATTGGCAACAATGTTATGTATAGTATAGTAGGTTGAAAAAAGACTTCAGTCCATCAAGTTCAACCTCTCACATATACCCACTTCTAACGTTGAGCCAAAAGTAGGCAAAAACCCTACTGGGGGCAATTACCGATTATGCCACAACAGGGAAATAAACATGATGCTAACTTAAAGTAAAATAATTCTTGGAACCTCATATTTAAAACAATGGATAGTTTATGTGAATATCTGCTGTATTTATTTAGCATAAAACCTAGATTAGCTGTCTCTTTTGGGGCAGAGAGTTGCGATCCAAGTGAATCCTAGCAGCTTTGCTGTTTCTAATACGCATCCAGAAATAACTTGGCCTCGATGTTCTTCAGTATGGATGATATATCTGTATTAAAATCTGTGGATTAGTAAAATGTATGGGCGCGGGGATTTTGTATAAAAAAAAAAAAGACCACCTGAGATCTGACCATTGTGGCAACCGTTGTAATGCCCCTAAAAAGAGTGCACCGGCTTTGTGCTGGAATCACTTAGTAGATAGCTTCTGATAGGAGATTGAATAATAACCCTTTGAGTGCCAGCATTTTATGTTGCATTACTTATTGCTCCAATACTTTCTGGGCTCCTCCCACTGGTTGATGCTCGCTGAAAAGTGTGAAACTCTTTTGTAAAGTAGATTAATGGCTAGGGTGGCACGCATTGAAAAAAATCACGTTGCCAAAGTGGTTGCCAGCCTGCCCCTATTTACAAAGAGTCTGATACCTCGGCTTGTTTGCAGGTCTGGCAGTAAATATTTTGCTGGTCGGAAGCCTCAGAAGAGTTTGTAAAGACAAATGTTTTATGACCCATGTAGTCTGCCAACAGGATGTGCGGAGATAAATGCACTCGCTTTATTAACCCCTTTGCAAGCTCCTGCAGCTTTGTCTGAACAGAGATCCAGTATGTGGAGTCTAAATGCCAATTTGATTCCGGTATTGTATGAGCAAACATCGCACCCTGCCAAAGTTTGGGTTGCAAAACATGTTGGAAGAAAAAGCCAATGCCAATACCCTTGAAACATTTGATTTAGGTCCAGAGTTGGCTTGAATATTTCAATTGAAATAAGATTAATGGGTTTACTTTGAGCTGTACTTATGACCCGTAGGCATAGCAGGTATGATAAAAAATAAAGTATTTTCTTCAAGAGTTCTTAAATGTGCTATGACTAAGAGAAAACACACAAAAAACATCCAGAGATGTATTACTATGTATCCTAACGAATTGTCCAGGTCCTCTGGCAGAAAACCAGACCCAAAACATTAGAGCCACCGCCATATTTAACTGTGGGCATGAGATATTTTTCCATGTGGCTACCTCTCTGTGTGTGCACCAAACCCACCTCTGGGGTTTATTGCCATAAAGCTCTATTTTTGTTTCATCTGACCATAGAACCCGATCCCATTTGAAGTTCCAGTGGTGTCTCGCAAACTGAAGACGGTTGAGTTTGGAGTATAGCAAAGAGGCCTTTTTTTCATGAAACCCTTCCAAACACCTTGTGGTGATATAGGCGATGTCGGATTGTAGTTTTGGATACTATCTGACCCCAACATGCAACTAGCTTCTAGGTTTGGATATATATATATATAATTATGTGTGTACAGGCTATGTGTAGAGAGAATAAACAATTACAGTTGTATCCCATCAGCAGAATGTTTGGCAAAAGTATATATCCAGAAAAAGAATGGCATGTGATGGAACACCCTTGTATTAAAGAGCCGACATGTAGTTTCTTTGACTTTTTTACTTTTTTTCTCCACAAACCACTTCTCAAGAGTCAGTGACCTCAGAATTCACGTTGGCTGTGGGTCACCATAATGCCATTGAAACCCATAGGAAGCCGCTAGCTGCGGGATTTCCCTGTTTATTAGGAGGGGAGAAAAGTTAATGAGGATCTGGGGGACAAGATCTGGAGGGCGCTGTTACAGTTCAGTAAAACTATGTGAACCGATTACAAAATCTGTTTTACTGTTTCTGCAGGAATATGTGAAGAATGTTTTGCAAATAAATATTTGTGAACAGTGCCTGCGTTCCTATCCTGGCTCTTCCTCCCCTTATTTGTTATTTCATACGAAAGATAAAAAATGTGTATTGTTGATCTTCACTATTCCCTGAATTGCTGCTGTTTTTCTTTAATCAGGAAGCTGGGAGGATCACCCAGGAATGTTTAACCTCGGCCCAGATCTCGTCACGATTGCCTGTACAATAAAGTACATAAAGTCCATTTATATTGTGGGGCGAACACCATTGTGGTGTTCAAAGCTGCTATAGCTACTGCTGCGCCTAGACCCACATAGGGTAACATTGTTTTACAGAACACTCATTGTCATTGTTCAGCCGGACCCCCCCCCTCCCTTTCTCATTTGATTGGATCAGATGAAGGGCCACGCACGGTTAACTCTTTCAATTCCAGTGGAACTGTGCAATGATTATACTAAAGTATATGAATAATAATCAGAGGAAATTGCTATTTTTTTTAATGATTTCTAACCATGGAATGTTGCTGAAAAAATAAGCGTCAGCATCTTGGGAACAGTATTCTGTCCGTAATTTCGTTTAATCATTTTAATAATTTAATGTGTACTTTAATAGTTGTGAAAGCACACCCTATGGCTCACCTGATTGCTGTAAGCTCAACAAATTTGACTTGGTATTGTGGTCTGGCACTGCAAAGCAGAATTTTAAATGGAACAGGAGAACATACGTTCAGAAAGTTTCAGGTTTCATCCATTTCTGTAATTGTGTTGATCATATTAAATAAAGCAGTAATAATCTGAATACAGCTCCTGCGATACCCACGATGTACCCCTCTAAAGATAGCCTCATATTGTTGACCGCAGTTATTGGTTGGAAATCTTGATTCTTGGTACGTTCCTGCGTATGTTCCAGATTTCCGCATAGCCGTTGGCCAACGTGTTCTAAATGTAATGCAGAAACGGCATGTTTTTTTGCTACAACGTTTAACCTTTTGATGGGAGTGATTTTAGGCGCTTTATGTCATAAGAGCTTCCATTTAAAAATCAATACAGCAGACTGTTGCTTTGCTTTTCTGGTATCGCCAAGTCGCTGTGCTCCGACCATCTGAAAGAGCTCTAAATCAAGCAGGACATAGAGGGTTTGTGAGAGAGATTTGTGCTCTAAGCGGCTTCTTGCGGGTTGTTACAGTCAGGGACATGTTTTTCATTAGGCAGAGCAGGTATGTGTCTGAGCTCCAGCTATCATGGGTTCTGTGGAAGACCCCTGTTCATACCATGCAGGCCTCACCTATGTTTTACCGAGCCCTATGAACTTTTAAATATTTACAGCCCCTTTGATCCATACCCAACCCATCTCTTCTCTTGCACGTGTCCTGTTTACAAAGCCTTTTTAAGTGTTGTTTTTTTGTTTTGTTTTTTTAAATTAAAACACTAGGTGTAATATTCCCCTATGTCGGACATACTGAAACCCTGGGAAAGCTGTCATTTCACAGTTAATTTCTGTCAACATCTAGATAGATCAGGCCAATGCATATGCAAATCATAAAGTTGTAGTATCAAGCAGTCTCTTCTGATACAATAATGAGATGCTCCTTTTGAACCTTTAGCCATTGTCAAACTTTAGTGTTGGAGAGGCAAGCTTGGGCTATACCTTTTATCAACTTCAGAATGGCCAGAAGTCAAAAGAAGCATAGGATGGGATAAGGGTGGTTATATCTGTTATGTGTGTTATTTAGTTATATAAATCAACCTTAGGATAGGAAGACACAAATAGTTTAGATTACAAGGCTTTCTGTAACTCAGAGCTGGATTTATCGATGCAGAATTACAAAAAACAATGCAGGGGAGATGCCTTCTAATATATACATTTTGGTAAATAACCCTTTAAATCTCTATTAGTCAAGATGCTTTCTACTCGGTAAAGTAGAATCAGAAAGTATACTCAGACCTCACTTCCTGTGCGACAGAACGCCCCACCACTAGTTTCCCCCAGTAAGGAGTGGGCATCTCAATGTCACGTTGGTTCCAGGCAGCCTAGATCTGAATGCTAATGAGCGTGTGAAAAAACCTTGGAAACATTTAGGCATATCAAAACAAAATATAGGATCCCGTTTGGGTCACCATATAAAAATCTAATATTGCTTCATATATCTATTACACGCAAAAAGTTGTGGGCTGTCACTTAGGATCACATAAGCTTAGGTTCCCTGATGTCCCATGAGTAATGAGGTGTATCATTAGCTAAGGTGATTACAGTGGTTGAAGTTTGAAGCAAGACTTCTGCTTATCCATGGGGCTTCCGTTTATAGACTTGTATTAACATGAGAAGTGATTGAGTGATGCTGTTATTTTATAGTGAGTCACGGGTTAGAAAACACACCCTACTGGTCATGTATAAGCTGTAAGTCTTACATTTATATTTCCTAGAGGCATTGGAGTTCAGTGAGAGAAACCTGTCATTTTAAAGGGATATTTCTTAATAAGTCTTCCATTTTTTTTTAAGTGTGACCAGCTTTGTTAGTACTAGAGAATTTGCTGATGCCCTACAATGTGTGTGTCATATGTTTAAAAACACAGCAACATATATGTACAATTGAACATACATATTAATTATTGAATTCCCATTAAATGAGGACACTGCAAGTGCTGGTCACAGTCCGTTACATTTAGCGGTAAGTTGAGGAATTTTAGTTGCGATTATGATTAGGATTTACAGGAGTGTTACCTGTGGGCAGGTATGAATGCACGCTATAGACTATTAATCTTACAGATAAATCAATTTTCTGGTTTATGTTCTGATTTATGTTCTAGTTGATGAATTTGAAGTGCTGGGGGTTTGTCAACAGTGCTGCGGCCTAGATTAATTTTACTGGATCCGTGTTTTTTAAATTTCATTGGGTTGATAGGCTGTTCTTCAGAGGACGTAACATAAGGACTCCCTGGGTTTTACCCTTTTTCCCCTACAGATGAGGACTTGTTCCTTTATTATGTCTGCCACCAGGAGAATCCAATATACGCATGACTTCTTTGTGCACTGAAACCCTTGAGGCTGTCACCTTGTGCTTCCATCTTTGACAAGGTGGATCCTATGTTTATGATCTAAAGATAACTTGTTTTAGTTTTACAATTCCAGCTTTCCAAGCTGGCATTTTATAGAATTTTGGCGCCATGGCTAGTGGAAGTTGGCTTCATCATAACATTCTCGTGAAGTGATGTGCCTGCGATAACTGCTTTGGGAGTTTGTATAGTTCTACCTATTGGTAGCAGATGTTCTACAAAAAGTCTAGTTGTAGACATGTAAACATATTAGGAACAAATCTTAACAAACATAAAACATGAGAGACGGCTCAGGCCAAAAGTTTACGTTCACAACTCCACACATTTCATGTCACCATACATTACTTTTAGCAAGTCGGTTAAGGCATCTACTCTCCTATGTGAGAGGTCATTTTAAGACGATTGAATACAGACAGACTTCCTTCTGCTTTAAATTCACTATATCAGAATTCCAATGGGTCAAAAATTTGCATACTAAAGTTGACTGTCTTTAAGACGTGTGGAAGATTCCAGGAATGTGTGCAGTGTCGTATATATGAAATCTTTCATTAAAGGGTGTGATCTTTGTCATTGACGTTTATCAACTAGAATTATTCTTTTCCCTTATCCCTCCCAGACAGCCAGTGTATATATTAAACTCGGAATGACCTTATTAGCACTAATAGTCTGTCTAATAATAACTTGCAATGTAAGCAGGCCATCTGCTCAAACATTAGGGACAAACCTTGGAAAATGCAGCTGTTCCATTAATTTCACACCATATCACACGCTGAAGGCCAGAACTCCCAGATTACAGTGAATGGGGAGAAATAAGAGTAAAACAAATGTTGAAGGCAGGGCGTGAAAAAACCCCTTTAAACGCTCTTCCCACAAACATATATATGTAAGGCCATTTCAACAGGGCATTGTTCATTTTTTGTCCCAATTGTTATGGGATAACGCTACTTGATATTTTTTAAAACCGTTGTACAGGACTGTAGAATATGAATGCGCTGTATAGACCAATACATATTAATACACATGAAGCTGATCACACACTGTTTTAGCAATGGGTTGGCTGATTTAAGCAGCCCGGAAGTGCCACAGGCGTATCTGACCTTAAGCTTGGTACATTTTGGAGGAACTCGGTCAAATGTTCTAGAAGAAATAGTGATGAAACCCATTGGCATCAACATATGTACAGAATGTGGGGACACAATACTGTTTAAAATTTGATTTTTATGCAGACTGGAAAGGATACATTGAAACTGTGATCTGGCTTCAGTAGACTACACTTGGTCTTGCCACCAGGTCCATCCGGTCTAGCACCCATAGTAAAAATAGTTCACCTGGAGATAACATAAGATCCAACTGCATTAAGTTATATAAAACATCAAATCTGAAGGTGAGATCCATTTGGCCCAATGGTCCTTTTCTAGATAATGTGTAGTCCTAGACCTTTTGATTTTTTTATATTCTTCTGCCAGATGATCTCCTTAACAAGTTCAGTGCCATCCTGTTGTGTCTTTGCTCACCGTTCAGGAAAACGTTTGCAGCGTACTTTCCCTCGGTCTGCTTCAGTATCCTGGGGGCACAACAGTATGGAACTAAAATCTTAAGGTCGTCATCTTTCCTTATAAATTAATATAAAAAGGTTTAAATCAAATAGAGTCTAGGACTATACATTATCTAGAAAATGACCATAGTAGATGGGCCAAATGGATCTCATCTTCAGCGATCAGATCTAGGCTCATCGTGCCTAATTCAATATCACTTTATTGATCTGTCTATTTCTACACATAGAATACAAAGTCGAGTGAATTGCATGATAAAAATTGGAAGGCAACATTATCAGTAACAGCGTACAAGCTACATAAAGCTAGACAAATGCACGTTTATATGCAAGAAGTTCTTTGAATGGGTGTTCTTCCAAATGTGATGTCTTTCATGACCTTTTACGATGAAAGCACTTTTACTGCATGTCCAAGGGTGGGGTGACAGGAATACAAACAGATTCCTACTAGATTATGCATTTTTTCGTTTCTTTCATAATTATGTGAAAGGTCCACTTATGTCAGCCTGGTATGTAAAAACTCCTGAAGGTAATCTACCACCTGCAGTAAGACTAGTGGTATTTTACAGTTTGTCGGCAGAGTTATAAAAATAAAGTATTATGCAACCTCCGAATCCGTTAAGCATTGTTACAGGGGCTCCCTTGTAACTTTGTAGGTTTACTTTGTCCAGAGAAACTGGATAAGCCACACAATATAAGACAAAGGCTTCATAAAGGGGTCTATTCACTAAAGCGGGAGTTGAACACATCCACCTTTTATCACTATACCTCATCAAGGGTAAACCGGCAAGCGTATCCTGCATGGTTGTGGTCCTGCATAATCCAAAATTCGTTATACGGGGCCAGCTTAGCCCTTCTTGCAAGGGAAGCTCACTGGGATGTGCCCTTGATAGTGCATAGTGATAACAGAGAGTGGGAGTTTTAGCTTCAGTTAGCCCCATAGGCACTGTAGTGGGATGACCGTGGCTCACTACGAGCCACGGTCATCACTACAGTGTGAGACGAGATTTTTTTGTTGTATCTACTGTCAAGAGGCCTGTAGCCATAGAGTGATGGTCCTAACCATCTCCCCACTTTAGGCCACTTGGAGCTCTCCCTCTTCTAGGGGGGTGTTTTTTGTGAGGTTGGGGGTGTGACTTCAGGTGAGCAGGGGTGTGGCTACATCCAGGAGGGGCGTGGTTAGAGGTGGGACCACTGCAAGGCCACATAAAAGCTGCATTAGAGGTCTTGCAGTAGCCAGACCTCCCTTTATTTTACAGCTTCCTGGGTTGGTCAGAAGAGATCCTTAACAGTTACCCAACTTTTTAACCTAAGCAACTGAATGTATACACATTAACTAGACCATGATTTCCTAGCACATATTATGTGTAATTGCCTTGCAGTATGTGGGATGTATAGCTGAGTGACTCCTTTTTGTGAGTTTATATATTACATGTAATGTAGGGCTGCATATTAAATGTGAAATATATGGCTTGGTAAAAAAAAAAAAAAAGAAGCTTAAAAGATATCAGGTTCAGAAGACAGACACAAGCATTTGACACTTCAAAAATGAATGATTGGAGTTATGTTTCATCAAGTATACCCCATAGCATTATGTGCTTCCTTTCTCTTAAATTGAAGATGGATGGGATGAGTTCCATGTGGCTATGAGGTATGCATACCACAGGCTGGAGAAGCCTGCTCTTTCAGTGTTGAGTGTGTTGAAACTCAGGGTTTAAAAGAAAAATGCTTAGTATGGTATGCAGATCCACACCTGTGTGGTACATGAAACTTTGTGAAACTCTTCTTTAAAGGAGCTGTGATGTTTTTTGTCTTTTTTTTTTTTTTACTTGGCTAGCTCTATATGAAGCCGCCTTGCTCAACCCAGAACCAGCTGCTAATGCAGAATGGTCTTGATTTCCTGTGCACATGCTGGACAGGCCCAAACCGGTGAAATTCCTCCCCTGTACCTTTGTTTCTGCTCATGTAACGAATGTGTTGGCGCAGGGCCGCTGGCTACAAAATCATAGCCACAAAGGTGTAAGAGCATAGTTTGTGGCTGCGGGTATTCAGCAAGCATTGTGATGCCTGGGTCCGAGGATGAAACGCTACCAATGCTGAGCTTACGGCACTGCTGGACATCTTCCGATTGCGAAGGGAAATAAAACATAAGTCTTTAACCTGCTGCAATGAGTTTCCTTGGCAAACCACTGTGTCTGTGCTCCTCAATGTTGCCCGTTTCTTGGGGCTTCTTCAAAAGATATTGGAAAGAAGACCTGGAAACCCCTTTTTTTGCCTTTAAATTTCTTCCTGGGAGAGACTTGCTGAAGCAGTATAACCACCTTGTGTCTAGTTGCTGTGCTCAGTCTATTCATGGTATATGACTTGAGGTCCTCGGCAACCTCACTTTGTTAGTGAGTTTAGCTTTTCCTCAACCAGTTTTATCCATACTACAGCTGGTTCATTTCATGATTGTCAACTAATTTCTTAAATTGTTTAATCATACACATAACTGAATGCCTGCAAAATCCTTGACTTTTGGACAAGTGAAGAATTGTTGCTGTTTTGAAGGCAAAGGGTGGTCTAACCAAATATTGATTTAGATTTTTTTTTCTGTTCACTCACTTTGCAGTTTGTTAAATGATAAATTTTTTTACAGGCGCCTAAAACACAGTACTGTATTGCCATCCATTGTGTTCCGATAAACATAGAAACATCTTGTGATGTTGATGAAACCGTCTGATGTGCTTTAGCTCTTAAAAGGTTAAACTGTTGTTCCTCTAGCTGCTTTTCCAGGACACCGATATATAAAACAGAAGTGCCATTGTATATCCAAGTGCTGGATTCTTTATTCAGGCCAACCTCGGATGCCAACCAATTATGGCATTGAACTCAACAGTTCGAGCTTTAACAAGAAGCCCAGCCAAGACCTGTTACTGGGGAGGACCATCCAAGCTAAAAGCTGTTTTTTGCTGTATTCATTCAGAAACCCTTTATTTCTAAATTGTAAGCTCAGCTCAGTCTATAATCAAGTACTGCAGTGTATTCACTGCTAAAGGACGGTAATTTACAGTGTCTTGGTGTAAAACAACCATGATAACCAGTTTAATAGATATCATTAAATTGGTTGCAGTTCTGATCCAGTTATTTGGTGGCACACCTACAAGATAAGAAAAAGACCACAATTCTGGTATCCTACAAGTAGCCATTTATTGCAGAATTTATATTCCCACCAAGGCCAGTGTTATTGACTTGGAAAGATTTTTCAATTAACTATAAGAAACCTAATGCTTCAGTTTGCAGACTAAAATCTTTTTCTTTTGTTTCTATAGGGTCGGTGTACAAGAGAGAACTGTAAATATCTCCATCCTCCCCCACACTTAAAAACCCAGCTAGAAATCAACGGACGGAACAATCTTATACAGCAGAAGACAGCGGCCGCCATGCTTGCGCAGCAGATGCAGTTCATGCTTCCCGGCACACAGCTACAACCAATCGTAAGTAACCTGGAGGACTCTTCCGTTTGTGAGTATTATAGGGCACGATACAGATTAATCTGGCTGCATCTCTGGTCAGAAGCGTTGGTCTGATGCTAGGAAGCACAGATAATGAAACAAGGCTGCTCAGAAGAAATATAGCGCAGCCAAGGTAGCAGTTACTTGCTTCAAAGATTTATTGTGTATAGAACACGCTCACGTGAACATCAGTTGGAAAGAAAAAGTCAAGGTGACGGAAGCTTAACGCGTTTCGCGCCTCTGATGGCACATGGCGGGGAATCTGACTTCAGAAACCAAAACATCTGCGATGTAATGGCTGAGAGTAAAGAAACAGTTACCCCAGAAGTCCAGTTGCAGACGTCTGTTATCTTCTGCTCTTACATAGCACATGATTAGTTAAGTTTCCTACATATGGCAAGATCACTGGCTACAGGGCAAGCTTTAGACTCAATGACTGCTAAAAAATAAATAAATAACATTACAGGTATCGTAGGAAGAGTGATTGGGCGTACCGCGCTGCAGAGTAAGATAGTGCTAAATAAAACGATAAATAATCATATGAAAAAGATGGGGCTACTTCAAACTTGCGCTACCATCCCCTAAAATCTAGGGGTTAACTAATCTTCCAAATGCACGATCCCTTAGTCTCTGTGTTCTGGCAAAGTGCTAAGTGGCAAGACTTTAAAAGTGCTGTTCCACCTACTCTGCCATGTTTAACACTTTTTTACCATATTGTTCCATGGAATGGAAAATGCGCTACTGTTTCCTTTAAGCATATTTTATGTACACTTTTTAACTCGCTAGTTATTTGCAGTGTATGCAATATATAGTTACATATGTGGAAATGACATTGGGATGATGTTTTGTGCTGCATACAATTAATATATGACCCTTGATACTGGCCCCGTCGAGCCTGAAATGTCTACACACCTCCAATGTGTTTTGGGTTTTGCTATCTCTTATTACGTGGCCTGCATGTTGTACGTTGAATCGTGGCAGGTTACGTCTGATGAATTAATAAGAGTGAGGAAAATAATTCTTTGCCACGGCTGTACTTAACACGAATCACCGGGCGCATACATCGCATTTAACCTCAAACCTTTCTGCGCGCTCTCCATTAGTTTTAAATACTGGCACTCGGAACTCATCAGACCCCCGAACAAGGGCTCCGGGAAAACCGCTATTTAAGATAATGTCACTAAGTGCTAAGTTACTTGTACGGCAGGCTTGTAATTAACAGCGGCTGAATAAATTTATCAGAAACACCACACTCTGCATTTCTGAGACTGGCATTCAAATAAATCCTATTCTCCTTATAATAAAAGCCAACTGCACCAGGACATCAAACAGCCCATCATTAAACTATTTGCAAGCGGCTCTGGGAATACGCCACATACCTCTAGGATGGCCAAGCTTGGTCTCCAGACTCCCCACAAGAGCAAATAAATCAATATAAAAAATAGAATTTATTTCCTGTTTAATAAAAAATGTTTTTAGAATAGTCACATAGTTGACCTGTAACAATACAGAGGTTCAGGAATAGAACTGGAGAGTCTCTATTATCTACTGTTAAAGGGGAAGTCTCAAGGAAAAATATTTTTCTCCTTGAAGATGAAATGCAGAGCTGTATTCAGTAAAGTAGGGTCGTGTTGACAAATCTTGGTTTTATTTAATTTTGCTCCAGTAAACTTCCTTTAACTTCAGACCTCGAGGCCGCCGTTGTTATCAGTCATGTGATATTTTGAGTGAGTTTCCCAACTGAAGCACCACATCAGGCTTATTCCTTATGGGAATGCTGTCCACCATAATTTATTTATTAATCAGAGCGTCAACCATGATTCATTAAGACTGACCCATTCTATAGTTTAGCGCAAGCCATATGATAAGGAATGGGGGTGTTTGTTTAGTAGATTGGGCTAAGATTACAGAGCGAGAACAAACTTACAAATAGCTAATATGCAGCTGGCGGAAACATTACAAAATGCAAAAGCTAGTTTAAAAAAATAAAACCACACAGTCTTTTTAAAATGTATTTTTAATATGATACTGATAATAATAACGATGGGGGTTCCCACTTAATAGAAGGTGGAGTCCTGAAATATATAGTAAGGTCAGTGATGATGGTTGCTCTGATAATTACATTGATTACTAATCATGTTATGTTGATTTAATCGTTGGTGTATTACAATGTGTATTCAGGAAGTATGCATTTTTGGCCAGACTTACTAAACCAATACAGTGTACAGATGTCTGTCCCCCCCGTTGACATTGACATTGTTCATCTGACATTGCCCTCTCGTTCTGCTGTCCCCAGGGAACATGACTTTAATTATGTTAGGGGTTTGGAGACATGCTGTCTGGTAGCTAATTACATGAAGGACTGCAAAAAAAAAGCACGGTGATGGGGAAAAAAAGTGCAGTTCGGGAATGGCACCTTCGTGTCAGATAGCACAGTGACATCCTTCAATAGTATTAACTCATACCATCAGGTACGGACGCGCCAGTCAGATGCCGTCTATAGATACCTTCCTACTGTTACCTCTCGGAGCCTGTTTGCGTAACCATGCTCTGGTTTTCAGGATATGATGATAAGATGTTAGAGTAAACATTTAGGGTGAAATATTAAGTACTTTCCTTATGGGGAAGCTGCAGCTCCTTGTCCAACAATTGTCGCTTGAAGCAGACAATTGGTTGCAGGAAAGGTCTTGTGACAATCGCGGTGGAAGCGCTGGAACTGACTGGGGGTAAGTATATCGTGTGTTGGATATGTGTTTGGCCAAACACGTTTCCTGCGCGACATATGGCTGGGAGTTGTAAAAGGGGCAAAAGTATACGAAGGGATTCTGCTGAATTTCCCCATGTATTTACAGGGGAAACCAAGAAAATCTAAAGGAAACATTCATTTATCATACGCCTGAAAGTGCATCTGATGGCCGTAGTGTCCCTTTAATAAATACAGTATGTACCTGGTCATATGCAATTAATTTATGGAACCTCCATTCCAAGCACAACAGGTGGCTATTCACACCCTTATCTAAACTAAAACACAGATCAATGCATTATTGGCTTATGTTTTTCAGGTACTTAGTACAATAAGGAAAGGGTTTTCTTCAGAATCCACTCCTAAAAGAGGATTTAATTGTCAAGTTTAAAGTTTCTTCCAAGATCAGTTAATGTCAGTTTATACCATGCTGTTGCTTATATCACCTTGGCTGGCTTTTAATCGGTCACATGATAGATGGGTTATATAGATTGTGGTCATGCTTCATTGATCTGCAGAATCTGTTGGATGTCCTAATAAATAAATTCTGAGACACAAGCGTTCTAGGCGCGCATGCTGCTCACCCAACAGCAATATTTTTTATATCTCAATGCCATTATCTAGACGGCATAGAAAATATCAGTTCAGGATAATAGCTAATCCATACATTTGCTAGAACGGTGCATAGTTAACATTTTATTCAATGCATTTTATGACTAGTGCACTTTAAATAGCAACCTATTTTTGGTTTCACGTGAATTATCTTAGTAACGTTTTGTGTGTTTTGAACGAGCAGGACATTTTCCTTTACCTATGGCGAGCACGGCTAAATCAGGAACACACGTATCTATATAACAACTCCTAATCTATTTACATAAACATTTGTAATCTGAAAAATTGGCAGTCAGCAGCATATGTTAGGAATCAGAGACGTAACGGCGTACTGCTTATTAAGATGGGTTCTAGAATTAGTCAGCGACTAGAATGAATCATCACAGACGGCGAAACTTTAAATAGATGGAGAGGAAATGGATTGTATGTGTAATATAAAAAGCAAAAGTTTTTTTGGTGGAGATCTGCAGAAATAAGAAATAATGTATTCAATATGTGCAAGAGGGCCAATGAGCTATTTCCTCGCTTTCTTAGGGTGGAAGAATGCAGTATTATTCCTTAATTGTACACTGTGCATTGTTATTGAATTGTCTTTAAAGGACCATTCCAGCCCTGTATTTTCACAAAATGCATATAGATTGTCTTCCGATATACACTTCAGCGGAAGCAGAACAGACCGTATTCAGGAAATGAACTTAAGTATGCTTCCTGTTAACTCTTCCTGGATTCAGGAGGAGCAGATAAAGGCAACGTGAAGTGAGACAGTCTCGTTGTTTAACACCATTAACTAAAGGATGCATGCGGTAAAATGCATTAGAATTCATGCTAAATTGACTCCTATATGCTTTAACCTAGACTAGACTGTGCCTTCTAACCAACCCTTGAAATATGTGATAAGAAAATTACATTTTTGTTGAATTCTTTAAAAAATAAACATTTAGCCGTAAAGGTTTGTACTCTTTGAATTTGTGTTGTAAGAAGCCCTTTGAAAAGTGTTGGCGCTATAGAAATAAAAGATTAATAGTAGTAATAATAATAATGGAACATGTTATGTGCTGTACCATTTGCTTTGGTTGCTGGATGATGCAGCTTTGTTACTAACGGTGCTTATAACACATTTGCAGCAGTCCATTTTCCATCTCTTATTAATAATGTAATGGTTTTCTAGATATAGATTCCCATTTATTAATGGGTTTAATGGAAAAACTGAAATAATGCGGTATTTTGTTTCTTGTCAACAGACTACATTTTCTGTGACCCCATCTCTTGCAACAAGTCCTTCAATGGCTTTTAGCCCGTACCTGAGCCATGTTTCTCCAGGGATGGGTTTGGTTCCTGCAGAGCTTCTACCAAATACCCCTGTCCTGGTTTCTGGTAATCCAGCTGTTACAGTACCCGGAGGCTCTGTGGCCCAGAAGCTTGTGCGCACTGACAAATTGGAGGTAATTGGGAGCACGTCCCAGGTGTCGGGACTTATATTTATCCCTACGACCATCTATCCCGGGTGTCGGGACTTATATTTATCCCTACGACCATCTATCCCGGGTGTCGGGACTTATATTTATCCCTACGACCGTCTATCCCAGATGTCGGGACTTATATTTATCCCTACGACCATCTATCCCGGGTGTCGGGACTTATATTTATCCCTTCAACCATCTATCCCGGGTGTCGGGACTTATATTTATCCCTATGACCATCTATCCCGGGTGTCGGGACTTATATTTATCCCTACGACCATCTATCCCTGGTATTGGTCGGGGCAGCTATGGGAGGAGCTTACATTATACAGAAATCTAATTTTCTAACCCAGAATGCCCTCAGAGATTTGCATGCAATGAAGTGCCTCATAGCACATGCAAAATGATGTACTTGAATATACATTTAAGATGACAATGGGATTGGAGGGCTTATTTAAAAATAGAAAAGGAGGAAATAAACACAAAAAGAGTCTATGTACAGAACACAATTGGGTTTATTTGTTTCTTATTCTGTATTAAAAAGCTTCAGACAACGTTTACCTCTGTTTAAGGTTTGCAGAGAGTTCCAGCGTGGCAACTGTACCCGTGGAGAGAATGATTGTCGCTACGCACACCCCATAGATATTGCCATGATCGACACGAACGAGAACACTGTAACAGTTTGTATGGATTACATCAAAGGCCGGTGCTCTAGGGAGAAATGCAAGTACTTTCACCCCCCGGCACACCTGCAAGCCAAAATAAAGGCAGCCCAGCACCAGGTGAACCAAACAGCTGCAGCTGCCATGGTAAGGGCATACCCTGTTTGCATCTGTGCAAGTGTCTGGAGGGTAATTAAAATGCTTTTTGCCCTTCTGGGATGGTAGGACGGTGGTTTGAACCAACACCTAATTCTAGATACAGCACATAACAAAGAAACAATTTCTGGACACGTTAAAAGTGATTCAAGATACGTGTTGCTCCCGGGAAATGCAAATTCTCATAGTGCAGCTGCCACCAATTATAATTCCCATCATGCTCAGTCACCGAAAAGGGATTTTCTTCTACATACTTTTATTTTACCTTTTGTAGATACCAGGAAGAAAATTAAATGATTAAACTTGATGGTGTCCAACTGGGCTTTTATTTTTACCCCAGAGCTTTGTACACATTTCTGTTTCTCATGGTGAGTGCCTTGGAGGTATTGCCTTTTACAATCAGCCCCATACATTTATTTGTGGGCACTCTCACAACTGGGCATTTATGCCTTTGACAGGTTGTTTAACAAGGCTGGGGTTAGGACTCTATATAAAAGTGTCCAGCTCCTCTCAAGTTAAAGAAGATTAGTGAGAACAGAAACAAGACAGGTTTTTCTAGAAAGGTGGACAGTAAAGATTGTTAATATTTTTTATAAATTCCTTTATATGTATACTTAACATACTATAACATTGTTGTTGTTTGTGTTCTTTATGCGTGTGTTATTGGCTTAACTAAAACAAAGGCATTTTGTTAATATTTTGCTTCGGTCTTTAGCAGTGCACCAGTTGTACCATTTTACACGATTCGCACCTGAAAAGTTGAGTGTTAGAGGTTTATGGTTTCATCTCCTTCACTATTCATTATGAAAGGCCAACACTGGTACCTCGTTCCAGCAGGTACATTTTGAGCTGGCTTTGCAAAATGTGCACGTAATGTGTGAGGAGACTATAACTATCACCGATTGATCTATACATTCTACAAGGCCAGTCAAGAGCTTCCTGCTTGAGAAGCTCGGTGAGGTTGGACCTTCCTAATGTATAGTGAAGTCAAGGAGTAACACACTTCTTTCAACCCCAAAGTGACGTGATTACCTATTTCGAAATTAAGGGGATCAGGCTTTTCTTCTAATATGTTTCCTCCATGCTCGTTGGTAATCTAGTGTTCGTGCCATACAGTAACAAAAATAGCACATGTCCCATACCGCATCTCCATCATCCTTCATCCGGCGGCAGCACACATATTCCGCAGCACAGGCTGTTCATTAACCTGATTTACTTTTATGAGGCCTTAAAGCAGCAATCGTGATTTCATCTGCGTTCATTGTTTTTAGATTTTATTTATTTATTTTTTGTAATGCTGGTGGCTTGTAATGTACAGTTTATCGGAAAATATAAATATACAGAAGCCGTATTCCAGAATTAAAAAGAAAAAATAATTAAAAAAAAATCAAAAAAAAAATCATGGCAATCCAGCAGTTGTGATCCATTTCTCTAAGCCTTACCGCCCCAGCCGGGACAAACCTGCTTCCTGAAGTGCTGGACTTTATATAATGTTAAAAAGAGACTGAATTTCATTAGGATGGGTTGCTGCTTTGGGTTGTATGAATTAAGCCTCATTATTTGTGTCACACTCAAATAACTATAGTTTCCATTACACACGCATGCTTTGTCTTTCTTAATATATAATGTGTTTTTTTTCCCTTCTCTTCACCTGTCCACATATTGTCGCTCTCCTTACGACGCACCTCTGCTTGCTGTTTTTGTTGTTGCGCTTGATCCCTTTTGACCCACTGCCATCATGTCCTCCCTGCCTGCTAATTAAGACTCAGCCAGCTGTCAGATCACTGAAGCGACCCCACAAGGCATCCCTTCACCTGGTACTTGGACCTTCAACCTTGCTTTTGCATGTGATCCTCTGATACTCATTCACTTACATTTTATGTCAACTCTTGGTTTGCAGCCCCCATCTGTGTCAAGTCAATCTGCCTGCCCTCTCAATTTAGCAGATCTACTTAAGTGATAACGGTATATATTATTATTATTTCCTAATATGTTAGATACAGTAATTAACAGCTTTTTTGGGGCCATTTCAAAACATTTGCCAAACTTCTAATTGAGTTCACCAAATATTCATGATCAGGAATTTCATCTCTCTGCCCGGTGTAAAGGAATTGGAGACCAGACTGTCAAGGAATAATCCATTTAAATAATTCATGCATAAAACATGCAGTAATACAAAGCAGTGTTGGCAAGTAGGATGTGTCGGTTTGCCAAGACTTTTTCACTTACGGTTTTTCAGGCAGCTGTCCTGTGGATTTGCTTATATTTTCTGCCCTCTTAAATGGTGTTGACAATGTACTTCATTTTTTTTATACCTTAAGTACTATAGTTTATTACAGCTACTGCCGTTGGAAGCAGAATTCAAAATGCCTCTTCGTAAAATTAAAAAAATTGTCACGCGTTTTTATATAATTTCGTACCACTGGCACGCACCGGAAAATCCTTCAAAAACCAATAGATGCTATGAAACGAGACCATTTTGGGGCTGCAAACCGGAGTTTTTTTTTTGTTTTTTTTTTTAAGCTGTAGCATTAGTTTCCATTGCTTCAATTACTGCTGTGTGGCGGAGACCTTTTCTTCTTCGCAAGCATTGCGCTTTTTCTCAGACTTTAATTCAGTTTTGTCAATGTGAGTGTTGCAAACAAGTAAGGTTGTGGGCCACAGGATTTAATTTATTACATTATTCATTAAATATAGGTTAAATTTTTTTTTATTTTTTTTTTTTACATTCCCATTGCCATTTTTCATTCTGTCAGACTTGCCTGAGTTGGGTTGTATTTTTATGATCTACAATCCACTTACAACCATTAAACGCCAAATCTTCAGCGTTCTGCATGAAACGACTGCTGCCTTGCCCAAGCTATCTTAGTGTATGCTCGGCTATGTCCATTTCAGCTTATGAGATATCTTGAGCCAATGTATCTATATCCATATTTTATTGCGATAATAAAACAACGTTTGCTAGCTAGGTGAATGAATTCTGGCATTCTTTTGTTATCTAACATGAATTATTTACATCAAAACTTCTTCATATTGCTGTCAAAATCACGTTGCCCACAATATCTTGTTGTATCTTAAACATGGAATATGCCTTGTGTGCGTGCTCAATCTTCTTGATGTCTCCTTCGTAGTAACCCTTTTTTCCCCCTTGCAGTTGTGATTGTTTTTACCTTAAATTTATCTTATTCGGCTGATCTTTTGTTTCCTGTCTTGGGACAATGACTCGATCGCAGGTGGTTGCGTATATCGGATTTTGAGATGCGTGCATATTCTTTGTGTTTGGTTAGATCTCCATGCTTTCTTTCTCAATCCATTGCAGGCGCTGCAACCCGGAGCACTTCAACCTTTACCAAAGAGGCCAGCACTTGAAAAAAGCAACGGAGCTACCACAATGTTCAACCCATCTGTTTTCCACTACCAACAGGCTCTAGCGAATATGCAGTTACAACAACCTACATTTATCCCCACAGGTAAGAGACGCTATAATGGAGAAACTTGGTTTCATTCAGCAGTAATACAAAAAAAATTTCAGAAGAAAGCAACCGTAGGGCAGTCCTATATTAACGGTATTCTTTTATCTACCTTGACACGGTTGCTGTATTGTGCTTGTTCCTGCTTTGCTATATCAAGTCACCAGAGCCTACTGGAGCCTTGTTATGTCATGGTATGGCAGGTCACCTAATACTGTGTAAGAGGCTACAAACGGAAGTATCAAACCCCCCATTATGGGGTGGCATAGAGAAGAAAAGTCAGTATTTGGGACCTCTGAATGTTGAATCGAGTAAAGCCCCCATCTTTTCGCAAGCGCATCTCATTCTCGTTTTTTATATGGGAGACTCTTGAACAGAGATGTTAACCGGTTACAATGTTTGTACACCGCATCCCACTGTACAACATTGTCAGAGGAATTCCATCAATATCTGACCTCTGATACTGTGTTCAAACATTTTTCCCCATAAGCCCTGATTTAATGCATTTTATTACCTATCCTAAATGACAACCTGACACTGAGAGAACATTTTTATTTATTTAATTTTTTTTATGTATTTTTGAATTGTCTGTGTATACATGGGTGAAGATTTGTAAATCTGTACAAGTAACATAAGCAAGAACTACACTGTTCAGCATTTCATCTCGGTGACGAGGACTGCGTGTCAGACGTACAGTTCGCAGTGCCAATCATTACAAGGAAGAGGAAGCTAAATGTAACCCTTTCATAGCTAAATGCAGCATTAGAATCATCATCACAAGTACTGTTGTAATCTGATTTCCATCTAAGTCACAGGTATAGACACACAATGTGCTTAACCTAGTAACACACGAATAATGATCTTTCATTTCTTTATGAAACCCACCCATTAAACGTTCACAGTGCTGAGGGGAAAAGTAAGTGAACCCTTGTACTTAATAACTGGTCAAACCTACTTTGGCAGCAATTACCCTAAACAAGCGCTTCCGGTAGCTGCAGATCGCACCTGCGCAACATTCAGGAGGAACTGTAGACCATTCTTCTTTACAGAACTGCTTATACGATGTCTGGTGTGAACAGCTCTCTCGAGGTCATTCCAGAGGATCTCTAATAAGTTAGGGTCTGGGCTCTGAGGATTTTCATTTTTTTTTTAAGCCATCCTATAGAAATTTACTTTGATGTTTAGGGTCATTGTCCTGCTGCATTACACAACTTCTACCGAGCTTCAGCTGGCAGACAGCCTTACATTATCCTGTATGACACCTTGATAATTTATTTTCCCCCTTGATGATGGCGACATAAAATTTCATCGGTCCACAAAACATTTTCCCGGTAGCATTGTTGAGTGTCAAGGTGATCTTTGGCAAACTTCAGGCATGCAGCATTGTGTTTTTGGAGAGCAGCGGCTTCCTCTGTGGTGTCCTGCCAGGAACTCCTTGCCTGTTTTTTTGCGTGTGGTTGACTCATGACCAGAGATGTTAACTTGTTCCAATGATTCCTTGAAGCCTTTATCTTATTGAGGGTTCTGCGTTGTGCCCACTTCTTGGAAGAGTTTAAGTACAGTACTAAATTGTCTCCATTTATGAACAGTCTGTATAACTGTGGACTGATAACTGTAAACTATTTGAGATTACTTTGTAACCTTGTCCAGCTTTATGCAAATCAACAATTATTGAGATTTTTTTCGGAGGCATGGTTGACACAAGCAGATGCTCCTTGAGAAAAGCAAACCCAAAATGTTTGAGTGTTTTTACGTCAAAGTAGCTCTAAAACACACCTCCAATCCCGTTTCATTGGTTAGACTCCTGGTTTGCTAACTCCTGACTCCAGTTAGCTTTTGTTGAAGTGATTGGTCTGTGGGTTCACGTACATTTTCCTACCCCCCCATTGTGAACGTTTGATGTATTCAATATCGGCAAGAAGAAAACAATAATCTGTTAATTAATCCAGATTGTGTTTGTTCATTATTGTAACTTTGATGAAGATTATATCTAATGACAAATTTTTTACATAAATGCTGGTAATGACAAAAGGTTCACTTACTTTTTCTTGCCATTGCACAGTTTATAGCACATAAAAAAAGACCAAAAAGTATTGCAACTGCAGACGTACGAAGATATTTTTTTAATGTAAAGTTTAATGTAAAGTTTTAGATGGATAGCAATTTCCTAATGTATTTCTTCAGAGAAACAGTAATGCTACTATTTGAATTGTATTGTCTGCGTAAAACTGTACATCCTGAATATAAAAAAAAGAGCAATTCTGGTGCAAATGGTAACAGTGGAGCAATGAGCAGACACATTCCTTTACTTTATACGGCAGTTGAACCAATTTTACCATTTGCTCTAGAAATGTAATCCCTGGGAACTTCCCAGAGCACAACCACTTTATGAGGGAGTGGCTTTGTGATGGGCGGGGCTAGCCCCATACAGTCACAACTAGTCTGGGAGTAGAAGAGGATGTGGGCGGGGAGTGGGTGTGGCCAAACGCCACTGCCCTGCCCAGAGAAAGAGAAAGCCAGCCCAAGGAAGCAGTGCTTCACCTGGAGTCTTTCTGGTCCAACCTGGAGAGTTTCAGCAGATACTTTTATTGTGGGCTAATGTACCAGGACAGAGCCAAAAACAAACAAAACATTAACTTTTGCTCCTTGTGTAAATATGAAAATGGAGTGGATTTCGTATATTAAAAGAATTTGTGTTTTCCCCCATTGCTACACTTCAGTTACATTAATGAATATTTTTATGCTGCGGAACCTACTGTTGACAATGAAGCTTATCTGTTCCTGTTGTCTGTCTTTTTATCATCTCACTCTGTTTGGGGGGGGGGAATTCTCTATTTTTCTGAAACGCTAAGCTACATCATTGTGCGTGGTCAACATAAGGACTCAATAGTTTGTCATAGCAACATCCTTCACATTCCCACGCAATAAAATGACACTGCCACATTGTTAACCTTTTCGTGAAAATATTATTGATTGTATGTACAGTAAGAAGCTCTGGGTAAATTATTGGCACTATATAAATGTATTTTATATAATTCATATTATTCATATAAAAAATAGATAAAAGAAAATAATTGCAAAAGTTGTATTGTAGTTTCACCAGGCTGGATTAACCACATAATCTTCAAAAGAAATTAGACATGCTTGTGTATTGTATTTATTTGTATTATTTATGTTGTGAAGCTGTGTGTCAATATGTGTTACTGTACAAAGTAAGATGTATACTTAGTGGGAACTTCTTTCCATGAGGCATGTGTTAGTAGAGTTAAAACATGGTCAAGGTGCTGGGGGTCTCAGATGATTTGGGTTCAAGTTAAATTTAGTGAAGTCCACAATGTGATTATTGCTGGTACATGTCCATATATATCGTCACAGTATAAGATTGTAAATGGAGCTCACTGTGGAATATTTGATAACCAAATAAATCATACTGAATTGTTTGCAGGCAGATTAATTAAAAAGCACGCATGCTAATAATTGTTTATCAGTATTCTATAACACAGTGTTAAATAAAATGTGACTTTTTGTGGTTTTTCCATTTTTTTCCATCTGTAGAATCTGTATTAAAATAGCATTGCCATATTTAAAGAAATAGTGCAATAAATAGTAAAAGGTGATTCTCTTTAGTATCGTGAAGAATGCAGTGAGGAATTACCCCTTTAATTTGCTCCCCAGAGGAATAAAGAGTGACAGTTATGTTTATTTTCCCGATCGTAGGGTGACACACATCATTTCTGTGCTTATAAATGTACTGTGTTTTGAAATGTTTTAGTTTCCGTAATTATAATTAGCTTTTCCCTTTTTTCTCTTTTTTTTTTCTTTTTCTTTTGATAACGCTGTCTTGCTTTGCACTGTGATTGCATGCTGCTCCCGGTGTAACCTTCATGGTGATGTCACATGGCTTGCTGCTGTGATACCTACCACGCTCCTCCAATCCACCGTATGTTGCTATGGTTACCATTAACCCTCCACCCTCCTGTATGTCGCTTCCATGGTTCCCTCCTGAAAGTTCCCATGATGCACGGTGCTACGCCCACCACTGTGTCTGCAGCAACAACACCTGCCACCAGCGTGCCCTTCGCTGCAACAGCTACAGCCAATCAGGTTTGGCCCTTTAAATAGCTTTATTTCATATGTAGAATCCTGGCATATTGTACAAATAGAACATCATATGCACCCTTTGGATGGGGAAAGTAGTAGTATTATTTGCCACCTAATATAAAATTATACTTTTTAATGTAAGTTAAGACGTGTTTATATTATATATACATTATATATAATTATTTTGGAGGTATCCAGTATTGTCATTCTCACTTGAAATGATCAAATAATCATTCCGCCATACCTGTCCTTGGATGCATATGGTACGTGCTTGTGGCAATTTCTTCCTTCTGCTAAACAGAAATGAAATCATCCTGTAATGATACAGGAACAGTGCCTTTTGTGTGTAAGATACAATTACAATTTGTATGTGTCGTCAGACATTCAGGGCCGTCATGTTCTAAATAGAAACAGAACAGCAGATTTTGGGAGAAAAGAATGTTTTTATTTTCTGTATAATTTTTATAAATCAACCTACATATTGCTGTATGTTACTCCATTCCCACTTAACAGAGAAAAGCAACCTTGAGAAAACTTACTATTAATTTAACCAACAGAACATGAGAGTAATATTTTGGGAAAATTGTTCGGTGATATTTATAGTTATGAATTGTTACCTGCTATAGAGCTCACTATTTCCCTATATGTCACTTTCCAGCAATTTTAAGGACACAATATATATGGGGACATTTTAATTATTATTTTCTGCGGACCTATGTGTAATATTTCACAAATGTAAACATATTTAGTAATGTACTTTTTGAGAGATATACTGTACCTGAAAAGTCCAAAAAAGTGAGATATGTCAGATAAGATCAAGTTATATTGATCAAGTTAATCGATAAAAGTATACTTTTCTGTAGCCGTATTAGAAATTGTAAGGAAGCAGAGAAGGCCAGCAGTCATTTACCTTAACTTATATTACTTATAAGAAAGGTAGCGTACAGCCGACTTCTCCAATATAAGCCATCCATGCGTGGCATAACTACCGTAGTAGAACTACCTGCAGGGAAGTGTTTTAATTCTAAGTCTCTCCCACTGTAGATATCCCAATTTTCAATAGATGAACTGAATAGCACCATACACGTATCACAGCTGTTACCAGTAGAACAGTAAGTTTTTCTTTCTAGTATTCATCTCAATTTACAAACACACTTTTTGAGGATGTACATCAAATTATAAAATCTTAATACCCGTTGTAGAGTTCTACTGAGTGCTGTTCCACCTTGCTTTCCGTGGAGATAGTGGTCACAGAACAAAGTTCTTCATTGAACAGAAAGACGACGGAGCTGCCCGAAAAGGCTGCTTGGCGTTAGGAGTCTCATTTAAAAAATGATGACCTGCGCTGCAACCTTTTTCCTAAATCTTTAGCTTTAAACTGAGTAACTCTACAACGCGCGTATTAGGATGCCTCCTCTCAACGCACCTAACGCAGCTTCAGTCTAATCTGTAGAATCACAGATACTTTCGCTTTCAAATTAAAGAAAAAATAGGTGTATGTACAAATTTACTGTTACTAGATGTTTTCTTTCAGGGAGAATACCTTTACTCAACCCAAATGCATCCACATTAAATCAGTCTACGGAATTTAACGAACCTCTGCAATGTTTCTGTTAATATTTTGCTAACTGAATTAAAATAATACAAAATAGGCTATTTGTCAGTTCTGCAAAATGTTGCTTTCATACTGTGTTGCTCCATGTTGCATTCCATGCGTGAACCTCGTAGCACGTTTTAGACTTCAGATATTTTTACAATGTTTCTTAAACGTACTTTCCTCGCAAGTGTCGTTTTATCTGAAAGTTCAGAAGAAATGTAGGCGTGTAAGTTTGATTTGGCAGTTTCTCCACGTATTGTCTGTGGTCTAAGGTCTGTATTGTATTGTGGCCACGATGATCATCCAGCCATGGTTGACTGAGTGACATTGGAATTGTAATATAACAACATCAGAAATCCCCATTCTCTTAGACATCAGTTATTAACGAAAGAAATGTACAGATTCTCCGACAACAAAAAGAGGCGGAAAGAATGTTAAAAAGTCAATTTAAAAAATAACATTTGGGGTTTTTTTTTTGTACTGTATACTAGAATAGCCATATCACTCAGTGTTATGCTCTATAGGTAATAAATCTAAATAATGAGGTTTAAACATTGATGTTTTATGTCTTGAAATACGTTAAACAAATAACTGTTTTGTGTTTTAAAACAATTATGGACCGTATTGTTTTATTTAAGTTTAGCATCAGATGTATATTCCTTTATTTTTCCTCCCTGAATCATGAAGCTTCTCGTTTGTTTTTTAACGTTCCTCACTCTGTTCTTCTTTTCCCCTTTCTAGTAGACCATGTTGAAATTTTGAACAGCAGAATTGTGGAATTTCAGAATTTATCCATGGGAAGTTATACATGGCCTTTCTGTAAATACCCTCTCCTGGCTTCCTCTTCCACCTCGACAGTAAGCCTGCTGCAACCTACATGTTAACCAAAAAAAACTAAATAATGGGAATGTCTGAAAACAGCACTATGAAAAAATAAAAAAAAAAGTTTAAAAACTACAGAAAAAAAAAATACAAACATAGCTCTTAAAAACAGTTATACACGTAGGATATTATAATAGACTTTTGTAACACATTTACTTTTAACACATGTAATCATTCTGTGTGTACCATTTAAACAGCGTTCACACAGTGAATGCTTGGATTACTGCATATTATTGATGGATTCATGGTTTAAAGTGTTATCTTACTGTTTCTGTTTACATCATAGTTAATTCATTTTAAGTGTGTATCATTATCAATTATTTGACACGATCTTTTTTCATTGTGATTATTACATGCGTTGTTTGTTTAACATTCTTTGTATTCTGAAAAACAGAGACAAAGTGGTTTGGAAACAGGCCTGGAATATGCTTTCAGGGACTTGCCATATCTTTGGCAAGTCCCTATCGCTCTCTTTAAAGTAACTATTAACATTTGTGACTATTGGTACCCATCTATAAAAATGAGCGAAACACATCATTTTAGTTTTCGGATTAGAAACAGAATTTGACGGCAGATAAGAACCATTTGGCCCTTCTAGTTCAGACCTTATTCAGTCCTGGTCTGGGATTGTGTCTTGATAAAGTGATAATTGCAAATCCATAATTCTAAAGTTTATTATTATCTTCAATATAATTTTATACTGAAAGAAACAAACATTTAGGGCAATGAAAGCTGAACTTAAATGATTCATATAAATGTGGCAACCAGCACTTTTACAAAACAACGATGTTAGAAATAGTGTTTTTGGCTGCTTCCCCATAAAAACCCTTTTTTCTCTTACAAGTTTTTTTTTTTTCCCCCGATGCCATTCAGCTTCCTTTTTTCAGACTTTCGCACTTCCTACTGTGCACTTGAAAGAGCTCCGCATGTTGTGTTTGTTGATGTTCCTCATCGAACCACTCCTTTCAAGCAAAACCCATCCCTTTGACCCATTAAAGGCTGCCAGTGTATGCAGCGTGCATAGTGCCCGTGTCCCAAGGCCCTAATTGTCCTGTGGCCTCCAAGCTGAGCAGTCCACCGGGAACACTGTTTAAAAATGCATCTGGAGATCTACAAACTCGTTAACAGTTCCAGGGTTGGGATGCTCACATAAGCAAGTGCGTCTCTTAATTGCAACCCTTGGAAAGAATTGAATACCAGTCTTGCCTTTCTTTGTTATTACATTGAAGAGTTGTAAATATTTGTTGCATTTTTCTGTTTCTTGTACTCCTCCCTGCTTCCTTTTTCATTTGACTCCAACACATACCCCACAGCGTTTATATGGATGTATGCATTAGCCTTTCCATGCACATATTGACTATTACAGCTTCTATAAAAAGGGTAACTGAATCTGCCGGGTTCTCTGCTCTGATTGCCCAATGGTGTGAATCCCCCGTTTATTTAAGAAATGAATATGCCTTTTACAATCTTAACTATGTAATTGCTGGCCCGGTCCATGACTATTGTTTGCGACCCCTGGGGACGAGATAGTCTGAAGAATGATATGTTTCAACAGCACGTTACTAGCTCTGCATCAGAGGGATCCCCAATTGTCTGATGTAAACATAGAGAAACATAACTTGAATTACTTTCAAAGTTTATGAAGGCTTCATTTTCATCCACTTTGGCTCCTGTTTTCCAAAATGCTGCAACGATTTCTGTAAAAAGTGAACTGATTAGAGTGTTTTTCTGTTTAAATTGATGTGTTATCAAAATGAGTTTTGCACAGTGTGTGCCAGTGCCTCATTAAGAATGGGATGTAGTTTGTACGAGACCCGACGCATCCACACGGTATATGGCTTTATGAACTTAAAGGATGTTGGATCTTTTCTTTCAGTGCTAAAAAGTTGGGTTTTTTTGTATATTCTGACACATAATTGTAATCTTTTTATATATATAAATATACACATATATATTAAACATCTGTCAGAGATGTATATATAGAATGTAACGTAATGGGTTTATTCCACAATGGCTGTTAATGGTCTCCAGTTGATGTGACCAGGTATAGATTGATGAGTATTGTGAATATGCCTCTTATATTCCTGCTGTTTTAAAGGTGCATTCATTCATGGAAATATTTAATTCTGGAAGAGTTATGAATTAAGTGTATAGTTGTTGGCAATATAGATTAAAAAATGTGCTTTTAAGTGCATCATGTTGGGTCAAAAGAAGAATGGATATTTAAATTATTATATTTAAATGATTTAACCTAGAAAAAAATAATTTATTGAGAAGTGGCGGTGAAATGCTTCTTTCATGTTCCCACTTTGGTCTGCTTGAAGCACTGCCATTAAAATCGGCAGGAGCTGACTGTGTACACACAGGGGGGTTCTTAGCACAGCAAATAGCTGGAGGACAGGGAAAGGGGCAAATGCAAGGGGGTCACCAAAAAAATGAAAAAAAGGAACCACTCTGCGATTATATGCATTAAAGTGCATATGACGGCTGGAGTGTCGCCTTAAAGTACTGGCCTGATTTGCCACTACATACTGGAGGACATTTTTTGGGGGGGGTTGTCCCAATTTCAGTGGCAGCTGGCTGAGGCATGACTTATACATGATTGTGTGTATTCATCAACACATTTCGATTCCATTATTAGGTTAATTTGAATATCCCTGATACTTTTAGAGTCTATTGCAATAATGTATCAATTTCCAAATGAATGCACCTTTATAACAAAACAGACCCCCTAGGCCTGTTAAAGATTAAAACGGGGCTTTGACCTTCTTCAGGGGGCATTAACCTGCAAAAAACTACAACAATATTATGATTTCAAGAGATAATTTTAATGATGAACTTTCAGGGTAGCTGTGCTGGGAGCTTTACAGGAAATGTTTCCATAAATCTATATATATATTTCTGGCAGAATTATTTTTGATTTTTTTTTGAGATAAGAATCAAAAGCTCAAAGCACTAAATTATTCACCAAATCTGAAACTATTCGGGCAAAAGAAAATGCCTTGTTAGGGTAGCACTATAAATACAGGTTGTGTAATGGCTCAAACTTAAACAAAAATGGTGTCAAACACCGCTAACGAGCATTTATAGTCGCTTAATAGTCACAAAACCGGTGACTCTAAACGTATAGGTTTTCTGATGAAAGTGCTATGTGTTAAAAAAAAAATCTCCCGTGTTAATGAACCTATGTTGTCATGTTTTTATTTATCCAAAGTTATTTCTGTTTGTCCAGTTCTCTCAGCCTTACGCAAACATTATGCAATATAGCTGAAACATGGATAATAACGGGTCTTAAGGAGGGAAAAACTAAATGATTTTATAAGGATATAAGAAGTGTGGTTAAGATGTCTGCTTCTGGATGACGATATAGGTAAATAAGAGGGAGGGAGTAAAAAAAAAAATGTTTTGAAACAGTATTTTTTTTTAATTTGTGATATGTGATGTCATAATCAGCCATGTATTTTTTTTTTCTTGATTTCTACTTGTACCCATATGTTATTGTAAGGTATGAAGTTATGGTGAAAGTGTTTCCCTCCAGCTGTTAATGAACCGTGGACACTGTAATTTTCAAATGGCTACGAAAGCATCATGATACCACACTTACCAAATTTACAATGTACCACAACAGGACACTGAAGCGGATATGATGTCACACGAGGGCCCACGCCCAATATGCAGATGGTGGTGTGATGTCACATTATGTGAGCTGATGCGGCATTCTGCCCACAGAACACTCTTTATCATCATCATATCTTGTCATAAGCAGTGCACAATTCAATTGGCAGTCCCGGTAAATGTGACTTTTGTCACAGCCAGAACATAAGCCCAGTTATCAAGACTGTCCAGACAAATTTGGGATTGTCGGCGGCGGCCATAGGATATGTAATGCACCAACGGCTTCAGGGCGACACTTTCGCCATCACTATGCAAACAAAAAAGCAGTTTAAATAATTTTTGAAAAAACATTATTTTTTGCTATGACCAATAATAGTGATCGTGAGAGGAAAGAATGCTATTTTCTCTTAGATACCGAGATATGTTTTTTTGGAAGTGTTACGTGTATTGTACATTTCTAGTCTTAAATAATCATTTTCATTTTGTATACGTAGCTGAAAGCACTTAAAACATTTGAGTTACACAGCTGTTCTGGTATATCCACAGTACGTTCCCTTATATATAATTTAGCCTCCAGTGGATGGGACAAAAAAGTGGAAACTTTTATATTGAAGGTTATGCCGTGCTCCAACAGAAATCTGTTTGCCTTACAAACGAGACTCAGAGGCCTTAACGTACCTACCATATTTTAGGGTCTTTGAGGTAGAGATGAGCTTGATGACTGTGGCTCTGTTGACAACGCTTGACAACAGAGCCAAAGGTTTCCTAATTTGTATAACTTTTTACGAGAATTGTCTTGCTGTTTTGTATAAAAGAAAACACGTTCTGCAGGATATTTCACTGCTAGGAGTTTCCTTATCTCCGCTTCTCAGCACCGACACTCAGGATGTATTAGCAGTGATACCAAGATCTCCGATATTAAAACTGACTAGTCTTAAGCCTATTAACTATTTATTAGCAATTATTCTGGCATGCAAAAAAACCCCCACAGTGGCTGCATTATTGCTTAGTCACAGTTTATCGTATCCTGTATTTCTTACACAGGGATTTATTCTTTTAACCCTAACAATTCTCGCTTAAAATTTGGGGTGGCATAAGACAAAATCTTGGAGGTAGGTGATTTAACATCTCTTTACCCAGCCAAGGTTGATGCTCTTCTGGCCTCTCCCCAGTACTTCAACAATGAAATCCGAACAATGGACTGGGAGGATTTTCCCCGAGTTTAAGAAGTCAAAGGGGAATCTCAAGAATGGAGAATTTTGGAGCTAAACAAAAAAAAAAAGACAAGACAATTTCAGCAGACTTTGGTCCAATAACATGACGTTTAGCAAATTAAGCTTGCATATACAATATATCCATTATTTATTTTGGAATTTCTGCATTGTAAGTCAGTGCCAACTTTTCAGATACATTCTTTCCAGAAACAAGAGTTGTCACGCTATCGAGGCCCCCAGCCATACATACATATTTTTCAAATGGAAAAAAAACCGGTAAATATAAAGCATAATATATGAAAGTGATTTGGAAAAAAAATAGCTGGTCACCTTTTTAAACATACTATTTTATTCACTCAACACTAGTAGGTTTAATTATGCATGGTATGGGACCAACAGAGCCCTTCTTCAGGAGTATTCACAGATTGACCCCCTAAAATGCAAAATGATGTTGGGTGACTTAAAAAAAAATTCAAACTCACCGCAATTCATCACCACTCTCCCAGTTCCGTGAATGAACGCTGTATTTACTCCAAACTGGAAATGTATTTTTATTCAGAAATAAGCTGTATCTTTTACTTGAGAGCAGAATGTATTAATAAGTTGGTCAGTTAATACCTTAAGTGAAGTGTAAACATTAAATTTATATGTTAGGAATATAGTAATGGATATTTTTACTTGCATATTGTTAAGAATATATTTAATCATACTCCTTTTGGATACCTGTTTCATTAACCAATGAAATTCTTGAATTGTTGAAGAAGTGGCACTATCTTAAGGTTTAATAAGTAATTTCACACAAACTCCCTGTGTGTATACCGACAGATCCCCGCAGAAGCATGATGTAGATAACAGATCCTAAAGTAGATTATATTAAGAGTTTGAGAACAAAATCTAATGTTTATGTAAAATTCTACAAGGCTAGATTCATTGATACATAATTATAGTGAATGGTTGTTGCAATAGCAGTTGGACTACAACATGAGCTACCTTTTGTATGCACTAGCTGTGATTCTTTTAAGTGAGGTGTAACAGTATGAGCTTGGTGATGTGCAGTTCGAGAATATCAAAAAGATGACCTAGCTTTACTGTTTTAAAGATTCCTGCAGCTCCACGTCCACCTCTGATGGCTTTAACCAGTAGTATCTGTTGCGGGTGAACGGGTCATTTTGTTGTAGCCGACACCTCCATCTAGGTAGACTAACTCTGTGTTCTATAATGTATGATTCAATCAAGATTCACCAAGTTTGCTATTTTGAGGGCAGAAAAAATAGGGAAGAAAAGATTTTACGGAATTCTGAAGGTATATAGTTCACTGTGTAGCTAGTATTTTTGGATTTCTTTGGTTCCAACTATAGTCTTGTTTTGGATTTATTGGAATGCCCGCTTTTAGACCTCTAAGTTTCTATTAACAGAATGCTAACTTTTACTTTACAAAATATTGCCACTTTTGTCTCTGAATAAATTGTACTATTTTGTTGTATATTGAGGCACCCTGGGATTGGAGCCAAAAGGGAGGGAGACCACAATCAGGTTCACATAGCTAGGAACTCTCCAGACCCAGAGATCTCGTTTTAGTCCCACTGACCATGACCATGAACACAACTTATGCAGCTCACGTAAAAGGTTCTGTCTCAGAGCTCTTTACCTTAATTGTGTGGGTCGTATAGGAACAGGGCACTGGGTGTAATAAATGCAGAACATCCAGAAATGGGAGATCAAGTTACCTGGAGCAAGAAAATAGGATAGATTTGGCAAGGTTAGATGCATTATTTTAAGACCCACAATCCACCCCAGTGATATACCTATGAATGAAACAGAACATCACAGATATTAGATAATATGAGCGGATTACTTCCAAAATAAGGCTAGATGTAACCGAATGGTCTTTCTGTATTGAATAGTACATTTACAAAATATGGATGGCACTTTTTGCTCACTTTTTGCCTCGTGTTGGGCATATAAAGAATTGAATTGCTTCCGGTCAAAAACTCTGCACCAAACATGCAAACTGCAAGGTAGTCCATAACTATTCCCAGCCCTTCAACTCCTCATAAACATAGATTTTCACTGAGTTCGAGGCTTCAGTTTTCATGAACGGTTCAGCGAAAAGACCCTCTTTGTTCACACCTGGTGTTGACCTTCAAGTGATATTTCATTGAAGTCCTATTCAAGGGGTGTCTAGGGTAACAGTTTGTAGGGGCTGTTAAATTATGGGCCTTGAAGTCAGGGTCTAGAGCTTCTAGAACCATTTGACATGGTTAGGGTTGTTCCACAAATAGGCCTTAATTTTTCATGTAGGTTATCGTTACATTGGCTCGTGTGTATGTTCTAATCCTGTCTGGGGGAAAAAAAGAAAATATAAAGAAAACAAAATATTTTAATACTAATTTATTTGAGTGACGTGTGTAAACATGCTGATTGACCTCTCTAAAGCTTCATTTCATGTTTAGAACTCATCCTCCGTGAAGGGGAACTAGTTGAAGTACCATGAATTTACAAAAGTTTTTCCTAAATGAAGTCAACAAAAATACATCAATTGGAAAAAAAAAAAATCAATATAACAGATCTACAGATCTGACAAGGGGTTTTAGTTTTATTTTATTTTAAATGGGGTTTTGTAGAAGATTAATTATAATCTTAATGGGCCTTTATTTCTGTTTGAGGAAGAAAACATGGTATGCATTTTTCCTGTTAACAGGAGCAAATAAAAAAAATAATAATCTGATTTTTTTTTTTCTTTCTTTCTTCATAATTCCGGCCCTATAACTAATAGATGCTGCATGTATAATATGTATATTAGGGATATTTTTATTCCCTAAACATGAAATGGTGCTTCAACAGTGTTGAAGATACAATATGCTGCAGTTGAACTGATTCAGTTAGTGTACGAATGTGTGAGACACAACTCTTTTGCACTTATGTACATAGTCCATAAACGGTAAAAATATATATATATATATCTTGGAACATATTTTGAATATTAAAAATCCATAAAAACAGGAAATGTTTGTAAAGAGATAGGTATTACTAAAGCTTCGAAGAAGGCGTTTTACTATTAAAAAACGGAAAAAATATCAAAAAGCATGCTGTTGCTTTGCTGTTGCAAAAGCTTTGTAGCTCGCCATAGCTTACTATGCAGCGTCTGGTAAATCCAGGTTTGTTGCATAAAGGCCTTTTTAATGTCCTGTGTTGCAAAACTGTAGTTCTAAAATTGGGGAAGAATATCATCCTGTTTTCTAGAAAGGATATGTATATATAAATGCCAGGCATACCGAGGCGTGAAGAGCACTGTACCCTATGCTATAAAATAAAACAATGTTAAAATACTTTTGGTCGCGGCATGAAGAGTGGAGGTGCGGGTAAAACAGACACCGGTAGGGCTAACCTGAAGCGGTGCCTCTGCCTGGAGTAGATCTAAAAAGCTGGCGGTCTAAGCACATCTGCCATTACGCCAGACTTCTACCAAGGATCTTTAAAGGTCTCTAAACATACAGATGAGTATTACATTTAGTAAAAACCATTACCTGTAAGTGGGATCTGTTTCATTTACATGGATGATCTCTTCTCTATTGCTAGGAATACAGTTCCAGGTCATTCTGGGGATTTGTACAATGGAAGAACTAACGTGAAAATCTTTAGCAAATGTTTAACCTCCCAGCTGCTGTTTTTGTCTTGAAAGAATAGGATTTTGCCTGTTACATGCCAGAACTGTGAGCCCCCCCCATAAATACATGCCATCAATGTCCCTTGGTCTCTATGAAACAGCCAGTGACCGGTTATATAAAACCTTACTCTTGGGTCTTGTACAAAAGCCAAATCCCTCCACATTCCACCCTTAATATAGGAACACTTCAAATAGTATACTTCATGGATCCATTAAAAAAAACAATAGGAGTGATAACCCCTTAAGAACATTATTTACAAAAACATAGTTACAATAATGTGTATAGAAACAGGGAGAAATGTGTATAAATTACATGGTGTAAATACATTATTATTTTTCTAAATGCCTTACTCGGTTACATAAATAACTATAGAGACACAAAGTCGCATAAAAAGTCAAACCGCTGCCACTAGCCACATCCCCGAAAACAAAGGTGTCCGGCTAACCATTAAAAATGTCGGAGAAATGCTGAAGAATTATCCAGGAAATGTCTCTTTCTTAAGAAAATTAACTTATTGCCATAGCAAAAAAATTCACATGACTCCATTTATCAAGCCTCCACATGACAATCATTTTGCACTATTATTACCCAAAATGCTTTCTGGTTAACCCCCTTTGCTACTGATATTCACGGTCTGTCTTTCTGTGCTCAAAAAGACATCTCGCTGTGTTTCAGGACTCACAAAAACATCAATTGCTGAAAAAGCTTTGGCTTTTCTTTCTTTCAACCTCACACACAATAAAATGACATAATCTGACACAGATGTTCTAAGGTTCTAGCTATATTCTACTGTACACCAAAAAACAGCTCTACAATAGTGATGGAATCCATAAGCGTTTGTTGCCGCGGCTCTTTGTGTCCTAGCAGATGAGGGTTTGATTGGTCAGTTAGTATGGAACATATACCATAAAATGGGCAAAGCATGTAGTATTTAGGAGCATTGAAGTCAACAGAAGTATGATTCACTGCAGAAACAGAAGGGGATTATAAGCTTGTTTATCAAATCGCAGTAAAGCCATAAGTACATAGGGGGGTATGACAAGCCTGCAAACCTGCCTTAGTGTTTCAATATGGGACACTCAGCTAAAGTAGTGAAAAGTCACTGGCCATGTCCCACCACTCAATATGTAGTGGCTTTACTTTACCAAGGCGCATTGGTTGTGTGACTAAAGTTGGCTATTCTGTTTTTTAGGGTCATTTTACTAAGTGGTAATTGTAGACACATTAGTGCAAACTGGAGTGATTTCTATCAAAGACAACATTAAAACCAATTAACCGTTAGTAAACCTCCTCCACTGTGCATCTAAGTGACACAGCTGTAGAGTTGTGCAGCCATGCATTATTATAACCGATGCATCCATTGCTGCTTCCAGTATTATTAATTGGTGGTACAGCGGCCACTTATAAAAGATGCAATAGTGCGGTATACATTATTTATTGGTGTCTGCCAGTAAGAACTATAGGGTATATGTAAAATAATTATGGCGCAAAGCAATTTGCACCAGAATTGTTTTGTTTTTTTAATATATAACCCCCCACATGCCTTTAATGGAGTTTGGGTGTGAAGTGCCCTATTGATGCTATTAAGCATTACGGAGCTTCACAGCAGTAGAACGAGCCGTATGATGCTACTTTATAATCAGCCTGAGTGTTCAAGTGTGTAGACTGTCTGCGATATAAAGCAAGGCAAATAATAAAAAGCACCTTGTTCTAGGAAACAGACGGACAGTTCTTATGGGTTTGTATGCGGAGCCATTTCTTTATAACTTGCAGGGCTTCAGCAATCATGCTAGCAGTTCTGTGGGAGAATCAAAATAGTCAATTCACAAGAATTATCCTTTTTTATAGCAAGGCTCTGATCCTTACACTAGCATAGATGATAACATGGGCCCGTCTGACATGGAAAGGGTTTTCTAGTCACCAGCAAAATGCGCTTTACGGTTGACAGCCAGGGGTATTTATTGAAAGTGATAAAGAACCATTCACAAACAGCTCAATTGTGTACTTCAGATTTAGAATGTAATAACATTCATTCCCTCAACTGCTACCATCAGGATATACGCTTGTCAGTTTCTCTTTTTTGCCAGATTATATCGCTGTAGTGCTTGTATGTGCTTTAGAAATGTGCATAATGCTACTCATTTTAGTATGTTTCTTCTATATTGTTGTTTATTTTTTGATCTTTTAATAAAGTATATAAAATTCTTGGTTACTGTGTTACTTTTCTCTACTCATCTCTGTCTGAAGCATCCACGGTGTTTATGGTATTGTCTGTTAATATTATCCAGCAAAAGCCAGGTGCTTGTTACATACATGGCCACTCTCTACACGGCATATTACACAAGAGTGGTTCAAACGCATGTTCATGTTACGGGTTTGAGGATTTTTACTCAATTTTATAGTGACCAAGGACTGCCATTAACTTATTCTCCTAAGCCCATTTTACGAGTTGATTGGCTAGCAAAACAGTAATTGAATTTCAGTTCAGATGTGGCAGGTTTTTCACTGTCTTATGACCTGCTGACTCCACAATACATGGTGTTTGATTTGCGTGTTTGTTAACGCTGATTAAACACAGAATGAGTAGAGCTGCTGCCTCAGCCATTTACAAAATTGTCACCTATGAAATCAACTTGTTGCCGGTCAGCCTGGCCACTGCTGCCGGTAGTATGTAAAACACATATCCTTCACAAACCCTGAATGCAGTGAATAAATTCAACATACTGTGGGCAGCATTTGTCAGATTTACCTGCAGTTTATAAAATCCCCATAGTTGTTAGGTCCAGTAACATGCTTCTATCTATCTATATATATATATATATATAATATAAAACTCTTAAAATGTATTGCCCGTATATGCACCGTAATGAATATAATAGTTGGGTGTTATCTTGTAATTGCCATACATTTGGCATATTCCCTACCCACAGCTCATTTTTCCTATCCCAAAACCAGCTGTAACATTAAAGTAGGTAAAATTGATGTTTGGTGATGTTGTTTGGGGACATTAGACTGTCCATTTAAGTGTCTGTTAACCTGCCGAAGCTCACTTCCGCGTGTCCCTGGGCTTCTCCGTAGAAGCTGCTTTCTGATCATACAGGAGCTGGCTGTGTCCAAAAAGTGCAGTCACAGCGAGGATCCTTGGAAGACCTGAAAAAGGTAAGCAGGGTGAGCCCTGGCAGGCAAGTAGATTGGCTTTTTTCTTACAAACTCTTTAGAGGTTCTTAAAACTTTGCTTTTGATAAAAGCAATGTGTGCTTGATCATTTTTTTCTTGCCTCTTTAAGTCACAGCGTGACTCAAACCTACTTTAAAGCGTATATTGAGCAAGTTAAGTGAGATAATGCATGCCTTTGATGGAGTGATTTGATGAGCGTCAAAACCACACAGCTTTAAAGGCAAGAATGCACTCCTTTTAAACAGGGCGGATACAGACAAGTGATATATAAAACACCCGTATCGCTCTGAGTAGTAGCTGAAAGCCACCAGACTTGTTTGAACCTTCCATTCATACAAAAGGCCCATTAACCCCAAGCCATTACCAAACCTATTTAATTACTCGCACATCCAGTAATCCTATATTAGTGTATTTAGATAAAATCATATAAATGACTGTATTTTAATGTAATCTGCATTTCAGAGCAAGCAACAGAAGAGGGGAAAAATATTACCTTACTATCCAAGGTGTTTAATAAACTCCCAAGAAGATCAGCCAGCTAGCTGCATACGCTCAGGCGGCTTGTGTGTTGGTACAAGCTGGGTCTTGAGATTGTTATTTCCCATTGTGAATATAAGTGTTACACGTACTGCTCTGACATCTGCTGGCTAATCAATGTGTTGTAGCTGAACATACCTTTTGAGATTGCATTGCATTTCCCCATTTACATGGAATAGGATAATACAATAACATGATTTCTGCTCAGAAACATCTAGCTTTATTATGCTTTTGTCGTGTGGCTGGCTCTCTTGACTTTACTATTGATTGATGTGGGAGAAAGAAGCTCTGTGACAGATCGATATAAGGTTTGCTTCACATTAGCCCAAAAGAATAATTAAAGGTAATGGATTTTTGTGCAGTCACTTAGTGTATTAAATATGCATTAGCACTCTCCAGTCTTACTATGCATCGCGAGTAATAATCCTGCCATACAGTAACAGCGGAACAAACTCTGCTTTGGCGTTTACGGTTACATAAAGCATATAATAACAACGTGCGGCCGAAGCATTGGCAATAATGATCCTTAGTAATCCAGCACAGGTAGGGACAACGTAGAGCTGCGACAAGCAAAGAGAGGCGCTTTCTGGTCCGAAGCAATGCTTAGGCTTGGCTTTGTAAAGAGCCAAACACGCCTTACGTGGCACGGTCTGTAAAATGTATGAAATATCAAAGATCAATGGCAACAAATAACTGAAGAAAATGAATGATTACAGGCCGGGCATCATTATCGTAACCAGGACTGTGTATCTCTTGTTGACACCTGCAGGAAGCGATCTAGTGAGTAATCCACAAATACAGCACTCAGAAATTACAAAAGAACACAAAGTATTTGAGAATCTAGGCTTCTACCGTTTCATTGCCATAAATCTTTAAAGAATATCCGGGCAACAAAGTATTTTTTATGTGGAACCGGTAGCGTTAACTTGTTGCCAAAGATGGAGGAGCAAGACGGAAAATTCCATAACACTATATCGATGTTATGAGGTAATATATATGTGCGGCCAATTATTATTATTATTTTTTTTTTGTGGAAAAAGGTCTGCAGGTGGGCACTGCCAGAAAAAGACAGCGGGCACGAATATCACTGCCTCTGCACGTGAATACCGCTCCCTAATGTAAACAAACCTGAAGCAATGTATTGATTTATTCACTGCCACCATGTTTCATAGCACTGCACTATAAGGGTTTATTCACTAACAATGAGAAATGTCATCTCACTGGTGTTACGCTGCATTGTGGGGCCAGCAGTGCTGCTCATAGAGGTTTGTTCGCTAAAGGGGCAGCTGCCAGGAGTTTTTTCACCGTTCACTATGGAGGGCCGTCACCAGTATTAAGGGCTGAGCTGGCCGTGAATAATGCATAAGCCAATGGGCAAGGAGGCTGAAGAAATCTAAATCATTTAACTATACATGACACAGGGCTGGCCACGCTCTTCGTGCAGGAGGCGCTCACAGGATCATATTTATTAAAAGGAAGCGAAGGACTCCGCTGCTCCACGAACTCTCCCTTTAACGAATATGCCCTCATGGTAGAGGCGGTGCGTTTACCCTCTGAACGCATAGTGGATGAGGCGAGCCACCTCTCACCCCTGCCCGGGTTCTCTTTAGAACGGATGTATTTCTCTCCAGACACCGCTGTTTTAGTGAATCACACAACCCTGTCCGAAACCTTAATACTGTAACGCGTGCCCCTCCCTTACACACCCTCCCAGCGGGCCGGAAGCGTTTCTAACAACTTCCGGATGTGTATTTCCGCCGCCGGTTGTCTTCATCCGCTTTTAGAATTTTTCTTCTACTTCCTTCCGGAGGCTCCGGACTCGGTGGTGGATCCGGGAACCACCCTGAGCTGCAAGGTGAGGAAGAGGCAGGGAGGCGGCACGAAGCACAGTGTCCGGTATCGGAGGCGAAGGCTGAGGGAGAGGCGGCGAATTGGCAGATCGTGTCTTGGCTTCCCAGGTATAGCCGATAGCGGTTTAGTGATGTGTGGCCCTCCAGGAAAGCGCAGACGCTTCCGTCCGCAGACACCTCGGCTGAGGGTTATTGAGCTTTCATAGCGAATTCTGTGGGCGGTTTTGAGGTCTTTATTTGTGTCACCGGGCTGTGAGGCGGTAATGGCCTCCCTCCCAAGCTGAGTGTTTATGGGAATGAAGCGTTTTATTGCCCCCTTTGCTTTCTGCTGTGTTGTGAGCTGCTCACCTTATCCTGTCACATAACACACGGGCTCCGTGGCCTTTTGTAATGGTTTCACCTTTGGTATATTATTCCGGTGGCATTACTGCCCAGTCTCTTCCCTGTGGGAGCACTGACTTCTTAGTGTGTGCCCACTTGTGCCATGCTTGATGGCTTGCTAATATGCCCAGTGCCTGGTGACTTAATAATGTTATACTTTTGGCGGCGCTGTAAGGTGGATGCTTTTGTGGTGCCCGACGGCGCTCTGAGGTGGGTGATTTTGCAGTGCCTGGTGGTTTGATACTTCTATGGTGACTGCAGGAAAGTTCTAGGCCCATCTCTTTTCCAAAATACCTTGATGATAGAAATACTACTGTTTTGTTTCTTGTTGTTTAACCGAATTTTGAAATGGCCCTATGGGGAAAAACCAAAAAATAGAGCTGTGAATAAAATCAGGGAGACTGGGTCAAAGAGCAGTGCGTTCTCTTTCTAGAATCATAAATCCGATGGCATTTTGTCGATGTCGATTTGCGTTAATCAAACGTAAAGTGCGGTGTTCACCTTCTTGCATATTTCTAAGACATCCTCTTACTTGCCTTATCTTCTGTTTATTTAGTAGATCTTTTGGGGGTCTGGAGGACTCCTTGAAGGATTCCTGTGGACACATCTCCAAACCCTTTTACGGGACACAAAACAGCAGTACCTAGCCTGTCACTAGTGTATGAAACAGGCCTCCCGCGTTTCTCCCCTGCCACCAGATCCTCGAGAAACGTTGTCTTGCCAGCAGACCCTCGGAGGAGGATATGAACACGCTGAACTTCAAGCCTACGCTGTAACGACCTTCCACGCTCCATTCTGTTGTGCATGTTCTGTGTGAGCCCACGCTTCCGGGCCCATGAGGGAATACAAGGTGGTGGTGTTGGGCAGCGGTGGGGTTGGAAAGTCGGCTCTGACTGTACAGTTTGTCACAGGCACCTTCATAGAGAAGTATGACCCTACAATTGAGGATTTCTACCGTAAGGAGATTGAGGTGGACTCTTCACCCTCTGTCCTGGAGATCCTGGACACAGCGGGTACTGAACAATTTGCCTCCATGAGGGACCTGTACATCAAGAATGGCCAGGGGTTCATCCTAGTGTATAGTCTGGTGAATCAGCAGTCGTTCCAGGTGAGTCAGTCTGATGCCGCAAAGGATTGTGTAAGCTATTTTCAACAGCCTTTTTTTTTGAATGACACAAATACATGTTGCGTGTGCGTTGGAGCCATTGATGACAGCTGGAATCCGTGATTTATTTATTTACATACACACAAGAGCATTGATCCGCGGACAATATGTGTGGCACTGCCAGTGGGTTTTATCTCTGACTATTAAATTGTTAGTTATGCAAAAACAAGATTCTGGTACAAAGTTCTAAATGTTTTCAAATCACCTCTTCAGCCACCGGGAATGTTCCTAGTCGCTGCACCATCCCATTGGTTACTATGGTGGTAAGGCCATTGGGCATATTGCACTAATATTTCTTTTTATATGGAAAGCCTCTGATAAATGTGCTTTGGCATATCTTAATGTGGGCCATAAACTAGTCTCTAACTTCATTACATTACATTGCTTTATGTGTTGCTGGTTTCACAGGCTTAAAGAATATACAAAATACACAGCAGAATCTCCTCCTGATGTAACTTTCGAAACTCCCAATATACATTAGAGACAAACATTAAGGGTGTTATGGATACAGTGTAAGTCTGGTGCGGAACCCAAAGTGTGATGTAAATGAATGTAACTTTATGCCTCACATTTTGACTCCCAAGTAAAGCGACATTCTATCAGTAAATGTCAGTATACCTCACAAGGACCCCATAGCCACTGCAGACCTCCGTAGTTAACACAGATCTTTTTTTTTGGTATCGGCTCGGGTTCCAGTAGTGTTTTCAGTGAGATGCACTGCGTTGGCATACTCTGGCTACCGACTGACAGAAGGCAGGTAGGACCACCAGGTATCTGAAACATTCCCATTCTTGTTCCCTGTGCTTTGCCCCTTGTTTCTGGGTTAAATGCTCATCCCCACTGCAGCTCCCATATCACTGGAATGGAACCCAGTGAAACGGGACAGGGTACCGGCAGCAGTTAGGAGAGTCACTTGGATGCCGAATAGGGGTTTCTATTGCAAGCCATTCTTTGTTGTTTTAAATGGAATCAGACATTTAATATTTTATTACAGAATATATATACGTTGCTTGTTTCTAATGTACGTAATGAGGTTTAGATTATTAATACAGGTGCACATGTGTAGGCATCCACCTAAATTGGCTTATTTTTGGTGCGGTCTGTAGACACCCTTCTAAAACATGTTATCCGACAGAATGCGTGTAGGTGAATGGTGACTCACGTGGGGGAAGATATAGTAGTTTTAGGAGGTATGTGCTATGAGTTTGCCCAGTCAGTCCTTCCAAACAAAGGGTGAAGCATCTGGAATGAAGCCTCTAAGAAACCCGACACTAGGGCTCCTTCATAAAGTTTCCCTTTTTCCTGCTATAATTTTTTTTTCTCAGTGTTTTCCTTTACAGCCAAACAGGAAAAACATGTATGCAGATAATGCTAGGAGCTGTTATTGACCCACATGTTTTTTGCATGCATTTTAATCTGCTTTAATGCTATCCACTAAAATAGTAAGTGCATCGGGGTCCATAGAGATCCTTGAACTAATTGCTAATTACTGCAGATTTGAGATCGTACATTCAGCGCAGAAGACAAGGCATTGTATCAGCCTGCACATAAAATGCCCCCTGGACTTTAAGTAGCAAAATGTTGTTGACCGTAAGGGGCAAGGAACGTTAGGCTTTGTAGATGAATTAATGACATTTTAGGACTTGGAAGAAACTTTCTTGACGTTATAGGTGTGTCATGTTTGTACTGCATTATATTTACGGTACTTCTGTTCTAATTGTGTATCAGTAGGTTCGATAACCCAGTTCTTTCATTAGCTAAAATATATTCTTCCCACAAGGAGTGGTAGTATTCTTCTAATGTGTGATTGAGTTTGTCGGCCCGGTGTTAGAAATGAAGTCCCTGGCAATCTAAAAATGCCGTATCCTAGGCTGCATCTGTGTTGTGACTTGTGCCATTTAAACACAAATCTCAAGTTGAGGAAGCAGTTTTAAAGTTCTTATTTGGCACTACTGAAAATAGGTCATTTTTGTACTTATATTCATTAAAATTAAAAAAATGCGTCCTATAAATATGTAAGAATTTGGCTACAATGTGATAAAAGTCCAGCCTCAGTGAGCTTCTCATTTGACCTCAATGCTTAGTAAACAAGCGGAGGTCATTTTGCTAATTTAACTTTGCATTAAGCAGGGCTAAACGTTTACATACACATCTTTCCATTAAAGGACAATGAAAACAATGCATTTTGAGCCTGTACATGTACGGGCTTTGTCATTAAGGGGTTAATATTGAAGTTAAAAAAAAAAAAAAAAAACTGGTAATGAGGGTGGTGTCAATGAGTGATTCTTATAGAGGCAAAGTTCCATATTTAACGAAGGGGAAAGGTTTTTGTTTTTTTCTCTCCCATCAGCTTTTTCATCTCCAGCTATGTATATTGTATGTATAAATCAACATGGGTTTTGTATACTTGGCACTTACAATATTTATTTCCACTTTCTGATTTATTTCTAGGACATCAAGCCAATGCGGGACCAAATAGTCAGAGTCAAGCGGTATGAAAAGGTGCCACTCATTCTAGTTGGGAACAAGGTAGATCTGGAGTCTGAGAGAGAGGTCATGGCAGCAGAAGGCCGATCTCTAGCACAGGAGTGGGGCTGTCCGTTCATGGAGACCTCGGCCAAGAGCAAGACAATGGTGGATGAACTGTTTGCTGAGATCGTCAGGCAAATGAACTATGCATCTTTGCCTGAGAAGCAGGATCAGTGTTGTACAACGTGCACTGTTCAATGAGAATCTTAAAGGAGGACCTCAAACACGGCCATAAAGAAACAGGTCGGTTCTGTACAAAGTATGGGGGATCTTTTCATATAACTAGGGTGGACATGAGCTGCAGCATTAAAGCCAAAATTGATTACTTAAAATTAACTGAAAACCTGTGATATCACTTGATTGTGATAGATAAGGAAATCTAGATTTCATAGAGTCTAGAGTGAATTAGGATCTTATCTTTCTGTGTGTTTTTGGATTGTTGGTGTGTATAATATACACACAGGTAAGTGTTTTGATGCGTGTGATTCATGTGTTGATTCAGTGACTAACTGGCTGGGTGTTTGTATTGCATATCATATTGAATTCATAAGTTTTAATGGTGATTTGAAATAGACTGACATGGGATTGTTTTAAAGCTTTGTCACAAATAGAGTATAGAATCTCCTAGTTCTTTTAAAGGATCTAGTACAGTGCATCCCACACCCCCTGGCAAATAAATGCTTGGTGATGGACTCCCATAATCCTTTCATTTACAAACCATTAGACTACTGGGACATGTTGACCACATCCAACTGCTGAGTTTGCTTACCCTCTATGTAATCCGTCTGTGATTTGCATCATGGACATAACAGGAGTTTACAGAGCGTGTGGCGGTCCCAACAGACACGGAGTTTGCCGCTTGTTTTTAGCCTGAGCACTTCTGACAAAGATGTGGCTCACCTCCCTGGAGCAATCGTTATATTAATGTAGCCTTGGGAATTATGACGGTCAGGTATTACCATCTTGTGTCTCGCTGCTTTTTGCTAGGTCCTGATTTATTTATATTGATCTCACATGTGCTTTGATTCTTTAACATGCATCCTAATGAATCATAGGCTACATTGGCCAGGCATAGCATTTTCAAGGGAATATATTGCAGTTAAAGCAAAGCTTATTCCTGTAGATTTTTTTTTGTTAAGCCACAGCTAATAATGAATGCATTTCACCTTCCTTTCCGCAGATAACTCAGAGGACATTTGCACAGCGACCGCTTCAGAGGACTTAACAGCCCAGGTTGCAGATCTGAGCCTTGAAAAACCTGTCTGCACAACAGCACATTGCCATAACTGTCATAGAACGCTCATGGTGTGTGACCATCACATCGCCCTCCTATCGCAGCTGTGCTTAGCACGTTTACTATAAGTTAAAGAGATCCCCATTAGTTTCTCTCCTCCTTATAGAACCTTTTCTAGCATTCTAAGTTCCTATTAATAGCTAATATGCAACAGTTCCTCTTTTTAATATTTTATTTTGTTAATCAGTTTCTGAAACATGTATTTATTAAATACTTACTCAGTATTACCTATATAATGCCTTTTTAAAGACAGTTTTAACAGAGGATGATAGAGCCTTAATCACATGGTTATTCCTGTATATTACCTCACGTATGCTCTTTAAACCTTTCAGTGTCAGGTGGCCAGCGACACATTTGTGAATTTTTTTTTTTTTTTTACACTGAAGGGGTTAACTTGAGCATTTATTTTCCTTTTTGAAGTGATCGGTGAATACTTTTCAGATTGTTTACGTTTAACAGTGTCAAGCGAAGCTGCCCGAAGCAAAGTGGACCTGCTTAGTGCTCTAAAGTTGGCGCCACATGCCCTTCTGCTGACAATTTAACCGCTGTCGCCAAACGGCAAACTGAAATCTGTACAAGACAGTAGAAGTGTAGAAGCTGTCGTTCACCAGCTGTCAGTCAAGAGCAGCTTTTAGATTATACGTGTTGAAAGCTTCCTCCTTTTTTATACTTCCGGCTTGTCGGTGGGCAGCTGCCTTTCATCTCCAGAGTAAATTACAATGGAATACTGACCAACACACCACTCTGGCACTGAAAGGCTTAAACTTACTCCTGGAGTCGTCCCAACCCATGAAATGTTTTAACTAAAGCCTTTCTACTATTATTAATAATGGTTCTTTGTTTAAGTGGTAGGTGGGCTTGTGCAGGAATCCAGTGGTTAGAATACAAATGTATTTTTTATTTTAGAAACCCAACTCCCCATTCCCTGCTTGCTTTTTTGTTTAGTTTTGTTTTTTGCTATTTCCCTGTTCCGTTTTGTAGCCTGCGTTTGACCGTTCCTTAGGACAGGGAAGTTAAACTTATTTTGGGTATCTCAATAGTAATGAGACTCAAGTTGATATTTTTTCCCCAAGCTGTGCACAAATAAGTCTATTGCAAATAAAATGATTTTACTTTTTTCTAGTTCATGGTGGTTGTGTTTTTGAGTACACTTAATATTGCTTCCCAGTTGCTTACCGCTCCTGCATTCATAGAGGCACAGGGTACTAACAATTCACTTGTGCTTTAACAAGCTGATTGCTTGATGTTTACCGGATCTGCACGTTTCTTTTTCCAGAATACTTGAACATTTTCTTAGGTATTTACAGTTTTACATGTGTGACATGCATACAGACCATGAATTGTACTTTCCTGGCAGTAGTAAGGCTTTAACAAAAATGATACTCACATAATGTTACATGTATTATAGTAATTGCCAAGCTTTTTTTTTTTTTCCTCAATCACGTGCAAAGTTTTTGTGTTTTTTTTTGTTTTTTTTTGTTTGTTTTTTTAAAGCACACCTAAATTGTATAGCAAATCAGATAACCAAAGTTAAAAAGCAGCATGGCCAAACATTTATTAATCAGTAAACTCCTTCGATTGTCTGAGCATGATGGTAGAGGTATGGCATTGCTGAAGTCATCTGCTATAAAAAGCGTATGTTAAAATTAGTTGCCTGGTCTCCTGATCATCCTGGTGGCAGATAACTTTTAAAGCTAGCACGAGAATCATATTGCACCATTGGGTAAACTACTAAACGCCACAAGATCGTCATGTCCTCAATGCTATTTCCCTTTTTTCTGAATACATTTGCGCACAGTTTTGTGGCTTGCCTCAGTGTTGAATCCGCTGGCCCGTTTGTTGTGTGAAAATGAGAGGGATTATAACATCTGCAGATGATTTCCATGGCCCGGGACGTTGTCCTGTCTAGCAGGTTAAGGTTCCAGCAGCAAATACTCTTGTGTTAGTCCTGAACCCAGCAGTAGGGCGTTTTCACATTTTCAGCCTCAAAAATATTATGTTATAGCCAATCGTATTGGTAGACTTGAGTTGCTGCCTTTCTAAATCAAAAGGAGTTGCCACCCCATACTTGATACTCTGTAACCGAAAATCAGCAAAAGTGGAATGAATTTCATGGGGCTGAGATATTATTGCAAAGTGTGTCTTAATCTCTGGAATGATCATAATGATCAGACTTAAAATAAGCCCGTTTGCAATAAAGATTTTACTGTAAGGAACTATCCAGTTTTTACCAATGGTGCAATTTAAATTTTTTGATAGACTGTGTAATCTGTGTTGCAATAAGGGTTATTCTCTTCTGTAAACCGAGCAATATGCTATACAAAGTAGGATCAGATTCATAGTACTATTTTAGAATATAGTTTTCTTTAGTTGCATTTTCAGGTCAGCCTACACCATAATAATAGAGGTATGTATCTTATGTGTGTTTCTCTAGTATCCATCATGCTCAATAATTATCTATTAATTGAGGCAAAAATACTTTTAGCCTGCACTTTAAATTCGCCAAATCTTTTCTTTTTTTTTTTCTCTCGAAAGTCTTAATGATTGGTTATTGTAAATGTATAGTTACAGCACATAGTAATAACAAATACAACAAAAAAAATCAGACTCCCCCTTGTCCTTTTATATCACAAAAGTGAAATTGCTTCCAAATGGTTTGTTGGGGGGGAAAGCTTCAACGTAACGTGCAGTTCATTGACAGTGTGGTAATTCTGTTTTAGGCAACTATTTAAGGTTTGTTTAAATATTAGATTGAATATGTTTTGATATATAAATGGTTTATTCAGCACATTAGATGGGAGATTGGGACCAAATGTTTCACAGCCTCCTAATGAAACTGCATGTGGTATGGCTATTGGAGGCCAAGCTATAGTATTCAAACAAACTTACTGTCTTAATTATGACATCAGTAGGGGGTCAGATTACTTTGCACAAACTCTGCAAAGGTGTCTCATACATGGACATTGTACTGTACTCTTGGTCGTGTAAAAAGAAAATGAACTGAAAACAAACCTGTGATGGAAATTGATTCAGTTTTGTCATTTTGTAAAGAAACCCTACAGTTCACCGTTTGTAATTTTTTTTTATATATATGAAATAAATCTGTATTAATTACTTGAGTCAGTAGTTTTATTTCAGGCAGCACATGGGCAAAGCAAGTTCTGTGAAACCTACTTACCCTATACACCGATCAGCCATAGCAATCTGACCACCGACAGATGAAGTGAATAACACTGATAATCTTGGGGGGAATATATTAGGCAGCAAGTATATATTTTGTTCTCAAAGTGGATGTGTTAAAAGCAGGAAAAGCATAAGGATCTGAGCGACTTTGACAAGGGCCAAGCTGTGATGGCTTGACGCAAATGATTCAAGAACGTAAAAAGTGGTGACCTGGCGATGGGGTCATCGGTGGCCAAGTCTCATTGATGCAAATGGGGGGGGGGGTGAAGGCCTGCCCTTATGGTCAAATGCTGAAAACGTTAATGCTGGTTCTGATAGGAAGGTGTCATTGCATTTTGTTGCATATGGGGCTGTGTTGCTGACCCCTGTCTGCTGCTGAAAGCGCCTACAATGACCTTATGAGTAAAAGAACTGGACCACCGATCGATGGAAGAAGGTGGCCTGGTCTGATGAATCGCGTTTTCTTTTACATCACGTGGATGGCCGGGTGCGTCACTCACCTGGAGAACACGCGGCACCCGGACGCATCCATGGAGACCGCACCTCACAACTTACAGGATCTGCTGGTAACGTCTTGGTGCAGATACTACAGCGCAGCTTCAGAGGTCTAGTGGAGTCCATGCCTCGACAGATCAGGGCTCTTTTGGCAGCAAAAGGAGGACCTACACAATATTAGGCAGGTGGTCATAATGTTTTGGCTGATCTGTGTATATTGTGCTAGTAAAGGGCTGTTTTACCTGAGGCATTCTTGGCACTTTGTCCACTCTAGTTCAGGACATAACCTAAACAAAGGTTGATTGGGGTATTAAAGACACACTCCTGACATTAAATGCACTTTAATGCATAGGATAACGGAGTGGTCCTTTTAAATTTTAGGTGGTGCCTCCCTTGCAAATCCTGTTTGTCAGGAGATGTTTGGCCAATATATACACAAACGATATATGCACACGTCTTATTAAAAGCTTGGGTCCTTTAGAAATGTAATGGTAGTAAAGGGACAGTCCCTCTTTAAAATCCAGTTACAATTAAATTTAAATCAAAAACATCCTAAATGTTCCCCCATATACATAGATCACTAAGGCACTAAATCAAAATTCTTGGTAATGTTTGGTGAATTTAAGTACTGCATATAATGTTCCCCACCCTGCGTTAAAAAAACATAAATTCTGTTGTCTTATATCATTTTAATAAGTTGCCTCATTTCTTGCTGTCTGGTGTGTGATGGAAAGGAAAAGGTGGCAATTTTCCAGATTTCCATATTATGAAACCTATAAAATAAATGTTCAAACTGTTTACATTTAGCCACTGGCCACATCAGGGGCGTACCTAGAGTATTTGGCACCCTCCCACACACACTTTAAAAATGGATAGTTTATATCATAATTTACAGGCACAGACATTGACAGTGGTACAGCATAACTTATCATTATATACTGAGGCACACATTGATGGGGGTACAGCATAACACCTATCACTATATACTGAGGCACACATTGACGGTGGTACAGCATAACACCTATAAAAATACATTGAGCCGGACATTGACAATAATGCAGCATAACACTTATCACTATATACTAAGCCAAACGTTGATATGGTGTAGGCCTACCTTCAGTGTCTGGCTTAGTATATAGCGGGGATGCACGGAAATGAAAACTCTGGGCCGAAACCAAAAATTCAGCATTCACTTGGCCGAAAATGACCCTGCCCTGCCTTTTATTAACACAGCAAAATTGGACAAAAAAATTAAATAACAATATTAATATATATGAATATATTTGGGTTCATAGTTTCCAAATGCGAATGCCACACCTGGAATCAACCCCAGGCCTTTAGCCTGCTTTAATAACGAAGGAATAGCCCACACCTGTCCATGAAACAGCTTTTGAATTAAAGAGCTGTAATTCCTAAACCCTTCCTTCAATTTGGATGTAAATACCCTCAAATTAAAGCTGAGAGACTGCACTTTAACTGCATTTTTAATTGTAACTTGAATTTATTTTGTGTATGTGTATATGCATCTAAATCATGTATTTTTTTGTGTGGGGGTGTAGGGGCCCCAGTTGCTTTATCCAGGGCCTACTATTCTGTTAAGACGGCCCTGAGGCTACTGCCATGATCACTTCCTCCTTACAAGTTGTGAGAGCAACAACCGCCTCTCTGCTTCTTCTCACCTGGCTACAATGAGAGGAGTATCAGCTAAACTGATACTCCTATATTTCCATCAAAAATATTTCCATCATGTGATAGCCTTTTAGACTTTATGGATAAAACTTTTAAAAAACTGTCCCTATCACTTGGTTTCATTCATTAATAATAATAATTACAAGCATGCAATGCCTCATTTTAGTCACTAGGTGTCAGTCACACTTCACCTAGCCAATATAGAACTTCCAGCTCTGACATGAAGAGCTTTGAAGAATACCTGAGTTTAATATTCAAATATAGGCTCTATGTTCTTAGAGGGACATTACGGAGTCACCTTCAAAGAATGAATATTACAATACTGTGTAAGTACTTAAAAATGCAGTCGTTAAACCTGTTAATAATAAAGTGACATACTTTCAGGAGAAGCTGCAGCTCCAGAGCAGCAGCTCAACCCGCCACCCCCAGCCCCGCCTTCCCTTTTTCATTATCAGGATAAAGCGCCACTAAAACCAGCGGGAGTGCTTTCTGTGTCGCCCCCCGGAACGCTCTCTGAGCCTTTGTTAAAGCTGACTGGCACGTGGGTTTATCACACGGATGCATGCAACATGTTGGTCAAAGCTGGCGGAAAGGGGCTAATGCATATAGTGAGATTCTGCAGAATCATACAAAACCATACAAAAAATAAAGGAACCACTCAGCTATCATATCCATTAAAATGCATATGGTGGCTGGAGCGCCCTATGAAGCAAATCAAAGAGCTCAGGCCATCAATGAGTATGCATGTCGGAATACTTTCCAGGTCCAGTTCTTGGGAGCTTTAGACCCAGGCATGTAAATTTAATTTGCAACATACTGAACATACGTGTAAGAGAAAGTGTCCTACACCGGAAAGCAACCGAGCTTCATATCAATGAGCAATGATGTTAAAGGGGTAGTTTGCATTTAAAGGGTAATTGTGCTGAGGATAGTGAATTGTCTACACACAGATAGTGTCTTGCTGCTGGGGATGTGCCAAGCCTATGACACGACACACACTGGGATGCAGCTTCACTGCCAGCAGATCACACCGACTCTCACGAGCCAAGGATGCTGCACTTGAAAGTTCAATTTCTGGACGACTCTCAGAAGACCTTTGTTGTTGATGTAAGTAAATCAATGACCGCTTCTAAATACACATTTGATTTTACTCTTGCTGGCGTGTATTTAAACATATGATGGAACGGTGCGTTAAAACTGTTTATCCTGATGGTCGTTATTGAAATTAAGGCTAAAAGGCTTCAAATTCTAGTCCACCCCCTCCAAGACACTATAACAATTTATCAACAAATTATAACTAGAATTACACAAAACTCTCTATTTTTACATATACAAAGCATGGTTTTATTGTGGGCTGTTTAATTCTGGGAGAGAAGTGGCTGATGCATCAGAATGATGATTATTATTACATTATATGGATGATAGGGGTTGTTTTGGTGTTTAAAATAAAATGAAATATTATGAAACAGATAACTATTACTTGTAGGCAAATATTGTGTTATTCAGAAAAAAATTGTGATAAACGGTTACTTATAAAATATGGACTCATTGATTATATGTGATATTGAATCACTCACCGGCTCTTGAGATATAGATTTTAAAAATACTCCACTTTTACATTTGCATTAAAAGCAAAACTATGTTAGAACAGATTTAATCGTGTATGATAATGGTATATAATATTAATTTTACCAATTTAAAAAAATAGCCTGCATATAATTTAATTTAATATATTACAATTAAATATTTAAGTGTTGCGTTATTTATATTAAACAGAAATCTAAATTTAGCATTAAATCTAATCTAATGTAAAGGTATTATACCACCTAAAAAGATTTTTCTATATGGTGATACTCCAACAAACGATTATGATATAATAGTCAAGTTTTCATATCTATGTATGTTAACATAAATAAAGTATATTGTATCGGAATGTACCGTATGTAAACTATGCCTAGGAATTCAATAACATTATAAACGTTTTGTGGGTTTGATTTCGCCATGCTTAATTTTCACTTCAGTTATTACCAGGCATAAAGTGATATATATCAATATATATATATGATACATAATGGCAAGTGAATTTATTAAGGTATATAAACGTAGCAGCACTCTGTCCACATGCATGTTATTCTAACTAATGATTCCATTAACGTTTATCCACCTCTTCTGGTTGATGAGCAGATTTTTTTGTAAAAAATCCACTCCGAGGCAATCGTTCCATTTCCTGCTGCAGCGACGGCGAAGATGAATAGAGGGATGAGGCCGTTTTGGAAAATAGATATTATTCCTTACGGCGAAATGTGAGCTACAGACAATTAAAAAAATATACAGCATATGTTTTTCAGTCCAGCGAACTTCTTCAGTTTTTTTTAACCCTTAATAAAATATAGAACGCTAGAAATGACACGGGCGTGTACATCTATAAAAGGAGACAATAGATTCTGCTGTATGGAAAGGCGGAAGATGAGATTTTTGTTTGGCAGAGCTTACAATCTAAAGCATAGGTGGGAGCTATTTAATAAATGAAAAGGGAAATTATAAAGGTATCCATCATACTGTAGATAAATTTAACTGAAATACAGCCAAGTATATTTGTGATAATGTTGTATACACTGGTAATTACATTCTTTAAAAAGCGTGTGTGCGCGTGTGTGCGCGTGTGTGCATGTGTGTGCGTGTGTGTGTGTGCGTGCACTCTCATTTATCCTGCGGGAATAATATCTATAATATGCTCAGGTTGCCCCCAACCGCCCCCACATTGTCAGCAATAATTAAATGGCGATTTGTTTTTGTGAAGCCTTAAATTGTTAAATGCGCAGTGCAGATGGGGCAAGTGGATCAAATAATAATCTTTAAGGACCCAGATCTGTTACTTGTGCCTAGTGCATTTGTGAGGAGGCTGGTGGCCTGGTACCAGCTGGGCCGGGTTGAACCAAACCACTGATTTAAATAGATTGATGCGTTATTGGTTTTCCATCATGAAGAAGATACAAAGAACAGATGGGAAATCATCAGTGAAGGCATGAGTGCAACAAGTAACTGGGTCAAATAACAGATAGAAGGTTCTCCAGGTGTTAACAATAAGGTTATCGCTTCCTCCTGGACCAGGAGGCTGAGCAGACAGAGGTGCAAAGGTCCGGGACAGTCCCATCTGTGATAAAAACATAACTGAAGGATTTTTTACATTATTTTTTTATTATTAATGATTCTTTATCATTTATATTTCCCATCTATCATAGTCAGGGCATGTTACGCTAATATGTAAATATCCATTACTTTCCAACAATCCTGTAGTGAAGATTGCCTCGGAGTGTTTGTGTCAGCGCATGTAGGACGTTGCCATGTGCCCTTGGTACACGCACACACACAACTGCGATTTTGAGCAATTTGTAACAAAATGGTATAGTTTAATTGCTGCTTCTTTTCTGTGCTCTGGTTTCTTTTGCAGAACAAGTACATTCTTCTGCCAGTTTGTTCCCGACTGGTAGTCTTCAACGGAAACTTGTAGCTTCAACTTATTGTTTTAATTCTTAGTTCAATTTCTTTGACAACTTCTTAAAACGGGTGACTTTACAAAGATTTTCACTGAACTCTGCAAATGAAACAATCTGGTGCGGAAAAGATTATAATTGTTTTAATTACACAAGGCCTCTTAATTTAGACAGGCTCTAGGATGACTGCAGCGAGCAGGCTGCTATTACACTGTCACTATACGAGAAGCTGAGCACAAAAGCATAGTAATTTTCCCCAACAGCCCTTGATTTCTGGAAAGCTGTTTCGCACATTACAGCAACAAACAGTTTAGCTCTTCAGCAGCGATGGCTTTCCCTCTATCCCCATAGATTAAAGCATTCATTCATTTCCATGCTAATTTGGATCTAATTTTGTTACCAGAGCCTCCCATCATTAGCGAGAAGTACGTCTCATCAGCCTTTTCTTTTCCCCTGGAATACCAGGGACTGTCAGGTCTCATTACAGAAACATTTGGAGAGGGTATATAATATGAAAGCCATACATTCATAATCTGTAATTATGTTTTTCGCAACCACAAGGGAGGTAAACAATATATTTTAGAGGCAACATGGATCAGATCTTCCATATAGAAGAGACATGATACATATTCAAAATATAACTGGAACAAACTAGCAATGAGATTTAAAACATTATTTGTAGTGTAGAGACTCTTGACAAATAATACAGCATTTAGAAGTTTTTATTCACCATTTAATAAGTAAACTTGGCTATTAGTATCCATGTGATATATTTCATATTCTCTTTAATTTGTTTGATGTTCCTGTTCATACATTCTCTGATATAATCAATATTAATTTGGAAGCGAGTTCTTTATACTTTTAGAGCCATACTAGTTACATATTAAATTAAGACATATAATATCTTATTGATCAGTCTCTATGTTTATATCAGATGACATTTGAGATAGCTCATAAGATCCTCCATCATTCACTGACTTGGGTTTCCACGGAATCCTTTAACTTTCCTTCTAGTTGGAAAACTATTTATTTGACACCCTTAAATGAAAGTGCCCTTCTTGGGGACTCTCTTGGGGCACCATGACCTTTGCTGATTAGTCCTCTCTTGCGCGTTTGCATTGCCTAACTTTTTATACTAAAATGTGCTGATTTATGTTACTTGGTCCTTGCAATGACCAAAACAGAAACATAAAAAAGAAATATTGTAAAATATTTATGTAAATTTGTCTAATGCTTGTTTTTTTCTAATTACATTTATAGCAAAAAGCTCCTGGGAAGGAACTGTTTAACATGAGTTGCAGTCATCTAAGCCTAACTGAGAAAGAATACTTTGGCTTAGAATTCCGAAATCACTCAGGAAATGAAGTAAGTGAATGACCTTCAAATAGCTAAAGGGCAAATGTAGAATTTATTTCTGCTTTCATACTGAAATGGTCTACGTGACCTTAGGCTTTCAACTGCTTGATCACATGAGTTATTTATAGCATACGATGTCAACCTGTCACAAGTAAGACTTCTTTCCATCAAATAATTATATATATATATATATATATATATATATATGCTGTACGTTTTTAATGTGACATTTGAACATACATTGTAATTCCTTCTTCATCTGCTCTGCTATAAAACTATTTACAAAGATAAATATGGAACGATGAGGTTGGAAGCATTTTGATGAATATTATGTTTTAAACACAAGGTTAAACATGCACTAAAAGACCAGTTGGAGTCATTTGCTTTTTGGCCCTTTTCGTAAAGTTCTGCTGCAGATCTTGCATTAATACATAAAACACTAACAGTCAGATTAAGAGAGATTACCTCCATACTTCATATTCCCATATCCTACTCTACTGTAAAGGTAAACTGTCCCTCATAGCTTCACAAAAAAAAAATTTAAAGTGCTTATCTTTAACGAATATCTCCTTTTCCCACGACTTTACCTCAGCCACAAACAGAATGTAATGTCCCCAGCGGTTCTGTGGCTTCATGGCCTTTTGGTTAGATCACGTAAATCTTTATGAGAGAGGGAAAGCTTCTCTGAGGTACTCATTAGGTGCCCCCTGGTTCAGTCTGCCAGGGCATATATTTCACTAGCCATGTTTGCGCTTTTTTTTTTTTGACACAGTAGAGCTGGGTCTCATTTCGAGGAGTACCCTAGAAGATCCGGACCTCCTTAGGCTTTGTCTGAGGAGGACCGGCATTTCCCCTGTGGGTTGTGCAGCTCTATGAGTGGAAGACTGGGGGCCCTGCTTCCCACTGTGGCCCTAGCGCTTGGAGCACCGATCACCTTTCCTCCATTAGAGAGTACCTCAGGCTTTACAAAAGAATTACTAAATTATAAGAGGGGTAAATTACATTGTTTAAAACTATAAGCCTGCAACTTTCTGGTACCAAAAAAAATAAATTAGTGCATTAAGTTTAGATTAAGTGTTGATGATAATTGAAATTAAAATGTTTGATTTTATTCAAATTCTTTGCAGGTATGGCTAGGACTTTTGAAGCCTATCACCAAACAGGTTAAAAGTAAGTTACGCAAACATTTCATTTGCATTGCATGTCTTAAACTGTGACATACGCCTGAGAAAATATCTCCAAATACCATTACAAAGCAAAAAAAAATGAACGCAGATAACGAGTCTGCTCTATGGTATATCGCTCCTCGTGTTACTACAGGGGGAAAACACTCTACTGTATATCAGGAGCAAAAATAGAACCAACAAACCCAGAAATATATATTTTAGCTTTCATGGGAATAATCGGTAGGGTGGGGTTGGTGAGCAGGGAAGCCCACGTCTAGACTCACTGATGCATTTGGGGTAAACCCCATGAATGGGGTAGATTTCTTACGCGTGTGCCTCACTTTTTAGTGTTGTACCTCTTGGAGACATAAAATATAGAATTCTTAATATATATGAGTATCAGTAATAATATAGTTTAAAAAGGTTAATTTTATTCTTTTGTCAGAAGCTGTGCTTGCATGGGTGAAAAATCTAGTAGTCAGGCTGACTTTCTGCATAGTCTCGCACGTGCTTTGCCAAATGATTGTCCGCAGATTTAATGTGCCGTTTGAATCGTGTTATTCTTTTAAGATCCTAAGGAGACAATTTTCAAATTTATGGTGAAATTCTTTCTGGTGGATCCGGGTCTGTTGCAAGGAGAGTTGACCAGGTATTTTGTTTCATTTTCTTTTATGAACTTAAGTTCTCCAAACTAATTAGGCTTGTAGACACATTCAGGATTAATCGATTTATTGTTCAGTGATCATTTAACTGATTGGGCTACTAAATACAATAACACTTGTATTATCTCACTAGCAATAGATGGTCCCACGTGAATACACTGATCCTCGTGTATAAATCTTTATTAACCTCACGTAACCCGGTTGACTGTGGATAAGTATTTTTTTAATACAGCAACAATTGCTTTTCACTAAAGTTTTTTAAACACTGAATGGGCTAAATATTCTGTACAGCGCATGGTAATATAATTTGAAACATAGTAACTGTTTTAAATGATACTGCCATTTAACGCAGTAAATATTAGTGGTGCGTTGACTTTGCTCATCATTCATTTCACAGGTATCTATTTGCACTCCAGATTAAAAAGGACTTGGCATCCGGGAGATTACCGTGCAATGACAACAGTGCTGCCTTAATGGTGTCTTATATTCTGCAGTGTAAGTGAGAAAATTAGTGTCGTGATACACAGTTTTACATTTTAGATGAGACATTTTTTGAAGATTATTCTGGACTACCGTGCCCATCGTAACCAGGTGCATTTACCCCTACAGCCACACATTGTACAAAAAATAAAATATAAAGTTAGGCAATATTTGTTGGGTAGAGTACTATAAGTGTTGTTTCGGAATCATGGCGAGCCACAGAAAAAAAAACTTTGGCATATATTCACTAAATAGAGAGTTTGAAGGAGAGTTTTAACTGCCTGAGATTACTACATGTGATAACATGAGCTGGCCCTTAATATTGCATAGCTAAATCAGAAGATTTTTTTTAAATCAACGTTTTGAAAATGAAGGTGCTCCAGAACTACAAATGCCCCAGAAGAAGAAGATTGGAGACCTGGTTACCCTGTGGCCTTTACCCACTTGGAGCACCAGCACCTTCTTCTTTCTTCACTGTGACAGTGGAAGCGCGGTTTACTCTAGGCGTCAAACAAAAAAATAAATTCGAGGGTATCATGTGGAACATGATTGTTTTACCCACTATAGAAAAAAATAAGCAATTCCATGGAAAGTCTTCAGATGTAAAAGCAATGAATTTCAGTTTTATTCTAGTACTAAGACACATGTATATTTTTGTATGTGCTTATGATTGGCATGTCATACATATGGTGATATGTACTAGTCTGACTTTAAGGTGTGATGAGCACCTGTACAGGTAACTATCATACTGCATATATACACTAATCACTATACCTGGGAACTTTCAGAGCCCCCTTCATGGGATGTGGCCAGGACTACCCGCTGACATCAGTAGGTGGTCCCTCTGATGTCGTAGGCGGTTCCTGTGGGTGGGAGTTCCTGCTGATGTCAGTGGGAGTTCCTGCTGATGTCGGTGGGAGTTCCTGCTGATGTCAGTGGGAGTTCCTGCTGATGTCAGTGGGAGTTCCTGCTGATGTCAGTGGGAGTTCCTGCTGATGCCGGTGGGAGTTCCTGCTGATGTCTGTGGGAGTTCCTGATGACAGCGCCGGAGGAAATGGGCAGGCAGTGGGGCATGTCAGGACCCAGTTACCGCAACCCGTAGGATTCGGGTGTTGACCTGGAGAAGCAGCAATTCTCCTGGAGTCTCCAGGCGAAACCCACAGAGTTCCCAGGTAACTTGTTATCACCGGAAAGAAAACAGTTTCCTACTGAATGATGTGGCCACAGTTCCCATCAAACTCCTTGCCTTGCTGTAATATTCTATTGAATAATAACACATCTGGAGGGGATTCAGACCTAGCTAATGATTTTCTTGTTCTTGTTTTAATGCAGCAGAGCTGGGGGATTATGATGAGGACACAACCAGGAATCACCTAGAACAGAACCAATATTTACCAAACCAAGAATACTTAGACAACAAGATCGTAAAATATTACCAACGTCATATGTAAGTATGTCCATCTTATAGAAAGTAAATGTAAAAAGGGCGTTGTGAACATGAAGTTGATATGGCTAAAGACATGGCTGCTTCTACTAATGGACCAAGTTGACCTCCCTTTACTCTTTATTAGCTGGCAACCTGAGTCACATAAAGTAGGCTTGTCTAAATTCTTTACTTCTGTTACTTCCCAGACACACTGCATGTAATACCAGGATTGCAATGGAAGGAGTTTTGCGGTCCAGGTTCTTTCATGCTTGCCTAACCAGTGCCATCCCCCACATAGTTTTTAATCAATATTTTTTTTTAAAAAAAACAAAATTAGTTGCTATGGTTTTGAACATGGATAACTTGAATAACTCAAAATACAAGTAAAACAGCTAACAATAACCAAATAGTTCTGATGCGTTCCCATTTAACATACCCTCTCCTTCACTCAGAACGCTCTCATTGTCCCGGATTGAGGCTGACCGGGACATGCGGTCACCCTACTCCAAACAAACGGCAAAATACATGATCTTTTGTGTTAGGACATGGCTTTACTGTTACTTTTTAATGTGACTATGTAGTCTATATTTATGTAAACAGGTATTTAGAAGAAGTTATTTTTGCCTTTTTCATGCACATTATTGTGACTAACAATACTGTAGATCATTGCGATATACTCATATACCCACCAATCATTCTGAGATCCCTGGAATGAGGGGCAGAGGGGCTTGAGTCACAAAGAGAGAATTCCCCCCCTAAAGACTGTCACAGTGCAATTAACATTTTAAATTGGGTGACATGCAAAGAGAAGCCACAGAGGATCACCCGATTTTTTAGAAAGGTTCTTCAATGCTACAAATACATTTTTGTTTTCTCTCTAGAGGGAAGTCTCCGGCTGAATCAGATATGCAGTTACTAGACATAGCACGCAAACTGGATATGTATGGAATCCATCCTCATCCTGCTAATGATGGGGAAGATTTGCAAATCAACCTTGCCGTGGCACACATGGGAGTCCTGGTTCTGCGGGTCAGTAAAATAAATCAATGCTATCAAAGAATTTGGGATAAGAGCACTCACTGAGGTGGTCCACTTTAGTGGATTATATGGGGCCATGGTCAATGCTATCATGGAGGCCACACTCACCTCTCATATTATAGATTTAAACCTCTTTAGTTTTAACAGTTTTTTGGACTATTTTTGGTAAAGATGATGGTTGGAAAGTGATACATAATATTGATCACCTGGTTTGGTGAAGTTGTAAATAACTGTCAGGACCACACTTTACTCAGAACAACGTGCTTAACCATACACAACAGATTCAAGGAGCATGACCCCTCTTTAGATCATAGAAAACAAGTTTTATCCACATCTGTATTCACCTTTTCACTTGGGATGACCTCAAACAATCCTCTAAGGGCCAAACACCATACAAAACAAACCTGAGAAGAACTCACTAATAGCATGCATCCCCACTTTGGAGCATCTCAAGTCTTAGCTCTCCATTGACAGTCTGATTCTACAACAAGTCCGGACACTAAAAACAAGATACTTCTGTACAAGGAAACCAACAACACTAGACATGCATTTTTCCCTTCATAGGCCTCAATGGGGTTTGGTCAGCATCCCTCTAATTTCTCCGGACTCACCTTTTCACTTGGGATGGGCTCCAAAGGGTCCCAAGATGGGCCAACCCCATATGGTCCACCCTTGCTCTCCCTTGGGTCTAGAAGTATAAAAACTGGGGCTCGTGCAGGCTAACAACATGTACATCTGAGGTTGTTGGGTATCTTGTGCAGAGGAAACTTGCCATGCATTTCAGTTCTAGTCTGCCTTTTTGGCAGAATCAGACTGATACGTCAATGGATATTTCTCAGTACAAGGGAGCTAAAACTTGAGATGCTCCCAAACAGAGATGCACTGAAGGGCAGGCTATTAATCGTCTGTCTGTCCTCAGTGCATTTATCTCAGACTTGTTCTGGATGGTCCTCTTTAGATCATGCTCTGACCAGTGTTGATGATCTTATTACAAACCTTTTTCATGCATAAATAAAGCACAGCCATAATGAGATGAAACAATAGGCACAGTAATTCTGTGTAGCAGGTATGACAATTTTGAAGAAGGAACCCCCAACATTTTGGGAATCCAGACATTCCTGTATTGATGATTATTCCCAATGATCTATAATCAACATATATGTCGGTGTTTATTTTAATTCAGGGAAACACCAAGATTAACACTTTCAACTGGGCTAATATTAGGAAGCTGAGTTTCAAGAGAAAACATTTTCTCATCAAGCTTCATCCACATATCGATGTGAGTAGGATTTTTATGTTATTTTCCACTTTATGCATTGTTATACCGTCTAACGCGACAAAAATTATCTAAAAAAATCAATTTGTCTTTTGGTAAGAGCCAAGCTGGTCATTCACACAGCACAACTAATATAGCAAGATTAATAGTATTATTTTCTTTTATATATATATAGCACCATAATTTACGCAGTGCTTCTTACAAATCATACAAATTATTGAGTTTAGGGGTTTCAGTCTTACCCATTGCCAACTGATGTATAAAATCAAGAAGTGGACAGCCATTGGCAGTAGAATGGGTCTTAAAGAAGGCTGTTTTTTTCGTCGTGTAAGCTAGTGAGCTAGTTAATACAAAGAAAGTCTAACTTTCCAAATGTGTGGAATCAGTTTGAGGAAGGGTCTGTCTTGTTCCAGCATGCCCATAGTTTTGGAATGGTATGTCTAGTAAGCTCATAGAGGTGTCCCCCTAATTTTAGTCATATAGTGTATACAAAGCCTGCGCTCTTCCTCATCACAGGTACATAGTTCGGAAGCCCAATTTTTGTTTTTTGTTTGTTGACGCTGTATTTTATTAGGGCTCACCTCTCATGTTCACCACCTCTCTTACTGCCACCCAGTAAAGTGGGCATAGCCATAGACATAGAGTATTTCAGTTTTTATGTGTAACTGTAACATAATGGTGTTTCCCCTGGCGTCCCCAGCTGATTAAATGACTTCTTCTGCAGACTTTGTGCAAGGACACATTAGTGTTCACCATGGAAAGCCGAGATGCATGTAAGGCTTTCTGGAAGACTTGCGTGGAATATCATGCCTTTTTCCGACTGTCAGAAGAACCCAAGCGTAAGCCAAGGCCTTTCTTATGTAGTAAAGGCTCCAATTTCAGATACAGGTAAAAGGCAGACTGGTTTACCAAATGCTGGTAATTGTATAATAAAAATGACATTGATCCTGGAGTTATAGGGTTTAATGGTGCAACATCTACTCTGCTGGATATATATAAAAACAGATTATGTATGCTTGTGGTGAGAAAAAAGCACTAATGCCCTCCACCATACAGCAAAATAAATAACGTTGGGATAATGGATGAGAAATCAGTATTTAAGTTACAGTCATATCTCAGAAGAAAAAAATCTGTTGGCACGTCGTGGATTTAATTATTTTTATTCCACCAAATACAATCTATACTTCCTGTTACTTTGTCTATAACTTGGTGGAAACATAAAAAGGCATTGAAAATGCACTCATATCAAATTCTGGTAATCTGCAGATTAGTTATAAACATGGGATTTAGAATATTTACGGTGATGACTTTCAAGGTCCACCATGGGCCATGTACGGTAATAAATATTTAAATTATATATATATATATATATAAAGGGTCAAAGACAACATGTTTCCTGCAGGCCCCACATTATACCACTGGCATTACTGAATTTGCCCTTAGCTGCCCATGCCTACTGGTTGCCAAATTATAAACAACAATTTTTTGTCATACGCACTTGAAATTGTAGATAATTATGTTTCTCTCTATTTCTCCATCATTAGTGGGAGGACTCAAAAACAACTATTTGATTCATGGACTAAAGGAAAGGCAAAGAATCAACCCTTTGAAAGGTAATGATTTCTTTGCATCATACTAGTTACATGATCATGTTGCCAAAATTATTGTAACCAAATTTGCTTTTGAATTTTTAGAAAACTCTTTCAAGCCAATCTTCACGAGAGGCAATGCAGGTCATCTCCAGATCTTCTGACTGAAGTAGCAAAGCAGGTATTTGCTTTAAATGTCCTCTGTACAGAGATCTGCTTGGTAATTAGAACACAAATATGTCTCTCGTATTACCTTTGTACCCCTTTGCAGGCAGAATTCTCTCGGAAAATGAATAAAAAAATAACACGGTAAAAATGGCCACTGCAGTCTGGACTTTGTCTTACGTATTGCACAATCAGGGTTGACGGTTTTATATATTAAATGTTTAGGCTAAATATTAGATATATAATACAAATATGTTATTTTAATCCTGGCACAGGATGTGTAATGTCACCTCCTCTGGCTTTATACGAGCACGAAAAGATACAATTGCAGCTTTTATTCTAATATTGTTCATGGCCATAACTGTGAAATCTCCAGTTGAAGTCCTGCTTCCCAGTTTTCCGGGTCACGTTCCTCTCTCTGTGGGGTCATCTACATCCCCTCCTGCTCCCCGCTATCTGGGCTAGCCGGCCTCAATGTATGGCTAGCTTCACACCACTTGCTGCAAGCCCTGCCTTTTCCCCCAGAAGACAGAGAGCTGCAGGTGGCCTATCCATAGAAGCACCCACACATGCTCATGGTGCCATCTGTATTGTAGATAAAAACGGAGTTAAGAGCTCTAGTGCAATAATGCAATCTAAAATGCTGTAATTTAGGACAAGTTTAATGGATAGTCTGCAACAATTTAATTTAAAGCACTTTTTTGTGCACACAAGATACAGGGCAGAATGTCTCTATTGCTTATAGGTGCATGCAAAAGTTGTGTCTTAATTACCTTTACGGTAGAGATGCTGTTCAACATAATCCACAAAATTAATACATTTTTATTTTTTGCTTTGCTCTCTCCACCAGCCCAATGACTTAAGGCTGGTATATACCAGTAGACCATGCTCCAGAAGTGTTAACAGCGTGGGCTGGGATTCCTTTCTGGACAGGAACAGAAGAAATTCAGCGGTTGAAGTAATTTTCACAGCAGAACTCAATCGTTCCAAACCAGAAGCAGAGTCTGCACCTTTGCAACAATCAAGGAGCAGCGCTTCATTTCCGGGTTGTAGTTACAGTGATACGATACACGAGGCCCCACGCCAACGCTCCGAGAGGAGAGTGAGGTCTTGTTATGAAGACAGTAGTTACTGGATGGAAAATATCAATAGCACTTCTGAAGATATTAACAGGGGACGCACCTGTTCCCCAAGGACTTACACAGACGTCACTTATGAACCATCTCCAGAAAGGCACCAGCTGTACCAGGGTTCTCCCGGTTTCTGCAGCTATACAGATGGACCATCTTTACTTGCCCCTCAAGCATCAGCTATTGTTGAGGAAATAATGAGGCTCACCAATCAGCCAACTTTTCCTGGAAAATCACCCAACCGAAGTCCAAACGCCAGAAGATTAAAGGAATATCACCAACCAGTATATCCCAGAACAAGTTGCCGGAATAGTGCGGATTACAAAACAAACATTCAAATAACTAGCAGTGAATCTAATAAAGAACTTAATCCCACAAGGTCCTTGAGTCACTCGGACATGAAATCTGCTTGGCTTCCTTATGGTTCAGAATTTAAGCCTTTAGGACCTTGTCCTGTATTTAGAACATCCAGTGTATCAAGAAGAACCCCACCAGTGCTACCCATACCACCACCACCGCCACCACCACCGCCACCTCCTCCTCCACCCCCTTCATTATTAAAAAACACACCGAGAGCCACTGAGAGATATGTGTACAGTGGGACCGAATCCAGCGACTCTGAAACAGAAATTATGAACCCATATTACTATGCTGTGTTTGGCAAAAATATAAGCCATCCAATGGCAAGAGCGAGGCTGTCCTCGGGAAGCCTTCAGCTAGAGGACGAGGAAGATATTCCATTAAATGTGAGTGGCTGGAGAAATAGAAAGCCCAGAATGGAAGAGAAATGGTTTCACACTTAAATGTAAATATATTTATCTTGGTCAGATGTAATTACGCTTTCAGTTGATTTTGTACAGACGCTGTAGAATTTACAAAAAATAAAATGAAGTACAAATGGCTGCACCGTGTAGTTCTGCTCATGTTTATTTGTGAATCAATCCAATGTGGGAGGTTTCCTTTCTCCAGGGAGGGGAGAAGGGTTTGGCCACACCTACTCTGGAGCTAGCCTCGCCCCATGGCCAAACAGCTCCACCTACCAAATTGGTTTGCCTATTATGCTGTAATCAATATATGTCAAATTCAAATGGTTTACATTAAATGTATTTTAGCAATAAGCAACTGTATGCAGAATTCAACACTTGGGGCACTTTGGGCCTGGGGCTATCCCTACTGTTTGATTTACAGAAGATTAGCTGCTAATCAGCAAGAGATTTATCAGCAAGAGATCAGATGCAATTAGAGGGCAAAAGTGTGATTAAATATGGTGAAAGAGAAAAAAAAAGTGTTTGAACACCGTATTTATATCCTGCTGATCTGTTTCTCTTTCTACATAATAGCATTATCACAGGAGGAAGTGTTGGCCCCTCTGGACAGGCCCATGATTCATTCTGGTACCTGTCCCACTCTGTGTTAGAATTCCCACGCGAGAGCGGTTTCTCTGCTTGGTTCTGTAGAATGGCGGCATCTGTCAGGAAAAAGTATGACTCCAATAAACTTTAACAAGAGCAACCTGCCTGCTTGATGAAACCCAAGACGATCTGGGGCAGGCAGTTAAGGAGAGGAAGGGTAAGGAGAGGAAAATAATTAGAGAAGAGGAGAAAGACAAAGATTTTAAGACACGCTAATGACGGGCACATATGCTAGTGTGTGTGTGTGTGTGTGTGTGTGTGTGTGTGTGTGTGTGTGTGTGTGTGTGTGTGTGTGTGTGTGTGTGTAAAAACATGGAGAAGCCACCACAGGGAGATGGTCAGCAGAACTAGTCTTCCCGTATACCGCCTATAAGACACGAGTTGTGCACCGGCCGAAACCTCTCATGCTCTGCTCGATCATTTCTTGAACGTATAGATCCTGCAGGTTGAGCTGCCAATAATAAAATGATATGAATTGAACATTACCTTGTTATTATGCAAGGCATGCTCATCAATTCATGCAGAGACATTAGGACGACCCATTACAACGTACAACGAATTCAGAAAATTTAAACCCAAACTCTCCTGCAATTAACTCTTTAGTGAATAAGCCCCAAAGAACACATCGGGTCATTAATGGCTGATGGCGACACACAAAATAAACACACACAAATGCAAATGCAATCTTTAACAGAATTTAAATATTTATTCTTAAACCATTTAAAATCCCCTGAAATATCGAAATAAGCTTACTCTATTAACAGATTTACAGGAGTAATTAACTATGAAGGATATATGGGTACCACTGTTTTTGTCATTTTTTATTTTTTTTTCCTCTATCTGTGAAGTTATTTTATAAAGCTTTCTTGATCAACTGTATTTACAACTTTTACTCCTTATATATTTATAAAAATATTTTATTCATAACATTGTTTTTGAAAAACTATTTTCAGACTTTGAGATATAAATTTGAAGTGAGTTTCAGTTAGCAAGCAGATAACGCAAACAGAAACGGTCATTAAAATAAAAAAGCAGAAAAAAAATAATTAAAAAGTCAACTTAATTGTGTAGGCACCACTGATTCTCTCGCTCCTTGGCATTTGCCAGTCCTGTTATTTCAAGTGTCTTTTCTCTGTTAAAACAGCCATTTACGTTCCGGTTAGACTAACCCACAGTAGAAATAAGCATGCTGTAATTTGGAGTAATGTGTGACCACTGACTAATTATCGGCTCCAGAGGGAGAAGGGACACATATATTCGGCTGAGGTTAGTAGAAGAGCACCTTCAAGTCAACAAGAAAAACATCCCCGGATCTTATTAACTTTGTAATATGGACCACAACTTCCATGACCTTTGACCTATCCCTCAGGTTCAAGAGATGATGGGAAATGCAGTCCAACATCTTAAACTGAGCTGGGGGGCCGCTTTACATTTTCATAATGTCTATTTTGCAGTTTTTATTTTGGACGAATGCACATTAAAGTACTCGGTACTCATGATAGTACAGTGATATGCATTCTTCCGTAGAAGGGGTGTCTGGGACAATAGAGAGTGCAAAGACCCCCCCACCGCTAAACGAAGGAGGCTTTCTAACCTTAATAAAGGCTATAATTGATGGTACAGGAGCCAAAGAGTTATTCTCTTAAGGGTTCAAAATACATCTTGCCCTTTGCGGCCCCTGTGGGATGGAGGCACCAGTTACATAGTAATAGCCAACTGCACCATACTATGTGCCCAGCCAAGACAAAGCACCAGGTAGGGGGCAACACTGAACTACTGCAGGGCTACTGTTTTCTTGGGGTTAGGATGAACAGTATATATATATTTTTTAAATGCCAGAGCTATAGCCCTCTGCCACCTGTTTAATTCCAACACAAGAACCTCATAATCGGCATAAGGGACGGTAGGTGCATTTAAATGAAAACCAACGCCAAAATTCAAGTTGCTCCTAGCATAAAGGTAATATTTTAAACACAGACAAATATCGGTAAACGCTTCCAAATCCTGACAGCACATTAAAGAGCCTCGAATGTTTATTTTAGTTGCCCTTCTCAGGGTCTCAGGAGGTGGCGCACTCATTCAGCAAAGAAAACTCGATGCCTCTCTCATGCTGGACGTTTCTGATGCGCATTCATACAGGTCGGGGGGGGTTTGCTTGTTTTATTATTTTTCTACACGCATCCTCTTCTGCATTGCTTGGGAGGTTAGCAAAACATCAGGGCAACCGCTCCCCCTACTGGTTAAACACAAAACAGCATTTAAAGCACAGTTCTGGAAGATCATGGAAATGTTTACAGATATATTTGTGAATGTAAGAAAAAGGTTCATTTTGTACAAGAGCAATTTGTATTTTTGGCTTAGTTTTCATTTTGACAAAACACTACCAGTTCGTCACAACAAATGAAGGATTTACGCTGCAAGTGAGAAAGCGAATTGCCTTACGTGTCCTGACACTACAGCATGCTCATTCGCATCAGAAACTGGAGGTCATTTTCTCTTAACACCGAGAGAGAATTTAGTTTAACAAAAAATATATCCAACACTGTAATGGCAATTTGACAAAAAAAAAGCAGTATGCGCCTGTCACGCACCGTTACATTTTATAGATTTGGCAGATTGTTTTAGGTTGTAAATTCTTCAGTGCAAGAGACCGGCCACCACTGCAGGGGAGAAATAACTTGCCGAAAGCCCTGGCACGTTTAATTCCGTTAACTCTATATATAAACCATGGCTCAAACCATAAAATGAACACATCCTGGCAAATTATATGTCCGCGTAAGTGTAGAATATATATATTTCATATATATCCTACTTTAAAGAACAAAAAGTTTACGTTCATGCTCAAATCAACTGATTGCATTCTATATACATGGGACGAATCAGACAGAACACATCCCATTTAGCAGTACCATAAATATAGCACTTATTATTTACAGTTCTGCCTGCTGCTTAGAAAGGATTTTTTGTTTTACTGCCAAACAACAAGTTTGCATGTGTGTGAAAGAGTTATCTATAACTTAGTTGCTTGAATATTAAATGCTAAATACATATTTAAAATTCACTTTCACAGGAGTATAAATACGCAATGGCGCTTTTAAGCACAAGGAAAAAAAAAATGGAATATATTACATTGGAAATGTGGTACTGGGGAATGCTGGTGCAAACCATTGTCTCTGGACTCTTCGCATGATACCCTGCCTTGACTGTAGCATATATTGTACATTTTACCTCTTACCTCCCCCCCGACAGCTTAACTCTTAATTGCCAGAAAACTCCACCGGCAGTCCGAGTTTAATTCCTCGAGACAAATACTTTGTCTATGGAAAATAAAAAGTTAAAAAAAAAAAGTATTGCTTTAATTGCCCTTTAAGAAAGCAAAACTACATTGCTTGAAAGACCTCATGAGACAACACAGCGTTCGAACACAGCAACTGCATTTTACGAACAAGTACTGCTACCGGAATGGATGCTCGGTCCAGGTGTAAGGTATAAAAGGTCTAAGGGGACGCATTATTAAATGCAACAGATCTTACAATCCTACCTGCATCGTATTGCAAACCATAAGGAGGTATGGATGTAAAATGTTCCAGCAGTTGGATGTTAAAACGAAACAAACGGGAGGTGGGGGCTGCGCTCTGGAGGATACATAGAAGGTTGTGACAATGTATCACGAAGTTAACTGAATGAGAGCAGTGATGTGATATGTGTTCTGGGTATGTGGCACTTGGCATTTCAGTCAAGCCGGAAAGGGAGAGGAAATAAACTTTAACCCCTGTGAGGCCAGTGGGGTTTCTTGTAAGCCCTCTGGTCCCACTAAGTTACAAGTTATGGCAATTGCTGGAGTAGAGCAACTACAGTTAAGTACAGACGAGAGTCTGCTCATGGTCTACACGAGCCAGAGGTGTCACAAGTAAATGCTTTACTGTACAGCAGCAACAATATACCCCTGCTAAGGTGAGGCGCACACGCGCACTTCCTACCACTTCTTAAAGAAATGGCAAAAGATTTCAGAAAGAAAAAAAAAAAAAAAAAGGAAAAAAGACCAGTAGATTCCATCAGTGTACAGTGCAACACAACCACCACAACATACTGTTACTTGCACGTCACTTAACTGAGCAATTGTTACCCAAGAGCAAAACATATCAACATTTACAGAATTAAACAAAGGATGAAAACAGTAATAAAAGTCAGTCTTTACAAAATAATTTCCTGAAAATATAAAACCATTTACACCATCACGAGAAAAAAAAAAAAAAATGGAGTTTCCTTCCAAACTGTCGATCATGAACAATGTTGTGTTTTGCAGAGATCCAAAAAGGCACAAGGAGCTGAAAAAGCTAAGCACGGCCAAGGCTTGGAGTAGTTTTGGTGGGTATGCCTCTCCCTTTCCGCTAACAGTGGTGTCATGCTCATCAGAAGACACTTAGGAGTCGCTGACGGAGAACCTGTTAAAGTGACCAAAACATACGTTTTAAGTTAATAAAAGGAACTATAGAATCGCTAACTTCATTCATTGGCAGACTTCTGGGCAAAACTCTACAGAACAACATTGGAAAGTATTTATTACGGAAGGATGGGAGGAAGCAGATGAAGGCCGTGACGGAGCATAGCTAGTTACTAACTCTGTAGCACTCTATCGCTAGCACTCTAGTTAATTATAAGGGTACTTACTTTTGGAATTTTTCCATTAGTTTCTTTACCATCTTGTCAGTAATTCCCGGGTACGTGGCCTCAGCTAGATTCATACTTTTTTCTAGTTCTTCAATCGCATTTTTCCTCACTGTGTTATTCCGGTCCTGCTGTTTAAGCTGAAAGAAGACACGGTCAGCCACGCAATTCTGTATATCAGAACTTTCCAACTTTCTTATCTAGAGGTTGCCATATCGTGCAGAAGCAAACCTTAAATCAGTAACCCGGTGCAATAAAGCCTATGGGTTTATCTGAGATGATGTGCAGTACAAAAGCCTTTGATATCCACATATGGCCCGCGACCTCTTACGCCTACATAACGTCACGGACCAGACAGACATAAGCATGGAGGAGAAAGTTTACCTCAGCAAACACTGGTGCAATGATCACTGATAAAGAGCTCAAGGTCTTCACAAGATCTTGGTCCTAAGCAAGAGAGGAAAGAAACCCATTAAGTGTCAGCGCAGCAAAACAAAAGCATAACGTTAGAGGGAAACTCAACATTTTTCCTTATATGCGACATTTATAACGACAGTACAGTAGCCAGCAACGTTTTCAAGAAAAGTAACTGATTTTTCGGTGTCCTTGTTTTAAGTCAGTGGGATTTGCCGGTAATAAATGCAGTGTCTTGACTTTCTTTGCCCGTTATCAGACACTAAGGAGCCAAACCTGCTTAACCCAACATCTGTACGCATTTTATCATTTCTGCCACAATACGTTGCTAGTATAAGGATGTTCCACAGCGTTTGCACCGTAAATATTAATGTGATTTCAGAGATTTTCTGGTCCAGTTTCGCTAATAGTAGAGGATCATGGGTTGGCAAATAAGAACTAGAGACACACTTCGCCATCAGTCCCAACTAAATGTGACGTGTTAACAGGAAAAAAATAAATAGTTCTTATAAAAAACAAGTGAAAAAGGCAAAAATGGAACAAGACACACAACATGTCAAGGCTCATAACTAATTTGCACATCGACAGCAAGGGGGGGGGGAAGCAAGACGTACTGTTCCATTCTGCATCTTCTTTGTATCGGGCTTCTTCCGAACAGTAGTAAAATTCCACTCTGGGTGCGAATTATTTTCTTTATCATTTGGCTCACTGCAGAAGATGGGAAAAAAAAAAAACTTGCATTAAAGCTACAGTTTTTCTATTAAGACGGCAGAGGGAAAGTTTAATTGATCACCAACTAATGATCCAGGGAACTGATTTCATGCAATAGGTAGGAGCCGTAGGCATCAACCAACGCCCTACTGCCTGGAAAGTAACATTTACTTCATTTGGCTTGGTATTTAAACCCAGGCTAGGCTTCTTATTGGTCAAAGATCAAAACTAACTAACACTAGGATTTACGGTCAAACTAAACTATTGATCATTGCTGGCTGCTCCAACACTGTTCTCACTATGGAGGTTATACTTAAATAATACAGGTAAATACACAGGTAAAGTGATTTTATAAAATCAGCAGGAGCTTTCCATCGACTGCTATGGCCATTGCTCTATTGACTTGCTAAATGCTAGAGATCGGCAAGATCTGAAAATATAAATCGCTCCTTAAATAATTACTCCAGAGCTCATAACACCAGACGCAGCAGCACATTGATTATCGAGCCACTTACGGGTCTGAATCAGAGCCCGAGTCGCTGTGCCCTTCTGCCTTCCATCTCTTAAACCTGTCAATCAGCTCTGTCAGGTGAGATGTCCTTTTGGCATTCTTCACGATAAACTTGTGCTTCAGCAGTTCTTTCGCTGTGGGGCGCTAGACATGAAAATGCAAGATAGCAATACTGTTAGATGCTCATGACTAATAAAACACAATATTCCAATACATTATAAGTTTGAGAGCAGTGCCCTCTTTAATATACCAGTTTCTCATAACCCTTGAATAATAATATTCATAATAAATAATAATCATATTAATGCAACTGTTGAGATGCCTGGCACTTCAAGCGTTTAAACAAGTGTAGAAAGCGATAAGCCATTGATTTCTTCACTCAGCTGGTGATGCTGTAATGCCTCGACCTTGAGGCATCCAGCAACTCCAAAAAAAATGAGAAGTAGGGGCATACGATCGCTCCCATTCATCATATTGAAAGTCTATATATGCTTTTCAATGATGGCGGCGTCCAGGGGTTAAAAAAGTACTTAGGAGGCAATCAATGATCCTACGCTTAGCCAGTGTCGTTGCACAAAAAAAATTAAAAAAAGGGGAACGATGGTTAAGGAAACAATGTAATTGGCTGAAAATCTCAGGATTTTGGGCACAACACCTACAGTAAAGGCGGCTCTAAACACTATTTTCTTCTTTGAAAGAGCGGGGCAGATGCCATACATTCCCAAGAAAGTTCTAAGTGATTTTTAAACGTTCCTTTTAAAACCACGGCCTTATTATTGGCTTTTGGGGTGTTTCCCCCCAAAGCCAAATGTCTGTACACTTTCTACAATACAGGTTCTCAATACACACAATTTGTTCTTTGACCATTTCTTCCTCGCTCCAGACTAGACCTCAGCAAATTATAGTGTCATTAAACAAACCAAAAACCAGATTATAAATATACCCAAAATTTGCTTTAATAAAGTATTAGTGTCTTTTGGAATTCAGAAGTTAAAAATAAAGAAATGAAAACAGGTAAAATACTCACAAATGTTGGGTCCTTGTTTAAGCAGGCATCAATAAACTCTTTGAAAGGTTTGCTGAAATCTCCTGTTAAAGTGGGTGGATTGTTTTTAGGGATGAGAAATAATACCCTCATAGGATGCATGTCTGAATTGGGGGGCTCGCCTTTGGCTAGTTCAATCGCGGTAATCCCCAGAGACCAAATATCGGCCTAAAAACACAAAGAACGTTATATAGTTCCTACTGCAAGCATGCACACACACTTACGCCGTTATTTAGTCACAGCCCTAAACGCCTGTTTTGGTGGCTCTAGATGTATAGCCCCCTTTCTATCCCCTTCAGTATTTATCTTTATAAAGGGTAAAACGGGAGGTGCTGGCATTCAGCACACCGCTTACTGTCAGACGCGTGCACCAGGTTCACACGCCTTCGATTCATTCTCCCTAACGGCCGATACAAAAAGTTTCGACACAGGGGCCGTAGTAATTGAGTGTTTATTGAAAAGGCACTAAATTATAAAGCAGCAATATTAACAAGAAGAAATGGGTTGTTACTTTATAAGGATATAAGAAACAAATTCTTAAAATGCTTAAGTAAAAAAATCCATATGCCGACGAGCAAGTCGTGTGACAAGCAGCTGAAGTCAATGTTTCCAACAAAACAATCAGTGCGATGGCTTTCATATCACCCCATTTCCCTCTGGGAAAGCGCTAATCATGCCGCTTCTCTCTAAGCTACCTACAGAAGGGACAGCGATGCCATCTGTGTTTGCTTCTGCCTGTTGCTGACCTGCTACCAACATTCCCAGCAGGAGCGCTGGGTGGTCGTGAAAAACACTTTTCCAACTAGTCCGTAGGTATGGGGGCACTTTTAAAACGTGTCACAGATTAATAAAGTGTTAAAATGCTTTACTGCACGTCACGTACACTTATCAGCTACATGACTGGTTTATGACACGTAGTATTGACCTGCCAGTCAAAAGCTGTGCATTACAAGGTACATTACTTTACATACGATTATTCACAGGAGCAAGACTTAACAACTCAAGCGCTGACGCACGGCTTCTTTATGTGATTTTGGGAGCGGACTGATTATGAGACAAGCAGTATCAGGAGACCATTGCTCAGGATTATAGATGGTTAGTAAAAGGACACTTTCACATAATGCCCTGACACACACACACACACACACACACACACACACTACCCTTTCACGACCATGAAATATATAAAGATGAATGAATTGTGCCGGACTGCAGTGCGCTGTAAAAGCCATCCACATGATGGATCCAGCGTGTTTGCATGGCCCAGCCCTCAAAAACAAGATACTCCATTGGCCCTATTCAACCACATTGGAAGGTTAATGTCTGGTTGCCCGGTCTGCGCCCCTCCGTGGTATTTATCCTCCGGCGTTATAGGAGCTCACCTTAGAATCATAAGCAGATTGCTGTATGACCTCTGGAGCCATCCAGAAAGGGGTGCCTACAAATGTGTTTCTCTTAATTTGTGTATCTGTAAGCTGTCCGGCAACACCAAAATCGGCCAGTTTCACATCTCCCTGTTCAGATAGCAGCACATTGGCAGCTGTAAGACAGAAGAGAACAAGATGTGGAATGCGCTCTCGCTGTAGTCGGTGGGGTAAACAGATCAGAAAGCGTCTCCATTCAAACCTTTGATGTCCCTGTGAATTTTATTCTCAGAATGCAGATAATCGAGACCTTTCAAGATTTCTTTCAACATGGTAGCAATCTGGAATTCATCAAACGGACCAACACGCAGCTGAAAAAAAAGGGAGAAACATCAGTTTACAGCTCTGGAAGTGGAGAAATGGACTTAAAACGTGAACATCTTGCATTAAACGCACAGGCGTGTGAGATGCTTCCCCTACCCCTCAGGAAGACAAAAGGGTTAAAATACACAAACATTTAAACCAAGAGATTGCGCAAGCCTTTGACAAGCGTAGCAGGAGCTACTGAAACTTTGGGAAGTCTCATAATATCTGCCCTTTGCCCATCTTGTAGAATAACTCGCACAGCACCGGTACAATACCTACAATTACAGCTGAAACTTGTATAAGACCGGCTTTAAAAGAATTCAATGATTAACCCGTGCGCAGGTTGTTTCGTGTTCAGGGAGAGTTTGCTAATAAATACTAGCACTGCTGGACTTTGCTCGGAATTTTAGCCTGATCTATACATACCAGCACCTCTTTGTATGAACAATAGCATACATGCCGGTGATTCCATGAAGCCATGTACCAGACCGTTAAAAACGTGTTTTGTTTTTTTTACCAAACTGGGCATTGTATAATTACAGGAAAAAGGTGTTGGCTATTGGTAATGTGATTGGACACAGAGTTACGTGCGTCTTGGCCTCTTATGAATGATGTACACATGGCTAGAAGAAAGAGGGCATTCAATAAAGCCGTGTTTGGCTTCCGAGTACCGGTGTAAGAGAGACAGCCCTGTTCTTTAACCATCAGAGCCGCCGCATGAAAGGACCTCTTTATTCCACACAGGTATCTCACGCCCAGCCCGTGGAAATAAGAACTCTGTAAACAAACTGTAAACTCCATTTCATTTCTTTCCAGTCCTTAAATAGACAAAAAAACATTTTGGCAGGCCATTTGTGGAACAAAAGTGTAAGGGACTGGATTTCAGACCAAACAAACACACTTATGTTCAGCAGGCTTATGGCTTTTAGGTATGGAAATCAGGAAGCGCTGAAAAGCTGCTTTGTGTCTCTCGTTTTCCGACACCGCGAAGCAGAACGACGGCACCGTGACAGACCTACACCCATCAGGAAGCGATGCACACGGAATCCAGCGGTATACACAAGCGTTCTATATCGAGATCACAACCCTACTGCTCGGAAGGGAAAGCAGCTATTTCACCCCATGTTCTGTATATGGAAAGGCAACATTTTCCCCGCATGTTCGTGGTCTACGATTTTTTTTTTTCTACACAAACCAAAGTTATGGCATTACTCTACACAATATCTATGGAAGCACGAAGTGTTTCTAAAAGTAAAGGATGTTAATTGTTGCGCTGTTAACAGACAAAGCCATGGAGGTTTAGGTTAAAATAAAGTTAACGTAATACGACGTCCAGAAGGCAGCACTCGTGTTGTCTGCCCACACCGAAGGAAGCCTCCATCAGAACCGAGTATGCGCCGGCTTTCTGGCTACCCCTGAATTACAATACAAACGATTTGCATCGTCACTCGAGAGGCAGGAACGGCCCATTCGTGCAAAGAAAATAAGACTGCTGTTTGCGAGCAGGTGTTGGAAAGGTGCAGTCATTGTCCGCGGATTACAGCGTCTGCCGCTAGGCTGGAAACGCCACACGGACCTCTAAACGGATGCAAGCACACAAGGCCACCGACTAAATCACACCGACGAAGACGTCCATGCAATGAAGTTGCTTCTAGTCAGCATCATGCAGCAGACGCTTGATTTTCACATTATATAACATAGGGGAAAATCCGGACGTTGTTTAAAAGCTGCAATGATTCATTTAACACAATCTTCCCAGGAGACGCCGATGTAAGCAATCTTATAAAGACAGTACAGGAGGAGAAAAATAAAAAGTTACTTACTAGATCTAAGGCAGACCCGCCGCCTAAATATTCCATTATGATCCATAACTTAGTGCCCTGGAAGACAATATTAAAGTCATATCATAAATTACACTGAGCCTTTTCAATATCAGTGAAATTAAGATACCAGAATTGAGATCAGACGATGAATATTGGTGTTACATTGTTATTATTGTATTCTATACAAAAACCAAAATAAAATAAACTTTTAAAACATATAGGATGCCAAAGGCAGCCATTCACAGGGAACAAGATGATTTCTTATTCAACAAATAGTGCTTTTTTAGCAGAGCATTAGTAGGAAAAGTAAAAACACAAGGTAAAGGGAAAAAAGTCATCAGTTTATTTTCACATTTCAGAGCGACTATGTTACAAGTAATAAGGAAATCGAAAATCTCCACGTACTCTTAGATACTAAGTTTCCACAAACAAGCAGATTTTTTTTTTTTTTTTTTTTTTTTTAAATATAGGGACTTTTCGACAGCAGCTTAAAATACACTTGGTTTGTTGGAGAAGCCAAAATTATTTTTAGGGCTTAGTGGATAAAATGACAAATCAAATTAAGGCTACAAAATGAAATTCACATATGGCAAGCTTGCATGAAACCTGTACCTTAGGAGCTGATGCTAAAATAAATGAATATAATCGTAATCCTAAAAACACAAAATACTGTTTTTTGGATAATATATTCAGCAAACCAAATCGCAATTTTCAATGATAAAATATTGCAGTATTCCTCTTGACGCTTTGGTCACCGTGGATCATTTTAACTCCTATGTCCTGCTTTCCACAACCATTAAGATCTTTGATTGCAAATCCTTCCTTGAAAGATGCTTTGAACATTCTGTAAGGTGTATTCTGGTAAGTAAGTAGCTTCTATACCAGGGGTGTCCAACCTGCGGCCCTCCAGCTGCTGCAGGACTACATCTCCCATACTCCTCAGCCAGCCCCTTAGCTGAAAGAGAATGAGATGTAGTCCTGCAGCATCTGGAGGGCCACAGGTTACACACCCCCTGTTCTATACAGTAGACGGTTCAGTATTTTCTACCAAACTAGGTTTTAGTGAGGTCATAACCTTTTGACCAAAAACGGTCGACAAACAACTGAGGGCTCAATGAAATAACACAGAGCTTTCTCCAGCTGAATGAAGTAGAGAGAAGCCTACTGCGGGACAAACGTACGGTAGCTGGTGGACCTAATGAACCGATAGCCAAAACTGTGCAACACCTTACCAATAACCCTCTAAATATCTCACATTCTGTACAATGTAGTGAGTTTAGGGCCATCACTGTGTGCTTTTGTGTAGAATTTGTGTGTAACAGTGGTGGTACCTTCAAGTAGGATCCGTAGTATTTAGTCACATACGGGCTGTCGCACTGGCTAAGGACTGTTATTTCTTGTTGTATATCTTCTATCTCATCCTCTGCTTCTTCCAGATCAATAATTTTAATGGCAACCACATGCTGAGTCCGGTTATCAATCCCTTTAAAGACTTCGCCAAAGGAACCCTTGCCGATGCGTTCGAGTTTTGTGAATAACTCTTCTGGATCAGCTCGGTGGTTCTACAAAATGAATAAAAGAAAGTTAAAAAAGAAAGATAAATGGGGATTCATTGTAGGTGTGAATGGGTTTGTGAGTTTATAGGTATTTAAAGTTTGGTTCATGGTGAAATATACACAGGACCTCCGACTGCCAGAAAACCAATCCCCGTATCGCTAAACAGGTAGGTCCTGCTGGCCTTCGCAGCCACGCCGTCTAACACGGACTACACGCGAGAAGTCAGAGACTGATGTCCTTTCCACATAAAAAACAACAAGTCTCAACCAGAGAGAAAAGATGGTCAGGAGCCAGGAGCCTTCCAGTTCCATGAAGACAGTTACAGAAAGTAATGGGAATTTAGATCGCATTTCTGCCCTCTTCACTGGAAGAACAAAAAATAAAATTAAACTTGAGGATTTAACAAAAGGTCATGATGTTAGAAATAAGGTCTTCATAAAGAAAACGAGCTGAGCTTCAAGGGTTTGAAATCAGGTTGGTCATCGGTACAAGGGATTTGGAAGGAAGACTTGCAGGAGTTTGTTTTAGAAGCCAAGATGCACACAAAAAAATATATATATTTATATAAAAACACGCAATTTAGGTTCCATCAGTGACTACACGATTCCTGGATTGCCCCAATATGCTGCGAAAAACGTGGTTTTACCATATTTACCAGCCCCGAGAGCTTCCGTAAAATAATTAAACCATCTCGTGTTTTTCTAACCAAGAAAACAGAATTCTACCAATCCACATAAAAAAAAAGCTTTATTAATCTAGAATCCATACTTTGAGTGAACCTATTAATGAATTGGAGAAGCTGCAGCATTAGTGCAGGAAACACACTTTCTACGCTTCCTACTTTCAGCAGAGACAAGGAGGGCGAGGAGGAAAACGAGAGCCATCCTACTGCAAGAGAATGTATTACAAATGGACTAATATGCGGTTCACTCACATCAATGGCGGACTGTAGCCTACATTATACACTGAAGTGTTTGCTATAATGTTTACAGATTAAAAAAAGATATAGATTATATATATATATATATATATATATATATATATATATATATATATATATATATATATATATATACACACATATACATACATACAACTCCATATGTATGTATCATAGACGGAGCCATCCTAGCTTCTTGTTCTCAGCATTAGTGCGATTATTAAAACCCTGCTAACTCTGGCAGCCAAAACGAGCAAGAGAGTGCAATTCAGAACAGGACTTCTTTTCCCGCAGGTCACAGCTTTCCTATAAAGTTAGCCGCAAGTTTAAAACCCAATATATCCAAAAAGCAGAGAATGTAGTTCTAATTGTAGACAAAAGCTACCTAAAATTCTTCTCCGCTATCTCCCTGTTTAACTGCTTCTAATTAGGGCTGCAACTAACGATTATTTTAATAAAATTTACATTAACATTCTTATTTTGTTATGATGTAATAAAAAACAATATTTTCAAAGTACAAGAACCCAAACACAATATTTATGAAACAAAATAACCCCAAACATTCTGAAAAGAGGTGGACTATTACTGTTCAAGAAACTTTGCCCCAGCACTTTGCACTTTGCACCCAGCACTTTGCACCCAGCACTTTGCACCCAGCACTTTGCACCCAGCACTTTGCACCCAGCCCTGGCACTTTGCACCCAGCACTTTGCACCCAGCACTTTGCCCCAGCCCTGGCACTTTGCATCCAGCACTTTGCACCCAGCATTCAGCACTTTGCACCAGCACTTTGCACTTTGCACCCAGCCCTGGCACTTTGCACCCAGCACTTTGCACCCAGCCCTGGCACTTTGCACCCAGCACTGGCACTTTGCACCCAGCACTTTGCACTGTGCCCCTGCACCCAGTCTCTAACTCTGCCCTGCACCCAGCCCTGCCCCCACATTCTGCCCTGCCCCCACACTCACACTCTGCCCTGCACCCACTCTGCCCTGCACCCACACTCACACCCTGCCCTGCATCCCCACCCCCACTCTGCCCTGCACCCAGTCTCCCACTCTGCTCTGCACCCACACTCACACCCTGCATCCCCACCCCCACTCTGCCCTGCACCCAGTCTCCTGCCCTGCACCCCCCACCCCCACTCTGCCCTGCACCCCCACCCCCACTCTGCCCTGCACCCCCACCCCCACTCACGAACCGCTCTGTGCGAATGGAGCCACTCGCACAGAGCGAACCGCTCTGTGCGAATGGAGCCACTCGCACAGAGCGAACCGCTCTGTGCGAATGGAGCCACTCGCACAGAGCGAACCGCTCTGTGCGAATGGAGCCACTCGCACAGAGCGAACCGCTCTGTGCGAATGGAGCCACTCGCACAGAGCGAACCGCTCTGTGCGAATGGAGCCACTCGCACAGAGCGAACCGCTCTGTGCGAATGGAGCCACTCGCACAGAGCGAACCGCTCTGTGCGAATGGAGCCACTCGCACAGAGCGAACCGCTCTGTGCGAATGGAGCCACTCGCACAGAGCGAACCGCTCTGTGCGAGTGGAGCCACTCGCACAGAGCGAACCGCTCTGTGCGAGTGGAGCCACTCGCACAGAGCGAACCGCTCTGTGCGAGTGGAGCCACTCGCACAGAGCGAACCGCTCTGTGCGAGTGGCTCCATTCGCACAGAGCGATTCGCTCTGTGCGAGTGGCTCTGTGCGATCCGTGCACATAGACATGAAGAATACTTACCTCCGGAACGCGTCACATCCGTCACGTAGCTAAAAGAAGGCGGAGACTGCAGAGCGTGTAGCAGAAGCGGGGAACGCTCGCGGAGGTAAGTAAAAGGAGCCGAGTGCTCCAACAACGAATTGATCACTCGATTAATCGATAACGGAAATCGTTATCGATGATTTCCGTTATCGATTATTATCGATTTTATCGATTCGTTGTTTCAGCTCTACTTCTAATGCTGCCAATGCCAACCAGATTCAATACAAATATTCCTTCTATTATCTGGAGATATTGGGCAGATTTAGTAATTATAAAAAAAAATAAGAGGATCATCAGCGACTGCGTCACCCCCCACCCCACATACATGTTAGGGAGTATTCCTATATACCTGGGTAATAGAGGGACTATGGAGAAAAGAACGTGACCGTTTGCCCTGTTGAACACACACATGGAGTCTTATCTGTTGTTTGCAGGCTCAGTCACACCCTGCATCACCAATTACTGGAAACTGCTCTGAAACTAAAAGTATCTTCTGCCATGTGGCTAATTCTGCACCAAGAGATTTGTTTTGTCCCCAAGTTCCTTCGTTAAGTCCCGATCCTCCGTTACCAAACAGGAAGTCACAGAAGCGTTCTCAAGGTATTTTATCTTCCATGACACCCGACTGCTTAACACATTTACATATTGAGCAATACCAAGACTATTCATAACGCTCGTCCCTGCAGGTCAGCGTGAGGTCAGCGCGAGGTCAGATGAAGCCACTGAACTGCATTCTATGATGAGAACAGCGCACAATCATGTTGTGTGTACTCAGATATAAAGGGTCATTCATCATGAACATTGTTGGCTTGTGTTAAAGCAGGCCATGATAAGTCATGAGTCACGCCACCATTCTGTAAATGCAAATAACCATCCCGGCAATTACGCTGGCAAACGGCAGACAAACATCCAGACATCAACCCAGGGTGTGGGTTAAACGGGGCAGCCATGTGTCTACTTGTCTGAACAGCACTGCTTTGCACACAGAAAAGGTTAAGCATCTACATACATGCTTAATATATATTATATATACATATTATACATCCACTAATTTTAACTAGTGCCAATTTAACAAAGGTTTAAAAAAAAATCAAAGAGTTCAATAGAATATGAATTACACTGCAGAGTGGGTGGAAGTACGAGACCTTTACTGTTATAATTATAGTCTGTGATAATCCCGAGAACACAAGACAAGACAGGTTACTTAAGAAAATGAGACAAGGTTTCCACTCTGGGAAAATCTTTACCCCGACAACAAAACTCTGATCATTAAAGAGAGATCTCCAGTAACGCGGGCCCTAAGGGACACTCGGCTATAGACTGTATGCAAAATAAAAATGCCATGGTAATCAGGAAAGCCTAAGTGCAGGGTATTAAGGGGTTAAAAATTGCAGGAATCTGTAGGAGCCATAGCTACGTGTCCCTTAAACACAGTACGTGCAAAGGGACAACACAAGCAAATATAATAAGCAGACAGCGAGAATACAGAGCAGGTCACCGGCTAGATAGCAATATTGCATATAACAGTAACTGGCAGCTTAATATATTAACCCTTTTAGCTACACTAGCGGCATCTACCAAACAGAACACAGAGCCGAGAGCCAGGAAGTAGACATCGAGTGGAAACATCTTCTCACATACATGCAAACCATTTCCTAACTCTGTGCATCAGAGCGTTACTTCATCGCCCCTCTCCCTGCAGTCAGTAGCGGGGGGGGATGTTATATACACACACAATCTTTTATTTATATAGAGCCAGCAATTTACTCAAACCTTTTAAAATACATATTCTCAAGGGGTCTGACACTAGGACTGACAAAGACAAACTGATACATTAGGCAAAGAGAAGATATACATACACACACATACACATACACACCCCTAGTGATAACATAACTCATAACAGGACAAAAATAAATATTTTTGAACCGAGAATAAAGTGAGAGGTGGCAGTTTCAGTCGTCGTGCGCGGACCGAGTGCTCACAATGTTTCCTGATGACATTCTGCATACAGGTGTGGTGCTGTCATGTCAAAGGGCAACAGGCGCAAAGGAACCGGATAGACCACATTCTGTTGTACCGCGTCACTTGCTCTATTAACCCGAGTCGTGTAGAAGGTGGCATTAAACATTTATTCTTATGGCACAATTATGTGTGATAGCAAGAAACCACATTTTGTGAACCAGCAACCCCTGTTCTAAACAACCCTCATACTGAAACTAAGCATTCTTTTCCTAGAAGGAGGCACCCATTATATTATTTATATGGCGCCAACACTTTATGCAGAGCTTAATACGATACATATACTCAATGGAAAAACTGAATATTCTGGGTCCAAAACCCACCTCCACTTTGTACATAATTCACCAGAGAACATGAGACAGGTGTGATATTCATTTAGGATTTATATGCAGCATATGAGATCCAAGGATATGTTAAGGGAAGCTTTTAAGAATGACAACGGTCACTGCACCAAGCATGTTTGTTACCAAGATGTAGGAGGTCACCTAACATTATTGTGCTCCATACCATACTCTCGCCCTCAAAGCAAACTGTCTCAAAAACTCCTTCCTGGACTCCGCATGCTATATGTAGTGTCTAATACAAATTATCAAACCAGTAATAAAAACATAATGTGCTTCCTTAATTACACTCTCGACAACACATGAAGACAGCAGATCTTTTTTGTTGCTCAAGCGAGGGTAACAGGAGTCCAGCAGACGGGCAGCATTCGCATTTGCCGATTTGGCAGGCTATGACAATCTAGTACATGAAACCGGGTATTATGTTGAGCAAGTCCAAAAACCAAGGGTTTGCTCACAAACGTAGTGAGGGCTTACCACTAGGGAAGCAGATTTTGTACCCTCATAGATATGTGTGACGGGGCACGTGGGAGTAAAGTGCTCATTTCAATCATTGAAAGATCTCTTTCCAAGCCTGACACTCAAGGAACTGGAGAATGACAAATGGTAGATGGAGTTGCTTCAATAACCAAGCAGCCAGAGTAGCCAAGTACACACAGAATTATTCATAGAGAACCCTGCCCATGTATCAAACACATCAGGGTCTATTCACTAACGGGACAGTTTGCAGGAGAGTTGAGTTTCAGCTCCTTGACTTCATCGAGGTCCAACCCCAGTGATCTTCTGCTGCAGGCAGAACTTGGCCGGCTCATATAATGAAAAATCCGGGAGGTTTCTTGAACGCCTCCCCACCCATTGAATGATGCATTAATCAATCATGCCTTTCATACGTAATAGTGAAGTGACAGAGACCCCAAACTGCACCCAAATAGAGTCCTAGACCATTGATTCCCTAACCAGTTCTAAAACTCAATATTAAAGTCTGTGAAGCGGAGGAAGTAGGGTGCATTCCGGTGTTCCAAATACGACCGACATGAAGCAGAAGTACATAACATCTTAAAACTTTGGAACTAGTCTAACAGATATTTTTTAAGGTTTGTAAAAGCTTTTTAAGAATAGCGGTTTTCCCAAATGGACGCCAAAATCTGATATGCTTCTGATCAATGTGACAATTCCACTTAAAGCAGCCGCGCATTAATATAGTCAAGAGACTGTCGCGGCAGAGGAGCCCATAACTCTTATAGTTCTCATCAGGCCAGACCATTACTGTTAATATCAGATGTAAAACATTCGATGGTGCCACGGACCGGCCATTAATTACGTCACAAATACATGTTTTATGAAGAACACACAGTTCACGTGGGCAGGACACACACCGCATTAGATCCAAGTCTGGTCAATTTACAGAAGGCACACCCGGGACAGAAAGTCTTCCTGGACAAAATCATCAGGAAGAAAAGAGACAGGTAATTCAACTTGAACACGTCTGCGCTCTCGCCGTCTTTAAAAGGGATATTTTTTCACCACCGAGATAAGGTGTTCCTTTTAAAGTGGCTTTCCATGTAACAGAGCCGGAGATTGTGTTACTACGGCTGTTGGCACTTCTTATGACAGTCAACTAAAGAATGTTAATGAAACCGTAAAAGGACATCGACTTCTGACACGTAAATAGAACAGGTTAGGGCGGCGGTGACTTTTTAAATACCCAGAACACTAAAAGGAACCTTCAATAGAGCAGATTAGACTCCCGGTGTAACGGGCACTGATAGGATGCCTGACCGTTTAAATACAAAAAGAGACGATGCTGGCTTATTTGGAATTAGAAGGGGAAAAAACCCCAAACCCAGACAGCCTTTAGGATTAGATTCAACGAAGGCACGATTTAGTCCGGTTAGAATATACTACGTAATGGAGAATAACTCAGAGGAAAAAGCTAACCTGACCTGAACCGCTGAGGCTTTAGAGACTCTCCAGAAAGCTCTACAATAAGCAACGAACCATCAAGGGCTCTGGGGATGTTCCTAGTTCCCGAAAGGAATCGAGGAAACGCGCAGAATAGAGGCCAGCAAGACTTATTAATGTGAATCCAGCAAGGAGATAACAATGCTGGCAACCGACTAAAGGCAGCGCCGAATACAATAGAGCAAAACTATCCTGTGAGGACCCCCACAGTCCTGACCTTATTGTACCATTGAAATCACATTGCAGGGGGGCCATGTAACTTCCTAGCAGAAAAATATAAGTAATGTGGGACAGGCTGTAACAGCACACGACGGTTGCGGATGCTAGCTGGAAAACCTTTTCAGTGCAACATCGGTAGCAATATAAAGTAATGGGAAGGGTGGAGGGGGGTACGGCGGGGGCGCTGGGGTGTCAAAGTACACTAAAAATCTACAGATTAAAGGAACAGAAGCACTTTCCATGCATTGTTTAAAAATAGAGGCGTTTGAGCGAGGAGGAGCATGTATACCCTGCCAAGGGTAACAGGAGAGGGTCATTGTTATAAGGGGTAATTATATACAATTGGGATAGCAATATGCTTACCCCAATCATGTTTACAACGCCCTCACTGCATCAGCCTCTACCACTTCTACTGGAGAGCTGTTCTATTTATCTACCACCCACCTCAGTAAAACATCTTTACATTATAAGCAGGTATTTAATCAGCTAGTTGTAGATTATAACCTCTTCTTTGAAATGAACTTCCTTCCTGTGCTTTGTTAAATCCCTTTATGTGTTTATAGGTTTCTATCACCCCCCCCATCTCTCTTTTCACCCCCCAGCTGGGGACATTGAGATCCCTCAGTCTTTATTACACAAGCTCATTTTATACCACAGATGCAGACAACTTCCTTGACATTTTGCACTTTAACAGCCTTTTAAACCAAATACCACCAAAACAATCACAAAACAAGAAGTAAACACTACATTTATCCTAAATTTAGTTTTGGTAAAAAGTCATCAAGCGACAGCTCCTGGGGTTTTTAAACAAAGATGATACAATTTATTGGCAAAAAGATGTCGCTTAAGTGATCAGGACAGCAAAAGCCACTTTTCTCAAACAGAATGGTCCAGCCATACATCTTTTTCTATGTTGGCCTGAAAAAAAGCATATTTGGCTTTAAATACTATTAAGTGATATTTTAACAAATAAGACTTACTTAAAATAAAAAAAAAGTAGTTTATTAAAACATAAGATACACGCAGTCTTTCAGCAATTTTGTCTAGTATGGGAGGGGGGTTTACATTCTTCCCGCGTATCTATCTTCCCATCTTTTTCTCTCTCCATCCTTTTTTAGCTCTCTATACGCAATGCTATGGACGAGCCCTTGTCCTTGTTGCACAAAATACTAACGGGTGTGAATTCTTGGTCACGAGGGGCAGGGATACAGCTAAGATCAGACCATAAAGGCACTTTAAGCCCCACTGCATTACAGTCGATTTATCAATCTCCATGTTATTGCATGTGTGTAAGGAAAGAGACCTGCGCCTGGGGGAGGAGAAGCAGGGACGGCATGTTGAGACTTGTACCGAGCACAGTGTATAGAAACGTAGCAGACGTGACCACTTTTCAGTTTCGCTGCAAAAATGGCAGAAGCAAATACATGGGGTGCGTTGTATGACATCACATGGAGCGCAAAGGAAATTCTCATTTATACCCCAAATCACCAGCACCGTGTAGCGATCAGTTACGAGAACGCCGCCTCATGTATTACTTTAATGCATATAATGGTTTCTTTTAAATGTTTCCAGCTATATTTTTTTTGCAGATGTTTGTTGAATACATCTCCTTGTCTTCGATATACTTTTCCACCAGGCAGCTCCAGCGTTTGCCAAGCCAACACCGTCGTCTACCAAGACCCCCTCGCATGGAAAACGTTCCCAGGAACTGTACGATTACACCCCCTATTAACATATCTCTCTCATTGATTATTTTAGGCAGCCTTTGTGACAAATGAGGTAACTCCAGGGCAGGAAACTGACTACACGTGGTGGCTTGGGGCCAGTCCTTGGCCATATAGGGCCTTAGGCAAGAATTTGCTTTGTTGCCCCATACACGCCATGTTTAAATATATATATATATTTAGAAAGGCAATGTAGGCCTAGATCTCTTGCGTTTGCCGGCACCCCACCGAGGAGGCTTCCATTGCACCCATGCCACGTGCCAGACCAACTTGTGAGCCGTTTCTGGGGTGACTGCTGTGGTCTCTTCTGGTCGAGGTCTCCCAAATAACCGCCTGACCTGCCCAGCACTAAGACAAGCCATTGCTTTTGGACCATTTGACAGATCTCAGGTCCCACAGAGTTAAAGATTATACACTTTCAAACACAGAAATAACAATGTTGACTGACTGGGTTACAGGTAGTTTTAATGCATAAATGGCATGCTAAAGGCTGCTTCCCCTTTAAGAATCCATACTACGATGTTGCTACACAAACTGTGTTGGGGAACAGGTTTGTGTAATAATATATTAATTGTGCAACCGACTGTTGACATCACGGCTTTGATTCTATGCCAATGAACTAAAGAGCTCGAGGAGCTATTAACGCTACGGGCAGATTTACGTCTTCTCCCATAGCGGTTGCTACAGCTTGTGTATTTGTCACAGTGACCATTCCAACGCAGAGATGTACGAGCTGCCGACACGAACGCATTGCTTGGTCCCTGTAACCATTCCACATATATTCCAAGACAGATCCTAAATTCTGCACAGATCCATAAAGTATCAGCCTCTCGCAGCTCCGTACAAAGAAGCCGGCAAAGAGCGTCTGGGAAGCGCTGATTAGATACAGATCACCTCGACTCTGCATTTCAGAAACCGAGAAGCCGGCCGGGGACTGAAAGTCTCTGCAGCCACAGCTAAGGAGGTTAAGTAGCTTTTCTGGTCACCTTTTAGGAATGTGACTTGCTTGGCCTTAATCCTCTACATGATAAATACGTGGGGTACGACGTGGAGCCGGTCTGTTACACAGGAGCACCACTTTAAGTTTTTGGAGACAGAGAAATACTAGTCTTATTTCATATTCAGAAGTATACGTAGTGTTTACGGTCACTCTATATGCTTTATAGAACCATTTTAATGTCAAACGTCATTAATTCCAGGCATCGCTTCATATCCATCTTAACTTTTACCCCTTTTAGTCTCCATCCATCATAATCACTTTAATGCATATTAAAGAATACCCCCCATGCATTAGCTCTCTTTTCCACACCCTACCCCCAGATCATTGGCTTCTACCCCATTTTCTGTATGCCAGTCCGCAGACACGCAGGACATATGTACTCCTCTCCAACATATAAGTTGCATGCATGCGCAGAAAGCGCTCCCTCTGTGTCCAATGAGAATGATTTCCAGGCGGTTACTGGCTCCTTCAAGTAGCCAAAACCGGCACGAACAATTGATGGGTGATGTGCGCCAACTCACCCCAAAAGGTAACTGCGTGCGGCACTGGAGTCCTCCCTAACCCCAAAAACCCTATGTAACTTCGCACAGCATCTCACGTGGTGACCGAGTACCTTCTGTAAAAAAGTCCTATCCGGTAACTATTTCTGCATGGCATGAATAAAAACTGGCTGCGTAACATAAAACTTCAATTATAGCCCCAAAATCATTTAAGAATAATTTCACTTTTCTGATCATAAATCAGCTTGATTGCAATCAGTAATTTAGTCAACACATTTTTGGAGGAGGCCGGTCCCACCAGAGCTGATGAAGCATAATTACTTAGAACCCGTCAGGAATTGTTCGGAACACGTGTGTACGCCGTACACAATGACCACCAAGAAAATGACAACCTAGTGAATATACCAAAGTCAGGGGTCCTCAACTTGGCCAGCATTTTAAAGGACAGCTCCAACGTCTAGAGAATAAATAGTATTACAACTTATATCCTGGATGATGTTTATTTCCAAGCTTTTGAGGATATAACATTCATCACTTCAATATATATTGCTTTAATATACATTATACGCGTCTGCACATTAAAAAAGAAGCCAACCCAATCGTATTCCCAAATGAGCTGCCATCTTCATTACTGTTTTAATGACATGTATGATTACTCCTCCTCCTGTCTCTTGTCTCATTACGGATTGGCTGTGGCTGCCTTTGCTTAGAAGTTAATGGATACTCTAAATACGTTGTTAAAAGTTTTAAATGGGCAAAACGGGAATGACTTAACCCAATTTATGGGGATATAAGAGCTGCCGGGCAAAGACATGCAGCTAATATGGCGATTCGTACAAGACGTGGAAATATTAAGGCTGCAGGTGAAAATTTCCACATTTTTCTAAAGAAAAAACACAACATCCAAAGGAATGACACACAGGGACTTGGACTCATTTGTTGGGGGGGGGGAGGCTAGCATTACAGCCCACCTGGGTACACGGTGTATGAGGCAACAGCCACAAATAACACCCCTGCAGCACCTGGGAGCCGAAACAGGCCTCGGGTATAACAAGATATCCTGAAAAAGGTGAGAAAACCAGAATCCGAGGTTTGCGCAAATACAAAGCTCGTTGGCGCGCACTGATGTCACGCGCCTGCCGGAGACACACACACAATGATTTAAACTGTATTTACACATCCATGTGTAGCTCAGAGATTTGGGAGCCGCTATGGATAGAACGTCAGAAACGCGGCACAGCGGCTGAATGACACGTTACCATATTCTTTTATAGTGTCAGCGTGGGCAGAAAAGGATCAGGTTCAGACTGAATGGCACTTTTAAGTACAGTAAAAAAGTTCATCTTTGTATTGATAATTTTTTTTTTTTTTTTTTTTTTTATTGACAGGCCAAAACCTCTGACCGATGAGTATTCAGGCATAACAGGCAATATTTTACTTTAATTAATGAGGGATTATTCCTGCTACATGCGCTGACAGTACACTTTGGTACGGGAGACAGTGTAGCATTACATATTCATTATCAAGACCAGGGTTCAACAAACCCCAGGCACCAGGACGCCATGGCAACAAGAAATTGCCCCCTGTCCAGTATTGCCAATAATCCACCAACATACCACTGTAGCACGCACTGTTGTGTGTGTGTGTGTGTGTGTGTGTGTGTGTGTGTGTGTGTACATGCAAAAAGTCAACGATTCAATGAAGTTGCCAAGGGCTAAATCAGAAGAGATGGTGTTTTTTTCAAACAATAAAAACACTTTATTCCCAGTAACAAGCTGGCCCAGGAATATAAGAGCCACAAGCTAAGAGCACGCTGGTGCGTTCTGTCCAAACTGTCAGCAAACAAAGCTGCCCGAGGTAAAGAAACCTCACCATCCATACACCTGGGAAATATAAATTCATTGCAGTCCAGTCTTCTGGAATCAGCCAAACCCAGACTGCAGAACACAAAGCCCACATCGGAACCTTTACGCATCCGGAGATTTATCACCAATTATACACAAAACATACAAATATCTCATACAGACCTGGGCTCGTCACAGTATTATAGAGAACGGGGGTGAACCGTATGAGAATATTGCGATTACTGGGGCCTGAGCCAGCATAACACAAAAAACGACTGGATGGTGCAGTTTGGAACGCAACGAACAATTAATACAAACATTACAACTAGACCGGAAGGACGAAATCATACCCACATTGTCAAAGAAGCATTGGCACAAGTGACAAAACCGCTTCACAGAACTGTACTGCTGCAGAGTCACGGGTTCGCCAAATTAGCAGGACACACGAGATATTAAGCAGTCACGATTTAGCTGCTCCTCAAGGTACCTCTCGAGAATCTCAGCGCCAAGATCGAGCCAACGTATCTCCAGCCTACACCAAGACCAGACGTACTATCAACCCCAACGCTGGGGAAATATCTCACATGATAGACTTTACAAACCAAAGCTCCCTTAAGTTAAAAGTTGAGGCTCCTTATTAGGCACAAACAGAGCATCTTCACTACTGATTTTAGATCCGGCAGAAATAAAACATACTTCGTGTCACCCCTGCATGTACCCAATACCAATAACGGCCACCAGTGACATGACGTGCCTTTATCTGATCATAAATGAGAAAATCTCCATTGGTAGCCACTATTTTCCCACGGCTGGAAGCCGCACGCGTAAAAATAACCCATCATGATAAGCCCATCATCTATAACTATACCGGACACGACCAAGAACAATCTCATATGACTCAAGAACAAAAAATAAAAAGGTTATACGCTAGATCTATTTCATTTCTGAGTTATGACCTTGGAACACAAAGAATTCTGCTAATATTTGGTAATCCAACACCAGCGCCAACACCAGGGCTTTTTTGATCCCTAAGCCGTTTCAGCATTAAATCTGATTGCCTTTCAAAGCTTCACGTCACCTTGAAATAGCCAGGTTCCAGGTACGTCATTCTGTACAGCACAAACCCCGCTGTGACTAATTATTTCCAATGGTTTCATTGAAAATCCATGAATTCGCTGAATTGCAGGATTTGGAAACTTCATACACAAGCGTTACAAAATACAACAACAATTCTACATATTTCTATAAACAAACAAAAAAGTTGCAGTTATACACACACAATAGGCTATACTAACAACACAAAGCAATGCGGTGCTCAGACTTGGAAATCCGCATTTTCACCAATAAGAAGGAAAGCAAAGAAGCAGAAATACAATTCAAGGTTAGTTCAGAGCGACGACAGAGCGAGAACACAGGAATCCGGTACTGAGAAGATTCCAGGTAGTTGCAGATTAACTAGATCCACGCCAGGAGATCACTTTTAGATAAGAGAATACAAGGCATCTGTACCGATACGCGGCATTAGGGCACACGTATGTCACATATCTAACAAAAAAAGGATCAAAACAAGTACATTGAGGCCGAATTATTTCTAAGTTGTGTAAGAAATTGCACAATTTAAGATATAACACAAACGTTAAGACACAGAAGAGGAGGAGATGACGGAAGACAACGCAAATACTACAAAAAGTGTAAACGCTCTGGAAGACTACTTATAAAAGGTCTGCAAGACGGACCAAAAGAACATTTTTATAAACAAATATGCATTTAGGTACAAAGCGCCGAGTTTAAAGATGGAAAGAAAAGTAACTCATCACAGAGTTTCACTTGACTAACAATTATGAAGCACACACCAGAACTAATCATATAAGTAACAGCATAATACACATATAGCTACACGTATGAATACCCACACGCACATATAAGCAGTCCATGGAGAAAGTGTTATATATACACACTAATGCATATATATATATATATATATATACACACACACACAGCTCTACACTGTATGGAGATTAACTCTGAAGCATTCACCTGTAATACGCTGTGATATGAGACACAGCGTCAACAGAATTATAAACAGGCACCTATAGATTCCATTCTAAATATTAACCTGCTGCAAAGTTCTCATTGTGGAGCAATGGGCAGGAAAATTCTACTGGTTTCCATGGTGATTGCTCCAAATGTAACACTTTGCTCCAGCATTGCTCCGTATAGACAGGGCCCTGCGAGCGTTATGTTGGATGTGTCATAGGAGGCATTGCAAGGTGCGGGGCGGCTGACCCTATCCTGCCGCGGCCTGACAGCTACGACTCCCACTCCGTGCCTCTCACCTGCATCCCGGGGACTTGCACTGCTACCGGGGAGTGAGCCATGACGGCGGCTAGGCCTCCTGCTCCGGCTGTAGAAGAGAGAGGAGGACTGGCGGGGAGGGCTCCGGGGCTGGGCCCGCACTGCTACAGGCCCGAGTATCCGCGGCTCAGGAGCTGCACTGGCTGGTCAGGGGTATCCGGCTATCGGCCGGTGCTGTGAGCATGTCTCGGAGAACGGCAGGGACGGGGAGCTGGGAGAGCTCAGCAGGTTAGCGGCGCCATGTTGGGAGAGGACGGGAGGCTGCGGCAGCTGCTGATGCGCAGGGTGGAGCCGGAGGCCGACTAAACGCGATCATGTGGTGTGTTCGTGACGTCACGTAAGACCGCCCCGCTCCTGCTCTTTTCATAATTGTCATTAATATATGCAGATTGCAGGCATTGCGAAGGCGCAGAGCTCGGCACGCCTTCGGCGGCTCACTGCTTTCGCTTTGTAGAATGTATGTGATGTCTGCCTCTGTATAACAACAGCTATACCGCAAATAATGAAAGGGACAGTACAGCATTATATGCTATCCTCTTAACACTCTCTCCCCTGGCAAAGGCATGGATAGATTAGCAGGACCCCCCCCCCATGCATTTACCTCTTTCCTAACTCCCTATACCAGCCCCATGGCACACAGTATACTCAGTGCTGCGCGAGAATTCCTGGGCTTCTAACCACCATATGCAGAAATCACTCCCATTGGCTCCTGTGGGTGCGCTTTCCTGTCAGCGATTGGCTCCTTTCAAGGCACTAAAACGGATGCCAAAAAAAAGGTAAGTAGATTTTATCCCCCCCCCCCCCGCGCAACTAAATGAATTTATATTAAGGTGGTTTAAAGCGACAGGTTAGTGTCCCGTGCAGCCTCCTGGACAATCACATTTCAGTGCTTTGTAAGAAAATTAATAAATTAAACATGAAGAAGAGTTTGCTTACCTTTGGGAGAAGTTGCAGCTCCAGAGCTAAAGTGCAGCGGTCTGACGTTTCCGCAACGGGTGTCAGGAAAGCCCTCCGTTATAAATGAATGGGAACGCTAAACATGCACACAGAGTCCTGTTATACGGCCGGCGTGCTGACTGGAGGTGTATATACCATGTATATAAACCAAAACCTATTGCAAGGAGAGCACGTAAGGAAAAAAGGTATATACAAAGTAAATCTTTATTAAACAATATGATTTAAATACATATAAAAAACGTAAAAGAAACGTACGTTGGGGTTGGTACGTTTGGACTTGGCACCATTCATTACCAGGCTTTTTGCTGTTTTCAGCCTTGTTTCTAGGTTGGTTTGTAACTTTTGAGCACTGATGTACCGTTGCTGTATGTTATTTCATTTGTTCCTTTTCACTTTATCGCTGTGGTCATCCTTGTGTTTCTTATTTGTGCCTTCATATACATGCGTATTTCCATCCTAGTTCCTGTAGTCCTGTGCCTCTGTTCTTATGTACTTTCCTATATGTGTCGTGGTGCCGAGATGCTTTTATATTATATATAGTTTTTATATGTATTTAAATCATATTGTTTAATAAAGATTTACTTTGTATATACCTTTTTTCCTTACGTGCTCTCCTTGTATTAGGTGTTGGTGTTTATATATGTACAGTGCACGTACCTCTACCATTATTGGTAGTTTGTTCGTTTTTGGTGATTATTTTGATTTATATACCACGTATGTAGCAGACGGTACATTGGCCAACCGTCTCTTTCAAGCACACTAGTTGGTGGGCAGCGAAAGGGGCCAACGCATGTAGTGGGATTCTGCAGCGTCCCTCAATCCATTCCCAAGGGGACCTAACAAAAATGTAAAGGGACTTCTCTTCCATCTCCTCTCATTCCTCATTTCTCTTTTTCTCCCTCTCTTCTTCTTTCTGTCTTCTCTCCTTTCTCATTTTACCTGTTTTATTGCCTATTGTCTCCCTGTCTCCTCTGATACGTCTTTCATTAGAATCTTTTCTTTCTCCTTTCTCTCTGATGAACAAAAAAAACAAAATATGGAAAAAAAAATCTCTAAATTATACAAACACATCCCTGAGCAGCATAGGAGAGCTGGAGCAGCAGCCCGGAGAGTTCCCAGGTATGTTGTATGGGGCTTCGGACGTCGGCTCAGGCCGGTACACCCCATTAGTGTCCAAAGCATCACTCACCATAAATGCTTCATTCTTCGGTATATTGATGATATCTCCGGGTTCATATCGCTTGTTGATTTGCCTGCCCGCTTTATGTCAGCCACCTTAAGATACCGCAATTAATCCACTCTTTGTAGCTAACGCAGTTGCCACGTTGAGATAATTGGTATAATGTTCATCGCAGCTGTCTGCCTTCACTTACCCGATCTAACATATGTTTATTTGTAAGGAAGCACTGCTATGTGACATCATACAACCAACAAGCAATTAAGGATGCTTTGTGGGGGAGACGTTATAATGTTGAGTCACTAGTAATGGGATGATATTAAATATTTACAATTTTGTATACAAACTTGTGTTGCTAAAATGCATCTTCTGTTATTCAACTAAATCATCCATAAAGCAGAAATATGGTTCCTCATTAATTAAAAACTGGGCCATGTGTGTCGCAGTTATAATCGGTTATCTAACTGAGCAGACACTCAATATAATATCTAGTGGAAGAACAGTGCCATACATGTGTAGCTTAATACAAGACTCCTGGGAAGCTCCAGCCCTCGCACTCTTCTGGGAAGCCTTTCCCAAAGATTTTGGAGCATGTCTGTGGGAATCTTTGCCTACTCAGAAAAAGGGCATTTGTGAGGTCAGGCACTGATGTTGGACGAGAAGGCCCGGCTCGCAATCTCTGTTCCAGTTCATCCCAAAGGTGTTTGATGGGGTTGAGGTCAGGTCTCTGAAAGGCCGGTCAAGTTTTTCCACACCAAACTCATCCAACCGTGTCTTTATGGATGTTGTTTTGTGCGCTGGGACACAGTCATGCTAGAATAAAAAAGGGCCTTCCCCAAATCACAAAGTTGGGAGCAAACAATTGTCCAAAATGTCTGGGTATGTCCCTTTACTGGAAGTAAGGGCTCCAACCCATGAAAAGCAGCCCCAGACCATTATCCCTCCTGCACCAAAATTTACAGTTGGCACTGTGCATTCTAGTAGGTAGTGTTCTCCTAGCATCCCCCAAACCGAGACATATCCATCAGACTTCCAAATAGTTAAGCCTGATTTATCACTACAGAGAACACGTTTCCACTTCTCCAGAGTCCGGTGTTGGTGTGTCCACCTGTCCCATCCCATACCAGCTTCTTCTGCCTCCCCCTCTCACTGCTCTACCCCATATTTCCAATTGGGCCACCAAACCCCAAAGTCTGTAAAGGGGGCCCCAATCTCCAGATCACACAAGGGCCCAGACACATACCATACATGTTTAATGGGTGGCTAGGGGCAATGATATGGTCCATGACCGATCACGGAGGCCCCATACATGTGTATTGGTGTATCTCACTGATGGTGGCCCTGGTCTACAGTGACACTTTGTGAAAAGATACAGGCTGCCAGCAGACGACGTCACACCCCAGGGCTTTAGACTGCATGCACTAGACACCACAGAGGAACTCCTTATCATATAAACCAAACATAACCAAGATGCTTACTGTGACACTTTCCATACAAACTATTGATACACGGGGCAGGTTTGGACAATGAGAAGCCATCTAACTCCTATTGGGCCTCAGCCCACCAGATATAGTGTCATTGTCTGAGACAATATGTATTCACAAACATTGTGGTTTAGCTGACACTGTGCTATTACTGTGTATAAGCAGCAAAATTACAGATCCGAGCATCCTATTCTGCCAAAAAGGGATCAGTGAAGAGAACATAGACATTTTTGTGTTTTACAGAAACACCAGAACTGATTTTTTACATTTAGAAGAATAAAAAATAGGATACAAAATCTTTATCATTTTAATTTTTTTTTTATCCAGCATTACCATAAATATAAGTGCTGTATACACGTGTGTGAATTACCATTGTAAAAAACTAGTTTTATCATATTTTGCTACAAAAAAACCCTTTTCTTCCCTGCACGCCATTGCTGTCAGCCATGTGCTATTTGGGCCACTTTCATCAGTCAGATTGTCCAGTGTGTGTGATTAAGACTGAGCCATTCTACTGTTTACCACAGGCAGTATGATAAGGAGTCAGGGTGTTTGTCTAGTAGAATGGGGTAAGAGAACTGCTAGAACACATACAAATGGCTAATATGCAGCCTCCTGGAGACATTATATGATGCAAAAACGAGGAATTGTTCCAAAAAAACGTATTAAGTGTTTCAGTGAATAAGTCTTTTTTGGTAACTCTTTAACTCTACTGTGGAATTCTTAACACAGGGAGTACTTAGGACATGCAAACAATTGAGAAGCTCATTGTGTGTCTTCAGTGTTTTACTAAAATTGTTTAGCTTTAACTACTTTTTATATTTAAGGCCTGTCTAAGCACATTACATTTTTAGGCATACATTTTTATTGGGCATTTTCAAGGAACAACATTTTTAGCATTGCTTTGCATTTCATAATAGCATAATACATAATACTTTGGGTATACAAATGACATCAAAAAGGGCAGTAGCTCATTTTTGCCTCTTAAGTGTTTTTCTTCCCCCAAAAGCTGCAAACTTTCAGTGCCAGCCCACCCCCTGGCACCAAAAGGGTACTTCTGTGGATCTCGTCCTGCTTGCTTGGAGGACTTAGATTTAGGGGATAGGCAAAGTTTATTCTCCAATATATCATATTTTACATATTGCTGAAAAGGGCAGATAAAGCAATGCCTGTTATGTGCGATACATTCATTGAAGTCAGACTTCTACAAAATTCTATGTGTTCTAAAAACACGTCAGGTATGGCCTCCCTAACCTCTCTGGTTTAAACCCCAACCTAACTGGCAGAGCAACCTGGAAACTTTGAATTAATAGTGACGCTGACATAGTGGTAATACATGGCGTATTGGCACCTTTCTTTCAAAATTCCGATTAAACATAAGCAGTTTCCTGGGTAACCAAATGCCAAGGGGTATTTTGTGAGCATTAGCCATAATTCTTTGCACAGACTTGTCCAGATTATCCACCGCTTGGTCTTCTTAAACTTTGGTTTCTTTAGGTATGATACTTGCAAGAACTAAAAGACTCAGCTAATCATGTTTTGTACAATCCCCTTAATAAGATGCATAATTTTAATCGTTAAATAGATTTCCCACCCCAACCTCTCCCCGTCTTGCTTCTTGTAGGTTACAGGAGGGGACATGGTTTAGATAAGGGGTAGAGTTAACACCAAATAGACTTGAAAATGGTGGGAAGCGGGCAGAATCAAGATTAAACACTATGACCCCAAAGCCAGTAACCCCTTCTGATTTGCAGGAGCCTCTGGATGAAATCCGTTGAATTCCCATGTATGTTAGTAGTGTAAACACACATGACTCAGGAGAAAGAAAAGGCAAACAAGCCACAAGTCCTTGGAGCATGGGGGGCCTGAACTCCATTGTCTTGACGGCTTGGTCTGTTGTGAGATAACCTGCTCGCATTATAACTGATTAGATTCAGCCAGACAATGGAGAATAAGCTCTCCTTTCTGTCAGTGCCTCATTGTGGCATCATTATGGGCATCTGGGGTTAGTTGGTGCTGGTGAAGGTTGGCTCTAGCATGGATTGTCTCACACTTTTGTGAGTTAGCCTACCTCTTCTCTGTAGCGGTACATAATCATTGTTAAAGAAGTACAGCTCCGGTCCCCCATATTGCACGACATTTTATCTGTCCTCCGGGGGGATAACGGTGTGGGGGGAATAGACCAGTGTAGGACTATGTGGGCCCCAGCCAGGGTCCTTTAGAGGATGGGCCCCACACATTTGACCTAGCTGTACCTCCATGGTGTGTCCTGATCATTACGTAGAAAGTATGGTCTGCATATCATGTTAAACACATTGGTAAATTGCTATCTGTCTATTGTATTCTGTTCAATCCATCTGTACTGAAACCGTATATAATAGTGTACATTTATCATCTCTGGTGAGTCATCCCTGGAGGACACACCTAATGTTAGCTTTATTACTCTTTGTTAAACTTTGTGAAATTATTAAACAGCTGAGTCACGCTGCCATCTCTGCAGTTAACACCCAGTGTGTTAAAGACGTGCAATATCCATGTTGTCTTATGTGGCTCCACAGTCGCAGCCAAGACAACAAGGAACCCTGTTCTCTTCAGAACAATAAATTATTTTTCCTGACCGTGTATTGGTAAAACTGTGTGATCCTGCTTTTTAAAGTCACTAAGTCATTTTTCTGTAGCCCTAATGTAGCGCATGCTCAGTAAAAGTCTTTGAGACAGCAGCCACTCACATGTATGCTCTCAAAACATCAGTGTTCACAACCCCTGCGACCATGTGTCCATCTATTTAAAGCCATTAGGTGTGGGTAATACCCACAGCTAGTGGTACGGAGAGTGTAGAGATCATCCGATCGGATGATCACTCACACTTTCTATACTCACACTCACTTCCTGCATGCTGGATCAGTCTGTACACAGCATGGAGGAAGAGAGACACACCACTCCTACAGTTAAGTGCTGTGGGCAGGGACATAGGCAGGCTGTTTGGGAGCACTGACAAGCTGTTTGGTGGCAAAGATGGCACAGACAAACTTTGTGCCCAAACATCTTGTCAAAGTGCCCAAAGATAGCACAGATAATCTGGAGCATTGGTAAGCTGTTTGGGTACAGAGATGGCACAGACAAGCTGTTTGGGGCACTGACAAGTTATTTGGGAACAAAGATGGCACAGGCAAGGTGTTTAGTGACACAGGTAAGATGTTCGGAGGCAATGACAAGCTGTTCAGGACAAAGATGGCACAAACAAGCTGTTTGGGGACAAACAAGATGGCACAGGAACAGCTTCCACTGTTCTGGGAAGGATTTTCACAAGATTTTGGAGTGTTATAGCTGCAAAGGAGGGGGTAATGGACAAGTGTCGCAGTACCTTTGTCCATATAGTGTAGATATTTTATTGTTCCCTGTGAAGAAAACTTTTGATGTGCTTTATTGTCCACTGCTTTCTAATTTTGGGATAGAGTTCCATAGGAGACAGAGAGAAATGTTCTTTAACAACTTGTCTGCAAGTATGATTCCTGATTCCTTTTGTGTCTGGTTGAATTCCAAGAGGATTCGCTCTGAAGACAATGTATTGAAAGCCTATTATTGAAAAAGTGGTGTTCGTGCTGTTGTATTTCAGCATTCCCTAACCCACCCAAGGAAACCGCAGAGAATTGTGGCACTTTGCAATACTGTATTTTTCTTTTGCGGTGTTCTTTGCACTACATCTGCTTCTCCGGGAAGGCTAGCCTCAGGAAATATATTCTGTAATACAACAGGCTGCATTCTATTTACAGTGAGCATTACTGATCAGCAACAAGCTGAAAGAACTTGTAAAATCTGTGCTTTTCAGACCAAGAATTATTTTTGTCATTCCTCCATTTTTACTGGCAATGAAGAACATTGATTTTGCGGTCAGGTGATTCTCTGTTGGCTTGTGATGTGAAGCTGCTTTTTGACCCAGCAGACCATATTTCTGTCTGACCATTTAGGTGTAATCATGTATTTTATTTCATTAACATCTATACTGCTTGGATTGTCCAACTTTCCTGTTTGCCTTCCGATGGACTGACTACCCACGCATAACCAAGATGTGGATGCTTACAATCCATTACTCAGTTGTACGTTAATGGTGCACTATGGCGGCATATGGGAATTCATTAAAACCATCTCTAGACATTTCAGATGCCCCCTCCCTATAGTGTGTTCGATTGCAGATGGAGATATTTGCCACAAGCCAACTACAATTTGGCCCACCACGGCATGTGCATTCGATGCTCCCATTAACTCCACTGGGAGTGCTTTCCTGACAGTGATTGGCTACTTAAAGCAGCCAAGACCAGTGGGGGCATTATGCCACAGTTCTAGAGCTATACCATCTTAAAATGGTAAGTTTATTAATATATATTAAAGAACTTGATAAGTAAGTTATTCATGTATTTGAGGCCATTTGGATCAGTAAATTGTCCAAGCGTCTTTATCATTACCTGGAAACTTCCTGGGTCGGATGCCTGGAGCTCTCCCTCCTTTGGAGAGATGGGACTAAAGAGGACGAGGAACGGGCATGGTGAAACCCTGCTCCCCTGCCCAGAGAAAGAACTGACCCACAGACTATGGGCCGAACCTGGAAGGTTCCCTGGTACCCTCTTAACCCTTTTTAAATATACAAAATCTTCAGGCCCAATATTTATATCAAGGTGCTTTTTTTGCGGTGGGGGGGGCACGGCACACACATAAACACACATACACACATATGTATATATATCCTTTTTTGTAAGGCTTGCTCAATGGTTGGTGCTGTATGTGAAAGAAGTCTGACGAGATCACTCAAGCGGGTTCCCTGTGTGTGTGTGATCTTCTTATTGATTTATTAGGTTATTAGGTATTGATTTTAAAATATTTGATATAATCTTTATCTCCAGCAGTTCAGTACCTTGAGTGATAGAAACATTGGAATCATGTTTTTGTTACTGCAATATTCTTTGAAGCAACAGAATGGATGAAAATGTTATAAAAGCGTTTCCTGAACTGCGTAATATTTTTTTGAATATATTACAGGATATCCATTTTTTCCACTACAGGGAAGGGTTGATCAGAGGAAAGGAGTGAGACCTAAACGAGTCCTTCACAGTCTTCAATCCGATGCAAAGAACTGTGAAGGACTGCCTCATTTTTTCATAAACATGCAGTATAATTTTATTTAATGAATAAACTCTGTATTAAGCAACAATTGGAAATTATTCTAGCCTCGGTGCACGAATAATTATAATTTTAATAAAGACAGGAGGCGAGTATTTTGCATTACTTCCTTTACTCTCACAGTAGCAGCAAAGAAAGAGTTAACATAACAAGTGGAAACAACCAATAGAAATACATAACATAAGAGGTATATAAACCCCTAAGCCCTCCTCCTCTTCCTCTTTCGTCGCTGTGAACCGGACTGAAGAAAATGTCCATCAAAATCGGACGACCAACGCAGATCGATGAAAAACACCACCGGACTGAACAGTAACTAGCACTCGCCAGGAATCAGCGACAGCACCTCCAACGGAGCCAACGGAGCTCAAACACGGTGAGCTGAATCATCCACACCGGACGGTAAGTTCACGCTGAAATAAAGAGAGAAAACGTAACAGGACCAGATGCCAAATATACCTGAGAAAAGGCACCAACATGAAGACGAATCAACAGATCTATAACATCAGAAAATGAGCATACCCAAACACAGGGAAAACATGTACATCGAGCTATGAAAGCAATAAACACGTACCCACTTACCGGATAGGGAAGGGATGGGAGGGAAAATACTCGCCTCCTGTCTTTATTAAAATTATAATTATTCGTGCACCGAGGCTAGAATAATTTCCAATTTTAAGGCAAGACAGGAGGCTTCCTATTTTGCATTTTTAACGCCCGTAAGGAGAGCCACCGCTGCTGAAGATACAGGGCGAAAATAAAATTCCCGAAACGTGGAAGCCCGGGACCAATCCGCCGCCTTGAGGATATCATCCAGAGCAGCCCCAGACCGAAGGGCGCAAGATGCAGCAGCACCACGAACCGAATGAGCCCCAAAACCAGCATCCACGCCCGCTAGAACAAGGAGCCAACGGACCCAACGAGCTAAAGTCGGGGAAGAGACGGCTTTAAACGGCTTCACATAAGAAATGAGAAGCTGGGACACCGAAGGAGGACGTACCATAGCAGAACGCGACAAGTATGACTGAACACATCGGGCCACACAGATCCTAGGGTCATCCCTGAAATAGGGATAGGAAATTGACGAAGAAAAGGTCTTAGTTCTCCTATGAATCTGGAACACCAGACCCTCCGGGGAAAAAGAAATGGCGTGGGTATCAAGAGCCTTGACGTCTGAAACCCTACGAAAAGAAAGAAGACATAACAAGAGGGTAAGTTTTGCCGACAATTGGCGCAGAGAGAGAGACTCGTTGTCTGGCCAAGACCGCAGGAAATCGAGTACCACCGCCACATCCCACAGAGATGTATAGCGAGGTGCCGGGGGCCGAGATAACCGAATGCCGCGGAGTAAGCGGCAGACCAAAGGAGCCTTACCAACCGGCTCCCCCGACACACCGACATGACCGCCAGAAATGGCAGACCGAAAGACATTAATAGTACGATAGGATTTACCCGAAGAAAACAACTCAGCCAGAAAATTAAGGACAAAATCTAAAGAGGCTGAATGGGGATCCACTTGCCGTCCCACACACCAAGCAGCCCAATTTCGCCAAGCTGCGCGGTACGACTTTCGGGTACCTGGAGCCCAAGATTCTCGCAGCAAGGACTGAGCTGCGTCCGATAGGCCCGAGCCTGTTCCAGTTCCCCCGAGATCGTCCACGCCACAAGGAGAAGACGACCCTCCTGGATGAGGGGATGCAACTGACCTTCCGAACCCAACAGGAGAGAAGGAAAAGATGGAAGCGCCAGAGGATCCCGCACCGACAGTTGCAACAGAGCTGGGAACCACGGCTGCGCATGCCAGAGGGGGGTCACCAGGACCAGCGAGCCGCCGCCGCGCCGTAAGTGATGGACGACTCTCGGAATGAGGGCGAATGGGGGGAATGCATACGCACCCCGAGGGGGCCACACCTGCATAAAGGCGTCCGTCGCCAGGGCTTCTGGGTCCGGGAGCCAACTGAAAAAATCCCTCGTCTGACGGTTCGTCCTGGACGCGAACAAGTCTAGATGAAACGGTCCCCTCCGACGCTGGAGGTCCTGGAAGACCTGCCGGTGGAGTCTCCAGTCGCTCGCATCCCGCCAATGCCGAGAGAACCAATCTGCCAGAAGATTCTCGGTGCCCGGGAGATATTCCGCCTGGAGGGTGATATTGCGAGCTAGACAAAACTCGAAGATATCCTTCGTCACATCCGTGAGGCGCTTGGAGCGCGTGCCCCCCAGGCGATTGATGTACCGGACTGCTGAAAAGTTGTCCATCCGTAGAAGAAGACAGCAGTCTGAGCGGTCCCTGGCCAGGCTCCGGATCGCGAAGGACCCCGCAATCAACTCCAGACAGTTGATGTGGAGCGAACGCTCCTCCAGAGACCAGCGACCTCCGGTCGCCTCTGAGTCGGAGGCGGCACCCCATCCTAGAAGACTGGCGTCGGATTCGAGAACGAAGTCCGGTCGGGAACCGAAGATCGCCCGACCGTTCCACGCCTCCATGTGACGGAGCCACCAGAGAAGCTCGATGCGAACCTCCTGTGTAAGCCGAATCACCTGGTCGTAAGAGGGCAACTGTCGTAAGTGGTGGGCCTTGAGGCGTTGAAGCGCCCGATAGTGGAGAGGGGCGGGAAATATTGCCTGAATGGAGGACGAGAGGAGACCCACCACCCGAGCCAGGAGACGAAGGGAGCAAAAATCTCGGCGGAGAAGAGCCCGAATCTCCTTCCGAATGGAAACCACCTTGGACCGAGGAAGACGAAGCATAGCTGCTTGCGAGTCTATCTCGAAACCCAGAAACAAAATCCGTTGACTCGGGACCAGCTCTGACTTTAGGGTATTTACAATGAATCCGAGCTCGTGAAGTGTCCGAACGACAAAACCCGTCTGAGAGAGTAGAGTCTCTCGGCAGCTCGAAAATAACAGGATGTCGTCCAGATAAATTATGCACCTGACGCCCCTGGATCTGAAGAAAGCCATGACCGGCTTTAGGAGCTTGGTAAAGCACCATGGGGCTGAGCTGAGACCGAAAGGAAGAGCCCTGAACTGCCAAACCTGCGAGCCCCAGCGGAATTGGAGAAACCGCCTGTGATCCGGGTGTATAGGAACCGAAAGGTAAGCGTCTGTAAGGTCCAGCCTGGTGAACCAATCGCCCTCCGACATAAGGTCTCGGAGTAGATGAATGCCCTCCATCTTGAAGTGGCGATAGACTACGAAAGCATTTAGGGAACGCAGATTGATTACGGGACGAAAGTCGCCCGTGCGTTTGCGCACCAGGAAAATGGTGCTGAGGAAACCTACGGGACCGGGGGCTCGCTGAATGGCCCCTTTGTCGCGCAGGGCCCGGAGCTCCTTCGTTATGAGAGCCTGATTGGCCACGGATCGGAAGGCAGGGCGAGGTCTGCGAACCTGAAAGGGGGGAGAGACAAAGTCTATCTGGAAGCCCTGGACCGTTTGGAGGATCCAGGGGTCGGAAGAAATCCACGCCCAGTTGCGGAAAAAATGGGATATGCGACCCCCAACCCGCAGAGGAAAAGAAGGACAAGAAACAGTTTGACTTACCAAAGCTGGAGCGTCCTCTGGGAAATCCCTGAGCGCCTCTGCCTCTGTAACCTCCACGGGTGGAAAAGGGCCTCTGGTTGTAGGACGGTCGGAACGAAGACTGTGGCTGTGGGAAATTCCGGGGACCTTGTGCTGAAGTACGGCTGGCGACCCGGCCCCTCGGTCGTCCAGCCCTCCCGGAAAAACGAAGGTTCGGCTGAAACACCTTCTTCATGGACAGCTTCGCCTTGTTCCATGATGTCATAAGGGACACGTGGCGATTAAGCTCCTTCACGAAAGCGTCGCCAAAAAGCAAGCCGTTAGCAGCTGCTCCCAAATCCTTGGTGCCCAACTACGCTAGGCGAGGATCCATGCGTAGCAAGGCCGCCTTGCGACGCTCTGTGGCGATGGAAACATTGGCGTTCCCCAGGAGGCAGACCACGCGAAGGGCCCAATCGCGTATGACCTTGGGGTCTAGGGGAGTATTGTGCAGAAAAGCCCTGTCTGCTAGTGAAAGGATTTGGGTGACAGGTCCAACCATATCCAGGACTTTGTCCTGAGCGGACTTTAAGCCTTGTTCTAAACCCCGTCTAGGGTCTTTATTTTGTGCCGACAGGAGAGCGACCACATTGGGGTCAAATTCTGGAGTGAGGGCCACTTTATCCGGGATGGATGGGCGGGGACATTCCGCTCTAAGCTTATTACGCACCTCCTTAGGAAGAGGCTTCCGGAGCCATTTATGGAGGTAAAGGGCGATATGCTCGGGAGGAGCCCATTCTGTGGCCCTAGGGTGGCGCATAGTAGTGGGGTCGAACATAGAAGACCCAGTAGGGTCAAGGACCGGGAGGTCCGTGGACGTGGAGGCGGAATGGGATTGAGGGGGATCGGCACGGTGGGGCTCATCCACCAAATACTCACGGACGAACCCGGAGTCAACATCTCTGGACGAGGCCAGATTAATAGAAATATCAGACCCAATGGAGGAGTCTGCCCGCCATTCATCCACTATGGATAGTGGGTCATCAGGAGTGCCAGAAGTTTTAGGGCGTTTGGCTGGAGCCTTGCCCTTGCCCGCAGATATACTGTTGCCCTTCCAGGGTCGTTTAGAACCAGACGCTTCCCCATCTGATTTATCAGACTCAGAGTCTGAAGGGGCATTAGGGGGGCCGGATGGGACAGGGGGATGCCCTTGGGCAGGTAAACTAGCTGACATTTTATTAAAGAATGTCTCTACCGAAGTAGAGAATTTAGATTCCAGCCAGGCTAGAAAAGCGTCTTGTGAGGGCATGTTGTCCTGAGACATGACTGCGGGGAAAAAGAGAGGGCAGTGTAAGGGCAGATAACGTTAACCAAGGCACTCATATATATATATAAAATATAGCTGAATAAATCATCCACAGGTGCTCAGCCTGGGATAAATAGCCGATTGACAAAATCCCCAAAACAGCACTAAATAGTGTAACTATACCGCTAAACAGGTAACTGTTAAAGAAAAAACCTGTAAACAGAAAAAACGGAAAGAAATGAAAGAAAAATGGCGACCGGAGCCCACCAGAGGGCAGTGAAACCCGACCGCAATATAAGAAACGCTAGGGAGCAGTAATATGGCCGACGACCATAAGACAGAGGGAGAACCAAGATGGCGGCGGAAATCTCGTCACGCGAGACCTCGCCGCCATTGTGGCTTGGCGGCGAGGTCTCGCGTGACGAGATTTCCGCCGCCATCTTGGTTCTCCCTCTGTCTTATGGTCGTCGGCCATATTACTGCTCCCTAGCGCAAGAAGGCAGGAAAAAGCCCGCGAAACGCGGGTGCGCAGAAGGGAGGCACTAGGACGGAAGACGGAGAAGGCGGAAAGCGAAGAAAGGTAAGAGAGAAAAGACAGCGGAGAGAAAACGGGGAAAGAACCGGCAGATGCGAAAAAACGGAGGAAAGAAAGATATGGGGGGGGGGGGGGGGAAGGGACGGGACGACACCTCCGGGAAAAGGCCTGTAGGCCCGGGGTTCGGAAAACCCCGGGGAACCGAGGGTCCGGAGACCGAGGGAGAGGGGGGAGAAAAGGATAACCTGAAAATTAGAAACCAAAAAAGGTCCGTGGACCCGGACACTAAGACAACCCCAGTACTAAAACAGATAATACAACAGTGGAAAAATGAAATAATAATAATTAGGCAATAAATGCATAAAAGTATGTGAAAGAATACTTAATGTAGTATAAATTGGAGGAGGACTGACCTGCAGCTACGGTGAGCAGCAAAGAAAGAGGAAGAGGAGGAGGGCTTAGGGGTTTATATACCTCTTATGTTATGTATTTCTATTGGTTGTTTCCACTTGTTATGTTAACTCTTTCTTTGCTGCTACTGTGAGAGTAAAGGAAGTAATGCAAAATAGGAAGCCTCCTGTCTTGCCTTAAAATTAGTTTGCTCCTAATTAAACTCAGAAAATACTGGGGAGGAACATTATGGGTTTGTAGCAGGGTGAAACTAATGTTAAAATATATTATACTGCAAATCACCAGACCTGATAAATTACTCACTAAAAGGAATTGCCATGCCTTTCTGGAAAATTGCTTTATTTCATAATTTATACTCATTTATTGTTTACGGATCTAGATTGCAAGATCGTTTGAGCAGGGCCCTCCTCACTGTCTCTGTTAGTCAATTTGTTATGTTACATACTACTTGTTATGTCCTGTCTACCCATTGTACAGCGCTACGGAATATGATGGCACTATATAAAACAATAAATCATAATAAAAAGAGTTCCTACTCTTTGTTTTTACCTAAATCGCTAGCACCCCCTTGTGGTTATTGGAACAAAGTACACAAATGTAGTAATGTTTAAAAAAATGTTGAATACTTTTCCTGAATTTATTTTCCATAAAAAATAGTTGGAATGGGTTTTCTGCGGGTCCCGTTCGCCAGTTTACACCTCGCGGTTTTCTGGCCACCGTGGTAACTGATGGCTTCGGTTGTTTTGTTATTGAGTTGTATCTCAAGTTTTAAGCGATAACATTTTTGAGTTAGCATAAAGAAATATTGCGTAAGCTTCCACAAACTCAGGGCTCCCTTCTTCAGAGGGAATTCGTTTGTAGATGGAATCAATAAACATTCATGTAATTATTGATCTACGTCCCTGTTATATCATCAGTATAATTATGAAGGGTACTGGGCGCGACGGTCCGCTTACCAGCCCACTGCATCGTGTGTGAGAATGTGCCCTTGCACAACCAGCTCAGCGCCATGGCAGACCAAACCAGGGGGCTCTCTTGTATCCCTTGGGCTTGCAATCTTGATCTGGGGTCCCTGAAACTACTGACATAGGCATAGCCACATGCGTGCATTTGGCTGAATGCATCAGCTGCTCTGCAACGTGCAAGTAAATGCCTCCGTCTAGCTCAGGCAAGATTTTTGTTTGGTCTAACAAGACCCCCATGTGGATATGTATTAATATGGATATATATATATATATATATTGATTTCATGAGAGTGATTTAATGCATTGAAGTCAATATTAAAATAGATGAAATATATTTTTTACATTTTATATTGATTTTTATAGTGCCAATTTATTCCACTGTACAATGGGTTTAATAAAGTACTTACTAAATAATTTAATATGAAATCATTGCTGGTAAGGCTGTATGGGGCACAAGGCTTCCCCTTGCTGGAATGTAAAGATACATAATAATTAATACTATTACCCAACTTCATCTGTGTAATATCCTATCTGGCTGCATTGTTTTTTAAACTGACTAACAAATGGATTTATTCATATTCTTGGCTCCTGGTAAATAAAGAACAAGAAGTTGGGAAAGAGAGATAGTTGGATTTGACAAAGTTTTCACAATCAAATACATTTGCTTAACTACTTAGTTGTAGGTTGTTTTAGCCTTTTACCAGCAGAGGGAGACAAAGCACCTGATAATGCGATGAGCGCGAAAAAGAATGCATTAAATGTACTCACCGCAGACACATTTAGGTAATGTATCAGCTTGGGGTGCATAAAATGTTCTTTTGAAAATGTTATATTTTACAAAGGTCCTTGATTAAAGGGTCAGAACAATGACATTAGAAAAACGGTTCAAAATGTACTTTCCCAGATCCTACATTTTGCAGTTTAGCAAATGAATCTAATGAATCTATTTTATTTACTGACTAAATGACTGCATATGACAAATCCACCATAGACAAATGTATTTTAACCTCCCTTTCGCAGGATCTGCATGATTTAGCTATCTCTCTCTTTTCCTTTACCTTTCTTGTCAATTTAACTTTAGATTACATTAGGTTTATTTATATAGCGACAGCAGATTCCACAGTGGAAATATTTCACATTAATTTAAAATTACATTAGCTCAGGTTAAAGCACGCTGGTACAGAAGGAGAAGAGGGTCCTGCTTTTGCGAGCTTACAATTTATTTGATAGTTGAGAAGTAAGCAAGACAGCAGGAGAGGACTGCTTGGGTGAGGACGAGTTGTAGAGAGCGCAGTATGGTGAACTCTGTGTGGATCTTGCGGGTTCGTATAGTGAGCTGTTTGGGGGTATTAGGAGGGAAGGTTGTATGCTTCTCGGAATAGGTCTCGGAGTAAGATCCACTTCTGCTGGAATAGTTGACCTTCCCTCAGGGGCATTAGAAACATTCCAGTGATGGCGGTATTTGAGATAGTGGTGGCACCAGGGGTGGTTATGGTGGCCCCGCTAGCTTTTTATTCCGTGCCTCACAGTAGAATATCTTACAAGTAATTTTCACCGTTGATCCCACCGAGGCACCAGAACATGACCCCTCTGTGTGTCCTTTGCAGTGACTAACATTGAGCCTCACGTTGGTTGGTGGGGTGAAGAATATTTTACCATTACTACAGCCAGGATGGTTGCTAGTGCTGCTGCAGGCTTCTGCTTTTTTTTCTGACCCCAAGTAAGAAGGGTTCAGCCTACTTGGGACTGATATACCTGGGACCATCTGACGTTTTCATACAAGCCTGCTGCTGCCTCTCCCCCACTCAAGAAAACTGGAATCACTTGTCACAATGTTTACAAACATGATTTCTGGTAACAATAGGGTAGCTCCTAATTTCGGGGACAGATAATCACCCACGCAGGGTCAACCAATGTCACCTTAGGGCCAAAGGGTTAATTCATAAACTGGATCCAACATAAAAAGCCAGGTCAAGGAAGCCAGAGGTACACATAATCCAGGAGAACAAGCACAGGTTCACAGGTACACGTACAAAATTGAGAAATTTTGTTAAAAATAAACTTTTTCCAAATCCGAATGGTTCTTGGAAGATTAATGATCACTCATCTACTGATTCTATTACGCAGTTCTATTAGTTATGGTATCAATCTGGTGAAACACCAACGGGGATTATTGTTTTAAAAGAAAAAAAGAACACATTTAACACATTATTTATTTTTAATTATCACAAATAGTAAAAAAAAAAAAAAACACAAAACATTTAGACATTAAAAGTGTATAAAAGCAGAGATGAGTGAAATACTTGGAATTCAGTTGAATAAAAATGTTGTTAATTTCATTTTTGGCTCCCGCCAGTGTTTTAGGTACGTTAAGGATTTCCTAATATTTTGGAATTTGGACGAACACAACCCTTTTCATACTTGTGCAAACATGAATTACAGTAACTGATAAATAAAAGACATTGCCGAAGATAAAACGCTTATTGCAAGTCAAGATCCATTCATCTCCACGTACAATGATTTTCACCAAGTGCGATATTTGCATTTTTTTTTTACTGAGAAAAACATCATAATATTTATGTAAATGAGAAATGACGGGATAGTCTTTTTTTTATTGTTTATTACATTGTAGACAATAACAAACCATTCTCTCATTGTGCACGTTTTAATAATTCCCTTGTACCTGAAAAGTGAAATGTACTCGATCTGCATAGATGATTTCACTATACTACTTCATATGTTGAATCTGTATAAATAGCTGTTAAAATATAACATTCCATTATCCTATGTAGTAATTGAATTGAATTGAATTTATTATTGGATGGGGCAGGTTGCTATCAATTGTTTTCATTCTATAATGTGCCAAGCAACTATGGGAAGCAATTCGGTAAATTGTCTGTTAATACCAACGGGCGTAATTACCTCTGAGGATGCTCTGATTCTGAGATTTTGGGTAAATATCTGAAGCTTTTTTAACATTTTTTCTTACAGTTCCACATATGGCCACCAGGGTGTCCAGCATAAAAAAAGAGATTATTAATGTAAAAAGTAGTATTTACTCCCTGTTTGATGCTTTCTGTTCTCCGTACTTGATTTTGTGTGCTTTACCTTTCAATACATGTGTTTTGAACATGGTTAAATAATACACACTGTACCATCTGTAAATCTGCTATTGTTATCCCTACATCACTCAGCCGCACTTGAACCTTAACCTTAAATGTTGCCGGCCCATTGCGGCTTTTGTGATTCTTCTTCTATTCTCCGTAGCTTGTAAACGGTTTTATACACTTTATATTCAATTTAGATGGTTTGGTAGAAAGCAGGCGTTTCAGGGTCAAAAAGGGGTTAGCATTTTACCTTGTTTTTCTGTGACGAGACATTATTTTGTTATTACCTAATAATAGGTATTTTGGTGTGTAACATCTGGCAGTTGTTAGACATATGTGTATATATTGCGTATATATACACACATATACTATATATATATATATATATATATATATATATATATATATATAAAATCCAAAGTGCACAATTGCACACCAACCTTAATTACTCTGCCCGGTGCCTGGTAACTGAAGCAGTATTTTTGGAATCTCTCTATATATATAATATATAACAATATATAAATGCCCCTGAGGTGTGCAAAGTGTAAACAAGATTTAACTTAATATTTTGATAAAAAAATAACTCAATATCTATTTATACTAAGCCGAGATAACACAACTTTTAATGTGAACAATGTATCCAGACGCAATCTAGGGCTGGACACCGCCTTCTCTTGTACGCCTGTATGCAAGTTTGTATCTATTTAGCGCTAAACAGGTATTCTTTACAGTTCGCAGTATAACTGTAACGGTATAAGACGATGTACAAAAAGTGTCGTTACATAATAAGTACACCAGTCATACAGAGACCTTGATCGCAATACATTCAAAAAGATCAGGAGGGGGCATGCGCTCACATACTCTTGCCTAAAGCCTGGCTTGTACCCCGCTTGCACGCAATTCAAGCTACGGCACAGGTACTGTATAAGGTCGCATTACATGACCACGCTGTGCTTCACCACCCATTGTAGACTGGCACATGTTGGACTGGCCATGTTTGAAGAATGTGCCCCGTCCCTCCAAGGCCAGTCTGTCCCTGAGAAAAGCGGTCCGTGCCCCGTAGAGCTTGAGATTGGTACAAGTCTTTAGCGCTGCCATCACATTTTCTCACCATAGTTTATTACTCCTATTAGCTTGAATATTTTCCTAGTGCAAAAAACAAATAAGCAGCAGAACAGACCACGACTCGGACATCCGGCATCTTAACACAAACCAAAGCGTAATGTACGCTTGGTTACATGGTGGGTTAACCTTCTGTTGACCCACACAGCACAGGCCAATTGTTTAATTCATCAGGGTCTTCCGTAGTCGGATAGTCACGTAGTTCTGTTTATATTGCCGTGGAACAATATAAACCAGGGCCCAAGAATAGAAAACCCCCTCTTCACATTTTTCCACTTGACTCTGAGAGAGATTAAAGCGTCATTCTGTTTGGGATGAGCACGTGGTTGGTTCGACCGAAATAACCGAACAGACCTCTTCCTTTTGTGCCATGTTCCAAACATTAACTTTTTCATACCTACGTTTGATGAAGTGCTGTGGAAAAAAAACAAAGGCAAAATAAAATCAATCTCCAATATTAAGATGTGCTTAGTAGCGGCTTATTGTTAACGCGTAAACTTTTAAAGATGTTTACATTGTTGTTATAGCAGACTGATATAAAAATCACTTAAACTGCAAAAAAAAGCTTTTGAACAGCTATTTCAAAGAAGTAATATCCATCACTAAAGTGCATTAAAGTTCACGTAACATGCTTTACATAAAAACCATCACATACGTCCAAATTAATAAATACTTTGTTAACATTAAGTGACTTTGTTTACATTTAGTGAAAGACCATATTAGTTTTATGTCTCCTATGTCTGTAGCATTAATAAGTTGGATCTAGTTAGGGAGAAGGTTAATACAAACTGTGATTTAAAATTACAAAACAAAACAAAAAAGCAGGAAATTGGCATATTGTACACAGCACTCATTCTTACTTCCAAACTTCAAAAACTTTAAAAAGCATCATACCTTTCAAAACGGGAAGTGAAACTAAATACGTCTAAAACGTAGGTTAAGGAAAGGACGCTCACCCACTCAACCATTGATTTAAAGGAGCATAAATCATTTTTTAATTAAACAAGAAGGTTACATGATGCGGTACCAAGTTCCTAAATGTCCACAAAGAAAAGCGTCAACTTCTTGCTCTTCTTTATTTTTGGGGAGAGTTTGGGCAGGAGTGCTGCCTGTCAAATATCAATCTAGGAAACATGGTATTCATTCCATCGTTCTACAGAAAAGGCACTATTAGATATGATGGCACAAGACACCTTCATACGCAAAATGAAATGTCAATGTGTTCATTCTGGTGGAAAGTGGCCAGATGCGGAACTATGCTCCCAATTCCATCTTGGCAGATCATTAAATCTATAGAACATAACAAACTGTTTTAGCCACCACGTTGACCTCCATGATCCATCATAGGGTTTAGACATTGGGGATTTGGGCAGCCCTTTAATCTACTATAATACTTTTCTTATCATTTTTGTATTTGTCTTTGTCTTCTCCCATACCGTTTTCCCCAACCTGTAATTTTATTGTGTGTTTTATTAGGGTGTAGCCTATAAACTATAGCCTATAATCTAGGCTAACAATACAATGGCTTGGCTCTTTTACCCAAGAAGTTCCCTAAAGCTTCATTTTTTCAAAGTGTTATTTAACAAGGTAAAAACCAAAACCGAGATGTTACTAACACTAACTGATAACAGCTTGTTCTCCCACCCACCGTTTCCCTACGTACCCTCATTTTAATAAATCCATTCAATCGTGGTTAAAAAAATAAATAAATACAAAAAAGTATTAAAAAAGGAAGCAACGTACAATATCCAGGGGAGAAATGTCTGGCACAGCAAAGTTAGGTATATGAAAATGTTTTTATGTCCTAGGCAGTTTCTTTTGATTCTGTTAATAAAATGTGCTTTAGGTGTTAAATTCACTTTAGGTATTTACTCGGTGATACAATTATTTAAGAAATAGATTTCCTTTATCCTGATGCAACTATTTTTGAGAAACTGACAAACACATCATAGTTTCTCTAAGGACCCGATCTCCCCTCTCTTTAAAAACAACTTTTCCAGAAACTTCTTGAGGAACAGATGGTGAGTGCGCAGGGAAATAGCAGAAAATGCAAAATGTCACATACCCCCTCCCTAAATTATTTTGGCTAGAGTCTGGCTAATCAAAAGCAGCAATGGAGGGTTATTTTATTAAATGTAGCTTCTTGTAAAAGCTTACTGGTCTGTAAAATTGTATTTAATACACAAGGTCTCAGTAGAAATACTTAAATGTAGTCCTTTGTTTGTTCAAAATTCCTAAGTAATTCTTTTCTCATGCTGTTTATATTCTTTGGAAAGCACAATACCAGCATGGTATCTTTTTGTGCTCCGCTTCACCAAAATGATAACTTTGGTCCTTTTACAATATAGCGTCTCTCTCCAAGTGGGATTCCAAGTGCTTTCCAGGCCCACGTGCTCAGAATGAACTGAATTGGCAGCTGAATGATATATATATGTTACTATTACCCAATTCAGCAGACTCTGGAGTTAGGGCATTTACAAATCGAGCTATCCCACCACCAGCTGCTGCTGCTTCTTCTTTCTTCTTCCTCTTCTTCTTCTTACTATTACTACTACAATACCATTGGTATTATTATTACTATTACTATAATAGTAATAGTATTATTACAATATTATTATAACAATAATAATAATAATATTACTATTACTGTATTATTTAATGGGAAGGTTTAATATTCAATTTTGGCACCTTTCTGTAGGAAGTGGTTACAATATTTCCAAAGCGGACAGGAAAGCGATGTGCACATGTGAGTCTGTTACTTAACCTGCTTTCATACGGCTGGCATGTGAACTACTTCTAAGGAAATCAAGGTGTTCCTGTTACGCTACCACGTTCCGTTAAACCCAGCATTGATGTAGTTTAGCGTGGGTTTTATTTCTTTTGGTTCCTATAGCCTTTATCTGCAGGCCTGGAGGGTGCCAGCCCTGTCGGTTTCGCTATTATTGGTGACTTTCCCAAGATATAATCCCAGCTGCCGGTGTACCCACAGCACCTGCCTCCTGATGTCACTCAAATCTTTAATTACCAAAAAAATACGTATGACTTCCCATAACACGGGAGAGCTACCAGAACTACCAAAACAATGAGTCCAGGCCAGTGCTTTAATGAAGCATGCTCCAGGTGCTACAGATGGACATTTAAACTCCCTCAAGCCACACATTTAGAGAAATTGTTGAGGGGAGAGGAAGTTCCCCCGCGCTCCCTGGGTAATAAGCCATATACCATACCAACTAAGTGTCCTAACTTTCAAGAATTGTCCTGCTTTTGTAGGCAGTGGGGCTCATGGACTATTAGGGGTTGTTGTGTTGCAGCACGAGGCTTCCATGTGGCCTATGCTCACTCCAGGTCCCTGCTAACCCCCCCAGCACAGGTGTCCCCATTGGGATACGTAAAATGTTTGGGAAGGTATGCATACGCGCAAACAGAAGACTATCATATGGAGCAAGTGAAAAGGCTACATGTTGTATCTATTTTGAGAGCCTGTTGCCCCTGTATACAAACTGCCGGAGCAAACGCTAGATCTGTCGCATTTGCACTGTATGTAAGATCAAATACCCTCCCAGCCTGATCTTACCCCAATGAAACACACAGTGACCGCCTGGCTAGGAATTTACTCTTCTTTACCGACTTCCTTTATCTACCGCGAAGGTTGTGAAAGGGGAATTCTGTTCACATATTTTTGTGAACCAACGTGACATAATTTCCACAAAGTTGTTTCAACAAACTGTAACTAAACATAGATCAAAGTTCACACGAACGTGATGACTCCGTAACTTCCAGACACCCAACCACCCACCCATCTTATTTCGTTACACTAAATATTAATGCCAATTCTTACAATTGTAGCAACACCGCATTGCTAAATATACTCAGAATAGATACAAATAAAACGTAATAGTTGTGTAGTAGTAGTTCAGTTTGTATTACGCTTTATTTTCTAAAAGTGTGTTACTTAGTTATGTGTTCTGCGTATTTTCAGCTAAAAACTGAGGCTAGATCTTATTATGATGTTCCTCTTTTTTAATCAGATCCGTGAACTCGTCACATAAGCTTTTAGTGAGATAAAGAGACTAAAACGCCTATAAATTGTACAGAAAACCCTGAACAATTTTGATGACCTCTAATATCTATATTGATCTAAAAATGATTACACAATTTAGATCAGGCATAAAGAAATCATATTTTAATGGCGCTGTCCCTTTAAGGGCTGTTGTGTTTTTAAGTAAATATTTCTGTGCTGCAGACTAGAATATGATGTAAGAAGTCTAGATGGAGAGTCCGGCTGTTACTCATTTCCTCTACCAAAACTGTAAGTGTGCTTTGAGCACAGCCTGTATGTGTGTGAGAGAGTAATATATATATATATATATATATATATATATATATATATATATATATATATATATATATATACATACACACACATACACACATATATGGGGTAGTAGAAGCATTATTTATTACTCATCTACAGACACCAGACAAGCCAGAAGGCTTGTTTTTCCCTCAGAAATCTCATGGTGCTGCCACAACCACAAGGGATTCTGGGTAGGCGCATGCAAATAAGGCTAACAATTATCACCTTTTGCCTCTATATCCACAAGGCACAGCTAGTCCCCCCTGACGCATGGCTAGCCATGCCCCCAACTAAACTACTCCACCAGGAGAGGGAGAGCTCCAGCTAGTTCCCAGGCATGCATGTAACATAAGTGTTCGAAAACCCGGGGTGGAATATTTAAATTAAATACAGATTTTATTGGTTGTTGCACGCATTTATATATTATTTTTGTGTTAAGGATATTGTACTATATGTACATGACATTTATTATTGTCATTATTATTGTCATTTATTATTTAAGGCAAACACATTCAAGGATAAAAAAAATGTTAAAAATTAAATATACACAGATAAGCCTTAATATTATGACCACCTTTGTTATATGGTTGTAGGTCAGAGTTTTCACTCACATCATCACACTCTCACCTTAATTCAGGGATTTAATTTCCATATAATCACCTTTGACAGAGAATGTCATGTTCAAGAATGTAAGAATATTTTCTTACCTGGAAAGTGTTTGGATCCCCAAAGGACTTTTTAAGTACTTTTCCAGGGTCAGGTATTGGAGGACAAATAATGTATTTCAATCTGTGGAACACACAAAAAAAAGATTTATAAAAACACAACATTTATACATACATATTGTATCACCCGTTCATATGAGGTAACAATATTCTACATAGACAATTAATTCAATCCTAGATACCCATGGATCCCTGCTAGACAGATGTGGACAAGTTTTTTTTACCAATGGAGGAAAAATAACGGTCTGAATTCATCTAGCTGCCCCAGATATTGTATTTCTTTCAATATAACAAAAAAAAAAATACCTTTTCATACAAATGACAAGGAAGATTGCCAAAACGGTCAAGATAATGGGGATTAGGATTAGAAGGGTCAAACTGGTGGTCCGGCCACTGTCTTTGCCTACAAGACAACATGAGATGAAGTCGTACACATATGCCATAAAATTCTGCATGTGTTTTAAGAGGTTGTGATATTACCTTTGCATGTTTCTTCCTTGCTCCACTCGCTCCAGGGGTAAGACCCCAAGATTTCTCTTATTCTTCCACGTACTTTTACTGTGTAATCTGCATAGGGATAAATATCTGGAAATTCTTTGCTGTTGATGCCCGTCAACTGTTTTAAGAGAGGAAGATCCATCTTATTGTTAGAACAACGCAACAAACAGAGAGGAAGCCAAAGTGAATATCAGGTGGGTAATCACCACCTGCCGCCCCAGGCGGCACTTTTGAAGGGGCGGCACTTTGCCGCCCCAAGCGCTTTAGCGGTTTTTTTTTAAGCGGAGGAGAGAGAGGGGCGCCGAGTGGTTTTCGCTTACCCGCTCGGCGCTTCTCTCTCTCCTCTGCGGCGAGTCTCCCTGTTCGGTCCCGGTGCCGGTTTGTAATGCCGTCACTTCCGGCGCTCAGCATTACAAGCCGGCACCGTGGCAGAGCAGGGAGACTCGCCGCAGGACTGTTTAAAGTTAAGTACCTTTAAACAGGGGGGGGGTTAGGGTAGATAATGGCGTCGGCGAAGTTTAAAATGCCGCCCCCCCCGGCGTCGGGGGGGGGGGATTGCGGTATTTTAAACTTCGCCCCAGGCGGCATTAAGTCTTGGGCCGGCCCTGCCAACAACTGCCAACTCAGTTCAACTCCAAGGGAGTGAAACAAGGTCTTCACACCAGCACTCAAGTGCACAACCAGCCTGGTGTAACCAGCACCTTGCAGGTTTTATTTAAATACTGCAGGGCCAATGTCAGATGTCAGATTCATTTGGAATACAAAACATGGGTGTGGATGTCCCTTAAAAAGGGTTGAGTGCTTTGGAAAACCAAAATAAAATGACTTAAGCATTCTATAGAATGAAGCACCAACAAAAAGTGGGGTTTATTTCATATTGTTCCAATAAACTTCTGTAACCCCTTTGCCACTGCTCTCGTACTGGGTGGCCAAAAGTGTTGGGACACACCTCTTGGTTATTGAACTCAGGTGTTTCAATCAGACCCATTGCCACAGGTGTATAAAATCAAGCGCCTAGCCACGCAGTCTGCATTAACAAACATTTGTGACAAAAATGGGTCGTTCTGAAGAGCTCAGTGAATTCAAGCATGGTGCTGTGATAGGAGGCCACCTCTGCAATAAATCAGTTCATGAAGTTTCATCCCTGCTAGGTATTCCACGGCTAACTGGAAGCGGTAATATTGAAAAGTGGGAGCGTTTAGGGACAGCAGCAACTCAGCCATGAAGTGGAAGGTCACATAAAGTCATAGAGCGGGGTCACCGAGTGCTGAGGCTCATGGTGTGTAAAGGTCGCCAACCCTCTGTTGATTCTGTAGCTGAAGAGTTCCAAACTTCCACTCACATTAATATCAGCACAGTGAGAGCTTCACGGAATAGGTTTCCATGGCTGAGCAGCTGCATGCAAGCCTTTTTTTTATTCCAGCATGACTGTGCCCTAGCGCACAAAGCATGGTCCATAAAGTCATGGTTGGATGAGTTTGGTGTAGAGGAACTTGACTGGCCCACAAGGTTTGGACCAACCTTGTTTGCTGCCCCAGGTTAAACCACCCCTGAGCTGTTTTTGTAACATACACTATATGGACAAAAGTATTGAGACACCCGACCAATACACCAACAGGAACTTTTATGACACCGAATTTTAAATACGTAGACATTAATATGAAATTGGCTCCCCCTTTGCAGCTTTAACCTTCGGGTTGGTGGGCTTGGAAATATAAAGACAGCTCATGGGCTGCCAATGTATTTAGTTGTATGTTATTTCCTTACTCACCTCCATGGGCCAAAGTGTCACTCCTTTACATTAGTTCCCATTTTGGGGGTATGTGCTAACTATTGATGATGATAATAATAATAGCAAATTATGTCCAAATATGTATAAAAAGTGTTGCCAAGGTGGGCCATTGTTTATATTGCTTTATTACGTTAAAATTCTCCGCCACTCTGTCTCTAGTAAAAGCAATTTTTTTGCATTAAAAAAGCTGCAATAAGAATACAGGGTCACTGATGTTTTTTAGGTTCGCAGTCCGTTCATACATCTTTATTCATAGCACTTGAGAGCAGACGTAAATCTACCGTGCTCACAAGTGTATATATTATAGCGTAATACACTCAGTCCACCCTGATATTCCACCACGGTCGTTTGTCAGTTCACCACATACAGTACTTCCCTACAACATTATGAATACATTGCTTACCTTAAATTCTTTGTGTTTTCCATTAGTTATATCTGTAATGATCACTTCAAAGTTTAAGTCTTTGATTTTCCCTTTCGCTACAGTCCAGATGACACTCAGGGCGTTTTCAGTCCATGAAATATTGGTGATAGTCGGAGGACTCAGCTGCACTGGATGGAATTAATAAAATGTCTCTTTAGTTGAGCATGTAAAAATACACATTGTGCTAACCTAATCACTAGTAATGTATGGATCAACTGATATTACTTATATGCCATTGGGGTATCCCTCCAACATGACAAGTCATTTTGGATGTAATGCCCAACTGATGTATAGATCTTCTTTTATTTCCTTATCAAAACTATCTTTTTAGTCATTATAATCCACACATTATCCACAGGCGACTAGCTAAGGTAATGTAGCGTATAGGTAACCTCTTCAATATCAGATGAGATGAGGGTACAAATGATGACCACGTTTAAACCGGTATATTGATTTCAATCAAACATACCTATTTGGTAAACTTTCACATAGGAGACGAAGGGTCTGATGTGTTTTTGTAATCTGTCCGTAACCACAATTTGCATCTCTTCTGAATCTTCTAAATTATACAATTGTTGGTATTCAAAATAACATCCAATGGAAGTTCCATCCTTGTAGTTATAGTGATGACAAACCTTTCCAGTTTCTAAAAATTCCTCAAATCTGCAAACCAAATGAATTCAAATGCAGCTCTAATTATTATTAAACATCTCACGATAATAAATTAGCAATGAAAATTTATCCAGAATTGTAATTCTAATACATTGCTCTCTGGATTGCTAGAGATCTGGCTGGTGGCCTCACACTGTTAAATTAGCCTATTAGTAATAAAATCATATAGTAGAATAGTAATAATAGTCAGGTTTTATTTTATATTTCTCTTTTCAGATTTTAACAAAACAGACTAATTTCCTTAAGAAAATCAGGTAATGGTGCAAGAGCACACTGACTAATCAAAGTCTGCGGACAATTCCACTATGCTGCCTACTCAACAAAATAAGGGGAACTATTATTCCTTTATAGTCTACTCACAGATCATGTGAGACATGTGATTTCCCCATCGTAAGATCTGTCTGGCACTCTACGCTCACACAGACTGGGTATTAGGGTCTAGGGAATCCAGGTAGGATGTCACGTCCATGAGCTTCAACTTGGAACCAAAGAGATAAGTGACCCATAGGAGATCCAGCTCTCATGCTTCACTTGTGATCCTACCTGGGAACTTCCCGAACTAAGCTACCTGGAGCTCTCCAGGGGTGAGTCTAGCCACACACAGGGGTGAAGCTAGCCCCAGTTATCCTTTGGTGGAGAGAGTGGGAATGGGCACGGCCAAACATGGCTACCCTGCCTAGAGAGAGTGAACAAAACTGACTTGTCTGACTTGGGAAAGCATGGCTTTACCCAGAGAGTTCCCAGGCATGCCTGCGATCAGCCACTTTAAACCCAACAGAAGCTGAAATTAATTATGTGCAGACATCATGGAAATCTTAGGCAGACAACTGATTAAATAATAGGCCACTACAACCAAAGCAATTCTTCTATTATTTCAATCGCACACATATATGTTACTTACATCATGGGGTGGACTGGTTTTAGCGCCATATCAGAACTTTGGCTTTTCAGCCTGAAACAAATAGGAAAACACATATATATATATAAATATATATAACTGGGTAAGCCATATGTCCAGCCAAGGCCGTTGATATTCTTAGCCCTAGCTTGGCCATGCTAGCCAGTTTGTCCACCACTATGACATATTACTGTCCCTGATACCCCCACTGTAGAAGAATGCATGTTAACATACTCTGTGAATATGTTAATATGTATTATTTCAAATAAATAAAGCACTTGTCCGTCATAAAAGAGGCTGCCCTGAACAGACCCCCGTTGGCTGAATCTGTCTGGAGGTGAATACGTTCGGCCATTTAGCTGGAGGGTGGTAAACGGCCAAAATAAATATGGTGGTTTTGTGCAGAATCCTCTCATCCATTTGTAAGGAAGACAACACGAACATTTAATGGGATCACACAGCTATCATACACATTAAAGTGCGTACAATGGCTAGATTGTCCCTTCACCACATTAAAGATTACCTAGGTTCTAAAGCTAATCACAGTATGAAGATCTTTTAAACGACACCGTGCATCGCTGCGTGGGCTATGTGGTTTCATACAGTTCTTAACTCTTAGAAGGTCGCAGTAGTTTATGGTTAGAATGTTGCAGTATGACTGCACAATTACAAGAGATGCTTTATACTAACCAATAAAACAAGCTATAGTTAGCTTTGGGGGGCGCCTCTGTCCCAGGATGCCACGTACAATTTATGTACTCGTAATCGTACCAAACACAGCTGAAATCTCTCACGGCAGTTTTTGGATTACCTGTCAACAAAATATAACAAAACAAAGAACTGATATTGAAATTTCAATCTAGGTGGTGATCTGTACAAGTTTTAGACAATCATACAGTATTTTAGGCATGTTCTAGGTCCTAGTGTCAAAGAGTCTGAGTTCTGACTTAAGGCAGCAGCTCAGCTTCCCCCTCGCATCAGTCTGATGATGATGGCATATGATGACATCACATCTTGGCACTCCACCTCCTAGAGGGGCATAGTACTGGTACAGGGTGCTGGCTCAGCACATTCCTCTGTAGTGTAAATGAGACAGTTGGAGCGATCAGGGATCTCCCTTGTTTCTGGTTCATTGAGCCGCAGCACACAAGAGAGCCTGATCACCCCAAAGGGCAATCGTCTGCTCCCGGTTCTGCTCCATGGACCTCCAGCCCTAGACCAGAAAATGTCACTGGTTGCATAGTTATTGGCAAAGCTAGTAATTATAATAAAAATGTAACATATAGCGTAAGGAGGGATGAGAGAGAGAGAGGTTATGACACAAACGTTTAAATGCAAAGTACAGACATTTCAAAAGACAAATGTCTGTTTATTCTGTAGTTCCTAGCAGCATGTAAATACACGGATTAAGACATGAAACATCATCATTTGGCCACAGAAGCATACTAACTATTCCTCTGGAGAAAAATGACCAGGCTCTGTAATTGCCATATGTGTTTATGAATGAGAATAATCTCTGTTGTGAAGGAATTACTTTATGCAGCAACGCACAAGACCATCAAAAATGAACATCATATAGTATCACAAGAAAAGACATTTGAAGCCTACTTAAATATTTACCTGATAGCACCTCTACTGACATATTTACTAATTTAACTTGTGTTTTGTCCTTACATCCAGCTTCAACTTTAAAAGGAATGAAACCGTTCAAATCAATGTTTTCCACTTCATGAGTGCAATTCGGGTGAATATTCTTAAAAGAAAGCTCCTTCTGGAAAAATACAAAATAACTCTTAGGGACATTGGGCCTTTTAGAACACTGGTTAGATCATACAAGGTTACAAATAAGAGACACAGCTTGATCTTGTGATACATTGATATGTCTATGCATATATCATTCCTAAAGTCTTTGCTATTCTCTGCCTCGAAACAGCGAGTGCATTAGCAGAATTTGCGACAAGGCACAGCAGGGGGCGCAGGGTAGGGCTCTATTCGGGTTAAAAACTTTAAAAATTTAACGCCAGCAGAATAAATATAAGATTTGAATAATAAAAATATATGCGGACAGTCCAAGCGTGCAGTGTCCTAAATGACATTGTGTCCTACGCTCACCAACCTTCTCCAAAAAATTGGGGGAAAAATCCTGAGAACTGAATACACAATACGATATTTTGTTTATTGCCAACGCCAATAAAATCGGAATAGAACTGTATTTGCATACCTGGGAACTCTCTGGGTTTGGCCAAGAAAGTTCCCAGGTATGTGCATTTGTAAGCGGCAGAATATATTGCCTTAGGAGAGAATAGGGACAGGCATCAGCAGAAACATATAACAAACGTTCCAAATTCTTTTAAAAGCACAAACATTTACCATGTTACCCTTTCCTGCAGACATAATACTGGTATAAAACACGGTACAATTTGCCCCATCTATAAGCGGACTCCACTCCCACAGAACGTTAAACACGTTCATTTTCATGGTGATGTTGTATGGAGGAAAAACATCATCTAAAAAAAAAAAAGAAAGAAAGGTCAATATTAACCCCTTCTTTGCTGAGGGTGTTATGTGCCTCAAAACCTAAGACTTTTTACTCTTAACCACAAGTCTCCTTTGTATTTTTTAGTGCACCAACACAAATGATATATTGTTTTTTTTCAAGGACGGATAGACAGAACTATCTTTTTTTTCTAATATTATATTTTTTCAATGCTAATGGTCCTTAAACCAGTTCAGCTGGCACACATTATACTTTTTTAGTGGCTTTTTTGCACCAAGCTTTCCATGTTTTTTCTGGATTGTTTGCACAGCTTACATGTATCTGCAGAGAAGCCCACCGCAATGTGGGTTTCCCCACATTACAACACCCAAGTGGTGCACACACAATAGTGATTAAGGGTACTTTCCCTTTATCTCTTGCTAAATTTCAACGCATAATCTTCAGTTTTTTAAGGCAACCATCATATAGGAGAAAATACAGGAAAAAAATAGTTCCTAGTGAAGTAAACGCTTGATAAAATCCTTGAATAAATGTACAACCAGAAAGTAGCAGTAAGCAATATCTGCTTACATTATAAAAAGGAAACGTCTGAAAATGTCCTGGGTGCTCGATGTTCTTTGCATCTTCCAGAGATCCACAGCCGTATACACTCAATATTTCCTGGACACCCATACATTAAGGACTTAGTGACATCCAAAAAATGCACATAGTACATAGTTACATAGTTACATACATAAGGTTAGTACATAAGGTTGAAAAAAAGACCTAAGTCCATCAAGTTCAACCCTTCTACTTGATCCACATGAGCACTACACGTTTCGCTTCCAGAGCTTCTTCAAGGTGCCATGATCCAAGCACCTTGAAGAAGCTCTCGTAGCTGACGGAATACTTCTGATGTGGGGGAGCATGTTCCTAAAGACTGCCTCGGTGCTAGGAAGTGTACCGAGAACCGTCCTCACAGCGTGCTGCTGGATAACTTTGTTTAGTTTTATTATTATTATTATTATTATTACATTACTGAGGTTGCTGATCGGTCTCTGACACTACGAATATGACAGCCACTGAAAGACTTCCTTTTCAAGTGACAGATGACTAAGAGTCTTGCAGCCCTCTCTTAAGGTACAAACCTTGCCCCATCATTCCATTGCCAGCTTAAACAACTAGAAGATCATATCTCTCAAACCGTTCCCCTGTATGGAATAGCCCAATATGTAATACATATGTAGACGTTTCCAACCCATTTACATACAGGATAAAATAATAGTTATTTACTTTTTAAATAAATGCTGTAACAGCTGTCAAACACTCCTGCCGCCAAGCGAGGGCGGTTAATGCCAGCTGCAGGTTGGTAATGCCAAGCTGCTTGTACTTTGGAATCACCTGAAGTGAAAGATATTGTAATTCCGAAAAAGAAGCAGGTGCGATGATACCTTATAATCAACAGCGACATTACCCCGTACAAAGCAATAATTACCACAGGAAAGTGGTTAGCCAGCAACCATTTCTGGTCAGCGAAAAGGAAGGTGGCGATCGGGGGTTGGTCGGGGCGATCCTCTGATGGAGGTCTGTGTTGTTCCACCGCAGACATCCATTGCAGCTCCCATGCGGCTACCTTGCTTGTGCTTTGAAGCTGAGCGCCATTAGGTGGCTCGTCAGCATACCTGAGATCTCTCCTGGTTTGACCCGGAGATTGCCGGGCGAGCGCTGCTCCTCTGGTTCTCCGGGTTAAGACCCGAATCCTCCAGGTCAAAGCAAACCAAGAGACTTCATGGGGAAAGTACTGCATTTGCAGAAAACCACAGACTTATTATCGTAGATTCCATAGCAATTAAGGATTTTTAAAGCAAAAGTAGCTAGAACGAAATCTTTGTCCTAAGTGAACCCCCTTGTCTCTAATAATGGTTCTAAAATATGGTTACAACAAATACGCAATGAAAAATAACACTCTTCACAGACCCTTAACAGGCCTGTAAGGGGTCCTGCCAGAGACAGCGCGTAGATTTGGGGCTGAAAAATAAAATGGCGTACAAAACGGTATGAGAGGAACAAACGTAGATGTACATCTTGGCCTTCATGGGCCTCATCATTGCTCTGTACAAGTGGGCAGGAAGGTCCAAGTCTGGGGTCACCTTCACACATGGGTGAAACTCAAGAGATCCCCAAGAGCAGAGGTATAAGAAGAACTCAACCAAAAAATATAACAGGTTTTATCTTTAAACATTTTTCTTGGTTTTCAATATTAACATAGATGGCACATTCCTTGCAAAGCGATATACAATCTCAATCATGTTATATTTTGTGATGCACTAGATTGTAAGCTCACAAGAACAGGGCCCTCTTCTCCATTTGTCCCAGATTGTTATTCTGTGTGACTTTAAATTATCCCACTGATTGTAACAGCGCTACGGAATCTGCTGGCGCTATATAAATAAATGTAATGTGATTATACGAGCTTGAGCTTTCCGCCTCCATGTAGCCCAATTAAGATTATTCAAAGACATATACAAGGCATGTCGATAGTATTAAACACGGTACGCCTCTGACATCAAATCACTCATACATGTCTAAACACAGCTGGTTTAAATCTGGTTAGACAGAAGATAAATCATGTTTGTCTGGAATCCTAAGATTCTGCATGGTTACGGTGAGCAAGAAGTGACAAGAAGTGACGTGGCTGTAAGGGATACAGTGACAATAATAAATACATTTCTGAATAAAAACCCAAATACACATGCTTCGGAATGAGCGAGGACTTTTATTTAGCTTTAAACATAACAATTATTAACAAACTAATTTGAAACGGAATAATTTATCACAAAAACTCTTGGCCCAAACCCAGAGTTTCAACAACATTATAAATAAAACATTAAACAAAGCCAACGGCCTTAAAGCCAGAGGGCTATCAAACTGATTACCAGTTCACCCCCTGCATAGAGGATAACGTTAACCCCAATCATAGCCACGACAGATAATACATATTTATTAATCCTATTTTAAAAAAATACATGTACGTATTCTCCCTTTTTTGGGGGGGTGGGGGATGGTTGTTCACTAGACCCAAGGTCAAAGAAATGCAAACTTCCCGCCGCAAAAAACAACACAAAACAAAAAAAACCCCCAGTTAATCACCTTTGTTACTGCTGCCCTAAATGCGTCCTGGTGGGTTGTGTGTGTGTTTTTATACCAGTTCTTTCAATTCCATCTTTGTATTAACCTCTACCACCACTGGGAGGCTGTTCCACTTATGTACCACTCTCTAAGTATAGTGGAACATCGACGCAACTGAACCTCTAGTTTTAAACTATGACCTAGCTATGATATCGCTCTTATAGAGTTAATTAGATTGGAAGTGGCACAAGGAAACATATTAATGGAATTGCAATATTCATAAAGCTACCCCAAATAATACAGAAGAATAGTACTGGTTTGGAAAAGGTAGACTAACTGGTTCTATTCTGCCTGCAGTTCTAAATGTTAAGGTCTAGTGGTTTTATATAGGAGGGTGGGGAGAATTTTATGCACATTTATTGCGAAATCATTACATTTCAATACTTAAAATTCATAAAAAAAATTTGTGCTTTGACCATCATATTGGTGAAAAGTCAGATCTTTGCATTAGCGATGTTTCTTATATTCCTTAAAGTGGCGTTTTATACAGAAGCGGATATGTTTCAATGCAGAGGAACGTTATAAGTATAAGTTGGCTACAGTGTGCAGCGGCAAAGAGTAATCAGCATGAGTTTGCATCGTTGTGTTGAAGAGTGTTCATAGTGAATGTGCATCACTGGGGCCGAGTGTGTGTTAGTGGGACTGAGTGTACATCAATGGGTCAGTCTCATCAAATGGTCCTCCTTTTGGGGAAAATAATAATGAATTGTGTAGAAATAATTCTGGCTCCTTTAAAAGATCAGGCAGTAGGGTAAATAAATGTCACTGGGAGCTGGCATATACCTTGTAGCGCTCATTGCACTATTCATAGCCATCACAGTTAATTAGTGTATAATTTCCTTAGTTGATCACAGAATATTCAAAAATATATATATATATTAAATTGGCAAACTATAAAACAAATGACATTTTCTTTGTCACACAGGATATTTTCTGACAGATAAAGTTCAGTATCATTGGGAGTCCGCGGCGTGAAATAACTCCCTAGTGAATATTACTTATTCAGAATTGCCAAATCATCATGCACGAACGGCATGCTGATACGTGCTGATACAGACGGAAGAATATTCCGGCTAAAGATGTATCTGTGTGGCAGGGAACATGAGAATTTACAACTCAGCCGTAGTTCTTGATAACAAACAAACAACAAACAAACAGATATCCACAGGCTGATATAAACCGCTGCTCATATTATACAATAGTATATTTATTATATGTTTGTTTGATAAGTGCTACCTATTATTGTTACCATCTATATGGGTGGTAGAAAACACTCTTATTATTGTAAAACCACACCTGCCAAGCCATCCAAAGCTGTAATTCAAGGAAAAATCTGTTTATCTATACATAATGCCAATACAGAGATTAACGTGTTTCCAACGGTAATAGTTTAACGTGATATTATATGAAAACATATGCACTAACTATCTCATCGGCAACAGCGGGGCGGATTAATCTATCCATGTTGTTACCGGACATATATAAATTTGTCATGCCGCTGCTGACTGTTACTATAAAGAACCGCTTTGCAACATTATTATTGTTGTTATCTTTTATTTATATAGCGCCAACAATTTACGCAGCGCTTCTGACAATATGTAAGAACCATACAATCCTACGTACAACCATAAAAGCTTACAATCTAGAGCAATATGCTTACGAACATGCTTCAGTTAATGAATTGGGAAGAGATCTGGTAGGAACCCATTAATCAGTTCCCTTCTATGATCTAAGTTAATTGCTCGGAGTAACAGACATTTCACTGGCGTTTTCAGAATTCAATAAAAGAAATCTCCATTCCCTTCCTACACAGACAATAAGCATTCCTACAACATCTTTAAGAGATACGGAAAACCATTAAAAAAAAAAAACAAAAAAAAAAAAGAAAATTTAAGTCCTTAAAGTAAATCCATTATTTTTTAAAACAGCCCATTAATTTAAAAAAAAATTAATTGTTAAGAAGTCTTATTTTTTATTTTGTAATGTATTAAGTATTGGCATTAATGTTACTTCTGGGATGGCAGGTACGCTGTATAATAATTTAGCAATAAATATCCATATAGGGGCACATTAAGTGGAGTTGGAAATGGAATGAAAGCAAAAATGAAAATATAAATACATTATTCTTTTTATAAAGTACATTGAATTATTAATCACTGTGATCTACGTCTGGGATGAACTGTAATATTGTTTTAAATTCCACCTCTTGATAAACATGTAGGGTCAAAAAGTGGTACATTTAGTCCATTAATAATGTTTTTTGTAAATCTGACTTTGAATTTCTATCCGATGGCATTGATCAAAGTCAATATGAAACAGATAATTCTAAGATAAAATCTAAGCATCATATACAGTTATATATAAATATATAAATAAATATACACACACTGTATATCTGTATATGGTCCATGCCACGTGTAATATATTTTAGGACAGATTAAGGTCTTTACATCAGGAAAAATGGGCAGACTAGAAGAGCCGAGTGGTCCGACTGTGTATTCAGACACATCCAAAATAAGACGATATACTCATATAAGACACTTTCTATGTAATATAAACAAATTAAAAAAAAACAGATTCTTTATTACAAAAAGCTTACAATCTATGCCAGTCTAGCTTATCCTCTGTCATGGTGCATAACTATAGAGGTGACCTACGTGTTACCCGACAAAAGTAGGAGCTTATTCTGTAGGGTTCCTCCAACATTATCATTTAGACGATTCTCCAGCAACATTTTTCCAACAAATGACACAAATAGAATAATTTTGCGCCATAGTACCACAGCCCAATGTGTTGCAAATATTTGATATAAATTATCCAATGCCTGTCTAAATTTTACGTGGAATCATTTAAGCAATAAAGGTCCAAATGTGTTACAAGGCTTTCCTAAGTGGCAAGCATATTGTTGCAATAAACCCTAAAAAAGTCTACTAATAGCAGAGGCATCATTTAGCAGAGGGTTTAATAGCCTGTCCCCTTATCGCTAACCCTACCAGAATTTAGAGATACAGCAATGTGGGCATAAGTTATTATGATAGAGAGAAAAGTAACAATTTGCGGTGACACTTTACTCTGATCCCATAGTTGTAGTCCCCAATAATGGGGGGCGCTCAGTAAATATTCTTATTACATGAAGAATAAAGGGGGTTCTGCGTGCTAGACTTTATTATGTTTATATTATGTGTAACTGTTTTTGGATTTGATGATAGTTAATAGAGGCCAGCATGTTTAGTAAATTACTGGAAAGGCAGCGTGTAGCTTTAAATGGCCATGACCTTTATCTATAACATGGACAATACACAGTAATAGCCAGAGACATGAAGCAGGAAATCCAAGAGACTGCAGAGCAGAGCCAGGAAACCTTTAGCACAACAGATCTGATGCCAAAAATACCTGCAAACATCACCCTGCTTGTAGGTGGATGAGGCTGATGGGAGTCATAGGGTTTATGAAACAGTGAGATATCTGCTCTTTCAGCAGCAGCAGTAACTATGACTATAAGCGAATCAAACCATGAAAAAATAAACACTGCTTTCTGTAACCAAACAGGAGCCGGACTCATCCCAACCCCACATCCCAGAGAGAGAGGTGACAGTCTGAGCACAGCCAGTCTCTACAGGGTTAACAGCGGACTGCTGGATCTTCAGTGGTTTGGTTGGGTTAAGGAGTTCTTATACTCACTCCGCTCACTCGCTGCAGCTACAGATCCAGTAAGGAAGCCCACTGACAGCCAGAAGCCCAGGTCCATGCCAAGCTGCCAGCAGGTTCTTGCCCACATCTTTTTAGGGGAAATCATGGGACTCCCGAGCTGTGCCCTCCATAAGGTCTGCAGATCAGATGATGCCAGTGAGATCCTCCAAAGCTTTACTAGAAACAAACTAGTCTCTTTCCCAGAATACACACCCTCACTTACATCACAGCTCCCTCCCCTAGATCTAGTGCCTCCTCCACCTCCCACTCCACCTCCCACTCATCCTCATCTAACTCAGTGATATAGTGACAAATCCTAACATGTGGTTACCCTACCTCTGAAAGGCAGGCTTTTAGAATAATGCCCCTTCTTGCCCACACTCTGTGATTACTGTGTCACTCTAGATAGACTGCAAGCTGATCTAACTGCATACCTCCCAAGTGTCCCTTTTTGAGAGGGACAGTCCCTCTTTGTCCCTAAGCCCATCATTTCTCCGCTAATGTCCCCCTTTTCTGTTATCTCAGGATGTGTGCTGGGTATAAGTGTATCACGGTGTTCTAATGCCCTAAAGGTTACAACAATGTGCATAGAAACAGCAGAAAATGGGGTTATAAATGAGATGGTGTAAATACATTGTTCTTCTTCTAAAGTTCTTCTAAACTCCTACAGAGTACCTTCTTCTATGCCCATTACATAAATAGCTGGGTAAAACCACGCCCATGGCCACACCCTAACCACACCCCTAAAACAAAGGTGTCCCTTATTACCACATGAAATATTAGGAGGAATGTAACTAAATCCCTTAAATATTAACTAGTTAAATACCAGGGCGAGGGATTGCAATATATATATATATATATATATATATATATATATACTGCAATCTAAAATATATCACCTGGCAAAGGAAAGTTAACGCCTCTCCTCCCAAGTCGATCATATTGCCTAATTCTCCTCGTAGTTGTGAAATATGGCTGTTGCCAGCAGCTACGCTAACAATACGTATACAGCTGGACAGGAAGGGATGGGTTCGAAGCCAGATTGTGCTAAGATTTGAGAGAATTTTGTTCTTCAGCTACTTAGTTACTTGAGGATCAGGTCCGTATACTGTGTCTAATCTTCATGCGCAGGGAGAAAACTTTACAAGCATTAATAGCTGTTTTACAAATTCAATGAAATGACGGCAGCAAAAAGTCAAAGTTTGTTTTTACATTAAATGTATTTATATAGCGCCAGCAGATTCCGTAGCGCTGTTACAATCGGTGGGATAATTCAAAGTCACACAGAATAACAATTTAGTACAAAAGGAGAAGAGGGCCCTGGTTTGGCGAATTTACAATCTAGTGGATCAGAAAAGATAACATAATTGAGATTGTATATCGCTTTGCGAGGAATGTGCCATCTATGTTAATATTAAACAACCAAGAAAAAATGTTTAAAGCTAAAACCTGTTATATTTCTTGGTTGAGTTCTTCTCATACCTCTCCTCTTGGGGATCTCTTGGGTTTCACCCATGTGTGAAGGTGACCCCAGACTTGGACCTCCTTGCCCACTTGTACCTAAAAAGATCCCAACTGCAGCGCAATGATGAGGCCCATGAAGGCCAAGATGTACATCTACGTTTGTTGGTTCCCTCATACAGAGGAGGAATGGCTTGCGCTTTGGTTCCGGGCTGCATTTTTGGGTAGGACCAGACTGAAATGTTGATGGAGATTTTTTAACACAAGTGAGTTAAACTCGAGAATCTCCTGAGTGGGGACGCACAGTGGAGAAGGCGATTAAGTGGCTGTCCGTTCTCAGTTGAGTTTCTCTCATACTGTTTTGTACGCCATTTTATTTTTCAGCCCCTAATCTACGCGCTGTCTCTGGCAGGACCCCTTACATGCCTATTAAGGGTCTGTGAAGAGTGTTATTTTACATTCCGTAATTGTTGTAACCATATTTTAGAACCGTTATTAAAAACAAGGGAGTTTACTTTTGTACAGCTTTTGTACAGCTTTTAAAACATAAGGCAAAGGTTTAGTTCTACGGCCTGACTTAATAGTCTGTATTTTGCTATAAAAATTTTAAAAAAGCTTAATGTGATGCAATTGCTATAGAATGTATGAGAATAAGTCTGTGGTTTTCTCCAAATTCAGTACTTTCCCCATGAAATGTCTTGGTTAGCTTTGAAAGTTTTGTTCCCTAAGTGCTTAACTATTTTAGTTTCTGTGTGGAAAATAAAATTTGGTTAAAAGCAGGATTGGAAAATTAGAAAGGTTTTTAAAACAACAAAGATTAAACTAAAACATGGAGTTCGTATTTTTCTCCTGTTCTTGGTATACTGCCTCCGTCAAACTCCTCAACTGCCCCGGTCACAAAGTAAGGAGAAAATCGACCCCGATGATGTTTGCTGAGCCAGTGCTGAAACTGGTGGTAAATATATCACAAATACGTCTCCTGCATGGCAAATATCTGGGGTTGGGGAAATTAATTTTACAGAAGGAATCCCCCCCCCGTGCATTTCAAAGTAGGCAACCGCCAATTTAAGGAGACTGCTCAGCTATCATGTACATTATGGTGCATATGACGTGTACCATTACAGTACCATTACAGTAGCATTACAGTAATAGAAATACTATGTAATACTGAAAAAGGATTAGAGTTAAATGATTCACCCGCGATTCTCAAGAAATTGGTGATGGGAACGTAGCCAAGTCTGTTTCACTCATACCTGAAATGGCTTCACTGCCTCTTTAAAGACGCAATTAAGTGTTTATTGTACTTAGCTGCCAGCACAATCTGACTTTAGAGGGTGACCTGTCCCCTTTTCTGTACCCTTTTCTTTCCTCAAACCAAAATCTTGCTTTCTATGCAAAATTCCTTTCCTGTGCTCCCTTAAACCCAATCCCCTTTGCCTATGATAAAACACAGTTTGTTTTGCAAGGAAGAAAGTTACAATATGGGTGAAAGTGATGTTACCATCCACTCTACAAACATTTTAATCAGGAGATCATATGCTATCATCTTCCAGGTGATCACGGTTCTCTGCTGGAATTTATAACCAACTGCAAAGCATCATTTAGTGAAGGGTGGAGAGGAACTAGTGACCACTACCAACCGCTTTTGGCCACAAGTCACAGCTTCCATAAGGCAAAATATTTTTTTAAACCAAAGTACTCCAAATCTTATTATAGTTTTGTTTTGTTTTTACTGATTTAACGATTTATATAGCACTGTCACATTCCATAATGCTGTACAATGGGTAAACAGGACATAACAAGTAGTACATCACATACCAGCAGGGTATGGAGGACCCTGCTTAAGTGAGCTCACATAGTGAAAATCAAATAAGCACGCACCTGTATAGGTAGGTGGTACCCGGGTGCTGTATTTCTTCAGCACCTCCACGTTTCTAAAACATGTGCACAAAATAACTTGCAAACACCCACTCACTCTAACACTGTACACTTTCACATACATATATACATAGCATCTCCCTTCTCTCCCCTGCACCTCTAATCCTATTATCACCCCTGACATTCACTAATATCCTATACTAACACACGCTAACACCATCCTCTCGCCCATGCTAATACCATATACTAACACATGCACACTCTAACACCATGCAGTAAAACACATTCACGCTAAAACCATATTCTCACACACATTACATTACACAACCCTTCTGGCCACCTTGGTTACTGGAAGCCTGAGTCCCATGCACCCACTTCACTGAATTTAGCACTGTATTGTATTATTTGTTGTGCATTACTTGAGTGGTAGGCTGTTGTCAGACTTATGTTCAAGGAATGAGGAAATGTTATGACGGTCGACTGGCATGTTGAACAACCCTGGGCGCTCACAATAAAAAACTAAGACTAGGTGCAGTGGGTTTGGTCACTTGAGTCTTCAGGAAATGTAAATAGTTTTGCAGGGAATTTGTTTAATACAGTAAGAGAAATACATATACGGAATCCACTGACAATAGAAGTGGGTCTGCTAAACAGATCCCTTCATCAAAAGTCTGCATTCTTCTTTGAACAAATCTGAACTTACAGACTTCTTACAATCAATGGAAGATCCAAAGATTCTAATGTCACAGAGGAATAAAGATGGTTATATTCTATTGTGAATATTATGTGTAATGATTCACCAAACGTGTTGACCAAATGGCTCTAATACCAGTCCTCATGCAAATCTTGACTTGTCATTATTTAAGCATAAACTTTATGGAGTCACCTGCTTTGAAGCAGGTATATCAATCATAATATGCAGGTAACAAAAGCAACAACTGGGAGAAGCAGTAGAGTAGAATAGGAAGGGGCTAGCTCTTCACCCTGAGACCCTGAGATTGGGGCAATAACACTGAGACTCAGGGTCAAAACCTGAAAGTTTCCCGTTTTGATAATATAATGTTCTCAGAAACACTATGCTTCACATCATTAACCTGAAAGACAGGGGAAAATCTTTTGTCTGTTTCTACAAACTAGAGATACAAATCTTGATATCTCGATCATTGATCTGTGGGATAAAAACACAAAGGGCATTTATTACATTTGGATAACAACTATTATGACGTCATATCTATTATATACTTATTTTTTTGGAAATAATTAATTCTGAGTATTACATGCAAATAGGGAGGCAGCGTGTTCCATAGAGAACAAGTAAATACTGTATCTAGACACATAAGCTATTGTTAAGTGTGTCCACCTTCTGCTTTGCTTTTTGTTAACTCAACATTTTTCTGTCCTTATGGAGTGGACATACTCCACTCATTTACTTATCCAGAAAAGGCATAAAGGAGACACCAAGAAATATAAAGATCCCTTAGCTGAAAACCATCTACACGTGTGGGGAAAACACAGTAGATCTGGCTGACAGAGATCTCGATTTGGTAGGCCAAGAACACAGGAAATAAACTCAAGCATGATTATATAGATAACAGGTCAAACAAGGAAACGAGAATGTTCGGTGAAGTTTAAGACGATACTAGACGTTACACGGGTAATAAGAGGCAGTCAATGGCTGGGCAGAACCTAGATGAGACTGGATGTATGAACCAGAGATCGGACATCGTGTAGCTGGGTGAGCAAACACATTGAACATGGAACTAGAAAGGAAAAAGTATCAAACATGGAATGCAAGGGCAGATAAAGAAAATCGAGGCTTTTGATGGCACAGGACATACCCTCGAGTATAGCAACCTAATGATCTCCATGATGCTATAATTGACGAGTAATAACATTAACATGCTTGGTAGCAATAGTGTTTAGTTAATACTTTTGTAGTACTTCACTCTCTGTTAAAAGCAAATGGATACACAGATATTGATATTTACCTGTTCGTGACAGATATAACGACCTTGTAAAGATGAGCTCTGGGGCAAAGTTCAAAAAGTTAAATTCAACAGGAAAACAAATGAAATACCGGTAATCCTGTTGGTTTATTCACTGTTAAAACGTTGCACCAGACCTGCTGTTTACAAAAATCTGTAATATTTGACAAAAGATAGATAAATAAGACTAATCCGAAGAACGATAATATCTTAGTTCATGCACCAGATATAACCTTTTCTACTGGAGATCCTGCGTTCTTTTCACACTCTGTATATGCATAATATTGGTTATAGACACACTGAAAAAACTTGGATAAGGGGCCTTATGTTGTTTATTCATCCAGATGCTTGTTGGAGACTTGCACAAGTCTAATGTACAATATTTCTTAAAAAAACCTAAACATTGTGTAGTGAAAAAAAAAATGAATCAAAGAGAAACTGTAGTGTATCGGGTTGTTAATTTGAGCCCAGAAGTGGTAAGCTGAAGTTACTTTTCTGTTTTGGTTGAGTGAATGTAAAAAAAGCAAATATTGTGTTAGAAGCAACAATATTTGCTTTAACCCCTTCGCGACCTTTGCCGGTTCAGGACCGTCATGACAAGAAGGTCACTAAATGACCTTTGACGGTCCTGAACCGTCAAAAAGTTAAATAAGCTTAGAAAGTGATCAAGGATCACTTTCTTCGCTTAAACGGCCTTGCTGCAATGCCTCGATGTCGAGGCATTCAGCAAGGCCGAGATCGGCATCGGGGGCCATGTCTGGCCCCTCCCCGGGGCGTCAACAGCCGCCATACATTGTATGGCGGCGGACGCCCGTTTTAAAAGCGTTTAGGAGGCGATCAACGATCGCCTCCTAAACTTAAATGGTGTCGCTGGAATGCCTCGATCAGGAGGCATCCAGCGACACCAAACACTTACCTTTAGGTGGGCTGTGACCGCTCCGGAGAGCGGTCACAGCCGCCGCTGCCGGTGATCTTCGCCATCAAGTAAGATGGCCGCCGCTCTGTAAAAAAAACAAACAAGAAAAAGTTTGCTAGATGGTCTCCAGACCCTCTAGAGAACTGGCTCCACTTGCTGGTTGAATACAGGTACTGCATTCAACCATGCAAGTCAATGGAGCCCAGCTTTCTAATCACTATGTGATTAGTAAAATATTCAAAAAAAAAATTAAAAAAAATGAAAAAAATAAATTTAAAATGTGCTAACATTTAAAAATAATTATGCAGTGATGTCACTAGATGAACCATCCAGTACCAGCAAAATGTGTACAAAAAATATAAAAAAAGTATTAAAAAATAAAAAAATAAAGTTTATTATTTTGAGCAAGTGCTAAAATTTCTCAAAAATCTCAAAGAGTTAAAATAAAAGCACTTCAAATACCCAAGGGGTGTCAAATATATAAAAAAAATGGCTGATGGGGTAAATTGGAGTGGCCTAGCTCACAGATAGGGCATAGGTACAGACTGACCAAAATGGAGAAAAAAAGCGCACTTCCCAAATGTGGCATTTTAAATCTGAAACAACCCGACAAACCCATGCATGTGGGGTATCGCTGTACTCAGGAGATGTTCCTGAACACATATTGGGGGGTTGTTTGACAGTGACATATACCAGAACCTGTATATCTATAACTAAAGTACAATTTGTGTGAAAAAAATTACTATTACAAAGTTTGACAAAGTGTAGTTCTATAATTGGTGCATGGAAAGGGTTAAAATAACAGCATTCGGAATACCCTGGGGTGTCTAGTTTTCCAAAATATATGGTTTGAATGGGTTAAATTGAGTTAACCGGCTTCAAAGATATTCCAAAGAGGAGATGGAGGCAGAATGACCAAATGACCACCTGAATTACGCATGCCCCAAAAGTAGCCTTTTACCAGCCAAACAATCTGACAAACCCATGCATGTGGGGTATCGCTGTACTCAGGAGATGTTGCTGAACACATATTGGGGTGTTGTTCGACAGTGACATATACCAGAACCTGTATATCTATAACTAAAGTACAATTTGTGTGGGAAAAAAAATAAAAAAAAATTACTATTACAAAGTTTGACAAAGTGTAGTTGTATAATTGGTGCATGGAAAGGGTTAAAATAACAGCATTTGGAATACCCTGGGGTGTCTAGTTTTCAAAAATATATGGTTTGAATGGGTTAAATTGAGTTAACCGGCTTCAAAGATGTTCCAAAGAGGAGATGGAGGCAGACTGACCAGATTTGTTAAAAAAGATTTGGAAATCATAAAACGCTGCTTGTACTTATTGCCCTATAACGTACAAAAAACAGCAAAAAAACATAAAAACATTGGGTATCTCTAAACTCAGGACAAGTAGTAGAATCTATTTAGCTAGTTTTTTTACTTGCTTTTTTAGGTGAGTAAAAGATTTTTCAAATAAAAGTCATAAAATGTCTTTTTTTTCAATTTTTCACCATGTTTTTTTTATTTTTTTTATAGTAAATAAGATGATACGATCAAAATAATGGTATCTGAAGAAAGCCCATCATGTCCTGAAAAAATCAATATATAACTTATGTGGGTACACTAAATGGGTGAGGAGAAAATTACACCTGAACACAAGCACCACAAAAGTGTCAAAACAGCCTCGGTCCCACAGGGTAGAAAACGAAAAATGAGCCCGGTCCTTAAGGGGTTAAAAAACCTAAATATTCAGAATTATAGTCCGCTTTAAGAACAACATTAAAATCCATAAAACAGGTCTGCAGAACAGAAAATTAAGGATAATGTACCTCTTGTCTAGGAGCTCAGAATGTTTAGTGAGTATTTATGTATCAATTTTCTACAGCCACAAAAGTAAAAATAGAACCCATAAAACAGCAAACCTGCATCTATCAATCAAATCATGTAAATAAAACTGTTCTAAGTGACCCAAATTCATTCCAAACGTCTTGGTAAAACTATGTCTGCTAGTCACCTCTCTAAGCACAATCTTAAAGGGGATTTTTTCAGTACTGGTGTCACATTAAAAGTAATGAGTTTTCGAAATTATTATGCTGCATTCTTTTTAACCTCTTCAGGACTAGGGTTATTTTTCACTACAAAGCCAGAACAATTTTTGCGTGTATTTTTTTTTTTTTTACTGTATTTTCCTTCTTTCGCAATTAGTGTACCCTCACAAATTTCATATTTTTTCCCAGATGAGTAGGGCTTTCATTTTAAACCATATTATTATCTTTAAGACATTATTTTGAATGAATAAAATAAAAATGGGAACACATTTAAATAAACATTGCTGGTCCCGGCTCTCCCAGCCATATTTGAGGGCTGTTCATTAAATTGCGTCTTCACAGCTTCTAACACAATTAATATATGAAAATGACTCAAGCAACCAAAAAAAAAGTGGATCGAGCTCCCCCTGATCGTGAATCTTGGAGGATGCCAGACAACTTCTACATTATTATTTTTATTTCAGAAAAAAAACAAACCAGAGGCGCTGAGTCTTCAGGGATAATGGCACAAATCCTTAAAATGTCTCCAAGGTATGTTGTAAGTGAACAATCAAGTTGCTGATTATTGTTGATGGTTGGGGCAGTCTCTGTAAGGGTGGATGAGGAGAAGGAAGAGTACTTAAGGACAGGAAAATAATTAGCAATGCTAGATGTGTCAGATTCTGCCACAGATTTCAGATTCTTTAGGCTAAACATTTAAATCACATTTTTTCAAAAATAATTTACCTATGAAAATATGCCACATACAACCTATAAGTAGTTTTAATAAATTATTTTAATTATACTTAACTTGTGAATATTTTTCTTTAAATTGATAGAGAATGAGCAGTCAGTTAAGAAGTGCTAAGCAGGTGTATGCAAGTAAGTGTTTTGGTCAAATTGCTTTCAACCCTTCAGGGCTTAGGAATCCCTTTGTAACTTCTGAAAAATATGGTGGCAAATAAATATTATTTCCAGATTTATAGCGCATTCATTCTGCAGCATTGTACAACGGATAAACAGAACATAACAAGCAGTGCATAACATAACAAACTTGGATTTACAGAAACAAAATGTCCTAAAAGGAGGGGGTACATTACAAAAGAGGTGAAAACTGCAAATTAAATCAACATATTTATTACTCAATACTAATGTACCCTCTTAGGGCTTCATTGGTACTTTTATGATGACAACCCCTGCGATTTAAAGGATTATATAACTGTGACAGAATGACCTGTCATACAGGGCCCCAAGGTACTCAGAGATGGCTCCATCCTGGCTGTCAAACAAGGATAACACAGGCAGGAACTCCATTGTTTAATTAATCCCATCAATAGATTGCTGCCAGGGGATTAAAGGTTGGGTTGAATACATGTATCTGTTAATTTATGTTAATGCAGTTCTCTGGATATATGAGTCTATGTTTTACAGTAATAAATGGTTCATTCCTGCTGTACTCAGTTCAAGGTAGTTGTGTCTACTTATTGGGTACACATAGCAGGGTTCCAAGGTGCGCATGCTGACTGGTGCTGGAAGTGATTCTGGGGACAACAGGAGGACACATGTGGGCGATCTCTGGGAGTAACTACAGCTCTCTTGGTGAACCCATTACAATGACACCTACTGCAACCAACCGATACAAACAAAACATTGAAATATCAGCATTCTGGAAAACACATTTTGTCAAAAACTGTGACTGTAATACTGATTAATGGTAACATTCCATTTTTTTTTCCTGACATAGATCCAAGGATTTCTTACAGTTATGGATGCACTGGAGAAAGGCTGTGTTCACCCCCTTCTGAAATAATATTTATTGAAACATGATTCATCACGTGAATATAAAGAATAATTATATCTGTAAAAGACTAATAGAAATTGGACATTTTTTGTTGAAATCTAAGTGATATCTGGTTTTTAATGTGAATAAAGGAATTCAATCCAAACTCAAATTCCAGCTTTGTCCCAACTTGTTTTTATCAGTAAGATAGGAGAATGAGGGTTGTGAGAGGAGGATAAAGGGAGGGAGAATGAGGGCTGTGAGAGAGAGGGAGAGAAATAGGGAGAGTGAGTGCAAGAAAGATGGGGAGAATGAGTGCTAAAAGTATGGTTGACACCTCTTACCAAGCCCTTTTCTGGGAATCCTTGTAGGGTTGCTTTCAGGGGTATGGAAAGAATGTGGTCTGCGGTATGGTTTTCTAATTTAGAGACAAATGTTTTCATATTTTGGTCACCAGAGAGAAAGGAGACGTACACTAACATACCCATTCACACTAACACAGACACATACACACAGCCACTGACATACCAATACACAAACATACCCAGACACACACACATCCTGACTCTCACACTAACATAAACATTCACACTAATACACACAGACACTGCCACTCTCACACACAGACTCAGAGCCAGCTGTAAGACAGGGAGGGAGATAGGGAGGAATGAGGGCTGTGAGAGAGAGAGAGAGACAAATGGGAGAAAGAGGGTTGTGAGAGTGAGAAAGATATGGAGGATGTGAGAAGGGGAGATAGATAGGGAGAATCAGGGCTGCGAGAAAGTAGAGAAATATTGGAAATGAAGGCTATGAGAAAGGGAGAGAGAAAAAAAAAATCACTAATCTCTTCATATGTTTTTGATAGCTTTATTTAGGCACATTTTGTGGAAGCCACAGGGCCAATTGCAAACATGGAATTTTCAGAGACTGATTTATTAGGCTAATGTCCTGGACAAAATTCCCCTTTTACGTGATGAACCCAGAGAAATGAGACATGTCTAATTCATACTATGTTCATACTTACATAGTGCCCTATAGGCTAATACTTTTAATTCTTCTGGCTTAAGTGGTTTGGGTGTAGTAAACGGGGGTGAAGTTTTTTTTTTTTTTTTACATGTAGCAAGATGTAACGTGTTTTAAATATTTATTTTTATTTTTGTATCATCTTATGTATGCCAGGGATGTCACAATGACATCACTGAGCTCAGTTTATTGTTCATTTTGAATTATTTAATTTTTCTTTAAATAAATGTTATTTTTCTTTTTTCCCTTTGTGGGAAGAGGGAGAAACATTGTTTCTCACTCTCTGCTCTCCAAATTCCCCTGCACTCATCACACTGTGATCAGCAAGCAGGGCCCCGTAGATTTGCATTGCTGAATGCAATGTACGAGTTCAGCCAGCAGAGTCGGCCTAGACTGACCCTGCCGAGTCTCTCTTGTCCTCCAAAGACCTTCCTGTGTGTCAGCACCAACTCCTACTGGGACGATTCCTTGTATAATAGGCAGTCAATAGACATAGGTTGGCTGATAGAAGCTTTTCAATAACAAAACATATACTGCCGTTTAGTTGTTTTTTATTTTGGGTTAGCACATTAGAAGCTCATTTCTTAAAGATTTGAATTCCTCAGGTTTTCCAAGAAGGACATTCTTGTAGCAAAGGCCAATCTAGCCAATAAGGTATTTTTCCAGTTGGATGCTAAAACAAGGCAATGGCCGTAAAATAATCAAACATTTAGCACTTCCCAAAAGCTGCAACTAGTAAAATGCAGTACAACATCTCTAATTCATGAGATGTAATACACTAAGACACCAAACATAGCATTTTCCTGACAGCTGAATATATATTCAGGAGCTGTTTGTAAGCGTTCTCTACCCAACTGAAGACTGGAATGGATAATGAGTCTGTAGGTTACCACCAATTGTGTCACAACGTGTGTGCAACCATTACCCGTAAGGAAATAACGAAAGCGACCTTGTTGATACCAGGCACATTTTCCTCCATTATAAACAATTAAGAAATCTTGATACCTGAGATATCAAAACGGAATCTAATCTGGTGACAGACATCAACCACAATCCCACAAGTTTTTTGTAGTTTAGTACATTGCAAAATAAGCCCTTTATCTCGTGTTTACCAGGGGGAATTTTCTCATAGTCATATCTCGAAGATAAGGTGCTTGGTTACACAGGATTATGTTCCAAACGGGTTCAATTCAATATTATATGCACAGCTACGTGAAAGTCAGAGTAGAATTAATGGATGTAACCTTCCATAAGTACCGCTATATTGGGACATAACATAAGTAAATTCTCCTTTCAAAAACGAATGTGTATTGAAATGCGATTCATGATAGACGGAATGAAAGACCAATTCAATGGGACTGTCCCTAAGGACAGACTGAAAGAAATTTTCAGTTAAAATATTTTCCTTAGAAATATGTCAAATTGAAACTTTTTTTTTCTACATACTTCAGTTCCATTAACTGTTTAACTGCCCCTCTGCAATTATCTACCCTCTCTATACACTGTGGACTATGAAATTACTGATCTTCCCAGCCAAATGAACAGTCTACCTCCTCATATTCCCATTTAAATCCAGAAAATAGTAAAAAAAAACATAAAACGTGGCTATAAGAGACAGCTATAAACTGAACACATACGTTCGATTTTTATTTGACCGCAGAAGAATCGTGAACGCTTCCAAGTGCTAGAAAATGCCTGCGCCAGTTACTTAGAACTTCACATCTGGGTCTAGATTCCATTAGTGGTTACAAAATGTTTTCAAACCCTTCCAGACACACTATACTTGTTATAGAGAAAATCCAGTGTTAATCTTTTATGTAGCATTCAGATACTGAGGTCTGGGGTTCTGGTGGCCATACAGCTGCAGCAACACAATACAGTACTGGGGCACGAACAACACATGATATGTACAGAGTATATTAAGGTCATATGATTCCAGCTATACCCTTGTATCTATAAAGTATAACCAGTGTGCAATAAAAACGTCCAAATAAAAACCATATAAAAAAAAAAAACAAATACCAAAAATAATTATGTAAAAATATATGCAAATGATTACACACTGAATTTACCGTATTTGCTCGATTATAAGACGACCCTGATTATAAGACGACCCCCCAAAATCTGATTATTAACTTAGAAAAAAAAGAAAAAGCCTGAATATAAGACGACCCCAAAGGAAAAAAGTTTTACCAGTAAATGTTAATTCATGTAAACTTTTTTTTTTAATAAAAGCTATGATTGAGAAAAAAAAATTTTTTGTTTTTATTTCTTGTATTTTCCAACCTGTCCCCCAGTTACGCACATCTGCCCCCAGGCTTGCCACTCCAATATGGCACTGTGGCCCATGATATGCCTTTTAACCCTCTATATGCCACTGTGCCCCATGGTATGCCTTTTGACCCCCTATGTGCCACTCTGCCTCCAGAAATGCCTTATCCCCCTATATCCCATTCTGGCATTTAGGGGGTTAAAATGCATATTATGGGACAGAGTGGCATATAGGGAGGTATAAGGCATTTCAGGAGGCAGAGTGGCATTAAGGGAGTTAAAAGGCATTGTATAGAGCACTCTGCCTCCAGAAATGCCTTATACCCCTATATGCCACTCTGCCATTTAGGGGGTTAAAAGGCATATTATGGGGCAGAGTGGCATATAGGGAGGTATAAGGCATTTCAGGAGGCAGAGTGCTCTATTAAATGCCCCCTTAACGCCACTCTGCCTCCTGAAATGCCTTATACCTCCCTATATGCCACTCTGCCCCATAATATGCCTTTTAACCCCCTAAGTGCCAGAGTGGCATTTAGGGGTATAAGGCATTCCAGAAATGCCCTATGCCCCCATTTAACACACACACACACACACACACACCCTATACCCCCATTTAACTAACTAACTAACACACTAACACACACACACACACAAACACACACACACACACACTCTCTCTCTCTCCCCCCCTCTCTCACCCCCCTTCCCCCGCTCTCCCCCCTCTCTTACCGGTGCTTCCAGCCGGGGCAGCGGGTTGACGTCGCCTTCTGCTGCAGCCGGAAGGAGGTGTGGCTAGCAGCGGGGGTTTGTATGCGTCCGTCGCGTATACTTTCCCCGGCTGTCAGAGATCAGAGTTCCCCGCACCGGTGCGGAACCGGTGCGGCGAACTCCGATCTCTGACAGTCGGGGACGGTCTATGCGGCGGACGCATACAAACCCCCGCTGCTAGCCACACCTCCTTCCGGCTGCAGCGGACGTTGTCTACGCGGATCGCGTAGACATCAACCCGCTGCCCCGGCAACACAGCAGGAAGCACCGGTAAGTGTGTGTGTGATGGGGGGGGGGGGGTTGGTCGGGTGAGACAGGAGGATCCAGGTCCCCTGCAGCGGTGCGGGGGATCTGGATCTTAGTCTCCTAATCAGACCTCTATTTGAGGTCTGATTAGAAGACGACCCCGATTAGAAGACGAGGGGTATTTTTCAGAGCATTTGCTCTGAAAAAAACCTCGTCTTATAATCGAGCAAATACGGTATATCTTTAAATAATTCAGGCACTTTCTCATGGCGTAAGGCATAAATATACATTGCATATAGGTACTTCATATATAGTCAATAACACAACACGAATACTGATTCTTTTGGTTTATCTGCTAATTAATTTATCCCAATGAGTGTGACATTTATGAATACATTAATTATGTTAATACTAAGCTACATTCTGCGGGGCAATATTAAAATTCATTTGTATCTGCCTTGTCTTAATACACAATCACTTTTTGGCATTGTCATGTAATATAATACAGCTTCCATGATTCTCGTGTATTTGATTCACTGATAGCTGGAGGTACTCGTTGGCCACCAATATTCTAAAGCTATACCTTTTGGCTCTTAACAACGCAGCGCTTTTATATAATTAATTAACTGTATAACTAATGAGTTACAGCAGAAACATGGGGTTTATAGTAATTAGATGAGTCTCTAAACACAGAGGTAATTGAATTAAAGGCCCCATAAGTAGAGATAAAGCCACGATAGCACACCTGTGTGTGGTTAGAAATACACCTTTTTACTATACACATATAATTTTCCTGAAACTGCATCATATAACATTTTCACAACTGGTTCCGGTGAAAGTTTAGAATCTTTGGCGCATTGAAAAGTCTCATTGTGTAAGGCTGTCTAGGCTTCTTTTCTTCCTGAGATCGATAAGTGTGGGTTTTGATCATTTTCGGTACTTTTTGTACTTTTTACTGGTGATTCATTCGGTTGAGGTCCCGCTGATTGCATGAAACACGTGTAAGGAATTCTGCATCCAGGATGGGTGCATGGGGTCTTCCTGAAACATCTGCAATGTGAGAATGCAAGAGTTAAGTTTTTGAACGATCCATGACTTGTGAACTGTTAAAGTAATGTAAAATAATTACCTTCAGAGCTGCCCACGTAAAGCATTTAGGGAAATAATATAACATTATCATCTGTTTGAAAAGTAGACCTCACCTAATACAGTGGCTTGATTGACATTAAACAAATATACACGCAAAAGCAGAAGTAAGACGTAGAATATGAAAATAGACTTGCATACCTTTGATAATTGCTAATATGCCCTTTCTTTGACTATTTGTACAGGAGGGAAGTGTAATTATTGCCTTGTATTAATACCATGAAAAATATATAAAAGCTTTGCTTATCCAAAACAGGATACATGCAGATTTTTGCAAGGTTTTCACATCAAATAAGAATAAAAACAGTCCTGCTGTTCCCCAGCAGCCTAAAATAACGACTGCGGTTCTTTATATTCCCTAAATAGGTTTGTCCATCTTCTGTTTGCAAATAGCAGCATATCAGCTACTCAGACAGCTCCCCCTAAACAAAGAATGCATATTAAACTACTGCCGAGATACAACCATAACTAAATCCCCTACAATGATACAACAGTTAAGAGTTCTCGCTTATGTTTTATTAAACATAAAACCATTAACAAAGAAAATAACATTTACAATGGGCTGCAACCTTTCACTCTAAAAGACAAATGTGATAATGGGTATCATACTGAATACAAAACATCTGCTTAAAAAAAACAAGTTTCTAGCAATGACGTTATTTTCTTTGTAAGCTTGCCTTTCCGGGGCAAATACTGTTACTGAGTAGAGTGAATATACAGTATCTTGCTGTTCAAAAGAGATGTTTACAGAAAGTGTATCGTTAAGCACATTGCGGGCCAGAATTGCGCGCCAAAATACTGCTTGGATGCTGTTTAGCTCAGCCCTTTTGGGTTATTTTGTTATTACGCAAATGCTGCTCTTTCTTATAGGTAATTAAACCCAATCCTAAGGGTGTATTCCCTCTCCTCTGTATTGTAACTCATAAGCAACCACACTAAAAAAGAGGTTCTGGTATAATTCCGTTATGACACGCAAAAGGGGGGGTAAGAATGCAAAGGATGACTGTTGCACCCAACCAAATGAAAATCCAGCAAATGCTTTATGTCAATTCTCGAACACATTGACAAATGCTCACCTAAATAATATCGAGACTGCTTTATTGTACACAAATGTTAATTCCTTGTCTCCCTGAGTATGTCAGTTGGTAAGTAGTGTTAAACCCAGTACCCCCAACCACGCATGGCCGAATTCTTTGGCTAGCCAGCGGGTTGCTGCACATATGTTAATTTGAACTACCCTTTTAAAACTGTATTACTAATTGGATTTCTAAAAAGGCATTATTTTAAACATTTTAAGAATGAATGAGTAGATCATTTAAATGATTACATTTAATCTATGTTAAAAAATCGGTTCGTATTCCCATATATTTGTTGGGATACCAATGTACGCCAAGCATTGCGGGGTGAAAGCATGCAGCTCTCCATGGTTATACTTGCCTGCTCGTGAATAATGTCGGACAGTTCTTTTACCATTTCTCTAAAGTTGGATTTCAAGCCCTCGTGGTATTCAAATTGATCTTCTTTGATGAGCCGTTCGTTCAACTCCAGAGCTGTACTGCATGCTTGGACAAACTGCCTTAATAGTGAAAACATGACAGATGACACCATTACACACATCATAGGCCACATTTCAAAAATAAATCTACCAGCTGGTATTTTATAGTTTGAAGCGCAGGAGATCTAAATCCTGTCTTATCGCCACATTCTTGCAACTGTTCATATGTAATTTAGCCAATAAACCGACTTGTTTATGGCAATCACCTGTTACATGGGAAAAATGGTCCAGGGTTTATAATATGTACTTGTGCCAGTGTCACCTGTCTATGGTTTGCTTTTGTGCAGCGTTTTATGGCTAATAGTGTCGGATAGATGAGTCCTCCCCAACTTCGAGATCTTCTTCATGCCACTGACGTCTTCCCATCGTTTTTGCTACAATCAAATCATCCACACCAAGCAGCCTTCTTCTTCTGTCTCATCCCCCCTCAACCTCCTGACAGATTGTAAGGATGTAAGTAGGCCTCTCTTCTCTTTTCTGAACCAGTATGTCCTAATATCTGGATCTTATGGCCAAAATTGAATATTGTGAATTTTAAAGTCATTGTTAATTTCATCACTCTCCCTATTGTAATAGAGCTACAGAATCTGCTGGCACACAATGGATAAATGTAACATAATGATGCCATGTTCTGATGCTCAACATTGCAGCCATCTTTCTACCAGAGTATGTAAATATGTATATAATTAATGATTTTCTCATGTTCTTCATCTTTACATAAAAAGGGTGTGCAAAAAAAGAAGGCAAGACATGTAAAAAAGATCACTTGATATGATTAGAAACATGTTTAGAATATTTTCACCAGTCACTCGGGTGCCTGAGTTATACAGGTCTGTGGTCATGCAAGGCACACAGAACTATATTTGTCTGTTGTGTTTTTTTTTGTGTAGCTGTATATAGGGAGAATCAATAGATTTAGGGTTTATATGCAAAGATAAAGTCAATTGTAATAAAGCTGAAATGGTGCATTTAAACATCGCCAAGCCAAGGCGATGCTGAGCAATGGTTTGTTTGGTCTCTACAGCACAATCAAAGCCAAGAAAATGAGAACAATGTTGTTTAAAAATCAAAAACACATTTTCCCATTAAGAGCTTTAGGTTTTCTTTAACCTCTTCCTCAGGTTTATGTTTTTTATTCACACCCTATTCTAGCCAGGCTCAGTGACTGTAAGCCAAATACTATGGTCCATGAAGAACACAAACGGATCCAGAGCTTTGCTTGACATCTGAATGTTCTTTCACATCACTAGTCTACACTGACCTCCCAACTGCTAATAGTGACAAATTGAGACCAATTAGAGATTATAAAATGTATTTTAAAAATGGATGTAAACATGTGTATTGTAGTCTTTAGGTTTACCATTAAATCTCTCCAGATTCAGATATACCGCATTACATATGCAGCCTATGACAAATTCTGCCTGGTTGGATCAAGACATTGATTTATGTATTTATGTAAAAGTGGTTTTTATGTGGCTAATTGGTGCTTTGTATGAAAGTTCAGAGTGTTCCAAAACTTTTTGATAAACTGAAGTAAACAGCATTTTATGTATCCTAAATTTGTTTCTTTCCAAGAGAATTCTAAAAAAGCAGCATATTGATAAGACGCATTCATAAAAGCAACACATTTTCTCTCGCTACGTAGTGCAATGACCTCTGGATAATAATGGCCCCAAATTTTTCATGGACACCTCTGGACATTTGATGGAGAAAACCAATGGCATCTAAAATGTTAGATGCATTTCAGCATTGGTCAGTAGACTAGGTGTAGGACCACCTAAAGAAGCCCCCCAGTGAAAGTAAGTAACATGACAATAGTTTCCTACCATTTCAGTGGCACCTAGTATAACATTAGCAGTTACCAATATCTAAAGAATAGAAACATACTTGAACAGATCCTTTAATTCTTTGATCTTTTTGCTTGGATATTTGCTAGAGCAGCTGTCATCGAGGAATGCTCTGGCATACGCCAGCGGCCCTGCATTTACCTGAATAACAAAGACGATTGTTTTTGTTACAGCATTAAAAAAAAAGAAAGCATGATCAGTTACAACATCATTATGTTTGTCTTTTTCTCCTCTATATTCTGGGCAACACTTTATTATATATACACTGTGTATAATTATGTTTGTGTAGACTTTTGATGAAGGACATTTCCCCAAATTAATTTGGCTCTTTGAAAGAAGTCTTTAAGAATAAAAGTGGACACTGCGTTTGAGACAACCGCCAATCTAAATGGGTTGGATGTCACCGAGATCTGTTCTTAAATATATCCCTGTTAATTCCTACACCTTTCCACTGCTCCGGGTGTGAGGGATGGGGGACTGGATAAGACAAACATTGGAATAAGAACGCAAACATTGATTGGGTAGGTAGGTTATCCTAAATATAAAACATGAGCATTTGCCGCGTTTCACCAAGTTCCTACAGAGTGAAGAGCTCCTACCGAGCGCGTATTTGGAATCTCTGATGGGTGAGTGGTGTTTGGTCGCATCCCCCTCCAAGTTCTCATTCACTCCCTCATTCACTATCCACTCACAATGCACACTTACAAGAAGATGCATCCCTTAATGGGGCCACATCTAATCAATTTCTAAGTCTGCAAGGGCATGTATTTGGACTACATAAACAAATGGCACCTTTTTCTAATGTGCTTAGGTGTTTTGTGTAGCAGAATGCATTGAAGCATATCGCCGAGCCTTGCTTCAATATGTTGCAAGGTGCTGACATGTGAGCTGTGATCAATCATTTCACAACTCAGTGGGTCAGCTGGCAGGGATGATCCCTACTGTGAAAACTGGGACTGTCCCACTTAAATTAGGCTCTTGGGAGGTATGTGTGGTGCAGAATACAACATCAACAAGAACATAAAAGCGGTGTGCAAAATTAAAAACATGAACACACATAAGGCATCCTAGTAGAAGCGAAGGAGGCGCTGCTCTTATAAGCTTACAGTCTCCTAGGAGGATGAGGTCAAGTGATTCAAAAACAGGTTCTGTGGATTGAAACTTCAAATATGTTAAACTTATTTGTTCACTTGAGATTCTCTGCGGTCGACTCATCTTTAATATGCCATGGAAAAATAAATATTTTTTTGAGCATAAAATACAGTGCTATATATAGTAATATAGTTTAGAATCCAATAGATTGTAAGCTCACAAGAACAGGCTCCTCTTTACCTAGTAGTATGCCTTAACAGGGCGTTAATATTGTCCCATTTATATCATGAAATCCTTTAATTCATAGACTTTAATTAACCAAAGTGTCAGGCTGGATGATTCATGATAAGGAGTGTAGTGAAGATTGGGCTGATATGTAGCTATAACACGTGACTAATATGTAGCTGCAGAAGGACATTTATAAGTATATTATGTGAAAACGAGTATTGTTTTATAACAGAAATCTAACATTTTGGGGGTGGTTCCTCTTCCATTTAAATTGTTGTTTATCCCTTTCTCTTATCAATCAATGAATCAATAAAACAAAGTAAGATCTATCAATGTTTTTTTCGAGTTAATTGTGCACTTATTTTTTTAATGGTATGACATATGGTGTCAAGAAAACAGTAAAGTGCAGGCAATGAAATGCTTGTAATTTTGCTTAACTATTTTCTTTAACTTTTGCTGACAGGTTTTTAATAAAAAATAAAAAAAATATTTCAAAATGCAGTTAATTGTTAACTTGGAGTTGGCACGGCGGTCAGAACCACCTACGCAGGTTAATTATCTTCACAAATGTAAACAAGCAGGAATTACGCAAAGCTAGCCTCATGCTTTGAGTAAGTCAATATGAATTGCACACGAGACTCTAAATATATTTATTAACTTCATTGGAAACAAATCATATTATAATAAATACTGGGGGGGGGGGGGGCTATGCACAGCCAGTGGTTTAACATCTGTGTATGGTCTGACAATAGGTCATATCCATTCATTTCAGTATAGTTAAAAATCTTTGTAACAGTTAATTTTATGTTATATATATTATTTTTGGTTATAATAATACAAATAATCTTGTCTTTGTCACTGCCTTTCTGTTTTTAGCATACAGGGTTCTATCTCTTCCCATCTATTTGACTATAACCCTTTTTGATAGACTGTAGGATGAGGGAGAACAGCTAAGACTGAGTTGCCATAGTCAAAGCAGGACAAGTTAGCTCTAGTTACATCTTGTGTTAGGAAGGGGTGAATATGAGCATTTAGAATGCTGAGGACTGAATGAGAGGTTAATAATGACACAGAGGCTCTGAGGCTGTAGGCTTATAATGACCATTGCACCACTGGTATTAAGAGAGACAGTCAATGGCATTAGAGGAACATTAAATCACTGACACATAGTCATTTAAACCTGAGTCAACCATGATGATGTGATCACCATCTGCATCTTCTGTTTTATTATTTTCCCAGGAGGTTCTGAAGCAAGGCTGTTCGTTATAATCTTTGTCTGGATTGGATTTTAATGGTGTGTAGACATAGAATATCATTGATGCTCTAATACCTACAGAAATATAGCTATTTGGTCAAAATAGTATTTGTTCCGACCTGGCTAAACTGGGAACAGCTTCTAATGTGCACTCAGTATACTGCACACTCCTAGGCCACGAGATAAGTAAAACATTGTTTACCTGTACCGATACACAACCCTGGAGTTTGAGCTGCAGCTGTATCATGTCCACATCCACGGATGAACATATCTTCTGCAGATCTGCTGTTTTGTCTTTTATCTCATCAATGGCAACATCCACAGGCTTCAGATCAACCTGGTGCTCATAGATGACAGGTATCCTCTTCTTAACGTATGGAAAAGCGTTGGAGGCTGTAAAAAGACACCCAGTGAATGTACCATCCAGAGCTGCTGTTATTCACTATAGGAACTGCTTCAGGGCAGATATACAGGGGCTACAGCATCATGAATGGAGTGCCCAGTGCCATGCATGAGGTGCTGATAAATGTATGCAGTATCGGCTATGTAGTATGTGCTCAAACTGTAGACACTGTTTTAGGGGAAGACAATTACTCTTTGGGGACGCTGCTTCAATAGCCAAGTAGGGAGACTTGTATTTTAGAGTATGCAGTTAGGTGGCAGAGCTTTACCCAGACTTTTTGATGTGAAAGTCACCGGTATTTTTGTGATGAAATAAGGCAGATATTATACTGTGATACTCTCATACATGAGAAAACATTATGGGCTCATGGGAAAGATAGGGATCAGGGGAGGAAGGACTTGGAATAAGAGTGTTCTAAAAGTAGAGAAATTTTAAAATATTGTTGCACATTAAAAAATGTGAATTTGCACTGAAAGCACCTATACTGCTTCTCTTACTTGTTAAAATGGTTCTTTTCTTGCACTGTTCTTCCACAGACCCATGCTTTTTCCCTGAGAGAGTATACGGCGTTTCAAAAACAAACCGGCTGATATTATGGTTTTTCTCGAAATCTGTTTTTCTGTCGAGGAGCTCCTGCTCTTCCAGATACGGCTTGACGTATGTTATTTGAATATGTGCAAACTTTGTGTCAAGATCTTTTGTGTTCACCTGCCAAACAACACAATTCTTAATTTGATGCACTCATAACTACGTGCTTTTTTTTATTTTATTATGCTGTGCTCAATAATCAAATGGAATCAATCCGAGTTAGATTCCAGTAAAAGCGTTTAACCTACAATTATACAAATCAGGTGTTATTTCTAGACGGGTATATATTATAATAAAGGAGTTTTGTTCCTGACCTAACGTTTGATATCCGGTTTTCTTATGATCCCGGGTACAATGTGTAATCTACTTAATTATACATAAAGAATATACAATACACTGAACTGTACAGTATACGGTCATCTGTCTTTCAACAGTTAGACTGTTCAACATGGCAAAACTATATTTTACAGAATGTATCCGTAAGAACATAGTATGGTGGTTGAAATGTGGGTTAATTGTATTGGTGAAAACTATAATAATTAAAATATTGGGTCAATGTTAAAGGGCTGTGTGTTTTTCACAAGTAAATATCAACTCATATTGTGCACCAGTGAGCCAAGAATGACCCTATGACATAGTACACACCTCCCTGGGGCTATCGTTGGGGTATGCGTTCATCTTTGGCCCTGGTATGTACAGGCAAGCTTGGGGGTTTTGGTTTTTATGGGGGTAAGATGTTAAATTTGAGGGTCATTGCCTGTGTTAGCGCACCTTTTTGTTTAGAGGTTGCGTGCCAATGGCTGGTTAAATAAATACATTGGCTGTAGCCTTTTCAACCCAAAATGGTGTGTATTAGGCAGGGCCTGGCCCGGGAGTCGAGGCTACACCAGTCATAACTCATTTGGGTGATCAAGCCTTTGCAAAGTAGTAACCTGAATATGTAACTGGAGGCAATGACATCATTTGACTGTTGTACCTGTAAAGTGGTATTTAATGTCTTTACCTTGTTAGAGTCTTGAATCATTTTCACTGAATCTGTACCAAATTTTTCGCCGTACAGATTTAGAAGCCGTAAGGATATCTCAGAGAGTCCTGTGAGTTTTGGTTCCTTATAGATATATTCTTTACCATCTTCATCCTCAAAGAAAGCCTGTTGAAATGACATTGATTATATGTGATGAAATCAGGAATTTTTAGCGTAGTAATTTATTCCCTACCTCACTGCTGCACAGTTTTCATACATAATACATATACCCATGTGTGTAATTACACAACACTGGTTAAAGAACTTGGAGTATATGTGGGCCTAACACTGCACTATGGGTGTCCTGCCCGAATGTCAGCAGGGGTAGTGCTAGATCCTAACGGGCCCCCCAAAAAAGAATATGTTGGGGGCCCATCATAGAAAGAATAATTAAACCAAGGAATGGAACATTTATGATCATGTCTTTGGTTTGAAGAAAAGAAAGATACATCACAGTGATGAAACCAATATCTCCCTCTCCTACAACCTATGGCACCTTGAAAGGCATATCATGGGTAGTGATGAACTACATTCTTGCTAGCTTAAGGGCTAGGTTTGAGCCTGCAGCCTTTATCGGTAGGGTAAGTATCCAAATTATCCTAAACACTGAGGGCTGAACAGCAGAAATATTTAGAATTTTAGCATTCAGAATGATTAGAATTCTGAAAATTTTAGAATACAATCATTTATATAAAATTTATAAAAGGCCAGATGCGTAGAATTGTTGTTAATCAAGTGATACAATATTTAAAGTATTTAAAGAATGGAAAATTTCCTACTAGTGGGCTATGAGTACATCCACACATTTCTAGCTGTGTGGCTTTCCATTCATACGGCGAATGAATCACCGGGGAACACACATCCCGTTCTACCAACAATGTAGCTGAAGCTGCTTGTATTTAATGTTTAAACATAGCCCTGTTTTTATATATACTTCTGAAAGACTAATGGGTACTGTGATTTGCATAATGGGACCAGGATACTTTCCCATATCATTTTACAATTCAAAAAACATTGCTGCCTGCATACACACTAAGCTCTGTCGCCAGCGAATGAATTATTTATTGTCACAAAGCCGTGCACAGTGCACATTGTAACAAAAGAGGAAGATGATATGCAGAACTGATAAACGTGAAATACTAAAACCACAAAATGAAGTCAGATGTCAGATTCTCAGAGAATAAAAGAAAATGTATTAATATTTTTGGTGTATTACATTCTTGAATGGTTTCTGAAGCTTGGAGTACTTTCCATGCTGTTGAATTAAGCAGGGATATACAGTAAAAGTGTGTGTCTTGCAAAAAAAAAAATAAATAAAGAGTTTTCGGGATGTTTCCTGTTGTGCAAGAAAAGAACTGCTTGTTTTACGGGAAATCAAGCTTCTTGATAATACAAGCTGTGTGACACGCAAGGTCACTTTGTCCCTAAATACGGGTGCTTGTAGCCAGAAGTGCGACCTCTCTATTAATAACTCTGGCCTTTCTTGAGCCTTGAAAGTACCTTGATAATAAGCATAGCAATGTGGCAGCAGGTAACAAATAATTTGACACATTATTTCTGCTGTAAAGCCTCAAACCTTGCCATGCATGTTTAAATTCCCTCAAACCATTAATGTCTACCACTTCTGTTGAAAGGCTGTTCCACAACAATTGCATGAATACTATCCAATACAAACAACACCTTAGTTTTCTCAAGGTTGTCCACTTTTCCGCATATTAATATTTGTATAGCTGCAGACATCATGCAATAAATGTGCATGAATAAGCGAATTATGTCACTACATATAATACATAACCCCTGATAATGTTTTACTATGGAAGCAAACTAAGTAGTCAGTAGAATGACTCGTGTAACTTGACAGAGTTGACTCAAAACGCAATACTCTAGAGCAACTTATTTGTTTCTTTTTTAACTGAAGCATGAAGCACCTTGTATTGTCTCTCGTCGTATGGCAAAATTGGAGGTGCTTTAAAAGTGGTAGGGCCACAGTGGAAGCCCAATCTAACCCTTCTCCCCATGGGGAGATATGCAGCCTCATTGTTCCCTTCCCGGCTGAAGCTTAAGTAGGGCTGGATCTTTTAGGGCTCCCACCGAAGGCTTCAAGAAGGGTTGGCATTCAAAAGCCTACTCACCCCAGCAAAATAATATTTTTAGGGACCTGGTTCCACTGTAGGGTTTTTAGTAAAAAAACAAAAAAGTGGCCATATCAGAAAAACAAAACAAAAAGTGTACAAGCTGAACCTGTGACCTAAAGTGTCATACCAGCCCAGGCCCATGTCTCCCTCCACCTACCAGCAATAGAATAAGGCCTATTTAAGTGGGAGAACCAAACAAAAATTATCCAGACTGCTACCAAACCAGCATTGAAGTAAATAGTACCCACACACAATACACCATTATTTTGCTGAATGCCCCAGTGGACCAAACTGGGGAGGTCTAAGAGAACCTCCAAATTAAACACCAGCTCAACCTTAAGGCCACTTGATCTTAGCCAAAAAGGCTGAAACAGCAACTCATATAGTCAGTAAAAGTCAAATTTTGTTACATAACAAATATATCAAATAGCTATATATATCAAATATTTCCGAGTCTTTGTCGATGCCTTTCAGTATTGTCGATAAAGCAAATAGGTGCTTGGAAGTTCCTGATTACATGAGTCCAGCTCGAGTGAGTCTGTATGCATGAGTTTTTTTGTAAATAGGCTTTTTAGTAGCAAACAGATGAATGTAAGTATGGTTTGAGGAAAATTAACCCCTTAATGACAAAGCCCGTACATGCTGAAAATACATTGTATTCAATGGGTTTAGGAACCGCCCATTGTCCTTAAGGGGTTAAGTTATGGTGTGCAAGGTCTTTGGAATCAATACAGTGGGTTAAACATGAGAATATATGAAAATTAACATACAATATTTTTAATTTATATCTCAAACTCCGTAGAGTATTGATATATAATTTGAAAGACTAAAGAGTACCAACACAAAACGACTTCTGTACCCCTCTGCTTCACCAACTACTATGGTAGAAAAGGCCATGCTTGCGATCTAAAAAACATAGGACTATCAGCTATGAAGGTGATGGAATGGAGGATTCTGACGGCTCAAGCTGAATTAGTTGGAGGCATTTTTTTGTAGTGATGATATTTAAAGAGACTGAGAGGGAGAGGATGTGAGAATGAATTCAAAACACATGAGCTGCAAACCAATCCAGAAAGAGTATAAGAAGTATATATACAGTACAAATATAGAAGAATGTGCAACTAGCCTTCTGTATAAAGTACCTGACTGTTATGAAAAAGTAATTTGTTGTATTTTAGTGTAAGCCATTAACGGTCAGAATTTGTGAAAGCACAAATGTGCTCAGTAGGTAATGAAAACATATCCTGTGAAACATTGTTCCCTTCTTAAAAAGTTTTGAAATAGAATAAACACAGTAGCTTACCTTATATCCCCTGGTTAATTTTGTCAGATACTTACCCAACTTCAGCTCTTTTTTTCAGTTTTTCAGTTTTACACTTAAGAAATCAATAACAGAAGGTTCCTTATTATGTGAAAACCGGGCAAGGAACTAACACAAAAATAAATCTTCCACCATTTATATATAACACGATCGGGCTTTATTTGTATGTGGTAGAAGTACTACACACGCCAATGTTTATGACTAACGTTAGCATTTAATCAGGGGCATAACTAGAAACCACAGGGCCCTGCTGTGAAAATTGCCCCGGGACCTCCCAACTTCACCAAGCAACTTCTCCTACAGCGCCACCTTTGCCCTAAACAGCTTGTGAGCGCTACCTTTGCCCCAATCAGTTCCATCCTAACCGCCATCCATGCTCACACACTCATACATCCATGCTCACACACACACACACACAATTATACATCAAAGCTCACACAAAATAAGGACTGGTAAGCACATCTTGTATCATTTCCAAAACGGTAATATCTGCAAGGAGATGATATTTAAATAGAAGTGATGCACTATTTGTAAATGAGTTCCAATAATCATTTTCAGACATGCTCCTTAATGGTAGAATATCCATTTCTCTATGCACTGGTTTGTGACAGCAATCCAGTGCTTTACACTATTATTATTATTAGTTATTGTTTTATATAGCACCATCAAATTCAGCCCATATACACCATCCTTTACTGATGTAAAGACTCAAACTGTAAGAGTGCATTGGTCTTGTGTTAGTTTCTCATATTGGTCTCTGATGGAGTTTTTACTTAAATGACTCCCACAACAAAATAACACTTTAGTAACCTCCGTTTAGCGACTAATCATTAAATATCTCATGCCCCATCATCTACAGAATATGCCATAATGTAGTTTAACTAGAGTAAGTGTGAGTGTTATGAAAATGAAAGTGTCTTGAAAGACAAGTTGGGTCTAGGTAATGTTCCACATACGAGCTTAAGGAATGTACCAAATAATCTCACGCTGATACCACATCGGTGTGTGTTGGTGTATTCACACAGAACAGGTTACTAATTATAAAAGTGCACCCAAAGACCACTGAATCTCCAGAATCGGCTCCATCTCTTGGATGGCAACTACTGGCGATCATAAACAATATTTGTGGTGGGGTTTCCTTCTTATTATTACGAGCAAAAGCAAAGATGCACCAAATAAACAGCTCAAGTGGTAAACAGGGAAAGGTAAGGGACAGCGATTTAAGGGAGCTAAGAAAATGTTAGCACTCCTATAAACAGAAATGCAGAACGTGACAGACGTGTCTACTGATCGAATAATCCTAGCAAAAACACGGAAGTGTATATTTAACCCCTTAAGGACAATGGGCGGTCCCAAAACCCATTGAAAACAATGCATTTTGAGCCCGTACATTAAGGGGTTAATATTTATTTAGTCACCGAAGCAGAAAAGTAGTATGACTTGGCCTATGTCACCCTTTGAACACTACATTCTTCTGGGTTGCAGCTTTTAAGAGCAGCCAGGAAGAATCAGAAACACTTGGTCTCTCCAACACGCTCTTTCAAAGGAAAAGCAGGTTCCACTCAGAAATGGGAACACTATAAAAGGCGTCATTGTTTTTAACATAAAAGTTTGTTGGAGCCACAAGATCCAAGCCATCTATTTGGAACATCTTCAGAATACTTAAAAAGGAATTATTTATAAAAAGGGAAGCTGGAGTATATGTATGATTTAATAAAAATATTTTGAGAACTTTACAGTCTGCCTAAGAAGTCTACATCATTTTAACATAATCAGCTTTTCAAAGAGAATTTTTTTCACAGTTTTTTACAAAAACCAAAGAACCTATTTTGTTTTTTAAATGAAACAGGCAAAATACACTCTTCTCATACAATCACATTACCGTTTGGACCTGGAATTGCCATTATTTTTTTCTCCACACAGACATTTACAGGCTTTGTTTTTGAGCTTATTATATAACTAATGAAATCCGAAGCTGCTGCTTGTTTACAAATTGTGGTGACGGTTTTCAAAAGCCCACTTCCTGTCTGGGTAATGTGTGAAAAAGCAATGTTTGCATTTTAAAGATTTTTTTAGTGTGTGTATAGTTTAATAAACTGTGAGAAATGATGCTATCACTTTTTGGCAACCGTGCCAGTAAAGTTAAGTTCCCTTCTATATCTTAGTGTGAAATCCTATAAAAATGCACTTCCTACCTAATTTCAATCCACTACTACCTATTCCACACCTACGTCCTACTCATTCACATCTATCTGGGCTAGTCCTATCCTCTAAATGAGTCCTCAGGTGAGGGGAAGCTCTGGGTAGCCTAGCATGTGAGGTTCCCGGGTATGCTTATATCATGCCCCCCAACTGTCCTGATTTGGGTGGGACAGTCCCAGTTTTAGGACTCTCCCGCCTATCCCTACCTCTGTCCCGCTTTGCAGGAAGGGTGAGGCGAGAACGGTACTCGCACAGCCGCCCGATCAGCAGCAGCTGCAGCCTGCAGGACTAGTTGGGAGATCACAATCTCCCTCTAGTCGGCTCAACATTAGGGAACGCAAGGTCTGTCGCTTCATACCTCGGCTTCTGGGATATGATGTCGTACCCTGTGCTCTGCATCAATGGCCAGAGCGTAGTATAAAGGAAAAGGTAAGAGATGGGGAGAAAGGGGTGTAAGGGCAGTGTATGTGTATATATGTGTGTGTGTTTGTAAGCTTGTGTGTGTGTATGGGCAGGTGTGTGTAAGAGCAGTACTGTATTTGTAAGCTGGTGTGTAAGGGAAGTGTATGTATATGTGTGTGTGTGTAAGGGCAGTGTATATGTATATGTGTGTATAAAGGCAGGTGTGTGTAAGGGCAGTGTATGTGTGTGTGTGTAAAGGCAGGTACGTGAGGGCAGTGTATGTGTTTATGGACAGTGTATGTGTATATGTGTGTTTATGGGCAGGTGTGTGTGAGGGCAGTGTATGTGTATATGTGTGTGTGTAAAGGTGTGTGTAAGGGCAGTATATCTGTATATGTGTCTGTAAAGGCAGTGTATGTGTATATGTGTGTGTGTAAGGGCAGTGTATGTGTATATGTGTGTGTGCAGTGTATGTGTGTTTATGGGCAGGTGTGTGTGAAGGCAGAGCGTAAGGGTCCTGGAAGGGAGGATAACATTAGCCTTTTTTTTTTAAATTAATAAAAAAAATCTCTGCTGCTGTGGACTACTCTTCCAATGATACTAACCCAGCATTATGGTGGATCACCTGGCTGGCTCAGCATCATGGGAATTGTAGTTCACAGCTAACATCTGCAGCTTTATCTCCTGTTAACTGGACTTCCCATGATGCTCAGCCAGCATCATGGAAGTAGTATGTCTGGATGAGCCTCATTGGAATTTAATTCAATGTGTTGGTTATTTTTAATATGAATGACTGTGCTGACAAAAATGAAGCGTGTTTTAAGTGGTGATGCAAGCGCGACATTGGAAAGTGCAAATTGCTTGTATTGGTGAGTCCCTCTTTCAGATTTTGAAATGTTGGGAGGTATGTTATATACTGTTAGTTGATATATATTGTAGGTTTCTAGCTCTCTGCTTCCTTTACTATTGTTAGTTATACGACATATCAGCTTTCAACCTTTGTTTATGCATCCTTCATGCGCAGGTTACGATAATGATGTGAAGGGTAGTTGTACTATATAGTTTTAGAAACATTTAAAAACAATATAAGTTTCCATCTCCAGATTCCATTGTCTTACCTGTCCAAAAAAGGCCACCCTGAAATATGTTCCTAGAAGCCTTTTTCCAGATTGTATGACTTCAATGATTTTTGTGTATGCACCATGAAGGGTCCTGTACAGCTGGGTAAGTTTCTAAAAGCGAAAGGATGAAAGTTTTTTTTTTTTTTTTAATGCAATGTTTTCCAACTAGTTTATGTACTTTCACGTTCTGTCCCCTGTAAGGAAGCACCTTACAGACCATTATGCAAATGTATAGGGAAAAAAGTAAGTTAAGTGCTATCTAATCCATCATCATGATGGGCACAGGAAAATATTTATATATACCGTAGTTACTTCTAAAATTAGTATGTACTAAAGCACCATAAATACCTGTTAATATTGGTTATAGGTTCGAAAGAAATGAAAAGACAACAAACTACTAATTGTTAAAAAATGTTGAAGGCAGCAGCAGCGAGCAGATGAACAAATTCACCAACCTCAAATTCCCGCCTTTTTTCATAAATTGGAACAAGCATCTTTGAGACCTCAGAAATTGTCTCATAACGTTCTGCTTTCCACAAGCCATCCACACATTGCTCAAGTAACTCCAAGAGAACTTCCTGATGGGACAAAAAAAAACATGAAACCTTAATTAATTGGGGGACATGCTTTCTAAAATACACAAAAAAACCATTGTATAAAATTATTTTCAATCTTTCTATCCTTCCCCTACCAAAATCCAGTACTTATGAGCATGAGCAGGTATTCAGATTTTTATTAGATTTCCTTCAGATACTTTTATCTACTGTAGACGATAATTTATTAATTATTACTATTTATTTTTGATGTGACTGACCTTTAATCACTTAGTTTTTTTAAAAATAATAATATGTTTTCGTGTTTGTTTCATTAGAGGTTTGTGGTTTAGGAATGTAGCGGGGTCAGTATTATGGAAACTGTACTGATACTGATCTCTCAAGAACCCTCACTGGAAAAAACTTCAAAGAAACAAGAAATTAAAGTCATAATTAAGAGACAAAACTTTCAAGCAGGTATTGATAACACATATACTCCTGGCCTCTTACTCGTCACATTAACTGTCTCTAAACAATTAATATGAAGTTCCAAATTAGGTATTGGGGTATCCCTGGATATTTTTTACAATAGCCATGGGGCAAATGTACCAAATACTAAGAAATCATGTGTATTTATCATAATTAAAAGTGCTAGGCCCTAAAACATTATGAACAGTAATTTTCAAGGGAACTCTGACCATTTCCCCCTATTTGGTTGCTTAAGCACTAAGTATGTAAGTAATATAGAGTTAATACTTTTGCTAGAACCCCCATACATTGTCATACATCAGTTACCTTTATGTTTTACACCCAGTACTCGACTACCCGTGACCTTTTGGTCCTTGAAGAATTTTGTCGTCATTATCTGGAAGCCTCCTGGAGATTGGCACACTGAACTAATTACTTTTTATGTTTACCTGTTCTTCTTCTTTACCTGCCACATTTCTGCTTAGCACACATTAGTAGGTACCCAACTTACAGACTAACTATTGCAACCAAAGTAAAGAAATGTCGGGAGTTCCCCTTTCATTTTTTTTTAGGCGTAGGATTGCCGTGTCTCCCTTGTAAGGTTTATAAAGTTGGCAGCTTCTAAATGTTCCAACGCAATTCACGTTCCTCTATTGTTTTTTTTGGTTTGAATGTTCCTTTGTCACCTGTTGACGGTTCATTAATACGACGTATGATGTGATTCATCATGGTGTCATTTTCTGTGGTATTTTGCAAGGTGAGATACAAAGTAACCGGAACTTCTTTACACATAAAATAACTCAACTGTTCCATAAACAAAAAAACCCGGCTAAAAGCAGGAAATGTCAGGTGTACATCCCTTCCCCTTAATAAGAAAAGAGCAGAAATCCTCAGTTTGGGTTATCAGGCTAGTCTTATTTTGATGATATATTGATGCGTATCTCACGTTGTGTGCCTTGACCCTTGCTGTCATAAATTTGTCGCCATTGCTAAAAGGCAATACAACATGTCCATCCTCAGAGAAAACGATTTAGATTATATTCAGACCTTGGACTCTCTGAGGCTATGACCTCTTGTCCTGCGATTTAATCTCTTGTGAAATATAATTCCATCCTGTACTTAAACATCTTTAATTTAAACAGATAATTCCCACCTTGGCAACAGTTCATGATGCTTTTGCATGACATGACAACTCCAACATAATTCCATCAGAAGTCCCTTACCAGAAATACGCCAGTCCACATTCCATCAAGGATGGGAAATAGATCAGATCCATATGGAATGGAACCTCGTGATCCATTCTATGGATCAATCACAGCTATAAGATGTATCTATAATTGCCCTTCTCTGAGCAGGAACTGAATTTCCCACAATTGGCATTTTAAAAACTCTTCTCTCACTGACATCGACATACCTCAATTACAACCGGATGAACAAATATTGCCTTAGATGATTGAGACTTGTGGTAGTGGTATTTGTGACGAATGTTTAAGTTATTTTTTAAAATTTAAAATGAAAGTCTCTGTTTTCAATATCAAATATTTTTTTTCTTTTGTATGTTCCAAAAACATACAGTATTTAAATCTTTACTCTGATTTTTTTTACCTTAAATATTTAAATATATAAAGACTTAATACAAATATACCTAAGTGTTTTCTAACCCTGTCCCTAGGTGCAGGAACCCCTTCCTGTGTATTCAGAGTAGGAAGAGAGACAGTGCTGTATCTGGATCTAGTTGGAGATATAGAAGTGTTTATATTCCGGGAGATATATGTGAAGTCCTAGCCACTTGTGAGGTAATCAGAGCATTTTATAGCGTGCAAAGGCTTATTTTAACAACAACTACTGCAAACTGGGAATTTTGCCACGGTAAGGCTGTTGATAAATCATTTGAGGCCATGTACAAAGGAAAATATTTTTGTATTTTGACACTGTCGGGAACATTAGAGAATTTGGGCATACAAGAAACGTCTACAAACATCTATGAGTAAAATCATAAAAACTGATTAAAGAGTCCTTAAAAGTCATGTTCCACTTAGCGAAAACATGATTAACATTCTGAAGGCTTAACTACATTAAACAAGATAGAAGCCTGTTATTATATTAAGCTTTTATACCACTAGGGAGACCGACTAGGTGTTCCCGCGTAAGGAACCTATAAAAACATGTGTACTTAGAAAATGTAGTCAGATATGTTTAGGGCGCACGTTTATATGTAAATTTTAACTGGTCTACGTAATCTTTCCTATTGAAAGTGTTAGTGCTAAGTGTTTGAGTAAGAGGAGGAACTGATAACTGTATTTGTTATTGCCTATTGACGAGATTATTCTTTGGCCAAACAAGGACCTGTGCGCTAATGAGTCATTGATTTCTTCTGCAGTAAACATTATATTTCAAGAAAACAAGAACAAAAGAAGAACAAAAGCCGGAACATCAAGTATATCAAAGACTGCAGCCGAGGGAACCCTCACGGGATGGTTCTAGTGAAATAAGGTAGCATTTCACCAACGTAAAGGAGAACAGTATGCAGCAAAAGAGGAAAAGGTACAATCCGCTCACCTCTTCTATGCTTTTTTCTTAATTAATCAATTTCATCCAAAACCAAAGATTCTCCATAACTTTAATAGAGTTTTCTCAACACCTGCTACTTGATCAATGCATGCCTGTCACAGGGCAGACGGTATACTAATATTATTACTAAAAACTAATACTCGTGTGTTGGGACTATCCCAGGCCCATGCTTAACTTTAGGGCACACACCTGCTGCTCCTTGGGTATTCTGTAGTTGTGCACAAAGTCAGTATGCTTTATGAAAGTAGTAAGAAGGAAGGAATTATCATAGCTGCTAGTATCATGTATTAATGGGCTTAGAGGGGGTAAAGGGAGTGCATTATTAATACTATTAATACCCAGAGCTCAAATGGTGGTTTCTTACACCAGTCTAAGCGCATGTAGTGGACACACAGCCTGACGTGAGGACTGGATTGCTGGAGTCTGGAGTCTATAACTATTATTCTTATTGTAACATATTGCACTGTTCAGGTCCCTTACACTCAACTTTTATGGTTAACAAAAAATGTGGGTGGTAAGACGAATTTCCCATTACAATCATCACCTCACTATAGTAAACATCCATCATGCCAGCGTCGTCCTTCATTCCAGCTTCTTCATCGATATTGAGAGTGATTTTCCGGAATGCAGCACACCCACTGTGGAATAATTCTGCAGGAATAAAGTGTGACATCATTTCAGAGAGTATCTGTATCAACTGTATCCTGTACACCATGGGGTATATTCCCTTTTCACACAGAGGCCAACCCACCATCCCACCCCATGGAAGACACTGAGCTCCAAAACCCATTTACGCAATCAACTAACAGGGGGTTGAAGGCAGTGAACTTTGCCCGTATGTTGGCCCTAAACACTTTTCAATTGATATCAGGTTCCTATAAGTCTGCAAGTTCTCATAGATTACTGAATATTGTAAGCTCAATGTTTAACAAAGGATAGTTAGCACAGTTTTATGAATTATGCTAGGCATATGTATGTAAAGATGCTGCTTAAATGGCAATGGGCTAGCAGATTCTGTACATTAGCCTACATTGGCTACAACATTAACTAGTTTTTCAACCAAATGTGGCGCCGTTTCAGGGATCCAATGGTTGGTACGTAGGGTCAATTTTTGACTTGGCCTATATACTATGAGTTTTTTTCTAAAAAAAAAGTCCTTACTCTTTCTGAAGAGAAATTCAGCTACTAGAGCAGCCACGTGGATGTAGCACATTGCAGCCTGAAACCAAAGCAGACAAAATATTTAGTATGGTTTTTATATGTATGTTCACATTGGAGATAAAACCACTGAGAAAATGGAATGAAGGTAAATAAACATTTCTCTCTGTGCAACCTGCAATTTTATAGTCTGTGAACAATTCTGACAAAAATGTAGTACTATTAATTAAATTAGTTACATGCATTTAATGTACATGCAGGAAAAGGAATGCGTTTTTGATGATTACAAAAATACGTTCAGATGATTGTATGAAATAAGAAAAGTAATTATTAGACATGGGCGCCAGTGAAGTCTTCGTGTTCATCGTCGAGAAAAAAAAATCTTCGTATTCTACGAATATTCTCCCGTCCCTGTGTTCGTTTCAGGCGAATATTTGTATGCATTCTTCGTATTCATTTTCTGACGGTTTTCTACCCTATCTTAACCCTTTAATGACAAAGCCCGTACATGTACGGGCTCAAAATGCATTGTTTTCAATGGGTTTAGGGACCACCCATTGTCCTTAAGGGGTTACGTCTTCCATAGCATTAATATGGGAATCCGTAAGATCGTGCCAGGATTTAAAGGTCCGTAAGAGTGACTCGGGGGCTCGTCTGGCATCAACCAACGAAGAGCAACTGCCCTTTCCCATTCATTCTTTGGTGTGAGCAACACAAAGCATCAGCCTCAAGCACGCCCTTCCTTACCTCTGAGTAATCTCCATTTTTCACATGGATTTTGGCCATGCTCTCAAGCCATGTTTTTCTGAGCTCGGGGGTACTTGCGTAGGATTTTGCCAAACTATACTGAAGGTCTATCAGCATTTCCGGGTCCTTCTCATGCTCCTTCATTTGGGCTGTGGCCATGATAACAGTACGGATCCTTTTAGTTAAATCTTTGACTTCTGAGGGGAAAGCAGTTGACTGTAAAAATATAATTCTTAATTAGCAGGGTGCCTTCAGGAAAACAAGACAATCACAATCTATTTATTGTCTCGATGGTAAGCAAAAATATATATAGGCCGGAAAAAAATTCCATACATTAAACAGTTTTTAAGCATTCTAACAACTAGATCACTTATGTCCCACAGGTGATTCACTGGAGTTTTGTCCGTGAAACTTAGAAGGGTTCTACTGTCTTACATCAGCAAATAACTATCCCCTCTGACAACACTTTAAGATCTGTATTGTAAAGATCTGTGTCATTCTGTTCCTTAAAAAATAGGAAATAGCGTAACTGAGATAAATCTTTATTTTAACCCAGCACCGGAAATAACAAATAAATAATAATAACCACTACAACATAATATCTGCCTCAAGCAAATTCCCAGCTAGAACATTCCGTTCCCATGATCTCTCATTACATGCATTATCATGAACAAGCTTCTATTTGTAGTAATTTGTAGTAATTTCTTATATCAGCAAAATTCCTGTTGTTACTAAGTTTGTGAGGGAACCCAAAAACAGGACTTGTAGTCCCCTACGGTGATCTGATAAGCTCCAGGGGGTTGGCAAGTTTGAAATGATCTCAAATACTTGGTGGAGAGGAAGTTCCTCTCCTACCATTTGGTTCTATATGGATTCTTTTTGCCCTTGGACATTCATTATATCCCTTCCACTAGGGTTCAGCAGCACATTAAAAAATATCAAATGATTAGTGAAAACAAACCTGGTTAATATGGTATACAATAGGGGGTTATCTGGTATATGGCTCTTAACCTCTTCTTCACATGGTTAACCAAAGGGTTAATAAATAGTATATACCCCACCTAAGGTTAAATAATTAAATCTCTTTCACACTGTAAAGATGTGCGTCGCCATCGTACCTTCATTGCTCTGTCGCTGTTTGCAAAATTATTAATTATGGAAAGTGATTCTTGAAATCTTGAGCCACCACTAAGAGCCACGTCTACAATCAATTGGCTAACAGCGATTATAATCTGAAAAACAAAGACAATTAAATGAGTGTCCTACTAATCTGTATGGTGTTCGTTCTAGCACACAATACAAATCTCATATGACTTCTATGACTCCTTATTGAATTTATGGACATTTGATTGATTCTCATAGCTGGCAAACCCTTGACTTTGTTGGCTCCAACAGTTCTAAAAAAGGGAAAAAAAACAATTCTTGACCTTCTGCTGGAACTGAAGGAATGTTTAGGCATGCCTTTTTATATAATACAAAGGAATTATACATTGGCGTTTGTAATAGATAAATGGCATCTTTCTTATACCAAATTTTGGATTTTGAGGTTAACCAAATATGGTTTCATGTACTGGTCAGCCAAGTCAACACCACCCATGTGCTTTTTTTAATCTATTATAAACGTTGGTTTGGTGACATTTTTCCCCCTATTGCTTGTTGTCACACTGGACCCGGGATATTTTTTTCATTAAAATATTTGTTGAGTCATATCTGTTAAAAAGTAAATTAACTGAAAAGGAACACACATCCACTTCCAAGAATTCTTATTGTAACTGATTATTTTCCATATGGTTAATAACATAATTGTGACAACGACATGAGAGCAGAAGTTTCTGTTTAATTTCTGGAATACATTTTTTTCCCTTTTAATTTTTAATTTGCGCAAAAAATTGTCCATTCATGAGAACTAGACTATTTGAAATTAAATAAGATAAGGACCTGTCTTTAACACGGCAGAAAGCAATTACCACTACACCAATTCAGCCTTTATCTCCCTGTCTGAAGAAGTTTTATGTTCTTGTCTTTATTAATATTACTTATTGTTTTATATAGCGCTATGATATTCTGTAGCGCTGTACAACAGGAACATTTTCTTTTTAAGGATTATACGTACAGTATAGACAACTATTTCTTACATTCAAATGTATTTTAGCCCCTAAACAGAAAAGGTGCTACTACAGGTTTAACATTTGTTTTGTTTAAAAAACAAAAAAACCAAACAGTATGTAAAAACTTGGAATATAAAACACAAGATAATAAAAGTGGTATGAAATTAAATCATATTCGACATCATGGTGATGTCTACTCCAATACGCTTGCATTTTAGGGTATCTATAATTAACATATATTCATACTGATTCAATCGCTGACTGATTCTTTTGAGTATGGGGTCTGCATACCCTATAGTGTTATTAATAACACTACTAACACGTTATTTCAGTCCTAAAGAAGACTGAACCTTAATGCAGGTCTACCACATTCCGAAATGATTCCTAGTTGAGCAACTAATCAAAGTAGGTAATTGTATTAACTAATTGCCATTGGATTTGCTTGGTTAGTCATGTAATAAAATAATCATGTACCAACATAACCAACGAGATACAGGGGAAAAAAAACACTTACCTGCAGATGTGTCCTAAGGAATGTTCTCCTCTTTGTGAACTCAAAGTTGTTCCTCATGAGTAGGTAGAGAAGAGCAGATGCCTCATTCCTGGTGGAGCAGAGCTTTGAATTGCAACACTTAAGAACCTCATAGCAGAACGCTGCACACATGTTCACTCTTCCTTTAAAGAACGCAGAAGGAAACTTGCAACAGAGAAAGACCCAATCAGTCAAGAGAGGTTTACAATATCATGAACTTCTTAATGACATGTAAGTGTACATTAGACTTTTATAGTAATTGCATGCACCATAAATTATCACAATTTACTGTTACATATCCTGATGAATAAAATTGGGCTGAATTAAAAAAGAAGGGGTTGTACAACCCATTCACCTTGATAAATAACAAATCACAAAACAGAAAGCTTTCTTGCAAGCAATGATAAAAAAAATGATCTTAAAGTACATCTGGTTACCACCACCCCATAACATGCAAAAGTCAAAGCGTGGAAGGTGTATCACAAGCAAACTCTGTGGATTCAAAATATGTTTCTGTTTACCAATCCATGTGGAATCCACAAGTTTAAAGCACACAAAAATAGGTATTTACCTTGCTGATGAAGGCTCGTAGAGAAGCAAAGACATGCTTTAGGCATATTTCAGACTGCCCATTTTTCATAAAAGCCAGATAGATATCAAAGACCTTCTTCATGAGAGGATTGTGACACTCCATGTTGAGTAGTTGTGTCTATATTTAACACACAAATGGGGAGTAAGATGTACAGTCACATAATCTTGCAAAACTAATCCCTTTCCTTCTAATCTATCACAAACCTTAATTTTAAGCTTTGAGTCAAGGCTATTAGAAAACAATTACTGTTAGTGGTACTTACTGAGAAAGGGTGACCTGCTACTAGTGGTACTAGTTTGTGTTAGAGTGTACAGAAGGGCGTAAAGAGTTTATATTAAAGAGGAGAAATGCAGTCATACCCTGAAGATCTGGGTAAAGAAAGAAATGGTGTCCAGGACTGTCAAGGACACTTCAGTGGCGCAGTTCCCTTCGAGCAATGCCTGATGTAAAATGTCTGCATCGGATGTACCTGAACCTGATCACACAGAGAGCGAAACAAAACGTGAGGTTCAAATGAATGATGAATACAGTCATATATTAGAAACATCCTTCCCATAGATTTCACTGTTGGGTTCACACATATACTTTAATGGAGCGCTAAAGGGGCCCCTGTCCACAGCCGGCACAAGTCTCTCCATGAATTCTTCCACTTAAGGGCCCACCTTCTATTCGAAAGTTCAGACATATGATGTCATATCCCAATGCCCAGCAGCGAGTGGCAAGCAAATGGCAGAGGACAATTTAGGGGAGCAGACCTCCCTCACACCAAAGTATGAGTGGACCGGTAGGGGAAATGGGGAGCTTGCCCTGGGCCCTGGTTTCTATCCACATAGAGGAGAAAGAGGGAGCAGTTGCCCCAGCCACTGGAATTTGCTCAATGAACCAGCTGGTAACTGAGGACCTTTGGTCTTGACTTTGTCTTTCAAGCAAATAATCCTGTGGTTTTTCTTCTCCAGTGGGAAGTTCACCATGGAAATGCTCCTTCAAGTGCTTTCACCTTTTGTACGCTATACTCATTGGTTTATTTTAATCTAATTATTTGGATTTGGATTTTATGAAAATAATACAAAAACATTTAGGTACAGGAAACATATGTAAGACTCAGAGGTCCAGAATGTTAATAGAAACCAGCATCACCCAAAATACAAAAAAAGAAATTAAGCAACTTCACTGTGGTTCAGTGTTTTTGTTTGTTCTCTGTAGCAATAATAGTAATGCTCACATATTAAGATTGGTAGCCTTAGAGAATGTTCTGCATAATGCTATGTTTAGAATTTCTTGTTCAATAAACTATGAAAGAAAAATAATCCATGCAACTTTAAACAATAAACAGAACAAAACAAGATCATTTGTATGATTAGATTTTTATATTAAAACCAGAGCTGAATGAATATGACACCAGGGACTTGACATAGTACCAAAGTAAGATTACGACGCTTGTTAGATTTAATTCACCGTACAGGGTCTACAGTCAGCATTGTTAGCTGTTTGACCTAGCAGGGTTTATCTATGGAAAAGATTATAGGAATGTAGACTGGTCTGATGCACATAGAGAGGTTTAGCATGCTACAGAATAAGGTTATATTTTGACTTACTGTGGTTAAGGGTAAAGGAACTTTCCATACTGCTAAGATGCTGTAGACGTGCCTGGAAAGCTCCTGTCCTGCTTCTTAGAGCAGGCATGGTCTGGGACTTTCTGTCGGCTCCAAAGTGTTTAGATACCCATATGTCTTGAACTCTAAAGAAGCAAAAGCTGTTCGAGTCCACATGTTGATAAAGCAGCGCGCCTTTATAGATATATCTACTCCAATATGGCGATAACATTGCAATTTATTTTGCGCAAAAACCTGAGAAATATTTAAACATTATACAAACTTTGGATCTTAATCTTGTCAAAATGTGTTTTAACAAGTGTGAAGGGTTGTTCTTGAACATGTCCGTGCATAGGTGGGGCAAACGGCGCTCCTATCCTGGTCTCTGTACTTAAGGGGGCTTCTGCTTAGTTATGATGTCATATATCAGCACTCTGCTTCTCTTAGACCATTCACAAGGGCAAAGAGGGTCTGCAAATTCTGAGGGTAGCCTTTTTCTTGGTAAACTATTAATCTTTCCTTAACTTTCATTTCTCTGTATTATTTATTGCCATTAATTTCTTTCTAACATTAACAGCATTCTTGCTACAAATATTTAAACTGAGCTGAAAGCTCATCCGATAATCCTTTTTTTTTTTAAATCAGTGGTAGACATAGTGAAACTATTATTTTAATCTTTCACAGTGTATGCCTGAGATTAACCCTTTCTGCAAAGAATAGAGTTTACACAGAAATTAAAAAGAAAAGAAATTGCGGCTAAAGCCAGATCACCAAAATTAGCCAACATTTATCCCCCTCTTTATTAATATTGCAGCACTGTACCTTCCCATGTTCCGTTTTCCAGTATACCTGAAATGGTATAAGCAAACCCTACAAAGAAAAAAAGCAAACCATATTATATCTATACAGAATAAATCCCCCAAACTCCCCGGTGCTAACACCCGTTTCTATTGTCTTACTAAAACTAGTTTAACAAATGTAATGTTGATTGAGAATGAATGCAAAAGGCAAAAGAATCTTACATGGAAATATAGCGTCATGGAATATTACATGGAAATATAGCCCAAGTGATTTTGCGGGCATGTTTCTACATGTTTCTGAATATCTATTATTTACTGTGTTAATACCCAGTCGGAATGCGGTCGGACCTACAGGCTTTGCTTATTCCTAACAGTAGAAGGAGATGACAGAGGATAAAACATTCTAGAGCACCAGGAATTACCTCCTAGAAGAAATGTGGAGGACACTAAATTTACCCCATTTTCTGGACCTTCTCTGTCAGATACCCATCTTTGGATAGACACTTTGGCCATATTAATTTTCTTTAATTTTAGTAAGTTTAGAATGTTGCGTCTTTTTGGATCCATTGAAGTTGCGTATTTAATTCAAAGAGGTACTTCAACATTCTTAAAGTGGATCACTCCTCATTTCCCAAACAGAGAAACAAATACAAGACTACTTCTAATATTTCACATAAAATCCACTTTCAAACAATATGCTTAAGTAGATGACAGCTGAGTACACAAGAGATACAGATCAGTATATCATTAGTGTGTCAATGGGCTGATTTCTTGATGGGACAGAAATATTTAATGTCAAAAACCACAGAATGAAATAAGTTACATAACATGTGGGTTTTCATTTTTTTTCCCGTGAGAAAAGATCTTTTTCAAAACTCGTTTGAATTTCCACTTAACCTCTAACAATTAAGGAAGAACGCAGAATGTGACGAACGTGTATTCAACGAGAAAACAAGCCAAATGTATTTACTTACTCTAGAAGTGTGAGAAAGTTTAGTAGTTCCTGTGGAGTTATTTTATTCCAGTAGCTGACCAGAGAGTCTACGAGAGGAAGAAAAAAGAAAGGATATTTTTTACCGTGCAGTAGCATGTGTAGGAACAATGGTATGAATGAAGGTAGCCTTTATCATGCTAGTCCACAAAGATTAGTCATGGACTACCTGCTTGCTTAGTGCCGGAATCACTAATTATCAACTAATTTCTCAGGTTTTACTGCTGTCCAAAAAACTAGCATATTGGCCCGTCATCAGAATGGGGTGCCCAAAAAATATTTTAGCTCTTTTTTCTCTTTATCCTTTTACCTATACATCAGATTCTCCCACCTGTGCTTCAGTCTCTTGAGGTACAACCCTGCATATCAGCCATGCTTACTAAAATTTCAATACAAGTTAAGATTACTGCGACTATCACATCTATAATATTCATAGGAGGACCTTGACATTGTACATCCTACGTTGGTAACTGTAAAAATGAACAGTACAGCAAGTACACTATGAATGGACCTTGGCTTTGCTCAGTGTGACTAACGAGATGAACTTAGCAGGAAATAAGGAAAGACTATGTCACAGAATCATTGTTCAAAATGGTGCCATATGTTTTACGATATTGGGTTCAAGATGTTGAAATGCAAAACTGGAATGCCGAGAGTCATAGTCGGTTTGAGGCTGTGAAATGCTGTTGAGAGCTGAAAGTTCCAGCATAGTTGATTGGAATTGGTTGACTCTTGAAAAACAGTGATGAGTGATTTCACTTGTGTGTTGTTATTTTATGTATTAGTGAGCTAGAGCTCTTAAATTATACTAGCAAATTGAGAAATAGAAAGGACCCATTCCAAAAGATGAATAAAAAAAGACAGCTATTGAAAGACATATAAAAAAATCTTTATCAAAAGATACATTCATGAAAACAAGAAATGTGCTTTATCGTGTGGCGTTTGACTTTTCTATCCGGTTAAGCAGGTTATGCTATTTATGGTTATGGTTAAGGTTATGTCCACTGCACTCAAAGATGAGTTTTTACTGAATGAACACCAAGAGTTGAGTCTCAAGGTGGAGAGAACAGGACTTCCAGAGTAACAAGAGCACGTGGTGACACGCAACAGAACACGAAACAACCAAAGGTTAGGAGAAGCTTCAGGAAGCTGGAGTAGAAGCAAACACATAACAAAGTAGCATTCACAAAACTAAGGTTTAAGGCTATGTATAACTCTGTAACAGTAGTTAGATCAAATAGACTTTTAATAGTCATTGTTTCAGTTTCTAATTAGATACATTTAGATTTGTCCGAACGTCATTTTTAAAGATGTTTGGCAATTGAGTGCATTTGCGTCCAAAAAACAATCAAAACCAAGTGGCAAAACCTCTAAAACTGTCAGAGATTTGTTCACTCTCTTTCCCGCTGTAGCTGAGTCATCTGTCCCTCTCCCCAGGAAACAGGCCAGGATGCTCAAGAGGTTACATACAGCTACACTATAACACTAAACTTTAACAATCTCAACTAAAACACCAACTAAGGAGTTCTGTAGACCTCAAATGACTTCTGCTGGCAGGCTGTTTTACATATCCACCTGTCTCTCTGTAAAGTAAAGTAAAACTTTCTTACATTAAATAAAAGTATGCCCTGTGTAGATCTAGCAAAGGATGCAACTGCATTCTCTAATACTTCCTGATAGTGCCTCGTGAATCTATATGTTGGGAGAAGAGATGTGTTGAATAAATGGATACCAGGTCCCCCAGAATTGGGTTTTACAATAGCTTCTTTTCACTGGCTTCCTTTTTTATGCAAGTGTAGGGTTTATTAACTAAAGAGAAAAGAGGCTTCAAGAACGGCTTAAATGGCTCAGTATAAACCATTTAAAGGCATCTCACTGTCTGACCTATGTATTATGCAGAGCAGAGACAGCTCATCTCGTCTTACAAAGAAATCAGCCGGGCTAGCCCTTTATAATACAATGTGGATTCAGTTGAAACTAAAAGTCTCCTGCATTTTTTCCTTCCGACAACCGCTTTAGTGAAAAAATTTCAGTGTGACATCACTGGTATTCTTTACATACTGGTCTTAATGGAACCAAGTCGTCATACTGGGGTGGGCAGGGGTAAATTGTTTATTACAGTTAGTGAAATACTTACCCTCTGAAATCACTTTGACTATGTACAGGTAGCAGATGAGAAGGCTTCTAATCTCATATGGATCCAATCGACTGTAATGTGAAACAGTGCTCTTAGTGGAACTTCTACGCATCTAATGTAAAGAAATAAAAGCCTTTTTAGATAACAGTTCTATCATGTGCAATATCATCAATACCTAATAAATGCACTGCTTATATGTAATGAAGACAGCTGTAGAACGGAAATATAATTCAGCCTGCCCACACCAGTTTATCATAAAACCAGTGGCCCTTTAATATTTATTTATGAAAATGAGTCTTGCTTGCTGTTGACATGGAACTTATGTATATATAATAGATGGCTAAAGAAGGGGTGCATTACTTTGTAATAGGAGAACAATAGAAATCCCTACCCAGCTGGATGATGGGGATTAGAGGAAACTAATATGTAACCTTTCAACTTCACACTACATTGCGCAGCCATAGTGCTGTGTGTATTGATAAACAGCGCCCCTAGTGGTATCTGGAAAGCATTACATTTTCACCATTGGTGCTTTGTTCAGCTGTCCCCTCTGCATAGATGGATCCTCGGGAGTCCTCTCTTTTCATTGCACAGCCATTGGGAAATGAGGGGTTGAAGCCTTAGGAAATGAAAGGAAATAGTACTTTTGTTTATGCAGGGTGTGTAGATTTAACACTTAAACGGTAGAAAAACTACTCATATACACTCAATGAACTTGACCGCAAGCACGAGATGTCATCTCCTTAGGGATCATTTCCATACTATGCTGCAGATGTCACAAATTATACATCTAATAACACTTTGTGATATAACAAAAGAACTAGAAAATGTTTACCTAAAAACCAACGATAAGAGTGTTTATTTTTTTCTCTATGCCATCAAAAACTACAAATATGTCTGCCTAGCAGGCTGTGGATTCCCACAATCCTCTCTGTGCTGTTACAGAATTTAATTTGGTCGTTCAACTGCATGACTGCATGAAGCAAAGAAAAATTTAATATATATATTCTATCTGTATATGCTTATGATTTGTAAATGTAAGGGAGTCTTACTTTCCTGAGAGAGTGGTAGATAACTTGTAGAAAATAGCCGCCCAGCAGAAGTGATAAAGGCTTATACATTAAGGAAAGTGAAACATGTATGGGATAGGCATATGGCTCCTAAATCTAAGACAAGCTCAAGGTCCGATTAAGGTCTGAGTCTTTACATCGGGAAAAATGGGCTGTTAAATTCTACAAGGTTACTGTAACGTATGCACCATAACATCACAAAACAGAAAGTTTGTGCGTCAAGAACAGTGGTGGCAGAAAATGGAAATTTATATAGTATGTGTGTAAATTCCCCAAGAATTACAAATATCTGCTGGGAAACATTAAATATTTTCCAGACAGGTGAAACATAAAAAACAATATTTTCTGTTTTACACAACGTGCTAATGACTTATCTTTATATTATACCTGTATCTTTGTCCATGATTAGGCTCGATCTGTTGGATGATGTGGAGAAGCTGCAGATAAAGGTGTCCCTGGAAGCCTGTCAAACAGGACATAGAGTTTACACCACTGAGTGTGATACTGATCCCATAAAACTGCACCAGTATCAAAGGCAGAAGTCAATACGTTATCTGTTTACTTAAAGTGGCCCCTTTATATAGGAGATGCTGCTGATGTTTAAATAGTGACTTCTATAGAAAACAGAGGTGCACACCATACAAGCACTGCATGTGCCTATAGAGAGTGCAGTACTGGTAATTTCTCAGATTATAATCATACTTCATCAGCTTCCTCTCAGAGACATTTAGCACGTACAAGAATCTAGAATTTGTATGACCTTTCCATCATAATCTGCAAAACACCGTATCTCTTTGGAACACCGAACTTACAGAATTAGACATGGCTGTAGAGGGTATGGAGGAATCTTTGCCAGTAAACCGCGACATGTTTTCTAAGAGCATTCCGATCAAAGGAAGATACAGCTGAGCGATTTTTGCCTGTTGGTTCTAAAACACAAAGTGCATACCATTTGAGACAGATGCTCTGTAGAACGTTATAAAATGCCTATCTATGCTTTTATGCTGTATAGTGTATATCCATTTTTTTCAGTAGTAATGGGCCACTAACGTTGCCCTAAGGAAGGTAAAGAGTCCACCCTATCTCCATCTCCATGCCCTGTGAAATCTATAGGGTTAAGTGCTATAAAATAAGTGATATAGAAACACATAGCAATCAGCAGCAAACTGGCAACTCTGGGCCAGACTGAGCCACTCACAGATCCTCTAACATAACGTCCAAAAAAATAAAATATACATATAAGCCGACCTTAGGGTTACAGTATAAATGAAATGTCTGATTTATATTATGTCTAACAGAAATCCCATAGGCCATACTTACCCAAGTACTCAATTTATTTTGCACAGTCTCAGCTACTTTATACCAAACCATGACTACTCTATTGTCTTTGTCTTTGTGTATTTTCATTCCGAGCTGGGGTATAATTGGATCCATTTCTTGCATACATTATTTTGTCACCATAAACCTTAACCAATAAGGCTTCATAAACGTAACGCTTTTACCACCAGTATAGAGTAAAATATTTTATTATAGCTCCCCGTTCTAAGTCTGAATAGGTGATGGAAAGGACTACGTTGATGTGGAAGCTGCTCTCTTTATCTTTACAAAAAGGGAAAACCAAAAATCTATGCCAGATGATTTCAATGACAATGGACTGTGTGTTTCAGACAGATGATATTAAATATGTAATCCTGATCTCTGAACTCAAACTTTAACCCTCAAAAAGGCATTACCTTGTGCTGGTATCTGTTATCAAAGGCATGCTTGATTAACAGGTACTTTAAAGTTGAGATGGCGATATATCTGGCGTCAAAGTTCTCTTGAATTGCATGCAATAATTCTCTCAAAAGCATGCCAACCAGGAAATGATTCTTGCAATAGTCATCAGTCAAACTGTACTCCAGATTCAAATCTGCATAGAAAAACAAAAGGTTGAACAAAAACACAGCTGGACGCAATTTAACCATTCAAAACATGTATATAATGAATATATTATAAGGAATATAAGATAATCATATATTCCTAAACAAAGGTGTCCCACTGGGGCATGCTCTATAAATTCTTACTGGCAACACTATGATGTCATGTTCAGGAGAGACATCTCTCTTTCATGCTATCGCAGTGCTCCACAGCAATATTTTGGGGCTACAGAACACTGCAATACATTTATACCCAGCAAACATTCCAAGCTATGCAGGAAAGAGGGATGTGGGACTTAAAGAGGGACTACCTGGCCTCCCAAGCAGTATTACATAAATCCAAACCTCAGCATCCAAATCCAAAGCTTTTACCAGCCTAGTATTTCCACTGAGAGGTCAACTGAGCCAACAGGAACACAGCTGAATAGGTGATCAGTGTTCTACTAATAAACAAATCTGAGATACTGTAAGTATTTTAGCTTTCTTCTCATTTAGTTACAGTCCCTTGAACATTGAGTAGCTACCCAGTAGCACAATCCTGTGGATATTTAATATAACACAAAAGGATGAGGCCAGCTCAACTAAGAACCGTGAAAATACTTTCCTTACAGGGAACCCCGACTTTAGAAAGTCTTAAATTCAAATTTACATGAAAGAAAGAAAATCTCTACAACTACAAGCCTTTCTGGATTATGATGTTACTAGAAGTTACTAGAAACATATTGCAAGCTTCATTGGCAAAAGGAGCCAACCTCAGGCATGCGTTGTCAGCCTCCCTTAAACCATATTAGCAAGATGTAGCCAGTATCGTTTCAGGAACAGTGAGCTAGAAGCGCCATGTCTGGACTCACCTTTACAATTGAGGAGACCGCTGAGAGAATATATGCGTCTACAAAAGGTCAAACCAACTCAGCTAAGTGTGGACGGTCCTTAAGTGGCCTGCCGTAAATCCCTGTTTGGGAGAATCTTACATTTTAGCTCACTTGTGCCATTATAGAGGGAAAACCTCCAGCAGCACATCGGAATAGTCTGGCAACCCCATAGATTTTATATCTGGAAAGGCACAAGTCAGCTGGATTTGGAGCCGCTCCTGAGTGAGGAATTCAACCTTTTGTATATGTAAGTTTTGGGAACATCTTGTATTTCCTCCCGAGTGTCCAGACATGGACCACCTTGCTCCCTGTGCCTTAAGAAACACCACCTACATCTCACTGATGATGCTGATATGCTGTTGGTGTTTTCTAACCTTTTGTGGTTCCCATTTTTGGATGGGCACTTAGAAGGTCTGGTCCTTGCTCTTGCTTTAGCTATGGAGGAATGGAAGGGGCCGTGTAACCCCATGGGAAGAGTGTGGTCCCAAAAAAGAAGACTGCCGACTTGGGCCCATTGTGGTAAGAAGCACTAACACCTGCCTAATTCTTCACTGTACAACGGGAAGCAGAACAACTCAGGCTGTAGAGGACTAAAAAAGTTTAAGGTCTTTGTTGATTCCCATATTACAATGTTTGTGAGGAAACACCAACTTTGAAGGAGCGAAACCAGAGTTGTGGTCCTCTAGAGTCTAGGGTGATCAATAAGCTCTTTAGAGCCAATTACATGGGCTGATGTGATGGCTTCTAGGCACCACCAGAGATTACTTGGACTAACAGGACATTAACCTTGCTGATCAATAGACACAAGGACATGGAGATTGTTTTCCTCAATAATAGCACATTAAGTGAGCATCTTCTTGGTGAGTTTTCACTGAAGGACAGGGCAGTGTGTCTCAACGGCAGCTTATAAATTAAAGGGATGGAGGCCACTAAATACATAACTAACAACATATAGTTTAAGTGGGGTACCTGCTTACTTAAACAAATGTCTAAATAATTGATTGATTTTAACAAATGACTGACAAATACATGTAGTCCAATTCATACTGAGATGCCTTTGAGTGCTAGTAAATAATGTTAGTAATAGCACCTATTTTGGGCCATGTGCAGCATTGTTAATAGAGTCAGACTGAAGCACATGAGTGGCAAATGCATCCGACAGCTTGCATGTCTATAGATGAATTGTGTCTGCCAAAAAAACCTACCTATAGAAGTGAACCGTTCCACAGCATATGATAACAAATCTAATGGTTTTGTAAGAAAAGGCAGAAAGTGTAAAAGAAAATTAAAAAAACAAGTAGACATTGACCTAAGATAGATCTAACCAATAAGTAATGACATATACGTAAAGCCGTTTAGCATCAAACTTACGGAAGTAATGTCTTCCGTAACCCCGTAACTACATGTGTACTAGAACGAAATGACATATGATTTTGATCTGGTCTGGAGGAAGGTGTTTGCAATCATCAACATTTTATAACACCAAACAGGTGGCTCAAGCGTTCACCCAGGGTGCATTTTGGACAACCTGGAATTGCATTGCAGAAACTGTCAATCAGGATCTCCCACACCAATAAAGGCAATTTTAACCTTTATTGGTCATCATCACTATGCATTCTAACGAAATATAATGTTGCTTAAGTATAGCAGAGAGACAGGTTAATTTGAACTCCTTGTACAGTAGGGATTCTTTAGAGATATGCCACTGGCCAGACATAATGGTATAGTTTGGGTTATTATAAGGACACTCCAGCCATTATATGTCCATGATAGCCGAGTGTCACCTTATATCCTACATTTTTTCACATGAAAAATGCATCGAGGGATAGAGCAGAATACTCTCTACACATTTGGCACTTTCCCCACGCATGGCTCTTTGGCTTACGGGAGATGTATTTGGCTGAATAAATTCCCTGCTTGCAGTGACATGCGCAGGATTCTCATTGCCAGCCAGCACCGGCTCATGCATGAGTTCCAGGGGGTCTAATGAGCACTTTACTGCCACCGATCAGTTGCTTCTAGCATCCAAGATCAGCAGCATTTTACCAAGATAAGCTTTTTTTTCTTCTTTTGGGTATAAAAATGCATATTGACCTGGTTACAAAGTGCTTTGACGTGTATATTTGTTTGTAGAGCTGTATGGGGCATTAGATTTCCCCTTTGCCTGGTGGAAGTACCAACTAGTGGCACTCTGGTGAGATCGGATGTCATGCAAAATAATATCTTGTCAATATAGGAAAAGCACACTTCTAGTTGTTATCTTGTACAGCAGTGTATAAAACCAGAAAACAGAATCTAGAATGTTTCCCTGCAGAGTGGTTTGCTCATCTCTCATCGTGATCGTACATAACAAGCGTTACCTTGAACACGCTGCAGTTTGGGTTTGGCAAACACCATTGGTAGATTCAGAGGGATAAAATGTTCATGGTTGCAGATGGTTTGTAAAAACTCAAATTTGTATTCTGTTAGGATCTGTGCAGAAGGGGAACACAAATTATGAAATCTGCATATTAGAACATAATTTATATATACCGTATATATATAGACAAAACCTTCCAGCGATTAATAACACATCAGCTTTCAGTTTAGTAACCCATGCTACAGTCTACATTACATTGTGTGATACATTGTTATCCTGGACATTTACTAAAATGTTTTTAAGGACAACCTGGTGCTTCTTGCTGGGGAAACTCTCCAGGTTCCTTTCGCAGGTGAGACCCCAAGTTCTATATAAACACATTTATTAAAGCTACTAGGAATGATGGACAACTTAGATGCTCTGTCTTTGACACAAGGTAGAAGCCAGGAGATGGATGGTGAACTGTGAGTTTCCAAATTCAGAAAGTTCTGATTTATCTTAAAATAATTAAACACGGTATGACAATCATGTTTATTATACCTTGGGGTCTTTGGGACTAAATCCAGACATGTAGTCATTGATAAGATTGAAGACAAAACCTCTATCCATGAAAGTGAGGCACCTCTGAAAACAAAAAGAAAGCCACATATTTAAATGTAGAAATAAGGAATAACTTTATCTAAAGTAACTTAATATCACTCAAGTTTCATGTGGAAACTGCATTATACTACTGAGAACACTAATTGCTTATACCAACCACCAAAATGTAAAATATGAAATATATATTAAAAAATGTATGTTAGTATTACAGATGCGTCAAAAGGGGTCTATTCACTAAAAAAGTCAAGTGGTGAGTCGAATGAAGGATTAATTCAACTAAAATCACATGCCCTTGCATGCTGAGACCCACATAACCTGTATCCTCACTAATATGCAAATTGCTTCCAAGTATATGTGAGTGGATGCAATTTTAAATCTTGCGAGTTGCAGGTGAGGGTATGTGAGTGTATGTGAGAGGAATGACAATACAAAACAATAAAAAAATCTGCACCCAAAAAAACCTGCCAATTATTTTTAAAATCTGACATACAGAAATAAATCCAGTCCATGCCAGATGGCAGGGGGTTTGAAAATGGATGTTGGTGCTCTTCTCCTAAATGTAAGGCAAAGGACATGATAGTGATGCCTCCGCAGCAAGCTCAGCATCCTAGGCAGGTGCCTAGGTCTGCTATATGGTGGAGTCTGCCCTGCTAATAAAAATCTAGCAAAAAAAGGTAAGGCCATTAATGAAGAATTATTATGTTGGCCATTGGGAATAGAACATAGTCTACAGACATCTTTGAGTAAATACTGTATATTAAAATCCAAAACACACTGAAGCATTTAAAAATTGTTAATAAACAATACAGACATCCAATGGATTTTTTGCACACCATGTATGCTCTGCTTGATACTTTTAAAATATATTTTAAAAAATTGTATTAACCAATAAGTGTTTGCAGACTCAACTACGAAATAATCAGACCTTTATATTTATTGTTTCATATTTTAATAAATATATCCATGGGACATACTATACAAAGCATACACAAAACAGATATAACTGTAGTGTGTTTAAGGCTCTAAGTAGCTAATATTTAAACAGTATTCCATTATTCTAAAGCGTACTCTTAAGCATATTGGTGTTTGGCTCAGGGACAACTATGCCTGTGAAATGTTTACCACGCTAACTCCATAGTCAGACACTAGATAAATAACAGCATTAGGTCACATCTATAATTTGGCTTCATTTAATGCTTGGGTGAATAAATGTCATAACACTTAAGCTTCCTTTAAACAGAATACTGGACTGCTCAAGTGAACAGATCATTTTCTTTTTTTTTGTACACTTATTTACATGGTACACCAATGTGATGGCTTCTAACCTTTTAAATACTTGTATTATAACATACGCATTGGAAAGTTGTTTTATTTGTATGCCAGTGAGGAGCCATCTCGCCGTATGATTTGCATGATTGCCTCTAGCCCATTATGTGAGGCAAGGGAGGTAAGAGAGCAGTACAGGAGGCAAACACATGCCACTGGGTCCTTAACTTTTTAATATAATAAAGGTAGAAGTCCTCTGCTCTGAGAAGCATATAATGTATCCTTTTAAATAATAACCTGCTTTCTGGGAAGAAATGTTTTTTTTTCTCCATCTTCTCACTTTCTGTCTCATCCTCCTTCTCTACTAGTGTCTTCATGTTATTGTTAATTGTATATTCCCCTTACACTGGAATAGCTCTGCGGAATCTGCACTCTACTAATAAAATGTAAATAATACTATTAAAAACTGTGCTAGTATCACTTCAACCTTAATGATGGGAACAGTAGAACTCAAGTGTGGTTACAATATAGAAGTATCATTCCTACACATTTGCGATCATTCCTACACATTTGCAAACAAGCTCTTACCTTGATGAAGTTTGCCAAACTCATGTTCACGTTTCTAGATTCCTCTGGAATCTCACCATACCTTATGGTGACATGTGGTATTATTGAGAGAAGCAATGAGTGCAAGACATTTTGATAAGAATCAGGAAACCGCTGAGGCCTGGGAACCTGTAATAAGTATATATCAATAACTACATTAGCACTTATGGTGTGGCTGCTCATTGTAGAAGCATATAACGGTATTTTATATATTGAGCAAATTAATAATCCCTATAATCCCAACCAATTATTTCCATTTTACCTTGATCTTGTTCTCTTCTATCAGGTGCATGGCCATAGATTTTGCCAGAGCCTCAAAGAAAAACCAGGAATACTACAAAAGGAAAATAAATACCCCATTATATTTAGTAAAGCAAAGGCGAAATTAGGCATGGCCCACATGTAACCTTGTACTGCTGACCTACAATTCTTCACTTTAATAGAATCAGATCCTTGCAGGTTTATTGTGATAATTAACACATCCACGGTCGCGCTGCTTGCTACTATGCTTCCCGCATTCAATGGAGGCAGCCAGGGTGGGGAGGAATATGTGATGGGAGTTTTGCCAATTTAGAGACCCCTCCGACCCCTATAGTTACGTCACTGATGATAACTACAGGAACCAACGCCATGAACAATACAATGAGTCACAGAGACACGGCACTTCGCACGGAATACGAGCATTAACCTTACCTTTAATAACTTGTTAATCGCCAGGAAGTCTGCGGATTGCTTCAGTACGGTAATCATTGTAGTTACCAGAATCTCATGCATTGTTTTGCTTAGAGCAGAACTTGCTTTCTCGGTTTTGAACACATACTTTGGAAAGAAAAGTGATTTGTGATGGATTTATTTTCATCTTGCGCACACCGTTTCATTGCCTAAAATAATATGACCTTCCTTTGCAACAATGGTTCATACTTTTCACAGTAACCCGAATGTTTCTGATTTATGTATTTTAATGTGTCAAGCTTTTAGAACTAATTTGTGAAAAAGTATAATAAGTATTACTTGTTGAGATAATGTATATTGATAGCTGTCCTGTAGCCAATAATTAGCGCAATCATCATACTAAAGCGCATCCGGGTGACAAAACTTCAATTTCTTTTAAAACAAGTGAAAAAACAATACGCTTGATGGAATCTTTAATAATCAATGAAATTTTAAATAATGGAGGGCTTTGTGCCGTTCATGTGGTGATGATCGCATTGCGTTCTATAAACTAGGTTCTTGGTGTGACATAGTAAGCTTCTGAATAGAAGAATACAAAGCGTGAGGCTGATTTTGCTAGATGATATCTTCTTACCTTGATGAAGGATCTCAGGTAATGTTCTAACCCTTCATCGTGGCATTTCGACACAATATGTAGAAGAACCCTTTGGAAAAAAAAATCTCGCTGAAGTTCTATAACTTTCAAGGAGCACCCCAGTCCTATTTTATGTATATTTAAATCCACTTTGCATGGACTCCAGTGCATTAACTAATCCTCAGCTGCCCCGGGAAGCAGGGAGTATACCACAGCATGCTTCTTACATGGGCTCATCCTGCATGCTGAAAAATGCTTTAAAAATCACAATACTATTTGGGGACTAGCCTGTTCCTTTAATTCCCTTTAAACTGCTTTATTAAGGGTCCGTTTAAGTTAAACAAGTAGTGTCCTGCCTAATACCACCTTTACCCAGCTCTTAGTTGAAGGTAGAACTGCAGGAATTGGTGCAAAACGTGTCTGGGCATATATACAGGGCCGTCAACCATATTGTCCTACATTGTCAATGATGGCCAGGTAGTCTTCTGCCCAGGACATGAGAAAATAACTTATTTACCGGAATTATCATTAGATCTCGGTCACAGTGTGCCACCTTGTGGCAGATGATGGAATGACATGCCATTTAAACTGAGCAAGTATTGCAAAAACACAAGAAGAAAGTCCTGTTCCTACTGAATACCCTACGTTGGCAAACTAGGAAGATTTTGTACCCTTTCTTATTTAAAATTCACCATTTATTAAAGAATGAGAATATTATACAGATAATTCTTTCCACTGTAAGTAAAAAAAAAAACACCTTTGGACATGTAAAACTAAAGATTTCCATGCACAAGCAAGGGTGGATAGGTTATTTTTTCACCAACAGAAAGTATACTTTGAAACTGCCCCCAATTTAAGCGGGTAGTCACTGTGCTGGGAGGCAGTGATCCAGGCCAGCGATACGCAAATTGGTCCTGCAACGTGGCAGGTCACATCCGGATGAATCCATGCACACTTGAAACTTGAATACTGTTTCCTTAAGTGGCCAGGAACCAAAACGTTTATATATTATACACGACTATAAGACGTATCCGAGAAATAAAAGCCATAACGTCGAGCTGACTTGTATTAGGGACCAGTTAATATAATATGTGCGTAAGAACATACTTACAATGTACAGTTTGAAGCTACCTCATCTTCATTGGATACTTTTGTCAAAACTTGAAAAAGCTGCATGAGGATTACGGGCAGAAACTGGATCATGACCGGGACCTCCATGGCATGTAAACACTGCAGGACAACACCATAAAATTAGATTAAGTGAATTTTATCACCAAGGTGGCTAAAAAACCCAACCAGAAGATGGCTGATTCAGAACGGAGAGTTATTTATCAGTAATTAGTGGGTTCTGATTGAATAGCAGGGAGATGCTTTCAGTGTAACATCTTTATATTGGTTAAAAAAAACTAGACCGTGATTCTGGTCTTTAATGTATTTTTCCCCATATAAAATAAACTTGTAAATATTGTGTTCTTTAGTTCATACTTAATTATTACATCGATACGATCTGCTGCTCTTCAAAGCCTTGAAGCTTGAGTGTATGTGTCACCGTACAAATTTTGGCCACTAAAAGGTACTAAAGGGGTATCTTTGGAGCCAATTTGGCAATATGAAGGAAATTATAAGAATTCAGACTATATTTGTGCCTCTTCACCAATCTAACAATGGATTTTGCAGAGTTAACCCCACCATCGTCAAAAAGGGAAATCTGTCTCACTTCGACTCCTCGTAATGCATAATGACTTTGGTGAAACCAAATGCTTCAACTGATCTACAATAAAAACGCACATAGAACCTAACATGTGGAAACAGAAACACTTCTAACATATCTTCTACAAAGGTGCTGGAAGCAGCTTATCGCTTTATTTACAGCACCGCACTGCCACGGAATTTTTTCTGTATACAATGTGAACGCTGATCTTCATGATTCATGTAATTGGCTGCTGTTTCGGTAAATTCCGATACCAAAAGTGCAAAACGTGTGCTATTCATGCTTTCATTCTCTTCTAATAACTGAAGAAGGCATGCCCCAGTGTGCATGCTGTAAAATGCATTGGAGTCGATACAAAATGACTCCGACATGGATTCAAAATCAATACTAGCCAGAATAAAGTTTGCAGGTGGCCACCAGGATGAAAAGCTAGCTTTTTGGAGGAGTGTTCTCCTGTATTAGATGATGCAAAAAGTTAGCTGTTTAGCTATAATGATCAGTGCTATGGATGGAGAAAAAAGGGAGAGGTTTTTAATCCAAAGAACACCATCCAACCGTGAAGCATGGGGACGGCAGCATCGTGATCGGGACCGGTACAGAAAATAGATGGAATCATAAGAAAAGAGGATTATCTAGAAATACTGAATAAATTCCTCAATACATAATCTAGAATCTAGTGAAAACGTGGTCGCAACTGAGTCTTCCAGCAGGACAGCGACCCCAAGTTGTAACTCAATAACTTATAGACAATGGACATCACAAAGCCCTGACCGCCATCCTGTAGAAAATGTGTGGACTAAATGGAAAAGGCATGTCTAGCAAGGAGGCCCCAAAACACCGAGAGAGTTACAACCTCAGGAGGAATGGACAAAAATCCCGGCAAAGTATTGTGAGAAGTTCGTAGAAAGTTACCCCAAGCATTTGATTCAAGTCAAGCAATTAAAGGGCACTGCCACCAAATACTAATAAAGTGCATGAAACCGTTTGGCCCGATGGAATTCTGTCTGCAATCACCTGTTTTAAAATGACCTCCGATGGGAACAGAGTAGAGAAGCCTTAATTGACGTGCAAAAAGATTTGTATGGTTACATGAAATGTGTGGAGTTGTAAAAGCACCTTGATGCAGGTTACTATGAATAAGTTATAATATGCCTGAAGGAGATACATAATAAAGCTTACAATCCATTATCCTAGCCTATAAAGGTATCATCTCAGAGCTTCTGCACGGTTTATGTGAAAAAAGACAATTTGTACCTTCAGATATTTTACAAGATCCCCTGGAACATCTTTGGATCCCGACTGAATCTTCTGGCAATATTCAAAAAAATTGTACAGATGCAAATCCTGGGAACACAAAGGGTGCAAGAATGGATGGTTTCTCATCACTTACAACCACGAGTAAAGAGCTTTGAATAATGTAACAGGATGGAAAGGGGGATAATATCCTATACACTAAGGAGAGACTTTCTGACTTCACTTTACATGATGAAGGACCAACCCCAGTGATCTGAAAAGGTGACCAATAGAGCCGTATCACCAAGGAGCTGTCACTCACATAAAGTTGTATATATACATTGCAATTGGTGAATATTTACATTTTAGCCTAAATATTTCTGCTGGCACCTAAGTCTCTGTGCCATTCTGTACTGATCGGTATGGATTTATAAACGTCTGGCTCTTATAGGGGTCAAATGCTTTTGAATAGGACAAGCACAAACCGTAATAAAGGAGGTCAGCAAATGACGCATAAAGCACAAGAATGGAGCTAACAACCTGTGGGTAAGGGGGATAATATGTAGATTGAGATGATGTTTTCATGCCTGAACATTAAACCCTTATATGCAGACACAAGGCCATTTTACATATTCTGTAGGATTTATGTATTGTTAAGCACGTTTCAACTTACTTGTGTGTAAACAGTGGACTCTAAGTGGCTCCGGATCTTGAAGAGTGGTTTCCCTCCATCTACGTATTTAATGTCGCTGCTGGCCTGGATTTATAAGGAAAAAACACAGGATTAGAGGCAATTTCAGCAGAAGATGTCTACCCATTTTCTACCCATGATCGGTTTTCTATGAAACACATAAATATACCTTTTTTGTCTCAGGATCGCTGTGGCCCAGGTATCCTGCGGGAAGATTGGCCGAAACTGGAAGCTGCTGCTCGGAGGTCATAATCCGACCATCTTTCAACAGAGAGACCCAGCTGTACCCAACTACAGACAATGGCAAGGATCGTTAGATGGGCCACCGTAGGAACATACATATTACGAACAAATATTAAATGGTAATATAATTCTTAGATATTTACAGCGTTATGTGGGTGCTCGGATGGCTGCATTCTATGCTTTGAATTTTTCTGAATGCATTATTATAAATGTTGGATGGTCATGGTTGATCGGATATTATAATAATCCACCCCAGCAAATGTTCTTACACTGATTCAGACACCAGAATGATTTGAGGTCTACATACTGGATGCAGTCAGAGAATATAGAATGTTTATTACTCAGTGGCTACATTTGGATCAACGCTGTTCAAATTTAAGATAAAATAACACGTTTCTGTACAGAGATCATCAGTTCTCTAAATGTTTAAAGAGAAAACCACGAGATATACCAGGCACTTCAGCGCCGTCGTGTTTCTTGCTGCCGCCTTTGGAATTGATGTCACAGCTGACATGGTAGAACGTGAATAACAGGTGGTGTTTCTGGTGAAGGTGTAAAGGAAGTTCAATTTTCACCTAAAAGAAGAAAGCTTTAATCAGAACTAGATATTTTTTACTAAGCCCCTTTAAAGAAAAATGAAGCAATCCAACAATCAGCAGTGAAAACGGCTGCCCCGTTATAGGACTGGCGACAACCGTACCACGTCTCAGCATTTACCTAGCTCCTAAATGTCCAGAATTCAATTTCGCACAGAGCACCAGGCTATGACATCACACCCTGTCACTGCGCTGCTTCCTACATCATTTCTCAATTAGTATTTTTTTTTTCTTTTGTGAGGAAAAATAGAAAATAAAACAGCCTTTCCTTAAAAGATATATAAATATGAATTCTATTCTGCCGAGGCAACTTCAATGTAATGGCACAGAAAATACAGTAAAACCGCTCACCAAGCAAATCTTACTTATTATAAAAGAAATAAACCATTTAGAGGGAAATTGCATCCTGGTTCAGATTCTGTGTTTGTGGGACGATTCTAAGCCACGACAAAACATTTAAAACAAAAAAAAACATGAATCGCGTTTCTTTTTAATTCTAATACTGTTGAAAATGTTCATTTTAATGACCACTATCTCCGTCAAATAAGATGAGGTTCAAAACCTCTGAATTCCCAACTTTATAGTCCTTATCCAGGAGTTTTTTTTCTTCTATAAATTAGATAGGGGAGCAAACAAACAAAACAAACAGCAAAACTAAAACTTTTGTTTTTGAGGTTTGATTCTTGCAGATGAAGACAGATAAATAAAAATGACGATACCTCATCGTAGAACTCAGGGCTTTGGTTATGGTGCAAAACAGCAGCGTACGCACTGGTGGTGAACAGAGGTCCTCCGGGTTTACCATAAATACACTGCATTTAAACATAAAATATTATATAAATAGAAAATGAATATGTTGGTTTGTTTTTAATCATTTTAAGGCATTTTAAGCGAGTATCTCTACGAAGAAAACATGAATCATTGACTAACCTTCAGTGCTTGGGAATCAGGCTCATCGGAATCTCTGAATTCCACGGAGACTGCGATGTTTCTTGCCTGGAAAACAGAAAGGACAACATGGAATGATTGGCCAACCCAACACGGACTTGCCATCCCCTTTATTTCTGCCATTTTTAACCTTTGCAAATGTTTTCTGGCCGTCGTATTTCAGATGCAGAGGATAGATATAGAAGTGGTTCTTGAAGGTAGTGAATGGATAGCAGTATTTTGTGAGTTCCGGCACGAATTCTTCAACCTCTACAGCAATCTGTTGGTTTTCTCTGTCATACGGTCTGATGGGGACATAAGACGAGGTGACGCAGTCTGATGGAAGAAAATCTAATTACTAGACAGGAATATATATATAGTAAACTGTATTAAAAATGTACAACCTACTGTTGTCTGGAACCAACAAAAGTTTGCTTATTTCTGTTTTCAGGAACTTTGGACCATTCTTGGTCTCTAGAAAGGCCCATCCCAAGAGACTCCAGACCAAGACCAGTCAACCTATATTTCCTGATCAGGATGTATTGTTGGTCTGCAATTGCGTTTGTTGGATGTTTCAAACAGTACATATCAACAATTAGAATCATTTGGGATTTCATATGGGGTACTTTTTTGTGTTAGCCCCCAAAAGGCCCCCATGCTATAGTTTAAATCTTGCCTTTATTACTACATGGTAATGCTATTATCATCTGGGGGATTTGTAGATAAAAAGTTTTATACAAGAAGGAAAGCAGAAGAAATGTGGGAATTGTATGAACTTTCTTAAAGGTCACATCAAAAAATGTAGAGAATCTGGAGGGACGGATATTTCCAGACAGAAAAAAAGAAATCTATATTAAGGATTTGTGTTTAGTAACTTTTCTAAGAAGAATCAGATATCTGAACTCACGTTCACACTCACGTGTTTAATGACACGGAAATCTGATTATCTGAATGGAAAACCAGCAATGGTTCTGGGCTTCTACATCTGACATGGAAATAGAATTGGGAACCCCTAGGTAAACGCTTACTTGAAAAGTCAAGAGGAACGCAATCGACTGAAGCGTTCAGATATCCAGGAATAACTTGAAGTTTTGTTTTCTCGGGTCTGTGGCACAGGAAAAGAGAGACATTCAGTTTCACGGAAACAATTTTAATATGGGAACTAATGAGAATTTCTGTCAGATTAGGTCTTCTCTGCTGAAGTGTTACAGAAAATGTAAGTAAAGAAAAGTTATTGGAGCAAAAGGATTTACATACATGCTGCACCTGGCAATAAATAAATGCCCCAAACGGACTGATTATGGTGTATTATATAATTATTATTATTATCGCATTAGGATCTAGTAGGAGGTTTGGGGGAATGAGATGGAAGGTGAGGGTCTGCGGCTACATTCACTCACATTACATGATTCCTTCACCTCAGTGAAAAACAGACAGCAGCCCAGTGAACCACATGGAAGACACAGCGTCTTTTTGACTTTAAAGATATAAAGTGGCGATAATACCAGCAATAATATCATTTCATGATTTAATGAATTTAATGATGCATTTATTATATATATATAATAATATTATAGTATTATAGTGAAACTTTGACGTATGTTTCGGAGCAATGACCTGTTGAAAAGGAAACAGCTGATGTTCCAGGTCTTGCCGTTTGCACAACTGGCTGTTTAAGCCTCTGATATGATTCTGGGGGGATTCTCGGACACCAGAGCTGACCCTCCATTATGTGTTTAATCTCTCCCTCTTGTCTAACTTTCTGCTCCCATTCTAAACCTTGCAGCTGAGTATACTAAATAAACCCAGGTAATGCTGCTTATAGGCTAAACTGAACAATATAAATAAATGTTAGAAACCCATCCAATATGTAGAACTTCCTTTCTCAGGATCTTTTTGTTCTCGTTACATTATCTCTACCCTGCTGTTAAGTTGCTGATTGTTGTTGATGTTCAGTAACTATTACATTTTATAATTGAGATTTTACAGTACTTATCATCCGAATCTGTGCATGCGTTTAGTATTTAGGACACTTACTTTCTGTACTCTGCCAACAGCTTAAGGAGATCCTCATTGGAGATTTTGCTGCTATCCTGTCTGTACAGAGGAGAGAATTTTCCTTCAGTGTCCAGGGTCCCTTGTGTGTCCTTGAATAACGGCCTAAAAAAAAAAGTTACGTTGAATTCAATATCCCTTAAAATATGGTATTACCTTATAGCATGTTACTGAGAGCCTAAGTGACCTGCCCTAAGCTCCCCTATGCTAGACAGAGTAGAAACTGGTGGCAGAAAAGAGGGAAAACAAGTCACCCAGGCATGAATCTTATAAGTCTTATGAGTGACTCCTGAAAACCAGATGCCTGTCTACAAAGCTGACGGTTTTGGCCGTCCTGAGAAAACAGCATGTTTTCAGCAACGCAAGCTGCTTTCTAACTATCGTGGGGGGCTTGTAAACATAAAGTTATTTTCAAAGTATAGTGGCACTATAAGATATACGTCAAAACGCTAAACAACTAAAAAAAATGGACGATCAAAGCGAAGGAGAGTAAAATGGTATGGTTGAGTACTTAAGGGTTTAAAACATTGCAATGAATTCATAAAAAATGAACTTGACCTGAAGGAATGCAAAAGAAAGGAGAAAATGGCTAAATGTTTCCATGGGTTTACAGTAATAAGCCAAAGGGAAACTGATTCACAACCAAACCAAACACTCCATGTGGATACAAAGCGGAAAATAGCTTTTGCTTTTTAAACGTAAGTGAAAAATGCAGCCAAACTTTTAACGTGATTCTTTAAAAACGTACCTTGCAGTCCAAGCGAACGGCATCTTATATCGACCCAGCCGGCTACATACCTGCTTGGCAATCTTATGCACTTTCTGAGCGGTCTGAAAAACAAGAGTTGGCAACCTGTACAAGCGAGATCCACGAACAAGCCCTGAATTTTAGTCATCAAGTTACGTCTCCCGGAGGCAGAAACCTTTCTCCGGTTTCCTCTCATAGTATTGATTAGAATCAGCCATGTATTCTGGCCTAGGGTGACTATGCCAGACGAGCAGCAACCAGGATAAAAGTGAGATCTTCTGATCTCCCCAGCTACATTCTGAAGGATTGTGGCGGGTTGCCTTTAAGCGATGGAGCGATGGCATATGACACCACATCCCGGCGCTCAGCTGAGGGCGGCCGTCACGGAAGCGGTGGTTGAAGGTGCTGCCCTAGGTCTTACAAATGCTGGCACCACCACGGGGGGGGGGGGTCGCTGTGTAACAAACACAAGGGAATGACATAATAGGAAGAAACAATCATTCAGATCCTGAAAGCACAATGTTGTTATCTGTTTTCCTGTGGTTGAAGAAACATGGCCCATTGCAGGCATTATACTGGAACGCCAGCACACGCGTCTCTTATACATATATGTTTAATAGTGTCGGGAAATGAGTGTTAATCTATCTCACAATGGAAATATAAGGCTAATACACTCCACTTGGTTTCCTCTTTCTGGGGTTAGTGCGATACCTTTGCAGGATCTGAGGTTTTGATGTACGGTTCTGCACAGTGTGTGATGTTTCCCTGTAATACTTTTTCCACTCGTGCTACCAGGAAAACTTCAGGATGAGGGTTTGTCACTGAAAAAATGGCCTAAATTCAAAGGATTGAAAAGAAAACATGCTGTCATAACCTAAACAAAGTTTTATTTTCAGCAAAATAGTGCAAAAACTCTATTTCAAAGCCTGGTTCTTACAATGTATGATCTGTATAATAACAGAAAAAATAAATGTTCTGTTCCACTTAGACAATAGATGTATTGTAATTTCTAATGTATTGCGTAAATAAACCTTAACAGATCTGTAATTGTATTCTTCCCCTTGTCTGTAATCACATGAAAAACAGTACAGAAACTTTAAAGACGTGTTTTCAGTTTCTATGGCAGTGTCAGATTTGGTGTCACATGACCACCTGATATAAATAAGGATATGAAAAACAGATACAGTCATAGGTCAAGGAAGAGACCTCTGAGATAAACCATAATATGTCTGTCCTATGTGTTGCTAATATATTACATCCGTGTTTCAATATCAAAGGATGTTTTACGATTATACCGCCATTGAAAATGCATCACCTCCGTCATGTAGTAAAGATGTGATGCGGGAATGTCATGGATAGTATTGTCGCTCGCCGAAGCTCTCTTGGAGTTTCCCTCTTTTGCTGAGGGGTCAGCCAACATGTCTAGTACTGCCGGAGGGTTGAGGTCCACGTGGAAATCAGCTGATATCTTGCAGTTATTTTTAATATCAAACAACGCTAGACTGATAAAGAATGGCTCCACCTAAAACACAAACACACATTTTCCCCATGTTGCCTTCAAGTTTTTGTTATTATTATTTTTTCTTTAAGTATCTTTATTATTTTATGGAATACATTTTAATGGTGAAAAGGGGGAAATGATCAAGAGCATTGCAATTATGAAAAAATACTTTGTGTCTGTTCATTATGGATTTTTCTTCCCAATTCCAACTTTTGTGTTCTACAAAGTGCTAAAGTATTCAATTTTTTTTTAAATATGGAATCCATTTCTGTGAGCAACTAGTTGCTTTGTTGATAAAATAGCAACATAGAAATTTAGCTTGAAAAAAGGCACAAGTCCATCAAGTTCAACCCCACTAATAATGCTAAAAACCAATTTTAATATGAACTGAGTTTGCCCTTAAGGTATAATCTCCATAGTCTTTTCTGTCCTGTGCTTTTAATATATTCCGTTGTCATCTTATCGCATATAATATTTAGTTGCAGCAAAATAAATTCACATCCGTAATATTTAACTTCACTGGAAAGGAAATATAACAACCAAGTAAATCGTCTGAGAATCTACGATACATCGACGACATTTTCCTAGAACTAGGCGTGAAAGAAACGTACTAATGGTGTCACATTGTTATCCAGAAACAGTAATTACATACATTTGTTAAGGATCCATCTGCCTTTTCTGTTATGTTCATTAAAATGTTAAAGCTTAGTTCATGACACTTGACAATGAAACGTCGGCCGACTTTCTCTTCAAAGGGTCTTATGTCTGGCTCAATCCCTGAGAAATCCAGTCTCTGGAGAAAAGAGTGTAGAGATTATTAGAGATTATTAATCAGCACACGCAACAGGCCTGTATCCACCACACTGGCTTCAGGCTTTACCAAAAAAATCAACCATAACTGATATACAGCCTATGCTTGGAACTATAGAAACGTACTTTAAAGCAGGTTACTATTTCTAAATGTATGCAAATGTAGGGGTCCGAATTTGGATTAATTCAGTTTTATACCAGCGTGCACTTGTTACCGGTCCCCATTCAAACATATTATCTTCTTGTCCAAGTTAACAATTAAGAGGATTTATTATGAATAGATCATAATATGAAGTCTAATAAACAAAGTAAAAACAGCCACAGCTGAAAATTGGGAAAACCCCACACAACTTCCCAGATTCCTTTCATTTCCCCAGTTCTCAAAATGATCTATAATAAATACAATATAAAACTGTCAGACCCCACGATAATAAATATCAAACCATTAAAAAATGCATTTCCCATGTTTTTAATAAGCTAATCAAAAAGGGAGAGCATGCAAAATGCTACTGAAATTCCACCTTCTGTATCATGTATTTTTTTTTTTAAAAAAAGTTAAAAAGTCTTGTGTTTCTGTATTAGTCATAATATTTTCTACATTCTTCCTACCTGATCATGTGTCCTAAATGTACCCCGCTGCTTCAAAAAAGGCTTCTTTACAGAGGTTTAGAGTCAGGTCTGGGCCTGTAACACTATCATTTTTGTGCGTTTTTCATTTTTTACCCTTCTAGTTTTTCCGTAGTATAGTGTTTTCAAGCAGCTGTTTATTAGCCATTTGTATGTGTTCTAGCTCTGTTAAATTGGGTCAGTCTGTTAGAACTCTGACTCCTTATCATATTGCCTTGTGGTAAACTATAGAACGGCTCTGTCTTAATCGCCTTGACACTCTGACTTATGAAAGTCTATGGAAGAAAAAATATCATTGTACACATGAGACTTAGCATTGCCAAAAAGAATCAACTCAATAGGAAAAGTCACACAAAATCTCACATGACCGAGAATAATGGCAGCCTCCAGGTCTGCAGAAAAAAAGGAAGTTTAAAAAAAAAAAATGTTTTACAACACAGACCTATATTACTGTACACAACACTGATTTTTATGTTCAAGGAGAAAAAAATGTTTTAATTGGGCTTCTTTAAACATTGTACTACAAGAGACATTTTGTTTCACATGACACAGCAGATGTCAACAAAAGACATATTCAGCAAATGTATTAACCCCCTGTTATTTTGTGTACCTGGACATCAGAGTCAAATGAAAACAGGTTTTGTCGTCCTTCACTTCTACTTAACTTGTTCAGCTGCTCCGTCTCTCTTCCATACTGCAAATAAAATACAAGACTTAAAGAAAGATTTAAAGCTCTGCATTCATTCTGGCATTAAATAGGCTCTGCTTTTTCCAGTGACAGACCAAGGCTGTGCACGCTTCCTATATTATACTTATAGAGTGGAATGAATTCACCCCATTAGATGTAAATAACAATCTAAGAGAAAAAAATAAAACAATATTTCAACAATGCAAACTGAAGGCGACAAGGATCCAAAACTTTGCAGAGGAACCTTTTAATGAATGGAGCAGGAGTGGGTCACTCCTCTGTATCCCTCATACACAAAGTGTAAGTGCAGGATCCTTGGTGAAGAATATGGAAGAAGCTGCTCAGATAAATGGAGGAGTCCCAGGGTCGGAGCGCTCATCGCCAGATGTTTTATCCTTAACAAGACTCATCAGCGTAAGGCTGGTTACTGGCTTACTGGTTGAGGCTTGAGTTGGTATGTGGGTTACACTCAAAATATGTTATGGCAGGGACAAGAAAGGTGAAGAGAGGCAGTGAAGGCTGAGGCCCTAAGACTCTAAGGAAAAGAGTTTATTTTCAAGAACCGGCCATCCTGCCACCATATATACAGATACAATATATATATATATGTATATATATATATATATACGGTATATACATCCTCAGCAGGTGTGTAGTAGCTAGCACAGAAAAAAAGCATATGCAAAAATAGTTCCTCCAAATGTAACACCCTTAAATCAAAACCACAGTCAGATACTTTTGTAGCCGCAGTCAGATACTTTTGTAGCCAACTACTTAGGAGTGTTAGGAAAAGCACTTCTGTACACAATTCTTTTTTCCAAGTCGTAAAAGCTAATACCTTCACCAGCTCAGGATGCATGCTTCTTTCCAGACTTTCCATGATGTTTTCTGTCTTCCCTTGGGTGCTGCTTTCATCCTCTGTATTTTGGGAAAAAGCAGATGTTAGTTCATGTTCCAGCACTGCAATTAAGTCAAAGCTACTGCCACGAGAAAGGCTCACATGTCATATCTCTTAACAGATACATCAGACTAACCTTGTTCTAAAGAGCTATAACACACTAACTGCTTTTTTAAATACACTTTTCATGTAGGAACCTAAATAGAAAATGAAGTAGTCATTTAAAAAAACGTTCTTTTAAAACGTTACTTCTAACAAAAAAAATGAAGTCTTCTGTATCCTGTAGAACAATTCTATATGAAGCTAATTCTCCTACTGTCAGCGATGGAGAAGTCTCAGCCTGCGACAGTCTCAGACAGTGACCTGTTCCCTATGAGGCGGTTTCCAGAAAACCATAAAGCGTCCGTAACACAACATATTAGGCACCACACTTTTTTCAGTAGTATCCTCCATGTGATTTCATACAAAACCAAACGGTGTCTTTGAGTTTGTTTTCCAAGGTTCACGGTGAAGCCTGTGCAAAAGAACACTGCGAGAACACCTGCCATTGGCCCCAAGAAGCAACAACACATACATCAAACACACATGGGCTACCATTTTAATATTAGGGCGAGCTTTTAAAGCTTTATCACATGTGCCCTTATTTGAATGCTTCATAGTTCTCCCCTAATGAGTAAAGTTGTAGTCCAGAAGGGGGCCATTCTCTTGGTGCATCCTTCCGTCCTCCTCCATTACTGATTCTAGTGCCCTCGGCAAGAGAAGGAATGGGGTGTATATCTTTGTAGGGCACAAAGACAAAGACAGGGGATCCGTTGGCTGTCATCTATGAGCACCAGCACCCTTTTCACTGTTTTTAGTTTTCACATTGAAGCACTGATGTTGGGGCTTCAAATGCAATAAAAAATTGAGAATGTTCCTGGATGTTGTAATTTTTTTGGGGGACTCTTTTCTTGGGCTTGGGAAATTTAGCACCCACCAACTTTAATAATCTTCATATCAGAACCTTTTTGAACAATAACACTGCACAGTTAACGTTTGTATTACAAGGTCAGTCCTCATTTCGCAGTAACAGAAATGAAAATCTGTTGCTTATATTAAAAGATTCCAGTTTTTTTGCCGGTAATTATTACATAGGCTTCCATCTCTGCACTCGCCAGTTAAATAGCATATGGCTTTTACGCATAAAACTGACCCTGGCTCTCATTTTCACCCTTTCAATATTAAACACTCCTTGTAGGATACAAGTTTCTGTTGTATTACATGAAATGCATTCAGATACTGTTATTCAAGATAAGACTAAGGAGACTTTTAGGAATAGTGTACATTTCTATGCAGTTTTCACTGTTTTATACCTTTAAACCTTCACTAGCTATACTTGAATAGCACATAGCTGATATTCACCAACACATCTTATGCAAGGAGGTCCACATCTGGGCCCAGTTTTACAGCTGGGGAGAAGCCCAAGACTTTACAAGGGAAAACATGATAAGACGATTGTATATCGTCATATTAGCCTAACGGCAAATGGATCCTGAAAGCTTTTGTAACTATCTTTTGTTTTGTTTTTTGATCAAATAAAATTTTTCATTTTCAACTAAAGACTTCAACGGAAAAAATGCATATGCAAAATGAGGAGACCAGCCCAGACTAGCAACTGAGCAATTAATGTTGGCTTGAAGAAGGTGTTTGGTGTCATCCATCACTCACAGTCTATACTGGTCAGTGGAAGATAAGAATAAACTAAATACTGTTATGATACAGCAGTGAAGGGCCTTGTATACCTGTATGACAAAAAACTTGCGCAAATTTCTTGCAAAACAGCCAAATATAGGCTTATGGGTCATTCCTCAAGTAACACAACAGGTTCCATCAGACAACCTCATGTTTACGGAGGAAGAAAGCAAAAGCACTGGGGCTAAAAGTCTCACTTTCATCTATCTAGACTGATGTCCATCCATTTGCTGCTGATTTTCCTCCATGTTCCTTCTACTTTCCCTCCCACAAATTATTTTGCTTCTTTTGCCTTCTTCCTTTAAGATGGCCTCTCAATAATTACTTAGAGACCGCAGTTTTAAGGCATCGTTTTTATTCCATGTACATAGAGCCAAAAATCAGGTCCAGGAAACCTTTCCAGAGCCAAAGATATTTTGCCAGTTCCCAGCTGCTAAGCACACTGAGCAGGAGCGAAGATCTGTATGTTTCCAATACCCAGGTCCTTTAAAACACATAATTAGGCAAGGAGTCTGTTAACGCTCTGCTCTCCACACTGTTACATTCTATACGTTATCGGTTATTAAGATATATAACTGCTTAGTGGTAAAACAGTATTGAAAACAGCTAGCATGTACACTCATTCTTTCAGAAATACCACCACCATCATTCTTACGCCCATTACCAAACGTTCGTACCCAGAGAAGGCACAGACTCAAAACTTTATGCAATGCTGAAACAAACCTAAACAAGGATTATCACAGCAAGAGTCTAAGGGTAAATCTAAACCTCTTTTTTCATCATTACAGAGGAATAATTAGATTATTATGTGTCCTAGGAAAAGGCCCCCTAGAAGGAATGGGCGAAGATGAAAAGCTATCTCTGTGGAAGTTAAACGATGAGGGAATTTAAATCTGAATGGGACAGGCATACGGCTATCTTGAACCTGAGACGAAGGACCGATTAAGCTTTAAACCTTTATATTGGGGAAAAATTGGCAGATTAGATGCTAATTTGTGCGTTATATTCTATTTAACACTCATGATTGTCTCAAACATTTTCTTCTTTCACTTGTGTAATTACAGGGATCAAACTTTCATCAGCATCTGGCTAATCAGAAATGCAATACAAGGAAACCATAAACACCAGATATACAGAAGGACCGTCATATTTGAGATATATTATGCCATGGGCAGGGTACTGCATGCAAATTATTTGTCCTGATTTTACAACACCTTATATGCCTAAGATTTAACCTATTTCTGGTGATTACATATATAATTTAAAATATTGATTTGTTTACATTTTTTATCTATTTTATTTTTTTTTAGAAAATAGAGGAAACTCACTGTGTTCTCCCTTCCTGTTGATCATAACAGAATAAATGTTGTTTGCCTGTTATATATATATATATATCTTACACGTATCCTAAGAAATAGTGTCGCAGTTTTACGTCTTTTGCTAGAAAGCGCAGGCCTCGCTGTGATATTTTGTTATCAGTATAAGGTTTGAATGGCATTCCGCGTTCCCCAAGTCTCCTCTCTCACCTTGGGCAGGTTCCACGGTGTCTTTTTTCTCCTGCGCCAAACTGTCTGCGTTAAACTGGATGATTTTCTTCAATGTTAGCAGCCACTCCTCCATCTCCTGTTCCGTATCGGCAGCCAGATGATGGCCGGATTTATCCAGCATTTTTAGTTCAAATGCATTACGACGTAGCTTTGGGCACTGGAATAACACAAGCAGAATAAGGTCAATTTACTTGGTCCAGAAACTATGCCGTTGGATGCCCTTGTAACAAAATGAAAAATGTGATATCAACCCCCAATTCATTCATGCTTCTAAATTCTGCTGCAATGTCCTCAAAACTGAGATCAGCATAAATCCTGGGTACGATATGTTCTATACCCTCTTTTTTTTACGCATTTCACTTTAAGACATCATCATTTATCTATTTTTATTTTTTAATTATTATTATTATCCAGTGGAAAGTACACGTCACTCGTTGTAGAACAAATTCCAACAAAGTCCGAGGACTGGCTGGCAGTACCTTAGCATCATTTGCCAATGTAACTTTTATGATCTATAACAGACACAGCTGATCACATTCTTGATGGAATATGTTACTTTTTGTATATTAGAATGTGATTTCCCTTAGAATGTTCAGTTAGTACATTTTTTGTCTGACAGTTAAGGAGACATTTATAATATCATGCTTTTGGTACTTCCTAGATTAGATATTATAGATTAGATTAGATAAAATATTTATATATATTGGGTCCTTTGAATGAAGCTTGTCTTATTATGTTTAAATATGTCCCAGAAAGGTTCAAGAGACAACAATACAAATAAGTCTAAGACTGGTCTTGAAAACAGCATCTGTTCATTTTATCACAGAACTGCTTGTCAGAATGGGTCAGCTGCTAAAGAATTATTGCAGACTACGCTTTTGGTTTGTTCTGTCTGTTTATACCTGGATCACATCAATGCAGGAATCCAGGAAAATGCAGCCTTTAGAGTCCTTCGAGTTTTTCTCATCCTTGTAGGAGTTAAGGATATAGGAGCCGTCCGGGAGCTGGGTCAGATAAAAGTATCTTCTCCGAAACACCTGGTAAAAGAATATGAAGACTTTGCTTAGACATCGTCTGTTATATGACATGGTATGTTATGTTTCTTTGGATACAAAATCACTAAAAAACATCAATTCACAAGCTGGATGCCCCCCCACACCTGTTCTTCATACAAACAGAGAGCGGTTAACACAAGAGCACTATGAGCATTTTTCTTCCCAAAAAGAGATAAAACCACCTCTTGGCATATAAATTACATCTTAATATATATATTCATTTTGATTTGTCTGCTGAATGGACAGTTAAAAGGCACTCGCGGAAAGCCTTCCCAGTAGAGTGTCGGCTGTTATAGCTGCAAAGAGGGGACCAACTCCATATTAATATCTATGTGATTAGAATGTGATGTCATCAACCTCCCTGTTGGTGTAATGGTCAGGTGTCCTAATACTTTTGCCCATATAGTGTATATAATTACAAAAAGGAAGGGGAAATAGTATAAAATGCCAAATTCTATTAATCAGAGCAATGAAGGTTATGTATAAAGAGCAATTCTGGCCATGGTAGAAGCGAAGAAATCATCAGTTGCCATGGCAATTACTCCACTTTTGGCCTTTATACATAAGACTGTCTGTGTCTACTTCCGAACTCTCAGCAGTTGTTTCCTGTTATAAATGATAACTTATAAATGTGCGTATCTTTGTTATCTGTAACATTTCCCAAAAATAGCTGAAATAGTTGAAATCCGGAGACATAACAGCTGAAAACAATTTATCCCAACAGAGCACAAGGACAGATTCCAAATAAACTGCCCAACAAGTCATTTTGTTTATTTTCACTTTTATTTAAATTTATCTAAAGAACTATTCTTTAATATGGAGCATAAAATAATTCATAAAAGTTTATATTTTTATTTTTAAACTTTTCTAAAGATATATGTAATAAAAAACCCTGAAAATAGATTTATCATCCCTTTAATATCCCAATCCTGTCCAATAGATACAAATACATTGTATCCCTAAAATCATGATGAAGATTGATAAATTACTCAAGGCTTCACAACTGTAGGAGGTAATGGGGTAATGTTAACCCTTTCAATGTGGCCCTGCACTCTCGCATCCCATTATAATAGAAAGGAACTCAACACATTCAGAGACAGACCAAGCCAATGGTCATGGACACTTTGCCTATATCTGCACACATCTCAATCCCACCAATTCTTATAAAATCTACTGCTATCCATGAACAGGGCTGTATGAACCGAGCACAATCTGTCACATCACTCCGTTCCATCAGACGACAGGATTCATACATGTCTTAAGTGTAGAAATGCCTCCATGCACCAGGCATATATATAAAAAAGGACACCGGGTTTCTTACCTTCATTGTGACCGGGATGGTGGTTCCTATGTTAGCCTTATAAAGCCAACCTTGTTTAATGATTCCTCCCTTTTGAGAGCAAATAGATGAGCAATCCTGCAGATAAACGCAACATTGCTGAGATATTATTTTGCTTGTACTGTGTGATTTTCATGTTAAAATGACCTTTAAATATAAGGCATACTTTTATAATGTTCATACATTTTGACATGGAGAGTTTCTATTTTGGCATTTGAACAGAAGCCAGCAGTGCAAGTTTAACTAGTTTTCCCAAACGAGAATGACATTAACAAAGAGAATGGATTTTAAACAGTCTGTTAATTGGGGTAACCACTATGCACTTATAACGCAACAGCACAAGGGACTATGATGGCGAACTATAGTATTAGCTAATTTGTAATAGGAAATGCTAATCCCAGCTCATCACACTTGCGTGTGGCGTAAGAGTCCTCGTTCACCACTAGAGAGCAGTCTGATTGTGTCCCACGCACTAGATGGTCACCAGATTCAGGGGAGGTGTGATGGCTCAGCTTGCACAAGCAGGATGTGGTTCACAGCGATGCCCTGCCGGCTTCCCACACTAAGCAATCCCCAGCCGGCTTCCCACACTAAGTAATCCCCAGCCGGGTTCCACACTAAGCAATCCCCAGCCGGGTTCCACACTAAGCAATCCCCAGCCGGGTACCACACTAAGTAATCCCCAGCCGGGTCCCACACTAAGCAATCCCCAGCCGGGTCCCACACTAAGTAATCCCCAGCCAGGCCCCACACTAAGCAATCCCCAGCCGGGTCCCACACTAAGTAATCCCCAGCCGGGTCCCACACTAAGTAATCCCCAGCCAGGCCCCACACTAAGCAATCCCCAGCCGGGTCCCACACTAAGCAATCCCCAGCCGGGTCCCACACTAAGCAATCCCCAGCCGGGTCCCACACTAAGCAATCCCCAGCCGGGTCCCACACTAAGCAATCCCCAGCCGGGTCCCACACTAAGCAATCCCCAGCCGGGTCCCACACTAAGTAATCCCCAGCCGGGTCCCACACTAAGTAATCCCCAGCCGGGTCCCACACTAAGCAATCCCCAGCCGGGTCCCACACTAAGTAATCCCCATGGATCTAAATTATCTGTGACGATGGGTTATACACATAATTCTGCACCGTAATGATTAGGGATGCTTAATGTTAAACCATAAAGGGTTTAGAATTCTAACTATTAACTAAAAGGAACATGAAACTATATATAGTGTGGGGGGGGGGGTTCCACCAATTCCCAGCTTCTCGGCTGGGATTATTTAAGGAGAGCTGCATTTTCTCACTGCTTTTGATGCTTTTTACCCTCAAATTGGTAGAAGGGAGACGATGTCATCAACCGGGGTACCTACTTGTAAGCAAGTGTCATTTCATGAGAAAAAGGAACTTGTAACTTGGAAAGTACAAATAGCTTTCTCAAAATTCCAAGTGGCTTAAATTAAAAGCAAATAGAATGTGTATTAATGGTTCTTTTAGCAGATCTACCGCAATGCGTGAAAACGAAATAATTCCATTACCTCATCTTTGTCAAAATCTTCATCTATTTCAAAGACGTGGCTCGGAGTCTTCTCTGGCCGAAATGATTTGCTAATAATTTTTAAAACAACATCACGTTGGAATGTCTACACATCATTCATCTGTTATTTTTATATCACAGAACATCTTATATTATTGGAGGTTTTATTTAATTTCTTTTAGTTTTATGGAACAGAAGGGGTATAGTTTCAATCACATCATTGCGTTGGTAGAGCTGACTTACCAGGGCAGGGAGCGAAAATCACCTGAATATTCATCATACTTGTAGTCCACGACCTTCCATCCAGAACTGTAATATTTTATGCACTGTAAAAGCAAGTCAATACAGCTAAACACATAGAAATGAGCATGGGCATAATAAATTACATTTATAAAGATTCTCAAAAAAATGATACTCTATTTGCGTATTTAGTTCATAATATGAACCAGATCTTACAATTAGTAGCTACAATTAACCAACAGAAGATTTAAACCACTATCCTACCAACACATTCATTCACAAAATAATTCATACATGTGTTTGCAATGTTTAAAGAGAGCAAATACTATTCTTAGCATGAGATAATCCCTTTTCAGGAATGGTTCCTGGAAATGTGGCCCCAGCACTGTTTGGTACATATAGGATGGACAATGTGCTAGGCTTGGGGGCACATGGTCTGACCTATGTGGGGTCCACCTTACCACCACGTCATTCAGCTTTAGAGACTATTTTCTCAGGATTATGGGGATAGGCAGACACTGGATTGCCAGTAAAATGGTATGATCCATTCATTAGAAACGCAATATAATTATTTCTCAGGGTAATTCCACTTGTGTACATGATCAAGCTAGTAACTTCAAAGGAATAGACTTCAGACGTTGATCTTCTACATTACTCGATGAAGGTGCTTTTTGGGCACTAGATATATAATTGTTTTAATTTTGGATTTTGTTACCAAAGGTACATTTAGAGTAAGTTTGTAGCACCAAGTCCCCAATGAAGAACTGAGCAGCCTTGTATCACTCATTTTAATCTTCAGCTGCAAGCTAGAAACCCATGGTTTAGCGAATAGAACATAAATGTTCTGCAGGTATGGCATCTTCATGGCATCATAAACCTTTTTCCGAAATCCTTTCATTCTTACCTCTTTCACAAACAAGCTTCTCGCTTTGCTTGCGGCATCATCAGGCACTGTGGATTGGACAGTCCTCTGCTGACGACCTACTGTAGAGATCTTTAAACAAATCAACGTTAGAGAACGCATTGTTAGAGAACGCCGGCGTTTTCCCTGGAAACATCACATAAGAAGGACATAACACAGCGGCAGACTCACAAACACATCTTCCATGGGAAACATCAGCATATCTCGATGGGGATCGCTGAAAATCTGAGCTTTTCTTTGTGAAATCACGGTTTCGTAGTCCAAAGGCTCAATCATCCTTGCCTTCTCCTGTGCATGAACAATAAAATTGCACAAATCAAATATTGTGACTACAAAAAAAAATTCTTCAACAAATGTTAAAAAGTGTTATGAATAATAATATATTTTAGTGTCAAAGCAGGATAGTGGGAAAAGCCCCCATAATGTGTATGTGAAAGTGAGGACTGATACATTTAGGCTCCATTGGGAACTCCTATAATCCATCACCTTAGTGTAAACACATACTGTATAATTAGCAGCTGGAATGAAATATTGAGTAATTAATAAACTAAGAGGATGGTGTATTGCAAGCATATTATTTTCTGTATAAACAACTTGGTCTTTTACTTCCTTACACAGTGAGTTTTATAATTTTGGGATAAACGAGCACTGGTTTTCTAATGCTACTGCACTTAAAGGAGAATGTTTTTATTATTATTATTTATTATTTTATATAGTGCAATCATATTCCGCAGCGCTGTTCTAGCTTCCTTTATATGCAGGATGCCATTGTTGTAAATCGTTTGATTTTTTGCCTGCTGAAGCACCACACTGAGCTGATTCTTTATGGCAATGCTAATGAAGTCTGTTCCTCCATAGACTTTCATTAGTTAGGGTGTCCTGCTAGGTGATTAACACTGAGCCATTCTATATTTTACCACAGGCAGTATGATAGGGAGTCCAGATGCTTGCCTAGCGGATTGGGATTACAGATTGAAGAGCTAGAACACGTACAAATGACTAAAATGCAGCTGCCTGAAAACATAGTATTGGTAAAAAAACCCTATATGTTTGAAAACATATTTTTAATCTGATACGAGTAATAATAAAATTGGTGAAAACAGCTGAAGCTTCAGTTAACACAGAGTGAAATGAAGTAGAGTTGTATTCACTGTGGCTTGATTTAATCTTCAATGTTCCTTTTGTGGGCTGAAGCCCTTGGTCTACAAAGGAAACCCCACGTCCGAGAGAGCAAGAATAGTCCAAATCTAATTAGATTCATCCCAGATATACTAATTTAATCAGCTGCTTCTGGTTCTCCTAACCATGTAATGTAATTAACTGAGTTATACAATCTAAGCCGTAGTGTTTCTTGATTCTTCAGATGTTCTCTTGATACGTCTCTGGCATAGTGATGGTGAATGTTCTGTTCTCTGTTACTTCGCTATTCAAGTTCCTGCCTTATAGGTGCAATGAGCTTCAGGAAATATCTATTTTTATAATGATACCACGCTTACAATATAACATATATATATATATATACATATATATAACATACCATATCTCTTAAATAAATTGTGTTAATTGTGGCCGCCCTTTTAAGAGGTCTGCCTGGAGTTGAACTTCTTTTCACAGCTTGCTGTTTTGTTTACTTGTGTGTCTGTATTTTATGTACCTTTGCCCTGTGTATGGATGGTTAGGCCGTGACAACCACAATATCGCTTTACACATTAAGGGGTTAACAGTTTCGGTCTGCTGCACCGGCCTACAAACAGGAAGTCGCTGTGGTTCTTCTTCTAACACACTAAACAAAATGATTTGCAGTGCATTACACAATCCTATGGCCTCGAAAGGGGTGAAAGAAAAGATAGTAAGACAATCATGCCAATATACCCTGGCACAGATGGCGATGGTATTCTATACCCGGGGTGCTAAACGGTGGAATACAAGGTAGCATCCATGTCACCAGTTTATAGATGGTGCAAGCGAACACTTGCGCGATAAACGGTTTTTATCTCTGTGTCTTATGGAATGATTTGTTATGTACGTGTACACGTTTTCTGTGATGTGAGAAGCATCGTCTCAAAACAAAATAAAATATAAATATGGTGGCTTCAAAAACCTTGCTATGATCATGTTTACATACATCTCTACCAATAAAATTATATCATGTGACAATGTGTGTAATAATATTCTGCAATATTCTTCTTAGGAAACGATACCAATGATATCATAACTGTCTCTGCATAGTGAACGGCGTTAGATACACATTTACATTAAAATTAGCAATACATATTTCTTGCTTTACAGAACTTTACAGAAGACACGATCCATTCAAGTGGTGAGCTTTACACCACTCCATACAACGCTTGTGTGCAGCTGTTTGACCAGGGAAACCCATTTCATGAAGCCCCCCACCGCTGCTTAGGACTTGCTATGTGACACGTGGCAAATGTAGCAACCTATTGTGCCACGTTTAATGTCACTGAGCTCTTCAGTACAACCCATTCTACAGCCAATGTTCATCTATAGGGATGGCTGTCTGTGTTTGATTTTATTCCCCTGTTTGTAATGGATGTGGCTGAAACACCTAAACTCAATAATTAGGAGGGATGTCCACATACTTTTGGTCATATAGTGTTTTCATTTTAGGAATGCAGTATTTGAGAGTTTGTTAATTTTATTCCTTAATTTAGTCATTCATAACTATTTTTCATTATTTAAAGCTTATTGTATCGTATAGAAACCATACGGGACATAAGGGAAAGTGGTCTTTCTCTCTGCCCCTCGTAGTATGTGAGAGGAGTGTTCTTCCGCAGTTCATCATGCTTCCTGTTGAGTAAGACTCAGCCACTCTTATAAAAACCCACAAGTTCAAAACTCACATGCACAACTACTTCCGGCCGTTTAAGGAACGGAGTAAATGTATGGTATCGCTACGAGCGGCTACTGGTTATTCAGCAAACAAATCCATGGCTATCGTTCTCTGCCATACATGCATGGGACCGTATACATCAAATCAATACAATGCCTTCTACAAAAACACATTAAAGGGCTCCTTATGAAGGTTTGCCATGTGCAATATAATATTTGTATAATAATGACCATTGTTTTATACTAATAAATATTGGGAGATTGCGCATGCATAGAAAATCCAGTGGTGCCACCTATCAGAAGACAAGCCGCCGCCGTCATAAAGTAAAGAGACAACATTTGTCAGGTTAAAGAAACGTGCCAGGGAAGGAAATATAAATAAACTGACAAACAGGCATGTATCGATGTATCTTAAGGCACCCAGCCAGAATTATCTTTAATTTGCTGACAGAACCGGGAAGGGAATTCCACAGGAAGGGTAAATCCTGGACGCGGGAGTGGGGAGAGGTACTGACGGCAGAAGAGAGCAGTCGGGGGGTATCTGGATAGGAGGGGAGAGATATAAGGGGGTTAGTATTCTGTGGGTCAGGAGTTTGAAGTTGAATCTGGAGGGTATGGGGAGCCGGTGGAGCGATTGGCACAGAGGAGCGGTGACAGAGAAACATTAATCTAGCTGCAGTGCCGAGGATGGATCGGAGCGGTAAAAAGGTAGGAGATGGGGAGACCGGTTAGTAACGAGTTGCAATAATCCAGGCGGGATATCACAAGGGAGTTGATTAATAGTTTGGTTGCTTCTTGTGTGAGGAATGGGCAGATTCTGGAGATGTTTTTCAGGTGAAGGCGGCAGGATTTGGTGAGGGACTGGATGTAAGGGACGGAGGAGAGAGCAGACCGATGCGTGAGACTAGGGCAGCCAGCTTGGTCAGTTGGTTGGACGGTGGCGTTGTACACATAATAGAGATGTCAGGAATTGTAGACCGAGGGGGTGGCGGGATTATCATAAACTCAGTCTTGGAGATATTGAGCTTCAGGTAATAGGACGCCATCCATGATGCAATTCCAGAAGGACGGTCGGCGATGCGGATTGGAGGAGAGAGTGAAAGGTCGGGAGAGGAGATTCGGGTGTGATCTGCCTACAGGTGGCATTGGTACTAGGACTGATGCTACTATTTCTGCATTTAGTAACAAATGTCTTGAATTCAGCAGCGTTAAGATTATCAGACTGTTACAGAGAGATACAAAAAACTTCCTCTTTTATTGCAACAAGTCAAAGAGAAAGGTTTCTTTAGGAGGCTTAGTAAGTAACACTTCCATCTACTGTGCTGTGGTTATCCTCTACCACTTCTGCTGGGAGGCTGTTCTTTACTTCAATAAATAGCCACAATTCCCAAGATAAGTAATAATCCTACCTCTAATTTACAAGCAGATATTTTTTTGCATCAATAATTATCATGACTTTTAAAATCTATTTATAGTTCAAGCAGTACAGGACGGCGTATAACAACGCGTGATCCGCTGGCGATAAGCACTGAACTCTGAACGGAACGCAGACGCATTTTCTTTGCCGTTTAGCATTTTTTGTGGGTCGCCGCTTAGAACTCACTTCTCTGACAAACAGCTGTAATGTTATGACTCCCTTACTCATACATGCCAACTGTCTGAGAATTTCAGGCCCAGTCTCTACTTTCAGATCCCTGATGCAGTTTTTATGTATCCAAATATGCTGTAAAAGATACCCTTTCATATAATAACTGCAGATACCGGGGTCCAGCTTCTAACCCGGGAGAACCTGTTACGGCATTCCACGCGGCCAGCATTTTTAAGACTGTTCGATAGTTCCAGGTTTGGGAATGTTTAAATTATGTGAATTACTTTAAAAAAGAAAAAGTTTACGAAATAATGCTTAGATTACTCTTCTATCTACAATCAGCAGTGGTAAATGACTGAGAATAATGGGAGTTAGACACAAATTTCCATCATGAGGAAAACACCCTGCGATCTCGTCTTAAAAATAGCTGTAAAAGAATGCCCACAGACCAATCCACAAGTAGCTAAATAACCAAAAATTATTAGACCCTCAAACAAGAATCTACACTCATTATTAACCTTTCTATATGAGACCCCCTTCAACCAGAACTTGCAGCTGGACAGTAAATTGGGGGACATCCGACAGACAGCACTACAGTTTCGTAAAATATTACAGTTCATTGGAGAATTTTACATTTAACCTTTTACACCCCAACCCCCTATTACCCACAGAGGAGAACACATCTCCTGACACGTGGCATACTCTCCGCCGGTCATCTCCGGAAGCTTTCTCGGCCAATGTCAAGAAGGGTCTATGGAGACCCCTGTGGACATGCATGGCAAGTTAAGATTTCAGGGCTATAAAACACTGTGATATACTCCTACCCGGAAAACATTCCAACCTCCTTAAAACTAGGACCTAGGGCGGAAAACGCTACAGAAGGGACTGTCCCTCCTATAGAGGGACACATGGGTGGTATGATGTATTGTAAATAAAATACAAAAGCGAGGGCCTGCGAGCACTAAGTTGGTGGTTTGTATATCGACAGCGATCGCAGCCCAGCTCTGATTCCAAGCCATAAAATGAGGAAACGCTTTTTAAGATTTTAAATCTACTTTGGCTTCTTTAAAGGAGGCCGAGCTCCAGAAATAGTTCGATTTCTGACGTATTTCGCATCATTTAGCGCTGAATTTGTGGATGTGGCGATGATCCCTCCGTCATATTCTGTGTGAGACTGGATTTCACCGGAGAGTTTGAAATACATTTCCTATCGATACAATTCTAGCCCCTAATCGCTGGATCTTTTAATTCCATGCAACGGCTAAAACTGAAATTACTGGGGACTGAGAGAGAAGCCGCTCATATATCAGGGATCAGGGATCAGGGATCTGGGATCAGTGATCTGGGATCAGCACCCAGGTTGCTGTAGGGTAAATCCTGAAGTCACTGAGGATTCATCTTAAGTCACCATCCAGACATCTCAGGGCTTTTTAGTGCCCCAGGGTGTGGCTTCCACCATCAGCAGCAACAAAGCGGTGTGAGCTGCACTGGGGTGGGAGAAGAAGTCGCCCCCAGCGCACCCCACCCAGGCTGCGATCACTGAGAGTCTGCAGTGTAACCACACGAGCGATCCGTAACACTGCGCTGCTCCGTCCGCAAACTTCCTCTCGCCGGACTGTTAAGCCAGGCTGGGCTATTCGCACGGAGAAAGAAGCGAAGCACACGGAGCTACGCAGCCGGGGGGACTGTCCGGGGATGGATCCAGCAGGGCTGGGCAACCCAAGGCTCCCTACTTGCACCGCAGCTGCCTTTCGAGTAGGAAAAGCGTGCCTGAGGATAATGGGAGTCGGAGCCGCCCCTGGGAGACTCCCGTGCTTGGTGATGGCTCGTGATCCAGGTACTCACCATGATGACAGAGCTCCGGACCGCCTCGGACACGCTCTGCCTCAGCTCTGCCGCGGTGCCGGGCTTACTCAGCCTCTTGGTGAATTTCCTCACTTCAGCCATGTCGGTGAGAGTCACAGAAGCCCCGGTGTCCCCGGATCCTCCCTGCGGCTGCCTCTTGCTGACACTGCCCTGCGTGGAGCTCTGCGCTCGGCTCCTCCTCCTCTGCTCTGCCGGATGCGGGAGGCTGCATCTACTGCTGCGGGCTGTCAGGACTCCAGCACATGGGTACCAACTCGGCACATGTTTCATTCCACAGCCCAGGGGCCTTAAAACAGCTGGAAAGTGTGCTTCTTTTAAGACTTCCCTTTTTTTCTTCATTATTATCTATTTATTCTATTATATAGCGCCACCCTATTCCATAGCGCTGTACAAGGGGTAATATATAAACAGCAAAGAAGCACTGAGTGGAAAGGTTTACACATTCTCATTGATAAAAATCTGGAGAACGAACGCAAATATTTAATTCCCTTAAAGGAACTTTACTATAGGAGTAAGATCAGGCGCGTTGGCGCCAATGAAGCTAAGGGCTGTATCCACTAAGTCAGTGGGATTAGTTGAACCTGACTGAGGGGGTAACTCTCTGAAATCTGTAGGTTAATCACTTGAGAGATAAAGTTATTATTTGAACTCTTGATCTTAAATTGAATTTACATTTTTGGGTAGTTTATGCGGATCAGGTCCAAAATGTTTCTTGTCTAGGTTTTGCTTTAAATGTTCTACCGACCCTGCTTGATTTCATGTGTATCCAAATGCCAGAAATCTTTCCCAGAAATAATTATTTTAAGGTCCCCTCCATCCCTATTTTTTTGTGCATTTAAGTTGATCTTGTATAGACTTCTTACACATCAGTACAGCCATTCTTTAGTGACTGAGGTTCTATCCCCTCGTTGCCTCTGTTGAAGACATAAGGCATACTTGTGTACACTTTGTGCCCGCTGTCTGTGGCGCTGCACTTCTACCCTGAATTTTAAAACCGATAGTCTACACTTTTGCTCAATCCCAGCTCCTAGCGTATCCCCCATGCACTGACAGTGAGCACTGCTGTTGGCGGTGTGTACTAGAACACCCACTTTCAGCTGTCCGTGGTACTGAAAGGTGCACCTGACCAGGCAACAGGATCATAGTTTAGCGCAATCCAATTTGTATCTTTCCAGTACAAGCTTGTTATATCGACCTGCTAACTCAACGCACCGGGGATGGGCTTCGAACGTAAGAACGCAAGTTAAATTATCTTCCTAAGGCTTGTAACCCCTAAAAGTAATAACACACCTCCCTCTTTATGAAGGACAATTCCTCATAATATGCTTCTTCCTGCATGACCATAAAAATCAGTATAGGCTCAGACCTTAATCAGTTGTTCGTCTCGTCTTAGATTCAGGAGCCGTATTCCTATCCTATGTATGTTTGACTGCATTAACCTCTAAAACTACTGCTTTAGTTAAGTAAAACGTCCTCACTTCACATCTAAGGCTCTGGTCGGGAGAGACAGCGCCGTATGGCCTGATCCAACCAGATTAAGACCTTTGGCAACTATACAGTCTGGTGGAAAACTATTTCTTAATCCAAAGAACCGACCCCCATTGATTGTTTCTTTGGGACTACACTCAGCACTGGATACATTTTCAATAATGAATTATTAATGTACTTTAGGACTGCTTCTGCCTAGCTGTTATCATCCCTAACCCATGGACTGAACAAAGACCTAATAGCACACAAAGAAAAACATAGGATAGGGGCTGGATGGCTTCCACCGGACTGAAAGTTCTCCCAAGTATCACAAGAGCTATTTCTCCAAACTTGTACTGTGTCCTAGAGCACCATCTAGTGGACGCTAGCTGTAGTGGAACAGTGCCAGATACAGTGTATAACACACACACACACACACACACACACACACACACACACTTCTAGTGAGTGATCTATGGAAGCATACATTGGTTATGTACTTTTGGTTTCTTTCCGCATTGAGTAGTTTATCTTTGATATCACACAAGAGAGGTTACACCTGCCTATTCTGGCTTAACATGCAGGTGTAATGTAACCAAGCAGTATATAATAGATATGAATATATAGATCTATATTATAGTAAACCCACATTGGGATAGTAGACCTGTATTTTCCCAAATCCTACCTGTACGCCCCATCCGTTTGGTGAGTAGCCTGTTGTCATTATCCACAAGTGAAACATGTAAACAGATGTAACGCACACATAATCATGTTTTTTTTTACATATAATCTGTGAAGATTATGACATGCATCTCATGACATCACTTTGGTCATTGCCATAAATAAGAAAATGAGGCATTTATGTTTTTTGTGATCAGCTTTTAATTATATTTTTTTCAATTTTTTTTCCTTAACACCGTTAACCATCAACAACATATTCTGGTTTATTCAGGCCAGAAAGTTATTTCATTGGTACATAGTGAACATATTTACATATATTTTAATTTACCCAGAATATCTGAACAGAAAAAAAGCTTTCACTTTACTACAATAGTTAAAAAAAATGTAAACAATTTTATCTCTTTTACACATTGGAAAGGAAAGAAACATAAAAAAACTAGAACAAAAATAAAAATCTGACTAGTTTTTAAGCAGAAGGAATGGGATTTGTTATATATATATATATATATATATATATATATATATATATATATATATATATATATATATATATATATATATATATATATTATATGAACGACAACAATTGTGTGTCTTAATTTGCAAAGCAAGTGGATGAAGAAAATCCATAACAGAAGAAGACAGAAACAGAAGCAAAAGGCTGCAGGCAAATCCCAGGAATTGTCAAGATTTTTGTACAATGTGTGACCCATAAGAAACAGATTTAATTTAGTCTATCTATCTACTAACAAAGAAAAAAAAAAAAAAAAAAGCTTTGTGCAACAAAACATTTCTAGTAGCTTTTCAGTCACATGAAGAAATCAGCATACATGCCCCCATATAGGGAAAATAAAAAAAAAAACAAAAAAAAAACAAATGCACAACTGAAGAGTACTAGGTGGTTTATTTGCCAAAAAGGTGCTTCGTGTGTTGGCACCATTTAGCGAATAAGGCCATCTGTCTTTTTTTTATGGCCAGAAAACTTGCAATGCACATTTTAGTTTAATAGAATCAAGAGATTCAAGACAAGAGATTGTTTGGTGTCAACTAAAGAGTTCTTTTAATAAGCGCATTTAACCAATGAAGGCACGGGTGTTGGGTCAATGTCAGCTGGTGCCGCCTAACCATGCAGAGTGGCCGATTTTTGGCGTAAGTAATGTTGAAGAGGCTTGTAAAAACGCACACTTCTGCAGCACTAAAGCCTTAACACCTTTTCTGCCAGGAAAGTCAGAGAGTAGAAAAAAAAACAAAAACATTGTGGTTATTTTTCTAACAGGAGATTGCTTAGCATATTCTCCAAATGGCACCAAAAGGTAAAAGATATTACAGCAGCAGAATTCTCGTACTTCACACTAATTCCAAAACACTCGATTTGGAATTTCCAACACACTTGATTTTGTGGATCCAAACTGATCAAATCTACTGGCATTGATGTTATTCATATAATAGTCCTCGATCAGAGAAATCCCAGACAAACCGGCTTCCCGCTTACCGAGAAGACATGATGAGCATATCATTAACGTTCATCTGGCATTTACATGATCTTTCATTAAAGCAATGTCATTTAGCAAAAAATGTTCAACAGATTAGGGTTCAGGATAAACTGTGCATTTAATGGATTTTACAGAGTATCTTGTGCACCGATCCAACGTTGTGAAAACAATTAACACAAGTAATTGTCTTAGACGTGTTAATGAAGCTGGGATGTGTGACGGGACACCCATCCCAATGGTCCTAACACGAAAAATATGCAGGTCCATAACCGATAATCCATACAGTATGGACGATAATGATTAATAGTTAATTAAGGGAAATGGAGCGCACTGCTTTACAGTTCACTGAGACAATTACGTGCAACTATTTTAGGGTAAGCTAAAAGATCTAGATTGATGGAGAATAAAAGTTTAATAGCAGAATCCGTCAATATCATCCGCCTCTTTGACTACTAGAAGGAGAATGTTGCTGTAATATTGTCTACTCAATGGTCCTCAATCTCATTGTTTCTGGGAAAATGACCTACTAGTACTCAGAGCTAATGCAGCCAGACATAGATTTAAGATGCATTCTTCTTCTTGTTGACGAATACTTTGATTGCTCCTGTGAAATCAGCAGACAGAAGGACTTCTGTGTGATCAGGCTTCAAAGCTCCTTAAAATACAAAAGAAAACAATCAGCTGGTTTATTTCCAGAATATACACGTTGGGCTTATTCACTAAAGAGCAAGTTGGGAGTTGCTAGATTTTACAGAGATGGGGCTGTTTTCTAAAATATCTCCATGGCAAGAAGCCAGAGCTAGATTGTAACACTACTACTTTTCATTAAACAAGAAACATATGGGGGAAAAACCACAATAAATCTGGTAAAATGTCTAAAAATAATTTTCATTTTAATAAATATATGTTTAGGGTCAAAAAAAGCTCACCAGATGGTATTTTGTCAGATTCTGCCTGTTCCGCTTTATGATCAGGGTCTTGTCTTTCGGATGTTGCATCTGTTGACACCATCAGGCTTGGGTTTGGGGCAAAGATGGCGGATGTGACAACTGCATTGTGTGCTAAATGAAGACAGGGACAGATCACACCAATTGCTGTCACTAGGATGGCTAGGACCTCTAGGCAATCATTATAGATGCCTCTAGGTTGACCACATAATAATAAATTGCCTGATGAAGACTATGTTATGAACGTACCTTTAATTCCTTCCCAGAAGTCATTGCGGTCTCTTCTAACAGATGTGAACTTGCTAAGGTCGTGGTATGTGCTCCAGATATAAACGTACTTGTCTTCTGAGCCACTTACAATATATGTATAATCATGGCTTTGGGAGTAAACAAAAACAAATACTTTCATAAAAAAATAAAATGAGGTCAATCTTCATTTTAATATGACAGGTTCCAGCGTACAGTCACAGCTCAGATGCCTCTCACCGGTCTATACTGGAAAATAATTCTTTAGACTCCCAACTCACCAAAAAAGCTATATTTTTACATATATGGTCACTTAAAAAAGAAATTTCTGATTGTCTAAAAATGCATTTTTAATGGAAAACAATAAACAAAGCTTTACGTTGCAATCCACTACTAATAAACTGGCAGTTTTTCCTGAAGTTTGCAGCCTCTCTCTATTTTATTTCCAGTTGTACTTGAATTTAATAAACTAGGAGCAATGGGTGCATGTTGGGGAAGGATTATTAATAACGGTAGGGCATAAAAACATGTACGTCACTACGTGCATCCCTCAGTCTTTTTATAGTAAACCGATGGCCTTTTTTCATTTACTACAGACATGTTTTACCTGAAGCTCGCTTTAATTTGGCTGCTACTGTTGACACATCCTTTGTACTTCATTGATAAAGACAAATCTCTTAGGTCATACAGCCTTATCCTAGAGTCATTGGACGTAACAAGGATCTGAAAAAAATAGATAAATCAGAATTAAAACAAAAACAAAAAAAACGTCTTAATAAGTTCAGTAAGAAAAGGGTAACGTCAGCCGTACCTTATTCTCTCCCGGCAATGGCTCAATTCCTGTGATTTTTCTGCCGACTCTGTTTCGCCCTCTGGTGGAGCGGACATGTATTTGCGTGTGGTATTTCAAGTGCTAACAAAGTGAACAAAACACTTGTCACCAGCTACACAGACTTACAATTGGGTGACAAACAATTAAGTAGGCATATAAATGTCCTGACTTTTTTTCCCATCTGATTGTAAACAAAAATAGGAAGGTGTAAAAGTGTTAACATTTTGGCTGTATTCTGTGATATAATAGACTAAAACTGAAAGAATAAAAATATTACTCATATCTAAGAAAGAACATTGCCATCAGTCAGTCCAAAGTGTCAGTTCATATAATTCCTCTGCCCTGTTCCTGTAAGTCCTAGCAAACAGCTGAAAAGAAAGAAAAAGATGCGAGAAAAGTATACCTCTGTATCGTAGAAGATGCACCTTCCATCATACGTGCCGATCACTGCATGTTTCCCGTTCTGGCAGAAATTTGCAGCCGTGATGAGCTTTGTCTGCCCATCAATCTCGTTCCACAAGGCGACTTTCTTGTCAGGAATGTTCCAGAGTCTGAGTTTGCCATCAAGGGAGCCACTTAGGAAGTATCGGTCATCCTACAGCGATGAATAAATAAAGTTAAAATACAGAGCACATCTTACCAGATAAAGCAAAACGTGTAGCTGGGTGAAGGGATCTGCAGTCCAGGAATGGCAGGATAGGATAGCATTCCTATCAGATCAGAGTGGTGTCTATGCAGATGAGTACAAGCGTCTTTAATCGTACAGAAGTGAATAATTTGGTAATTACACACTCCCAAACTAATTAATTGGAACCTACGTGCCACTAACTATGCGGAGGTGGATACATCAAAGTGGGAAGCGTGAATCATTTTCCGTATTTTGCCTAGGCGCTGTACACAATCGCCAAATAGACTTAGGCAAAGTATGAAAGCATATTTGAAGCGTACCAAAGTATACCAAGCACAGAAGAGATTAAGAAAGGTTTCTGTGCTTTATTATTATTATCACTACAAATTGGAACTGATTGTTGTTCCATAAAACAACTTGGTTCAAAACACAGGTTTTCATACTTTGAATACAGAGCACTAGACATTTCATATGATGGCAGATTTACATATGACTACGACACTTAGTTTACTCTGTTATAGGTTTTCATGAAAGACAACCCCCCCAAAAAAACATTTTTATATATACACACACACACACATATACACATATATATATATATATATATATTATATATATATATACATACACACGCACACATGTATACACATAGATACATACACACACACGACAAATTAAGCTTATGTTGACTCACCCTTGGATGGAAAGCTATTGCTGTAACAAAATCTATATGTTGGAAGCAACAGAGACATTCCCTCCTGGATATGTGCCAGAGACGGACGGTCTTGTCCATTGATGAAGACAGTAAGAAGTAGTTCTGGAGGACAAAGTATGTGATCAGTCAGAAATTTGAAAAAAAGGAACGTTTTGTTCTTCCTGACAGCTCTAACTGCCTGAACGATTCCTGCAAACTTACAATTATGGATGATTGCTCAGCTATCCCATGCCTATAATTTTAACATACTTTGGAGTCTCCTGTATAATCAGGGCCTAAAAGCAGATGCCACTGCGTGGATAAAGGAACAATACGATTAAAGGGACAGCTTACGGTCCCTGATAGCCCCACTATACTGAATATTATAGTATTCTGCATTCATCCAGAAACAAGAAAAAAAGCACTCTCTCAGATAGAAGCTTCAGCTGTGCAGCTGCCCTTCCTCCTCTGTGGTGTGACAATTCTTGACACTGATTGGCTGATTGAAGAAGCTTATCAGTGGCAAGAAAGCGCTCCCATTGAAATCAGTAGCAGTGCTTGATGCACATGGGGGTCTGAATAGAAGAAGCCGGTAGTGTTTGCCGAGCCAGCTCTGGAGCAGAGTATCACGTGCAAGAAGATGGTTCGGCCAAACACACATGGGGGGATTTTATATAAACAGATAAAGGGACATCTCAGCTATCGCATGCATTTAAGTGTATATGATGGCTGGAGTGTCCCTTTAAAAGTCAACAAGATTTTCATTTTTAATAATTTCAAGACTGTATTAAATGAAATATTGATTAAATATAATTTTACATGGGACATATGTATTCTTCTAACACAGCTCTCTCTTACAAATTATCCACATTATCATCCTTTTGCCACACATCAAAAAAAAAAGTTAAATCACATTCTATTCACTAACCTTAGACCAAGACAGGTCGAGAAGATCTGCTGTGTGTCCTTTGTATTTACAGAAGGGAACCTGACGAAATGGTGCATTTTTATCATCTGTCTCCATATCGTCGGCTGCACTGTACGCCTACAAGACCAAAGAGAATCCAAACATTACAATTATAGCAGATTCCGCAGCGCTTATCCAACAGAGAGTAAAAACCGACAACATTAAGACAAGGAAAGCAGGGTATGTTTTTGTTAATTGCGTATTAACCCCTAATTGCACCTGCTTCACCGGTACAGAAATGTAATAACGTTAGTTATAAGCACACGCTCATGCGTGGATAAGCTTATTTCCCTCAGTAAATGTGGAGAGAATCATAGTGATTGTAATGCAGCCCCTGAATACATTATATGTTTAGTGGATTCCTATGGCGCTGGTCTTCTGCCTGAGAAACCGACTGCAATTAACACTGATGAAAGATATTTTCTTTAATGATACCAACTCTTACAATGATAATATTTGTGGCTATTTAATAAAGTCCAAATCTCCTCTAATACAGTAATGTCACGTTTGTCAGTAACTGCAATGCGTGAAATACTTACTCCCCCATCTGTATCAGATTTGGAAGAATTAAGACTTTCCTGAGACGGAGAGGGTGAAACACGACCTGAAAAACATTTTAAAAAAACATATAAAAAAATAATCAATGCATTAAATATGATCAATGACTAAGAAATTATTCTTATTTATACTTTCTTTATGATTCTAATTGTGCATAGCCCCATACCCTTCATCTGGTTTTTAAGCATGGAAAATGTTTTCATTACTTCCAAGTGTCGTGGGACCCCAGGGTAAATAATCTCTTGGGACACGCTCGGAAGGTGCTGGCGGCCTCTGTAAACGTCCGGTGATCTCTCGCTGCATCAAAACAGTACACCTCCCTCACGTTCCATTCTACAATTTACTTATCAATCAATATACCTTCTGTGTTATACTTGATCCGCATGTTATTGAAATAATCAAAGGCATTTTTCAGGACCCATATCCGGACTACGTTATCTTGTCCGGCTGTGGCAAGCAATCGTCCGCAATGAGAAAATTTCATGGTCCACACAGCGCCCTGGTGATAAAAGAAGGAAAACCCACAGCCATCAGATCCTGGAACATCGAACAAGGTAATAATTACAAGATATCAGCACGACAACACAACTATAAAGTCAAAAGATATACCATATGCTCCCCACTTAGATCTTGCACCACTTTGATTTGATCAAAGTCATATGGCCCCTTGAAGCCATGCGCAGCTTTGAACTTCACGGGCCTGGTGTATGGCATTCCTTCATCATCACTGGAAGATGGGTCATCAGGGTCAGTATGGAAAACTACGGAGGCAAATGGGATTTAAGCATGAGTAAGGTAGGCCAAGACATCGTACAGAAATAGATTCCTATATCTGTTCATTTGTTGCTGCATAGAGGGGGATTATGCATTGAAGTCCTGTGAGTAGTGACAAAACACCCATGGACGAAACATTTCCAAATCTGTCACTAGCATATTCTTTACAGCAGACAGAAAAAAAACTAAATAGTTTGAACAAGATAACTAGTATTTTTATATCGCGCCATCCTCCCGGTGGGACACAAAGCACTTTCTTTGCACGCGCTCTCAGAATTAACCAAATCATCAGCTGAGTAATAGATGTTATCTCCCGGGCTATCTCACATTTTAGTGATAACTACATCTGCATATATTTTTTTACACTTTTTTTAGGTTAAATCTCTGGATCTCACATCTAAATATTATTTACTGCCAACAATAAATAAAGAAAACGAACCTTCGTCACGGACACTTTTCACTTTATTCACAGCTCTCTCCCCATACTCTTCTGCCAGATGCTTTGCTCTTTTCACAGATTTTCCTAAAAACTTTTTGAACTGAGTCCTTGAAAACAGAAGTAAACAGAACAAATGCTTCATTTAAATATAAAATTCAAAGTCAATCGGGGTCTTACTGCAGAAAAAGCTCCCTGTGGCCGGCTCTTCCTAATGCAAAATGTAAAGTCCACGAGGTTAAACGATCTCCCAGGCTTAGTGAATACACCTCTTAGGGACTGCTTGGAATGATTTATAAATTGCACTTTAACCCATTTCATGGAAACAATATGATTAAGGTGACAAACAGTTATATGCATTTCTTAAGGGTGTCTCTATTCACTTATAAGCCATGTGCCAAATACTACTATGAACACTTGATCCAAATCTAGCAGTGGAGGGGTTAACAAGGCCTGGAGATCATAAAATCTAAAGTTGGTTAACCGATCCATTGCCAGAGATGACAACAACAAAATGAACTGCTCTGCAGGAGATCAGATGGGATCATTTCAGCTGATCCAGCAATAAGCTTACGTTTTTTGCTTCAGCTTTCCACCGTCCGTATCTGCCTGATGAGACGGAGGTTTCTCCTCATCGTCTGACTGCACCGCATCGTTACTGTAAAACATTTAAGACAGATACTTAGTGACACAAGCTGGCCTCCAAACTCCTACATTGTATAACGCATCCAAGTCTCCAGCGCTGAATATATTACGTGTGGCGGATCCAATTATTCAGATTATTTCCGGTTAGATAACGCTCCAAAAGGAGAGCAGCCTGCTTTTAACTAAACTAGCAAAAATGGATATTTCAGTAGATCTGACCAAATACACAGGTGCAAACTACAAAGAATCAAGAGATCCTCCCTTGTACATTTTTAGTATAAAATAGCTTCATAGTTTTATTTTTTTTCCTTTTTCAAAACAGTATTTCAATCAGCAACTGGACTGTAAGGGGGGACCGGCCATGCGGAGAGTCTCTCTGGACTAGAACGTCAGTGACTTGAAATTTTACATAATTGGCTCTACTTGAGCAAACTGGGGGACTCCTGATGCATTGTTTTGGTGCATTCACAGCAACAGGATCTTTCATTCTCGATTTTGGGGCTCTGTATTTATTTAGCTTAATTAATCAACATCTTTACAACCTCAGCAACTTAAAACATGTCAAGGAAGCAGATTTCTGCCAACGGAAGCCGGGTAACATTGTGAATGTCACTAATGACAGCTTTCAGCATGCTAATGCGTAGCCTCAGACAGCTCACCTCACGCATTAAGGGGAAATGTGTTCAAATATTCTATCTGTATAAACAGAAATATTCATAAATAAAAAGGTTTAAACTCTGGGAGGACCAGTGTTCCTTTCTACCACTTTTTCTCATGGAAAGATATTAGTCACGATTGAGAACAATGTTCAGGGTTAGCATACATAAAAGCAAAAGTGAGGCTATCGGACTTTAGAAGCTATTGTATTGATCTCTGCTGTTGAGTGAGAAAAACATGATTGATAAAATAATCATTTAAAAGCATTTGTTTCAAAGATGATGCCAACCATGAAATGTTAAAATAAATAAAGGCTCCAGGCACTCAAGGGTTCCAGCTCAGGCAGATTTATTGAAGGACGACAGCAACAACGTTTCGACCTCACAATATATATATATATATTTTGTTTTGAAGACTATACGTATGTGCAACTATATGCATTTCAACGTAGAGAAAGTGACAGCACCGAGACAGGTTCCCAGGTTTACACACACAGCTTTCTTTATCTATATGCCAATACAGAATTCAGATGACGCAGACTTATCTCACCTGACATATTCCTTTGTCCTCCTCATGATATGTAACGTCAATGGGTTAATGCCAGTAGGTAGTTTTTCTTCAGCCAGACTCAGGGGGATTTCTTCTCCTGTATCCAAGTTTTTAATCATTACACTGGCTAAAATCTCCTGCAAGAATACAAGTGTTTTAAATGGTGCTAACCTGGTAAAAAGTCCTTTTACCAAAGTGCCAAAAAGGCTGAACACACACCCAAAAAACTATTCCAAATTCAGCCTATTGCATATCAGAGACACTGCTTCTGGTAACAAATTATATGAATATATTTAAAAAAATAAAATAAAAATACTTTACTATGCTAAGAGTACAGAATAAAAGTGGGCAGACATTTAATACAACATGGACAACAACTCCCATCATGTCTATATAAAACTATAAGTTGGAAGGCAGCAGGATTGCCAAAGCAAGCTACTCATTACCTCATCTGTGAGCTCCCGTCCTGAGTTAGAACGAGGTCGTTGGGGACCGTGGCTTTCGCTTGGTGTAGAGGAAAGCTGGCCATCTGCAGCCTTCCCATTCTCCTAGAAACAAAATACATAAGATGGGTTAATGGGAAAGCATCCACATGCATGTGTCCTACATAATGATACCGGATAAAGACATTGCTAATGTATGATAGTTTGTGTTTAGTCTTAAGGTAATTTATACATCGGTACAAATCTACCATTAACTAACTCCGTGTAAAATAAATTCTGCAGCAAATACTAACTGATGAGTAATTTCCAGGACTTCCCACTGGTTTACTCAGTGGGTAATGCGCTCTTTATAAATATGGAGTATAGCGTCAGTGTACCTGGTGCTGAACATATGATACACAGGCGCTTACCACGTTTCTGCAACCAACACCTGGCAATGCGTTTTTTACAAGAGACCCACCTGAGCAGTGACTACTTTGTCTCCGCTTGTAGCGCTGGCCAGATCCAGTGAATGCTGTGAATCTCTGTTCATTGCCTCGGCCATGGGGTTTGGTGATAGAAGGCTACCAGCCAAGAAACTCTCCTTTGAAACTGTAAGGCACCAAAACAAAAGCAAGCTGAACTAAAGGAAAGGCCTTGCGGGCTGTACAGACATCTCATGATTACAAAATGATAAATAATTACAATTATCCCACTAATAATAATTCCCACGTGAGGCTCCTTACATTATTATAAACCAAGCACAGCTGTCCGTGGGGAGTTCTGCTTCAGCAGCAGGTCAGCCTCCATTAGCCTACATGGTTCAGGCTGCATTTTCATCCTGCATTTGATTTAACCCCTTAACGTCCATAGACGGGTCGGCATGTCATGCAACACGTTCACTTAACGACCTATGACGTGCCTGACACGTCATGGCATTAAACAAGCTTAGCAAGTGATCAACTATCACTTTCTTCACTTAAACGGTGTTGCTGTAATGTCTCGATGTCGAGTGATATTTACTACTAGCTGAAAGCTCATGGGAATTAGGGGGGAAATTTGTGAAGGATCAGCGATGTAAAGCAATAATCAGGAATCATAATTTGCTTAAATCTGCTCAATGCTGTTAATGGACCAGAGTCTCGGCTGTTCCGGGTCACCATCAGCCAATTGGCCAGTATATCCCTTACACAAGCCAGATCAGGTACAATCTGACATTTCTCTTATGTTCATACTGGAGATATGAGGGGTTAACCACAAGTGTGGGATGGACAATCATCAGCAGTTTATTTCTGGCTAACCTCTGTCGCCATCTCTACAAGCTATTTCTTTATGTATTTTTTCTTTTGTTACAGAGGGTGTGTTACGGTGCAGTGTAGACTATGAGACTGGAAAAACGGCTGGAAAACCGAGCCTCGTACTGGCTGGGAGGCAGGAGGGGATGTATATTAACTTGTATAAATGCACTGATGTTCACGGAACAAAACGCACCTTCACTACTTCAACTTAGTAAAAATACTCACAGTCCAAACCTGAAGACCTTGGGCTCTCATATTCAGAGTCTTTCTTCTTGCGTGGTGGTGGCGCCAGTCGCGCAGGAGGCGGCGGCCTTGGTGGGGGGACATTAATTGGAGGTGGAGGTCGCGTGGGTCCAGATTTCTTTGTACTTGCTACAATATCCGGTTCGACTGTGATCTGTCTGGGTGGCTTAGCAGGTCCGAGTTGTTCTATAGTATCGCAGGACGATGTATCTGAAGCCGGATCCTCAGTCTCCTTCGTCTCCTTGCAAACTATTGAGCTGTTTAGGTTGTCAACAATTTCTGTAATCTTTTGATCTTCTATTAACTCTATAATGTCTGCAATTGTAGGAGGTTCTTCTGACTGTGATAAGACTGAGCTTGGGGCTTTTGAAATCTGGGTGGCTTCCAGCTTTCCATCTGCACTTTGTTCTGGTGATGGGTCTTCTGAATCATCATGGAAGGTTGTCCTGGTGACTACTACCTCAGGAATATTGCCAAGAAGACTCTGATGTGTGTTCGTGGATGTTAGATCCAATGTCTCATCTTTCTCTGTACTTCTGTGCTCAACATGTACAGCATCGTACTTCTGGGTTTCTTCAATAATGCTATCAATGATCTAAAAACAATATATGTTACAGAAAACACATCAATAAACAGCTAAGATAGGAACTTAATGGTAATGCATCTCAAATCCATTTCTTTAAACATAGTAAACAAGTTTTCCAAGCTCTTCTCCTCTGCTATAAACCCAAATTAGTTCTTCAGGAAAAACCTACCTCTTTAGGGTCATCTTGCTTTGGGTCTGCACTTTCTGGGCCTGATGTTTCAGGATGGGTGATCTCTTCCTGTAAAACAATCCATAAGCTTTCAAACGCTTCATACGTGAGCATCACACAAAATCACACAGAAGCAGGCTCTATACAACATGCTATACAAACGCCTCATCATGGGAGACCCACACTAGCCAGAGTTAAACATAAGGGGTCCATACCAAGACGATTATGATAATGATCTCAGGTCGCAAGGTCTATTTTCCTTCCTTACCTTTCAAAGAGCAATGGCTGCACTTCTAGGATCCATTGCTGGTTGAGTCGAGTAGTACCACATTTGAGTACGGACATTTATATGCACCTGCCTGATATTAAACAGTTGACAGTTTGCTTGCTATTTTTCTACACCAGTCTACAAGTCACTCACCAGAGCAACTGTAAACTGCAACTCCTATCATGCTCAACTAGAAGCCAAAGTATTATTGTCAAACAGCAACTATTATCAGAGACTACGCAGGACACTGAAGTACCACGACAAGCTCCCAAATCCTGGGACTGTCCTGGGGAACTCGACAGTTGGTAAACATGGGGACACAAGAAAAAGGGGACAATTTAAGTAATGAGATGTATATATATATATATATATATATATATATATATATATACACATACACATATATATATATACACCCACACACATACATATCTGCTAAACATTTGCATCCAGTAACCTCTGGGAAATATGCAAACCAAGTCTGTTTCAGACAATCCATTTTAAATATACATAAAGAATTTCCCCCTTTACGTACACCACGGGGGCTGAGTGCCGGCGTAGGACCTCATTGCGTCTAAGATGTGCCGATGAACCTCGACAGACATAATGGGCTGCCACATAGTGTAGTAACATGTATGGATATTAGTCGAATATGCGTGGGACATATAATTCACATTTCCCTACCATGGTTTATGCAACTGTAGGGGATTTTTCTCAAAGCATAGCATGCATTCAGTGGGGGATGGTGTCACATATGCCTCAAGTGCCTATTTTTTTGGGGGGGGGCTGAATCCCAATGTCCCACTTTCTAGGAAAGGGTGGATTTGGGTATATCACAGTGCTCTACATTCAATTCTGTAAATTAAACGTTGTTCTTCTTTTCAGTACTGAATACTTTTAAAACAGCCATGAATACTACATACAATAATTGTTCCAAAGAAACACAATCTAGTATTTGAAATACATTCCCATGTTGTTGATTAAAGCTCCAATGATCATCAATCTGGCACACGTTGACATTTTTAAAAACAAATAGACTTCATAAAAGGAAAGTGAGTCTTTTTATTTGGATTATTTCCTGGAGGTCTTTAATGTGGGATGGGGGGGGACAATGTCCACAATTTTCTTTGCACTAAAAACTATAAACCCTATGGAGACCCCCACACCACATGTTTAATTTGAGAAGGGCTCAGGAATCGGGTGTAGGGGGTATTTCCCTTTTTCTGGGGGAGAAAAATCAGGGTCGAGTTGTAATAAGCCCATGTTGTCGAAAAAACGTTCCATTCCCTACCGATGTGCTGATAAACGTAATAAGGCTGTCAATGTTTTAGGCCAGTAAGAAATTATTACAACTCGAGCTATCATCTGCTCAGATTAAACGCAATGTTTAAAAGCTCCCATCGCCGGGTTGTTCGTTGTTATCACCTAAAGAAACCTGTAACCTCTGTCTGCACAGAGTAAACACAGCCTGGCGTTCACATTTGATGAGAAGACTTACTGCTTATAAGACATTTTGAGAAGATGGGGAATTTATTTTCCAGAAGTCTTACTGCGGATCCAAATCCGAATGAAAATGGTTGCGATATGGATGACCAGGAGGAAGAGAAACACACTGAGCCTGCTCCAGTCCGGTAACATAGGAGGGCAGGGGTGATATATTTATAACAGGGGACATACCATGCCTTCTCTCTTCCCTTTCAGACTTTTGTATGATTTTGCAAATATGTTTTATATTTCCAATACTCATGTTCTTTCCCACTTAGTCTCCTACCTAAATGGCCCCAAGATAAGCCAAATAACGACAACGAAGGAGAGACTATTCAGAGGCCATTAAAACAACTGATTTTACCTCAGCTCCAGCCTCGACATCCTTAGTAAGTACCGTTTAGAAAGTCTGATGAACATTTGGTTACAGTTATTTGTTTAAGATGCTCATGAGGCTTTTCTTTCTTTAACGTGATGTTTGTTTCTTTCCAAACCTTAGTCAAGCCTGGACAAAACAAGTCACTGATTATGGAGTATCAATTCCAGCCCAGGCTCCTATAGTAAAAAAGGTTTCCCAAACTACGAACTGTGGGAGAATATACCTTATGGGAACCATGACCCCCTACGAGGAAACAATAAGGTAAACGTAGTATGAGGTCTACAATCTATAACGTGCAGATGCCCACATTACTTACCCTTCAACTTATCATTTTGACCTTAACCTGTATGTATAAGATTGTTAATAGCCAACAGGGGGGTCAGTCCTTTCTGTAGGTATTATCTGTGCATCTCTTTATTGACTCCTTAAAAATGATATATGACAGATTTTCCCGCATATGTATAATAATCCCTCTTCTGGCTGCCTCTAGGTCTAGAGCTCTTGCAAGATCTATACAGAAAATGTAACCCTCTGATATGATTTTAAGATTGCCATTATGTTTTATTTTCACTCTTTGTCTTTTACCTCAAAGGCCCCAACCCTGAGGCCAAAATCAAAGCCACACGACACACTTTTCTGAGGCCAGACTATAAAGCTAATAATATGTTACCTGGCTTTTCGTTCTCTGACACGATGGTTGTTTTTTTCCAAACCTACAGGGATGCCTTGTTGGAGATACATCGCTACAGACCATCGCGTCCAATCCCAGCTACACCAATAAACACTTACCCAACCAAAACCGGGAGTAATGTTTTCTGGGGAAGACCGAACCTCTACCAGGATAATAAAATGTAGTATGAGGTCTAAAAGTGTAGACTAGTTACAAATGTTATACCCAATTACCTACCCCTGTCAACCCTCCAAATTTGCATCTGTAACTTGCAGAAGCCCACGTTACTTACCTTTCAAGCCAATTACCATCTCAAAACTGTATGTATAAGATTGTTAATAGTCAACAGGGTTTATTAACCGCTAATTATTCCAGATCACCAGACGTTGCCAAAACCACCGGCATCATATCATCATCATCATATTTCCCTAGAAGAAGCTGATTAAACAGATCCAGCTGTTGGCTTCTGAGGCTTCAGATGCGGAATACTGATCTGGCTCAAAAAACACAATTATAGATAACATCGCCGAACATTGATCTAAGGGCCACCGGATCAAACTGCTGGATCATATAAGATTATTTATTTGATTATTATAGATAATAAAATATAAAAATATTAAAGATTGTGTCTACTGTGTGGTAAATTGTGTGCACGACTTCCATGCTGAGAGCTGTCATGTGACATCATACCCCGGTGCGCAGCATGAATTGGCAGCGCACACTGTCAGGGAGCACTGAAGCGGACATCTGAAGGAGTAGACATCACTCTCCCTTAAGTTTGGGCCAGTTGGAAGGAGATCTGTAATTTTCCCAACTGCCGATTTCTCGGGACATGGGCCGTATCTTGGCCTAGGCCGGCACTTTACAGGTGGCGGCATAAATAGTCACCCCTACCCAGAGTCCTGACATGGCAGATGCCAATAACGATAAGGCAGAACGGCTGCTCACACGGTATACACATTAGGTGGGTTTCTAATAAATACGTTTCTTATTTTAATCTGGAAATTATATATGATTATTTAGTGCAATTAACTGTAACAGTAGAATTGGGGTATGAGTGACAGATCTTCTTTATAACAATTGTTGTGGCCATTGGCTGTATGCTCTATTATCCACCGTAACAAAGCAAAAGACGATGGCTGTGAAAAATAGGAGTTAAAACCCACAGGGACGGACGTGCAGGAGGATGCCTGTGTTTCACAAAAAGGCAGAGCTTAAGAACCAAAACTGAACAAATATGGAAGCAGAGCTAATTACGCAGCATTTTCCCTTTAACCCTGCGATAACCTCACCTGGAATGCTTGTTCCGTTTCCACCTGCCGGGAAGAATGCCAGAAGACTACAGAGCCAACGCAAACGTGTCACCGAGTACCAACCCGCAAGAATACACAACACACACTGTATTGATTTGTGCAACTATGTATACCGGTGTATATGAAAATACTCTTAGTACAAACTGCAACAGACCAGGTGACAAATTATGTACACGGTTTTAACCAGTAAAATATAATGTAGTTATCAAATCAACATCTAGATCCTATGTTGTTTTACAGATCTTATTTAATCTATTAGCAAAGCTATGAGGTGTGGATTAGAACGACGACCTCTCTGTCCTTACCCCGGACTCTATGCTTTTGCACAAGTATTAGCATTAAAGTCACATCGGAATTGGAGTGTTTTCTGTGCATGCGCATCTCATTAAAGCCCCGGGAACCCCCACCAAGCCAGTGCTGGAGCTGACCTGTGATGAGCATATGACATGAGCACAGGTAGCAGCAAATGTGTTCGCCCCAAAACATCTGCAAGTCAATTAACTGGGGGCAGGGAAAATGCACGTGGGGGTAATCTGTAGAACCCCTCAACACAACCGCAAGGGAGACCACACAAAAACTTAAAAGGAACCAACTTTCATATGCATTAAAGTGCATACGACAGCAGAGTGGGTATTATTATGCGTCTGGATAATAAAAGCATCGTCTGCATGCCGACCAATATGTCATCCCAGCATCTTGTGACAAAATACTGCCTGACCTGCGGCTCGATCGTGGCTTAACCCCTAAGCAGCTGGCTGTGTGTCGTCTGAACACGATCCCGTGGTAAATGGATCATCATCAAAAGCAGCACAAAAAATCAGGTTATTTTCATAAAGAAATTATAACTCCCGCGACAGCGCATGTTTACGTAAAGTAATGTTATCTCTTTCATGAGAAGACTCGGGTCACAAGCTGTTTCAAAGCCTTAGTGTGTGATCACCAAAGCCAAAAAACCTATACCTCCCTTAAGGTAAAAGACAATACAGATATAAAAATATCCAAAATACTGTTCTCCAGTAAGGGATGCTCCATAAATAGTGAGTTGAATTTAGTCTGAACAGACGTTTCCATGGAATTGCAGAATGAAGAAGCTTAAACATGACACTTCTGATGTCTACATTAACTTTAATCATTGCTATCACTAATAAAATAGAAAAAAAATCACTAATAGAATTGAAAAAAAAAATAGAGGTGAATAAGATTTTCTCTCGTTAGGAGGAAGCTCTTTGGGTATGTGATATGGAACACTTTGTGGTAGGAAGCGGTGAGAAGGCATCAGAATAGGGAAGGGCCACCGAACACATTTGTTCTATTAATACATCCACCTGCACAAAGTCAGCAGTCTGATCCGCAAGCCGCTGTGTGATGGACACATGAAACACGGCCATGACAACCAGCTTGCAATATCCCTTTAATGTTACGTTAGCGCTGAGCCCTGGGCAATCCCGGAGTACAACTGGTGGACACAAACTATGGCTGCCATAAGCATCGATAGGGGCAAGAACCAAACATAAAACTGGGTCAATACTTCTGTATGTTGTGACTGCACTTAGTTGTTGCCCCTGTATGTGGTGACTGCTGTCACAAGAAACAAAACATAAAAGATTCCCATGACACAGCATATCACAATCACAGTATTGATATAAAAGCATTTGGTTCAGAATTCCAAGGCTAAAGAGGAACTGTCACGTTCTGGATTATCCTTGTTTTTTCTCTCTTTCCAATCAGTGGTTATATAGTTATGTTTTTGTTGTTTGTAGGAAGTGCAATCTCGTTGCTGCCCCCCAAGATACTGATTTAAGCTTCACAACAGGAACACAGAGATCCGGGAAGCACGTTACGGCTCAATGCATTCCAACACAGTATGCGGGACCACGGGAAACGCGCATGGACAGTTACACCAAATGACAAGTACCGGTACTACATGCATTTTGCAAGGGCAGATGTGATGTCAGCTGTAATAACTTAGAAATGGAATATAATAAAAATAACATTAAGGGTTCTGTTTGTATTCCACTTGTAAGGTTCCTCCTTAACCATTTATGATCTTTCGTTAAACCAACAGGTTTTAGAAACAAGTCCATGTAGATGAGGGTTCATTTTTAGATTGTAAACTCATTAGAGCATCGCTTTCCCCCCCCCTGTGATGCACAACTTGTTGGGTTCCGTTTAATTATTGTACAACACTACACATTACGATGGTGCTATAAACATCAATACATTACAATATTAAAAAGGTAGCACCATGAAGAAGAGTAGAAGAAATGTTTAAGGGAATTACACAACATCACAAGGATTTTTAACAAATGTGCGGCTCAATAGAACACTGGGGTTTAAATTGGGTATCTCTCATGGCTTTGTATGCAAATGAGGAGTCGCCACGGCATCAGTTCTTTTGCATACGAGTCAGCAGCTAGAATATGTTCTAATACCCACAAACAGGACTGTGGAAATCTTCCTTACGCACCTTAACAAAATCCCTCCTGTGTGGCAGGGAATGGCAGCAAACAGTCATTCAACAAAAGATTATATTAAACCCCAGGCACAACATGCACAAATGAACAACACTCCAGCAAATGGCCACAGGGCACACGAAAACCAACTTTGCCAAGAAGTATGTAAACCCCATACACTATTCTAGCGATGCTTTGACTTTATTGAATTATATACAGACAGACTTACCTTCAGATTGAAAGTGGCAGACTTCGTTGGGGATCTGCAGAAAAAACAATCAGAAAATTAGTATAAATTTGTGTAAACCATCAGCCAAGGATGCAGCAAACGAACTCCTTAATTCCACCTTCTCTCTAGCACAGTTTTTTTTACCAATAGTTTTGGGCAGAATTTTGTTTATTCTTTTATTTCCGGTATATTAACAATATAAACCTGCAAGAGCTATTTGAGGCATTTTCTTAAGTAACTGGCCTTGCTTTTTATTGGTCTGGTGTTGACACACACACACACACACACGCGTACACACGTGTACACAAACACACACTTACGTCCAGGGTGGATGTTAAGCCTCTTAACCCTCTCCTCGAGTTTGAAGAACTGTTTAATACAAGCGCTTTTTAAAGTCTGAGCTTTAGGTCACAGAGTAATATTTTTTGTAGTAGGATTTAAGCCACAGATCACAGATGGAATGAGGAGCCAGTATCGTTTACAACAATCTACTGCAAGGATAAAAGTCTTACGTAATCTTTAGATCCAATAATGTTTTTTAAGATGCAGAGGAAAATGTTAATATTTAATGTAGCCTTATTCAGAGACAGAAATTAATGCAATCAAGGATTGGTCAGAGCTGCTGATTCTACAGTAACTATTTTTTTTTTTTTAAATATTGTTTATAAAGCCACTGCATACTGCTGATTGGTGGAGACAAACACAGCCGCTTTCTAATTGGACAGCTGATCCTCAACCGTGATTGAAGGTTGAGGTATCGCCTGTAAAGTTAAAGTTCTAACAGGAAACATGGATGATCCGGTCGATAAGGAGTTTTCTCAGTTGATGGAAGAGAAATTTCAGAGAGAAGTTAACTCATTGGACTGGTAAAAGCTTTCTTCTACAAAACACTATTTGTTTAATTAATGCTATTACACAGTGGTAAATACCACGCGTACTCAATACGGAAGAATCAAGCAACATAGCGTTTTGACGGAAAAGGGTATTACTTCATAATTCATGTAACAGTTCACCACCAATGGGTAATAGTGCATTTTTGACTAGATTTGTGCATTTGGATGCCAATGTCATTGATTCGTATGAATTGCCGAAACCATGGAGGGACCCCAACAAACAAATAAATACAAAGGAGAGGGCTCCGAAAAATTGTTTAGCATTTTCGCTGCTTTTACTCACCCTTACTCTCAATGCCTCCCTAGCTGACCATTTCCTACTCCCAGTCTCCTTTTATGCAGCTTCTTCTCTTGACTCTTCTTGTTCTTCTGTCTTTGTCTGCTTCTCCGCGGTATCAGCTCCATTAACCTGGTCTCCCAGGGTACTTCCTTAAAAGGGCGGAGCCTCCGCGCGCACACTCTCCCCCTATTGGAGAAGTAGGGTAGAAAGCTGTCTCCGTGTGGCACATCGTGGCTCCACCCTTCCGCAGAAGTACTCCAAGAGGCCAGATTATTGCAGACGGACGAAAGGAGAAAGAAGTGTTTCTGCACCTTTCCTTCTCCCTGCGAACAGCCTCTCCCTCCGTTTCCCCAAATCTCTGCCATTTTCCAGAAGTGATCCAGGATAAAGTAGCTGATACCAGAGAGAGGCGGACAAAGAAAGAAGACAGGACAACAAGGAGCGGCAAGAGAAGTGAGGCTGTGGAAAAGGAGATAGGGACAAGGAGCAGTCGTCTGAGAAGATAGGGAGGCTTTGTGAGAGTATAAGAGAGAGTGAATGAGAGTGTGAGAGCATGAGTGACAACAAATTTCAATTCTGAATGAAAAAAGCCTTTGAATTTTGTCTGAGCCAAAAGGGCAGAAAACAAAGTTCATTGCCCAAAAACAAATGGACCAAAAATTAAAAATGCGTCCGTATTGTTTTTTTTTTATACAATTTCACCGTCGAAGGGTTAATGTTCTGCAGATTTCCGTAACTCTGTCGCTGTAAGGAAGCTTAACACAGTTCAAACCAGATCTGGCACAGACAGCTTGATGTGTACAGGTTTTTACCGCATGACCTTGGTGGAAACGCAAAGTATGTGCTTCAGTAATCGTTAATGCTCTTGTAATGTCAGAAACAAAGCTCTGGATCAACCTCAGTGTTTAATATTCTGATATGTGGCCAGCATACCAAAATTACAAACTGAATTTGATTGTTCTGTCTTCATTAATAAGCAAAACAGCTGAGGAAATAGGTAAAAAATTGAATAACTCCGATTTTGAGAGGGACTCTAAAGTAATCGACCACAAACTAGAATGCATTCATGCATACAACAGAGAATAGTATATCCCAACCTTTTAGGCATAAAACATTGCCATTCAAAGCGGGCCTGTTATGAGAAATGCATACAGCAGGGCCACACCGAAGCCATTGCGTCCCAGCATGTAAATATCATAGCTGTCTACGGCTGCAGGAGCCATCTGCACAAACTGCTTAGTCAGTCTGACGAGCCTACCTGCGTACAGACAAAAATGTTTATAAAAGACATACTTATGTGCCTCGAGGGCTGATTTGTTAGGAATCTATAAAATATCCAAAACACATTTAGAAGGGAATATGGAAATAACAACGCGAAGAGAAAATCCTAATGAAAAAGCCGAATTGTATCTGTTAAAATAATTCTGCTCCGCTGGCCGGGTGGACCATACCATGTGCCTACGGACAGCGGATCTAATTTCAAGGCGGTGTCAATTACAAAACATGCATGGCAATATTAAAACAGATGGTCTTTCATGGCTGTATCAGCAGGCGTACTTTATCGTGCCCTACAACAATTTCGAGTAAATAGGAAGCTAGAAATTTGGAGTCTAGGAGTCTGTTCAATGACACAATCATTAGCATCTGTTATCACAATATCACATAAGCCAACACTAACCGAACTGCTCTACCAAAGTTAATTGCTCTGACTAATGCCAATAAGGACCAGTAACAGGTGCATTACTACCGCTAGACTAATGTAAGGATGTACATGGGAATTATCAGATTCTAACGCTAGAAGAGACAGAGCCACCATAATATTAATACAGTGAGGGAACTTATACATACATGGCACAGGCATATGGCTCCTGAATTTAGGACAAGACCAAGGACCGATTAAAGTCCAAGTCTTTAAATGGGCAGATTAGATGGGGCTGAACCGTTCTTATCTGCCGTCAATTTCTATGTTTCTTTAACGCGTATATGGCTGATATATTTCGATATCGAAAAAACACTGGCCTCGGGGACATGTAGCCTGTGAAATCTTCTTGTTAGCTTCCAACTGTCACACGGAGGTTGGTTACATTGTCAGTGTTTAAGCTTGTTAGTCACACCGTTGCAAAAGAGAAAAGAAAATATCCCTGGTCCATCACAACCCGAGTACAAGCTTATGTTACATTCATATTGCGAGATCACCATCTATATTTAACACGGTTCCTGTTTCACGAAGGTCTGCATTTCTACTAATTCCCGATATGTTTAATTTTTCTATAAAAAGAGCTACATTGGGGACAGTGCCCACTGCAGAGGAATTGTCCCAGAGTCTTTTAAAACAAGTAAAAAAGGTTTAATGTCACATTTATACATCAATCTGATCTGCACCCACCTCAATGTAACTACACATTATATCTATTTTTACTCCTAGATGATTATAACAGAATTACCGCCTTGCAAAAATGTCATTTACAACCTCATTTAACCAGCAAAATGAGGAGGTTGTTTGTTTTCTCAAACTATACACACACCAGACATGGCTCATGAATGATAGGTTCCATTAAAAATACAAAACATGTCTTGGATGTCCCTGGAGCCAAAATAAATTGCCCCCCTTGGGCACAATGAACTAACACAGGAACACCGTGATTGGGATTTAAAACCCAATAATACCCCAGCTCTACCTTCCATAAATAACATTGTTCTTGCTGCTGGTGACAAGGAAAAAAACTTAGCAGCTTAGCTTCCATAAAGCTGAGCGACTGCTCCCTGGGTCAACATTCCAGCTGTATTTAACTAAATGTGAATAACACGGTTTACGCGGTGTTAATAATATGCTATCACAACCTCTCTCAAAAGTATCCATCATACCTGCCTGCAAGATCTATCACAACCTGGAGTCCTCCATACAGGCCAGTTGATGAACCAGTCCGCACACGATTCTCTCTGCTGTCATTACCATACGGCACTGTACACTTTTGAAGCCGAATATAAAAAAAAAAAAATAAATCCCAAAATTTAATAATCCTGTTTTCTTTTGTTTTCAATAACACCGTTAATATTTTCTTCCCCAATCCTGTTTTTATTTACATATATCACTCAATGCCCAGGGATTGTCGAGTCTTGCCATACACTAACATACTCTAACACTATACAATAACACACACTAACATTCTACACTCATGTACACACATGTAACACCATACACAGACTAACGCTATATTCTGACATACACACTTATACTAACACCATACACGCTAGCATCACACTCTTATACGCATTCAAACACACACTAACACTATACATATATAAAAATATACACTTACACTACAGATACATACACACCGACTCAAGCACTATACATATACACACTTACCCTTACAGCACACACACTCACAAGCACTACTTTCCCTCTCATCTGCCACGCCACTGCGAATCTACTATGGCAAACCCAGTACACTACGCTTTCCTGAGGGTGCGCGGTGAAGCGAGTGACAGGAGGCATCATGTGGGGTCACGTGGCATTATGTGACCCCGCTGGGCCACGGCGAACGGATTTTCGAGCCCTGGCCTTAAGGTTTACAATGTACATTAGAAGGAGAATTGATTGAGTGATTGATGGGCATTATTAAATGAGTCTGATCAGACAGAGTTTATGTGCATGGAACATGCATAAAAAACAAACAAGTTGCTTGGAAAAAACACAGCCCTATTTCTAGTGAGATTGAATTAGCTGGAGTTTGGTTATAAATACAATACTAATTATGAAATATGTTATACTCACAACAAGTTAAAAAAAGAAGTAACTTCCCGGAAATTAGATAGCGAGAAAAGAGATAGGAAGAAATTCTACGCTAATATTAAACTTCCATGCATGCACATCTAGTATTATTGCATATCGTTATTACCGCATATGAAAGCAGAGGCACAACTCACTTAGTTTAGCCTTTCATTAGGTATCCAAACACACCACATAAAATTAATAAAGCGATGCTGCAACGCGTAACACAAGCTTGCATCCGAGCTGGATATTTGCATGGAGAAATCCAATGTTGACTTAATCAATAGGAAGGACACACATTTAAAAACGGACAGTCGTGTTACTTTATACAGAATATCCTGTTACAGAGAGCGTAAAATCAATACCCTCTGTTTCCAAATTGCTTGAAAATGTGTTAGTTTCAGAAATATTACAGAGCGTTTTCATTAATACACTGCAGTAAGTCATTTTATTGCATATGTAGGAACCGGGGTAAACGAGCTCCTAAAAACCTTACTGTTGGTGATTTTTCAGCATCTTATATCATGACCTCTAAGGATGGCTCTATGAGAAAGAAAAAGTCTGGTGTTTAAACTCTACAAATACTTTCAAGTCCTTTTTTCCTTAAAATAACAATATGAAAGTGTTACTTTTATTATCTATTCTTTAAAAAGTCAACAATTTACTCCTCTATTAGAATAGAAACAAGGCATGCGAGACTGAAACAAGTCCAGATGTACAGTACGTCTATTATAGAAACCTAAAAACAAACATACCAGGCTAAAAGCACGAGCTTTCAATGTCTAAATACCGCATTGGCTCGATCATAGGCCGCACCCTTAAAGTTTGGTGCCATTTTAACTGTAAAAATTTTATTTTTAAAGAAAAAACACATGAGTGGAATGGTAAAACAGTATTTTATCTAATGAACAGGAATACTAAATGTATTTTAACATTTTTGGTATCTATTATGCAGCATAGTCAGCACATACTATATACAAACAGAAATTTTGAAAACCCAATAGCCATTTTAAGGTCCGTCCCCCCTTAATTCATAATGCACCTTAGATATGCCCCTCTGCCCCCCAGCTATGACACTCTGCCCTTCCCCCCAGACTCCTGGTGTCTAGTGCAGACAGCAGGTGGACGTTTGCACAACGCAGGTAGACAACCTCTGCCGCTTCTCCGTCACAAAAGCCCCGGGGGAACTGATGGCAGCAGCGGCGGCGGCTGTCTGCGCACATAGCACAGACATTCAACAGCTGCCAGAGAGGAGGATCTGCCCGCAGCAGGGTTAAACGAAGAAGAAAAAAAAAAAAACACCTGACCGGCGACCGGAACTGCATGTCCCGGGCGTCAGGCGATACGAATTGCTCTTAACCCTGATTATAGGCCGCACCCCCACTTTAAAGACGTAAGAGTGTGTGGGGGGTACGACCTATATTCAAGCAAATATGGTAAATAAAAAATACAAGAACAAATAGATGTATGCATCTTAGTGGGGGATAAAGCGGGAACAGGGCAAACTTATTTACACGTCTGACATCAGAAGATGAAGGAGATGTTAAATCTCAATGCTTGACAGCTATACACATTGTATGCCGCTATATCCTGGTCATCACTTGACCGTGTACACAATACGTTGCAATGGATGTAACCTTTCAACCTCTCAGGAACCCAAAAAAGGGTTAAAGAGTTGCCTTTTACCTTTCCCATGCTACGCAGCTCATCAACAACCTCTTGTGCCCTTCACCCCTATCAGGAAAGTGACAGGCGAAGAATAGTGTCAGCAGCAGCTTTCTAAAGATATGATCTCCTAGCAAGGCTTCATTGATATAGTGTCACCTGTAGACCTGCTCTCAGGCATGGCTCATTCTCGGCTTGGTCTTGTCACGCTACAGTAATCGTCCTCAGGAATAAGCGCTTATGCCAGAAAATTAAGCTTCCCCTATCAGAAAGAAAAGGGGCAGTATCATCACGACACACCAGTGTACACCTCTGCAGTATAGGTTTATAAAAATACAAATGATCTTACTTTAAAGGGACTGACTGCCTCACCAAAAAAAGGAAATTACATTATATGTACTATAAGATACATTTTTGAAAAATGTACAAAACCCCTTACTTTTGGGAGAAACTGCAGCTCAGTGGCAAAAAACAATGTCATCAAAGTCAATGAGAAACCCCCCCCCCCCCCCCCACCATCCCATCCCATATCACACGGCAAGAGATGGTTTGGCCAAACATCTTCTACACAGAAAATATCGGCCAGGCTGGGGGCGTATCATTCTGATACGCATATGGAGAGATTGCAATTGGAATGCGGACATGACATGTCATGTGCATATGGTGGCTGGAGTGTCCCTTTAAAAGAAATAATTATAAGTTAGACATCACATATTAATGCCGAGCCATCGGCCTGTTATGTAGCTATATTTCTGAGCAGTGACGCCTTTTAAACTTTTTTATGATGATAAAAGATCAAGCCATGTCTGCAGACCATAGTACAATAAGAGGGGAACGGGACAACACATTGCAAAGAAAAGCAGGCTTTCATGGGGAAAAGTCAATTTCTCCATGAGGACGTGTGACAACCACCATGCAATCAGTATTACAATCTGCTTGTCTTAACATTAAAATTTCAAAGAGCATTTAGTCTACCTCACTGGCTCGGAACTATCTTGCCAATCTTCTTATAAGCGTGGTCGTCGATAAACTTGTTGGTCGATGTATCATTGAGTGTAGCTATTTATATAATGTCTTCAAGAAGCATTCCAAGAATAACACTCAGACAATATGTTATTTAGGCAAACCATGACTCTTGTTCTGGCTTTGGCCTGTTCGAGGAGGTAAAAGGCCTTTGTCATACCTTGTCTGAACCATCTTACTTGTTTTAAGTAATATAAAATGTCTATGTATTCAGTGTATTCATTGTCATCAAAGTCCCCGTTGGTGTAATGGCCAGGTGTCTCAATACTTTTGTCCATTTAGTGTACATGTAAATACTATGCCAGTGAGTGAAATACTGATATTTACAGTACCCAGGACACACACATCAACGATGGTATGATATAGATGAGAAAAAGTAGTATATAAAAAGGTATATTTAAAAAAAAAAAAAAACAAAAAAAAAAAAAAACACCCAACAAACTTTAATGAAGGTGCCTCTTCATCAGTCTGAGGTTAAAACAAACATTTGTAAACCTCAAGCCAAGAGACTCATTATTGAGCTGCTAAACCTCAAGAGATCTTAACTCTAAATGATGGAAAGTGATTCGGAAGCTAACACGATGAGCTGGGAAAGACCTTGCATTAAAGGCAGTGTATATAGTGGTACCACCAACGTTATATAATTGGATGGATATCTGCTAACCATCCCTACATTTTAGGGATCAGTTATTTTCATTTTGGAGGCTGGACAGGTGTATATGTACATAAAGACAGAACATTCTTGTGCAACACAGCACACAATATATGTAATGCAGTTAAATAAATGGCTACATTGATAGGAAATTAATGAAAACCAAGAGGACAGGTATGCAAGTTATTTTAAAATGACAAAGTTAAGCAAACAAACTTGACACTGTGTGAGTCAATCATACCAACCCACATTATGTCCCATTATGGAGCCATTTTCCCACAAGAAACATTAATAAATTGATATAAAAAAACAAATGGATATAAGCCTTATTGGCCCAAGAGAGGATGGAGTCTTAAATCGTAGGTATACCTTTTTACAAAAAAAAGATGGAGAGTTTTCAGGTGTTCAGAGGTCTCTCCTTTAGATAAAAAACAGTTGGCAGATGATTGTTTCTGGTAAGAAGAGTATGGGGAGAAGGGAGGAAAGTTCAGAACAGGGGCAGTCAACAGTTACACGCGTTCTGGCTTCTATTTAAAAAATAACTGCAGAATCTCCCAGAATACAACCAGACTAAACAAGCCCATTGATTTGTAACCATTGTTATATTTTATTGATCTACACAATGCAGAAACAGATGAATCTGAAAGCAGATAAGAACCATTCAGCCCATCCAGTCTGCCATTTTTTCCTGATGTAAGGGGTTACAATCCCTATAAATCTTTGGTCAGCTCCTACAGCGAAGAAAGCTTCATGACTATACCATACCTGTTTATATCCCTTCACTATATTAGCCTGCACAACTGTCTGCTGGGAGACTGTTCCATTTAGTTACTACCCTCTCAGTAAAGTCGTACTTCCTTAAGTTACATCTAAGCCTCTGACCCTCTAGTTTTAGACCATGACCTCTGGTTCCAACATTGCTCCTCCTTTCAAATAAGCTCGCCTCTTGTACTTTGTTTAAATCCTTTAAGTATTTAAATTTTTCTTTTGCATCCCCCCTCTCTTCTTTCCTTCAAGCTATACATATTAAAATATTTTACTCTATTCTGCTTACCTTTACGTCATTAGACAATGCAATAATAAGCATCACTGACAGAACAGTGTCCCCAATGCTATATTCTGCCTTGGGATTTTTACATCCCAAGTGCATTATTTTACATTTATCAACATTAAACTGCAGCTGCCACACTCGACCATTCTTCTAACTTACTTAAATCATTTGACATTTGAGTTGTCCCACCAAGAATGTCTACCCTGGTACTACGGTTGCCAACTTCCAGATCTGCTAGCTGTTTTGCCAGGACACGTCGAAGCTCTTAATAATCTTGGGTGTATCCCTTCAGGTCCCATAGGTTTGTCCGTTTTTACTTTTGAGAGTTCAAGTAGAACTTCTTTCTCTGTAAACACGCCTGTTTTACATGTCACCTTATTTCTCTCGGCTAACACGGGTAACTCACTTTCCTCTGTAAACACAGAAGTATTTATTTAGGCAGTCAGCTAGATCTTTATCCTCATTTATACAATTCCTTTCCATTTATCTTTAGTTTCATTATTACTGGTTTATGTTTTCTTCTCTCACTTTTATACCTAAAAACCTTTGTATCACCCTTTTCTGTTAACCAGGCAATTTTCTCCTTAGCGTGTGCTTTGGTGGATCTTGCTCCCATCTACCTCATTCTGTATTTCTTAAAAGCTTGCTTCTTCTCATTCAATATGTTTTCCACATCTGCGGAGCACAAACAGCGGCTCCCTGTGTCTTTTACTCTTGATAACAAGGTTAATGCAATGCTCTGCTGCCTTTAGCAGGACATCTCTTAAGAAGCTCCATCTCCGCTGGGTTCCATCTAAAGATATCCAAACTCTCTCGCCTGCTCTCCATTTTAGAAAAATCCCCCAAAAGTTTCCAAAGCCATAACTCTTGGTTTTAACTGACCTCTCTCCTTATACTAAACCGCACTGCTTGATGATCACTGGAGCTCAAAGCAAGGATTTACCTAAATACTGGTCTGTTTTTGGCCCCGACGGCCCGACGTTTGCCAGTCGGGCATTATACGGCACTCACAAACATTTAAATTACGTGGCGCTCATATAATACTTAAACTAGTGTGGGAAACAATAAACGATCATCACGTGTTGTGCTGGTCTGCAACATCTATATCCTCCTCCTGCCACAGCAGTGACACTAAACAGAGAGAACATGCAGCATGTCTTTATTCATACATGTTATCCCAAAGCACACGTCACACGAGACCAAGGCTGGCCAAATCCAGAACGCCAGGTATTACTCATGGCATCCGACACTGGGTTTATTCACTAAGGAGGTAGTTAGTAGGAAATTTATGTTTCAGCTCCTTGACTTCACTATACATTATGAAGCTTCAACCCTGTGATCCTGGCTGGTCCTGTATAATGTATAATTAAATCAATCTCCTCATCTACTGAATTATACATTATAAAGGGCCAGCTCATTCCGGACCTTCATAATGAATAGTTAAGCCACAACTCTCCATTTAGTGAACATTGGCAATATCGACCGCTATGGAATTATACTCTGGCTCCTAAATATCTGTATCTGTCCAGTCATGTCTGAGCGGAGATAACCCACATCGCCAACTGTAAATCATTGATGCACTAGAGCTTTAAAAATGCAGCTTTAGAGCTCTCAGCACTAAAATAATAAGTTCTAAGTTTAAGGCAGCTATAAATTAACCACACAGGCGCCCAAAACAAGCAACAAACACTGCATTACAGGTAAAGAGAGCATTAAAGCAAACCGAGCATTGACAGAAAAAAGATGGGGGTTCCAGCAGATGGTGCAACCAACCATAAGCTTCAGCATCCAAATACCGTATTGGCCCAATTATAGGCCGCACATTTCATCCCTAATTTATGTCTTTAAAGTGCGGCTTATAATCGGGGTTTAGCACAGGGATGCACAATTCATATCACCTGTGTCGGGACATGCAGTGGTGGGCAGATGTTTTCTTTTCTTTTTCATCCAGCCCTGCTGCGGGCAAACAGCAGGTTAGGATCCAGATCCCCCGCAGCTCTGCAGGAGACCTGGATCCTCCTCTCTGGCAGCCGTGGATGCCTGCGTGATGCGTGTAGACAACCTCCGCTGCTGCCGGCGTGACCTGACCTTCCGGTACTCCATCATAGAACCCCTGGCGGACGTGCCGGACAGCAGCAGAGGTTGTCTGCGTGCATCGTGCAGACCTCCACCGGCTGCCCTCAATAGATACCTGGGTGGCTGGAGCACAGGGACAAGTCTCAGGATGCATTGGTAAGTCGGGGGGGGGGCACATGTAGAAATTAGATACATTATGAATTAAGGGGGGCTTAAAATAGCTATTGGTTTTCCAAATTTCTGTTTGTATATAACCTATGCTGACTAAATGCATAATAGATATAGAAATGTTAAAATACATTTATTGAAAAGAAAAGAAATAAAAATGCCAGATATCTGGTGTAATGACACAACTTAAACAAGTATAATACCTTGGTGCTGCAGAACCAACACACTGACCACAAGTGTGTAAAAGATAATACATAAAACAAAGAAATAAAGTGCTGCGCAAAATTTACAAACGACACCACAATATGTGCGGAAATTAAATTAAATAATACTTAAATTCATTAAAGTGGATTCTTCAATAGGTTCCTCTGTTGGGAAGCCCATAGAGCCCCTTCTGGGGAATGGAGTTTCTCCTTTGTACCGGTGTAACAGAAAAGACCGGAGGAGAAAGTAAAAAAAAAAAAAAAAAAAAGTAGCTTTAATATAAATAAAAAAGTAGTATCTTACATATAAGAATACTTTAACACTCCTGTGGAAAGGACCGGAATAATACATTTGTCCCTGTTCATTAGATAACTACTGTTTTAACATTCCACTCGTGTTTATTTTCTTTAAAAATATTTTTTTTTCTTTAAAACAGCACCAAACTATGAGGGTCGATACGTTATTTACTCCCAGTTCCTCTGAAAAGATGGCAGATTAATACAAACAAAAAGCACATTACCGACATTCCTTTTAAGGATGCTGTTGCATTTTCAGAAAATATTAATTACATTCTCTAGCATGTTCTGCAAATAAACCTTAGCAGCTGTTTCATTGCATTTTGTTTTTTCTCATGGTTTAAGAAGAACATGGCTATTTAAGTTTTTTTGTTTCTATGGCAACAAGCGATCAGCGACTACTTTTGTGCCACATGGAAGTGAAGCACCACTAGCAAAAATTATGAATAAGACAATATTAATAACCAATAATTAAACAATTAAAGAATTATTTCTGGGAAGAATTTGGACGCTCGGCAGCAATAGGAATGGTGTGTGGGCTCTGCGTTTAGAATAGGCGGAACAGCAGCTTTAATCAGAAATTCAGCTCTAAAGCAAAACGAAAAAAAAGAATCTAAGACAATAATTAGAAACAAACCAAGAGTAACTGACCGAACACAAAGCTTCCTCATCTTCATCTGTGACAGATTATAATATCTACCTATTAGCGGCATCCAACATCACAAAATCACGGCGGCCTTTATATAGGTTTCCAGTTATTCCGTCCCGCAGGACTATCGTGTTTAGGCCGCTGGCACAGAAGCCTTTCAGACATGCGAGTAAGAAAAATACGAAAGGGTCCGCAGATCTGTTAACAGGAGCAGCCAGCTGTACGGGCCGTGCACTGCTAGCGAGATGAGCAACCTGCTGTATGCCCCATCAGACTAGGAAGCAGAATTTTACTTTTAGAGTCATTTGGATATTATACAGAAATCTGCGCATAGATTTCTATAGAAATGTGTATAGATACAGCACTGGCTCCCTTCTGTTTCCATATTTAATGCCTGCCACAGACAGCAGCCACCGAAAGCAGAAACCATCCAGGAGCTGTCCAAATCGTAAAAAAAAAAAAGCGAAAGAACCAAATAATATTTATCTCAGCAACGCTCATATCTACGGCAACCATCCCACCGAGCTGTGAGCACCATGACAACGGCGACTTATGGAAAGTTTAAACACCATATTGTGTGTCACACACCGCGAAACACCAACAAAAAGAGTCTGGAAATAAAGGTGGGGGCTTTACATCCAGGTACTGGGCTTGCAAACGTCTGTTCCCCGCATAAGGACTAATAAAGCTACGGGAAGCGTAAGAACAGAAGGGGTCCCGCAATGTAGTATATATGGGGAAGGAAACGGAATGGGAGTACAGATGAACACGCTGGAAAAGGTGTGACAAAAATTAAAACCAAGACAAAATGAAGGCAATGATGAATGATGGGCACGATCACCCGAAAACCGATAAGATGCAGAGAATAGGAAGAGACGGAACGGGGAAATGAGCAGAATGCCAAGCACACAAAAGACAGGGGAGCCTAATTACAGAGACAACGCCGCTGACAGGCAGGATCGTGTGCTGACATGATGAAGAGAGCGAGTGGGTGCCTAGTGGGGGTGACATGTATGTAATGAGAGAATGCGGAGTATGCGCGGACCTGGAGGAGGAAGGTGCTATACACTAATTATATAGAGGAACGGAGGGAGAGGCAGCAGAGTGAAAAAGGAGAGGAAAGTAACAGGGAGGATGGGGTGAAAAGCATTACACGGGGATCCGATTGTAACCTGGCCTGAGCCGGACCCTCCTCACCTGTTATGTTATATTTGTTGTTATGTTATATAGTTGTTATGTTATATATTGCTTATTATGTGTCATCTACCCATTGTACAGCACTACAGAATATGATGGCGCTATATAAAGCAATAAATAATAATTCGGCAGCAGTAGGAGATAAAGTAACTAGGAAAGGATGCTGGAGAAGGGGAGGGAACAGGTTTAGGGAATACACTGATTGGAGGCGAGGTGGGGTAGGAACGGATAGTGTGAGCAGTGTTGGTTAATCTGCACCCTCCAGCTGTGGACTTCTGGTTTACACTCCCCACTATATATGAGGTCTTCTCACAGGTGGAGGGCACCCTGCCCGGCAGACCGGGTAACTACAGAGCCCAGCTGTGACACTTACACCACTGGGGAGGCGGAAAGGTTCACATCCTCGGGGGCATCGAAGAACTCCTCGGTGTCGCTGTCGGACGCCATGGGGGCTCCCGTCCCCGGCAGCTGTAGCAGGTCACGGTGCGCGCTGAGTGGCCTGAGTGGGCGCTGCTCCCCGGGGCCGCGGGCCAGCCCAGCATGCAGGCAAAGTGCTCTCGCTGACAGGCCGAGCCAGATAGCAGGAGGAGGGCCCGGTCTCCTCACACACAAACACTGGCACGATCTCGCGAGATTACAGCGAGCATTGACACTGACAGCAGGGCGGGGGAGTGAAGTGACTGTAACGCAAGGGGGAGCGAACACGCGCACTGAGCAGGAAGGAGGGCGGCTGCCACGTCACGGGGAGGGCGGAGGCTCACAGGCGGAAGAGTGGCTAAAGGGTTAAAATGGACTGGTCGCCTCATTTTAGTCACCACTAACATCATAATGTTCTAGCTTTTGTAGACCTACTGCTCCCGTAATGCCCTGCTACTGTTGTTTGCAAGGCAGTATGGGAGTTGTAGTCTTATAAAAGCAGTGACGCGCCACAGTGTTCTAGCACCAATTTCCCACACGAGTAGCAGAGGACATACTTATGGGCTTTTTCTATACACGAATACAAATACTTTTCCATCTGTTCATTCAGCAGTAACGGACTGCTAGTCAGCGCGGTGTTAATATACAAATGCTTACTGAGGTGTAAATGAGAAGGTTGTATTCCGGTGCATGCGTAGCAATGTGTCTTGTTGTGCCCGCTAATATGTCAATTACGTTAGGTTATATAACACGGTATGTACGTTCAGTGGCAGCTCTAGTTTTGAGGTGCTGATGCTGAGCAGAAAGATTTATTTAGGGCCCTGTCTCTTACACAAGTAATAATCACGCTGTCGCGCCATGTAGTGCTGCGTTAAAGACAGAGGCAGGAGGGGGAGCGCCCATTAGAGCACTGCCGATCTGCCCTGCAAAAAATACCGGCCATTGCATGTCCAGTATTTTTAATATACCGATACCAGCAGGGTGCTCTAAATACCGGCTGTGCTGGTGAAATACTGGCCAGGTGGCAACCCTACCCCAGCCATAAGAAATAATGACCAAACTGGTTTGGGTTCAGTTACCAGGGTACTCCTGAGTCACCACGGGGGATCTTCGGCTACAACACTCCCCGCCAGTTCCCCTCCAACAACGGCATGTGTCTCGAGACATCAGCGGGCCCTTTACCTACAAGAGGGGCTCCAGGTAGCCAGAGTTCCCAGGTTAGGCCACAGCATTATTCATAACCTCCATGGCTAGGGAAGCATGACATGATAACATAACCGAAAACAACCGGCCTGCTACCGAATCTTGTGTCCCGGTAGGCGGTTACTCCAAACACATAAACCAAGAGTCCTAGTCTAACCAATGCCATCAGCCGTCTTCAGGACATGTCTCCCCAACCCCACTCAGGTGAGCACCAGGATCACTAACTGTAAGCGCTGGCCAGAGGGGGGGACACAGCTGCTGTGACAATACAAAAAAGAGAAAAACTCACACAGCCCAAATTCACTAAAGGTGGGCGGCGGCGGGGAAGTCCCGAGCTGTGACCCGATCCAGGAAGGATAAAGAGGGAAACACGCTCTCTCACTCTCATTTTAACCCCTTAGAGCCTGCAACAATGATGCCATGCTCTCCCAATGGGAAAGGAGGACGCTGGCCTAGACCTGAGGTCATGTCCCCCTCCTCACCCCCGCTTTATAACAATAAAATTTTTAATAAGACAATTCATTCTATTTCTCTCCTTCGCCTCTCCCCTATTTCTATCTCCCACTCCCTTCTTCTCCCTCCCATCTCTCTTTCACTCACTCTCTTCTCCCCTTCTCTCTCTACCCCCCATCCTTCTTTGTCCCTTTGGTATTCAAACTTACTCTGACGAATGTAAAGGTTTTGTGAAAAAATTCAGTTAGTCAAATACTGTACTGTTAAAAGTCCAAACCCTTCCCTGAAATAATGGTTTAATCAACCAAAATGTATTTTGTATTATTTTTGGTGGTGTTAATTATAATAAAGGCGGCAATGATAAGCATACCTGGGAACCCCCTTGCGGGATGTGGCTAGCTTCAGTGGGTGGTCCTGCTGACCTCCTGGGTGGTCCTACTAACATTGGTGGGTGTTCCCACTCCCCATCCATTTAAGGGGAAATGGGCAGTGAATGGGACATGTCAGGATCCTGATCCCACAACCCGGAGGATTCGGCTGTCGACTCAGAGAAGTGACATTTCTACTCCGGAGTCTCCAGGTGAAACCCGGAGGGTTCCCAGGTATGTTTACGAGTTGTTGGTATCAAAACCGACAAACAGTTTAAGGTTTCCATGTTGCAATTAAAATCAGAGGAGTGAATAAAAGCACAGATCTTCTAAGGTTTATTACCAGGACATATTAGACCCACTCAATGTTTTGTTAAGCTTCACCTTTGTACAGCTCTGCTTCCCTTATCGATATTATTATACTGTTACATGTTTGGAGAGGCTGCGGGGATATCGCAGAAAACTAGCTCTGTGTTTAATCATGTATTGTTTAGATCCCTATAGATCAGCAGTTATGCTCACTGGCCATATTTACTTATAAGAAATGTAGCAGACTCACACACCTCCAATAAATGTCCTAGTTTAATATTTTCTGAGATTAATGAATAGTTTCATGGTGTCAAATACCCTGAGTATACAAAGGTTCTTGTCTGTTCATTAACTGCCTGCTAAGAACCAAGGCACAATTCCAGGATTAAATGCAGCTTCCAAACAGCTTGTGCATTACGTGGGAGAAGAAAATGGCTGGACGGAAAATGTAGCAGATGCCTGTAGAACATGAACAGAAATGTGTGTTAATGCCAGGATAAAGGTATACAATCTGGTATACTATGTATAGTATAGTATCATATCTACATAGGGCCAAAGTAGGGAGGACAAGGAGGCCCTGCCAGTTTAAGGCCTATAGCAAGTTGATGCGGCCGACAGCCCTGTGGCCACACTATGTAACATGCAGCATCCAGCCGCAGATTTCAGATGTCTCAGACATATATTGTACTACTATAAATATGTCAGAAATTATTATTTTATACATTGTTTATTTAATACATGACTTAATAACCCAAGTTAATGTGTTCTGATTATAAGGGTTTATCATAAACTATTTTATAAACTGTGATTTTTTTAAATGAGATAATAGCTTTACCATACTTAAACCTGTTTAATGTGACAAAGGGATTTGCCAGCTATTATACAACATGGTATCAATGTATATATCATGTTCCGAATGATATCTTTTTTCTGGTGACTCATATCTGCAGTATTCCAACTCATTTCCTTCCCAGACTTCAACATTATCCTCAAGTACTACAGGAAATAGCTGACATTATTGAGTGTTATCTGGTTATTTTGAAAAAAGATAAAGATAGCTGCTAATCTTAGCTTAGACGTACGTATGAAAATAAATATTTTCTTGTAATATTTTCTTCTATACCAATTTATCCACCCAGAGCACAATTCCATCTATGTGAAGAAAGGCGCACAGTCAAAAATCTCTCTGTAGGGTTTTCAATCTGTTTATTCATCTGTTCAGCAAAAAAAGGGAGGGTTGTTATTATGACCTGTTTACATGTAAACCAGAAAATCTATAAAAAGAGAATAGGGGGATATTTTAAAATAGAAGCTGAAAATCACTTTAAGCAGCTGAATCCTGCAATTACCACAGTATATGTTTAAAGAATCATCAAATCTTAAAAATAAACACATTGCAAACTATCGTCATGTATATGGAATTGGTTTTAAAATATTCACGTATAGCAATTTAAAATCATGCACTGCACTGTAAAAGTGCATTTGCTAGGGAATAAATCTCTTGAAAAAGTAAGAAGTGGTCCCAAGCAGGTGGGAAAAGGGGACTAAACACTGGAAAGAAAGTGAAGAGGGTGGAAAATGTTGCTCAGGTACTCGCCTGATGAATGTCTACATGGCCCACTAATAGGACATCCAAAACAAAAACAGCAAATGCAATACAGCCTGCAGACAATACCTGCGGGCTCAGATACGTTGGAAGTGCTCATATAAACAGGAAAATTCAACCTATATAAAAACTGTATCAAAGAAGGGAAACCATGTGGCAACACTTTCACCCTGCTTTCATTCCATAAGCTTTGTTACATTGCCTGCCTACCTTTAAGTATTCAGAAACAATTGCATCTTACAAAAACATGCACTGCCCTCCATGGTACTGACCCCTCCCCTATAGAATGTTACCCTCGTAACAAAATAGTCCCCTACTCAATCTTTGTATTCTTATGGTGGGCAAAGGCTGTCCTCCTCATTTATCACTTGTATATAAATACAAGATAACAGGCATACCTGGGAAGCTGATTCCTCCGATGGGTCCTTATCCTCTTCTTCGGTCCATGCATACTATAGTTGTTGGTTGTGGCCTTGCACACAGCTGTGCCACACTCAAGATGGCCGAAAGTAGATGTTCTGTACAGAATGTAATTTTTTAAAATTTTGGTGCCGAAACCAGATTTGGCACCTTTTCTCATCCTAGCTTTTTATTAACCCCAGTAACCCACTACACCTTGCCCTCTGATAGTCCTATTTGTGTCATAGTTATCCTGTCCTATTGCATCTCTTATTGACCTTGGCTCTGATTTATTCTGATTTATTGGCTTCCTGACCTCCGCTTTGATAAAATGATTATCCTGAACTACAACTATAACTACAACTTGTCTTGTATGTACAGTCTGTCCCGGCCTCAGAAGATCATCAGAAGGTCCCACATCCCCTCAAAATAAAAAGGCTCTACCCGGGGGGAGCCGGTTGGAGAGTAAAGAACTCTTCTGAGATTGCAGTGGTTTCTCTTGTGGGGACACAGTATCCTATCCTGCACTAGCGTCTCCTCTGGTGCACTGAGCGTGACAGAGTGAAGGGTCCAAGCTGACTCATTCATACTCTACATCGATCTGATAACATATAAGACTCCTAAGGCTAGGTTTCCACTTGGGTTTTTGTCCTGCGTTTTTTTCTGGATGAAAAACGCCAGGAAAAACGCCAAGAAAACTGCCACTGCGTTTACCTGCGTTTTGGCGTTTTTTCTGGAGTTTTTTCTGGCGTTTTAGCCTTCCTGTGGAAATTGCTTTTTTTGACCTTAGGCAGTTTTTCCAGCCTTTACACGTTAGAAGTTTCACCCAGCTAAAAGGGATTCGGATAAATGGCAAGTATCTCCCCTCTCCTGATGTCATTTACTTGGTAGAGTTCTACTTAAACGCCCCGGCGGACCCTTTTGTCTCTTTTCTGTGGTTTGTAAGGCATGCTTTATTCCGAATGTCTGCTCCTCTAGGAAGATTGGCCCCAAATGATGGTGCAAATTGTTTGCTGTTGCTTTTGGCACGCAGGATCCAGTTGGTTTGTTTGTTTGTAAAGGCATGTTTGTTCCAAATGGTGTAAAATTCAATATGAACTTTGTTTTGTGTGAAACTGTTTGTTTCCAGCCTATTTCTCGTAGGACACACAGATACTGGGTCCATCCTCTGCATTGTAACTGTGGAAAAAAACGCCATAAAAAACGCCAAGGCAAAAAACCCACATGGCTTTTTCATGGCGTTTTTTCTCTCCCATAGACTTCTATTGAAGAAAAACGCCAAGATTTCCTTGCAAAAAACGCCAGAGTGTCAACATGCTGCGATTTTGAAAAACTGCCACAGAGCCCAAAAAAGCAAAAAAACGCCAAAGAGGACTGAAAAAACGCCAAACAGAAAAACGCCAAGTGGATATGGCATTGTGCGATTTCCTATTGAAGAACAGCTAACATCTGGCTGCAGCGTTTTTTTCACTAAAAAAACGCCAGGTGGCGCTATTGGCGTTTTTATGGGCGTTTTTAGCAAAAAAAAACCAAGTGGAAACCTGGCCTCATAGATGTTTTTGGTACCATCATGTTAAAGTTGATATCAGTTGATGTCACCACTTGAATGCAGGTGACTCAATTTAGCGTATCTTTAAATAAAGACAAGTCAGGTTTTCCATGAAGGCCCGTTTGTCCTACATAGGACATTCATGATGGGTCGTTAAAAGGTCAATATTTATAAGAATATCAGGGTCAGCTCATTTGGGGCTCCAAGAATGCAAATAGAATAGAAACCATTGCCATAGTCAGGATCCTGTCCTGCTCTGTGCGAGTGCCTCTACATTCATTTCTGAACACACAGTATTATGGAATAAGTAAGTGTTTTAGGAACATGTGCTTGGTCCTGTTGTCTGTTACAGGTCTCTGTCAGTGGAAACATAAACACCAGAACAGCCAGTTTGATAAATAACGCGACTCTGTCACTCTTCCGTTTGCTTTTACAAGCCATGTATGGAAATGTTTAGACTTTGTCTGTCAAATCAATGGTAATTATCTGCACCTTTTGGTTTTTGATTATGTTTTGAGCATTAAAAATGCCAAAAAAAGAGACTTATATGATGCAAGAGATACAGCAATGCACAGCAGAATGTTATATAGATAATGTAAGGGAAACACAGGCATTTGAGACAGAAAGGTGGTTTAGCATGAAAAGTATGACCATGCTGGTTTCTGCGTAATTATGTTTTCTGATAGCTCATGCTGATGCACTTTAGCAAGTAAAACTGTTTGGCGCTGCTACTTCCTACACCATTAAAACTTGGTGGTTTTGCTATGCAATTTAGTGATTTAAAAACAAAATACTAAATTTCATTATACCTTGTAGACTTTAACAAAATTTGCTGATTTCATATGAATCTCCAAAAACAAGGCCAGAGCCCCATGAAACGGACCAAAACAAAGCAAAAAGCTCTTTTACTCACGCTTTCTCTCACACTCTTTGAATGTCTTTCTACCTTCTCTGCTTACCACTTCCGCCTCTGTGTCTTGCAGCTCCACTTGCATGTCTCGCATCTTCTTGTTCTTCTCTTTCCTCGCTCGTATATTCTCTCTTCTTCCTCTGTCCGCATCTCCGTGGACATAACCTCCCGATGAACTTCCACCAAAATGGCAGAGCTTACGGTGAAGTCCTCTCCCCCGATTGGAGGCTTGGGGTGGAGGATGTCAACCGAAAGCTTTGCCATTTTGCCCTAAGATAACCATGCGTAAACTTGTGCCAAAATGGAGAGACGAATAGTGTTTCTGAAGCTCAAACAGATAGCTCGGTAAAACTATGTTCTAACCATTGTAAGATCCTCCAACTTCAGGTAGAGAGGTGGGCCTAAGAAGATAGGAATGTTTCAGGCAAATATTCCTGCAACCTCAAAATAGTGTAAGGTGAGAAGGTCAGGCTGTGTCCAACTGTAGAGGGTCCAGTTGAAATTCATAATTAGTCAACATCAAGCATTACCATTCCTTACTCTGTGCTATCAGTTAAAATATCTTTGATTTGATTCACCACACTTCACTTCCATGCCACCCACCATCATACATTGTTAGCACAATTTACTTATTAAGGCAAAGATCAGGGCTATTTTGCATTTAACCTTTTAACAAAATGATAACAGCTTGAATTTAGATTTCTGCTGACATTTAAACAACACATGGGAAAAGAAAAAAAGTACATCTATCAATCATCCTCACCTGGAGTTTACTGGAAGATGCTTACAGAAACACGTGCAACTTATTAGGGTTATAAAAGTGACAAATGTGCTCAAAGGACAGGAATAACAGAACCAGGTGATGGTGTACATCCTGACATACTGAATAGGAGTGACAATTCCAGGAACAATAGCAGAAGCTCATTTATTTAGTTAGCTATATATTAGATCAAATAATGGAGTTTTGATCATAACCCATAATTAAAGAGCAATAACTGGTCCTTCGCAGGGTGAAATGTCTACTATGCTATAATAAGTTTTTTGTGTTTTTGTAATATTGAGACTGGACGTGACGTAAAACAGTATGACATGTTCTGCTCAAACACACTCATATACCCTAGGCTATAACTGAGTGAATATTAACATGTTAAGATCAAATACATACACGTAAAAGACAAGTAAAATAATATACTGAGGTTATGGCTACCAGTGCCGGACTGGGAATGAAAAGCAGCCCTGGAAACATTTGGAGACCAGCCCCATATAGTTTATCTCGCGGTCGAGCTCTTATACCCACACGCACCCCTTATACATACCCGAGTCATATATATATATATATATATATATATATATATATATATATACATACACTGTAGGTAACTTATCCTTATGGAACTTCAATTACAAAAATATCTGAACAGATGCTGTATAGTGCAAATGTTTTGTTTTACAGAGCATATGGACATTTTAGGATGTTTTAATTAATTTATGTGTTTTATTATATGACAGGTCCATTTAAAATGTGTAGGCGTAAATAAGCTAGTGATAGTGCCATATGCTAGCTTCTTTTGCCCCTCTGATGAAATAAACTCTAGTTCTAGGACAGAATTTGACTGTTTTGGGGAATCATACCATAGCAGGATGTATTACTCTCTCCATCCTGGTTCTCTCTCTTTAGATTCTACATATTGCCATGGGTTCTTTAGTCCAAGGTGATACATTTCATAAGGCCAACATGATGTAAAGTCACGTACATTTTATACACACAGTATCTACAATGACTTTCTACACACACATATACCCACAAGTGCAGGGATTCCTTTTCTTTGTTCGTGTGCTTCAAGAGGGTTTATGCTGTCCCTTTTTTCCTGCTTGCACCCAGCTTCCTGGGAGTTGAGTGCAGAACCATTTTTTCTTTTTTAACAGTACACTTCTGGTAGACATCCTTGTAATTCGCCCAACTGGCAGCTACAAACAAATATAGATTATGTATAAGCTACAAATTTTTATGAATTTTTGTATGAATGTCCTCACTCCGTCTTCCTACCTTTTCCAACATACTTCTCTCCTCTTCAGCACTTTTCAAAATTCTTCTGCAACAGGGAGGTAGCCTCTGCGCACACCACGGGGACAAACATTAGCATTACGGGAAAGGAAGAAAGATGAATGGTTTATGTGACCCCAATAAATGTGCCATGGGGACAATCATTTTTTGGTGCTAATTATTGGTGTTAATGGGCCACTTGAGGAGAGCAGTCATCTCCCTTTTAACTGATCCTGTAAACGGTGGCGTTACAGGGAGCCTGACTGCCCAAAAGAGCTATTTGACAAGTGGTATGTGGGGTTATGTTGCACATGCTGCCCCAGGACTATGCCACTGGCTATTTGCCTATATGGACCAACCTGCCCTTTATTTGTTTAATGATACCTGCAATCTATGTGTGTCCATTAGATGGCACTGTTCACTTACTCTTTATAGTGCTGCAGACAAAGAACTCTTTCCAGCATTACCCATGTCTCAGACTGGTTTTATCAGGTGTTCCCACTTTATATTACAGCATATACATTGCAGCCATATATATATATATATATATATATATATATATATATATATATATATATATATATATATATATATATATATATATATATATATATATATATATATATATATATATATAATAATGAGCCAGTGCCAGGATCTGCCTGATTCTTACCAAGGATTGGTCTACTTCCCAATATCTGTCCTCAAAGGGAGATTCAGTTCTACCACATTCCAGATTATCCTTGATCCCAATCTTTTTTTTCTGCCATTTAAATGGGAGACGCCATCCCCCCGTGAAAAGAACAGGTGTAGTTGTTAGATATTTTAGCTAAATGTATGATGTAGATAGCTGTAAAATACGTTGGTGATCACTGATAACCACTTTAATAGGGTAACATAAAAGAGCCTTCTGAAGGTCTATTTAGCTGACTCCATTTGACATTTAGGACCTCTGCCCTCCTATTCGCTGTTCACTGATATTACACCAAGTTCAGAAATGAAAGCTTCAACCCTCAATAAGATAATATGAGAAGGAGACCAACTGGTCCACTGATGTTCCCAATTATGTGCATATGGGTGGACCAATGGAACATTGAACACAGTGCAAAACTATAATAGATTTAATGGCTTAGAGACACTCAAAAGAATTAACAATATACAATTTAGGTCAGAGCCAGACTGGGGATGACCGAGCGGCCTGTTCCCTCTAAGTCCAACTGCCGGCTGATGGCGTGAGTGTGTCTGACGGCTGGAGCTTCACGCTAGTTTTTATGCTCGCGTAGCTTGTGGTTGGGAATATCACCCCTCTGGCCGCACACTGCTGTATACAATCTGATGTATGGACTATGTGTGTCTATCGGCTGACTCAATTGATACATTGATTTGGATATAAGTGCATGACAAGAGCTAAGATTGTGCTGTCGAGAGTAGAAATACTTGTTTGTCGACAACATCAACTGCCAGAGAGAGCTTCCCCTTACTGCAATTTAACCGCCTCACTTACCATATCTACCGTGTTTGATCGATTATAATCAGGTCTTCTTTTATTCAGATCCGTGCCACCAATCTTCAGATATAAAACTTCTGCTGCCCTATATCCCTCACCCCCGGAATGTTAAATGCACGCTTGCAAGCCAGTATGCAGACACATGTAGGCGCATAATGGAATAAACAATGTTTTATGACAAAAACCGTGGTTTTGTTTTTTCCCCCCATGAGTTCTTCCATGAGTTTCTTTCAATAATATCCAAGATTTGGGGGTTGTCATATAATTGAGCAAATGGTATTTACTGACAAAAGGACAATATTGCCGATAAGACTTAAGTCTTCATGTTAAACAACCAGATACAAGAATATAAAAGGGATCATATTAAGCGCCTGGAATTTACAGTAAGACAATAATTTACTAAGTGTTCAAATATGTATACATTTTAAAGAAACTAAACAGAACTAAGTTAGAGACGTTAAGAAGAAATCGTACTCCCTGGTGTGTAAATAGAAATAACCCTTGGTAGTTCTGTCATTTTATTGATTTTGCTAAAGGTTTGATTTCATAAAAACAAAGAAACATTTAAGAAACGTCTTTGGTTTCTGTGGCAACAGCCTATCTGTGCCTGCTTTTGTGTCATATCGCAATTAAGTCTTCTGGGCAAAATTATAAATAAGGCAAAATGTAACTCGATTAAAGTGTGGTTTCTTGGAAAAAGTTGAGTGTTCAACAGTACTTGGAAAACCCTTCCAGTATTTTGTAGGAAACTAATGGTTTGTAGAGAATTATTCTTTGACCCCTTTCTAATTTAGGACAGCTAGTAAATAATATTTCCATTGAACCACCCCTATTGTCCACCTTCTGCTGTGTAATGGTACAATTACCATGATAAATGTTGTGCGATTGTATTCAAGTATACTTATGGCAAATGCAAGGCAGTTTAATGTGTAAGGGAGATGCTTTACATGAATATGCGGACAGCTGCTCTGCTTAGGGAGAGTCTGACAATAATCATCGCCTAGAGCACGGTGAGGGCCACAATCCGGCCAGAATGTTAGGGCCCCCCAGCATGAGCACTGGAAGTTCAGTCAAAATGGCTGTAACTGGTTTAAATCACGTGCACGGAATTACCAAATTCAAATTATAGCCATAACTGGGAACTTTCCGGGTTTGGTCCGGAGAACTCCGGTAGAAGCACCTCTTCTATTGGTCAACAAATGAATCATCCTCACTCCCCGCCCATTTCCCCTTTAAATAGGGTGTTTCCCGCGATGCCATGGGACCACCAACTGATGTCAGTGGGCAGTCCTGGCCGCATCCTGCAAGGGTAGGCTTTGGGTAGCCGGAATCCACAATTTCCCAGGTATTATCATAGCCCGTCGGAAGCCCTTGAAGCCTGTAGTTCAGCACTCCGAGGAGAGTCTCAATGCGCTTGGACATCAGTGAGCAGGGGAACCTTTATTGTACACAACACTCAAAAATTAGTGACTTGATACATGTTGTTTTAGAAAGTAACCGCCGGCTCCAACCAGTTCCAATTTATAAAATGACACTGTGGTGACCGAATGCTTCCGGTAAAGTATGTGATATCCCCAGTTTTCTTGCAAGGGTCTCTCCAGTTTTCTGTACCCTGTACCCTTGCAGTATTTCACATCTCGCATCTCTGTATATTTCCCCCGAAGTTTCTGCACATTTAACATCCAGTCTCCTGAAAATGCAAAGGACAATCATTTTTATTCATTGGCCACTTGTCTCTTCCTGAAGACAAGAGGTGATTCAGTTCTATATGCTACCTGCATTACAAGCAGATCTGACTGATTTAGAAGCCTTGCACAAAGCAGAATGGAAGTAACATGTCCTCGAACAATTGATTATGACCAGGGGTAAAGCAAACACCTTACTTATTGAAAGAACAAAGTGTTCCTTTAGGCTTTTTTTCCAGCAAAAGGTTTCATTAAAGCCGGGAAATCATTAGCAGGCAGCTGCTGGTACGTTCAGTTGAGATTTGCATACGATCTAATAAATGGGCTGAATTATAATTGTGATGGGTTTTAGATGTTTAAAGCATTTAACCTTTTCAAGCCCAGAGACTGTGCAATCTGTTTCTTTAAGCACTGAAATCATTAACCATTTTTACATTATCCTTATCTGTCTGTTAGATTAGTCTGTAAGCGTCAGCTTCTAGATATAAAATGTGAAAAACATTTTTTTTAAAAAATATTTTTTCTATCAAGCCATCTTGTTTTAATATTGGAGGATCTGAAGGCTGCCTTTCAGAGGTAAGCACATTATTACTGTAGACCCATAACCGTACCTGGGAACGGCGTTCTCGCTGCCATCCGTGTGCGGGCCCGCTGACGTAGGGGGCATCCCCGATGACATCAGAGGCGTTCCCGCAGGCATCAGGGGAAACACCCCAAATTAAACGGGAAATGGGCGGGGAGTGGCGCCTGTCAAGACCCCCCTCCTGCGACCCGTCGGATTCGGGTGTTGACCCATAGAACCGGAGAAGCCGTGCCATTCCCGGAGAGTTCCCAGGTATGCCCATAACGTATAATGTGATATTATACCACTCCACTAGAGCACCATAGACTTCTCATTGCCAAATGGGGCGTACATACTGGGGGTGTACTATTACCCAATTAGATGATCCCCCTTGCTCTGGACATTGTATGAACCCTATTAAAGCCTCTTATGCCTACAAAATATCTAAATGTTTCTTCCATTTTCTTCCCAGGCCCTATAGGACCTTTAAACACATTTTTTCCACATATTGACAAATTTGGGGTCTTTTTTATGTAAACAGTAGTAGAGTTTGACTTTCCTATTGATTTTAAATAATTGAGTAACATAAAAGAGCTGGTTGATCCAGACATTTTCCATAAATCTCACTGCCAGCCTTTTTACGTCAATTGCTCCAGGTAATAATAAGAACATATACGCTTGTCCTTCAAGGGGTTAAGATGTTTATGAATTTTATTATTGAACTTTAGGAACACAAATGATGGCTAAAATATTATTTTATCTGTCAGCAACCTGGAGGTTTGCAGCTGGTTTTATGTCTCTGGCGGACCAAATGTCACGAGCTGCCCTTTGAAGGAATAAAGGAAAACAAAACAGTAAAGGACATTGTTGTTGATGTCAAATGTGTTTCCTGTTTACTGGTTGTGGTGCCACACAACACAATGATATTTTGTAAGGGTTAGGTGCCAGTACCAGCAATGCCTTATATACGTACCTACTCTCCTAATCAGGTAGAACAGTCCTGGAAACAGGACCTCTGGCCTATTGGGTGGCTATCTTGTTGGTGACAAAGGACCATACAGAAGCAGACCGTAGATAGGGGAGGTGGCTCTTCAGGTACGTTAGGCAGGTGAGATACCAAGGTGCTGCCAAGCGTGTCCTTCCAATAATACTATGTACCGAAAGTATAGGAAACTCAAAGGAAAACGAGGAAACTATGTTTCTTCTCAATAAAACAGCACTGATACACATTCACAAAACCTGCATTGGAACTTTGTAGTGGTGCCTAAGATCTGCATTCGTTCCTAAAGTTCTGGGATTGATATATTAATGGCTTCTAGTTGGGAAAAGCAACTGTCTACATTCCCCACTACATAAGAACTGAAAACAGACTCCAAGGACAACTTACAACACAAAAGTAGGAGTAACTTAATGGGGAGGAATAATCATTGGGCGGGTTTCTAACACAGCACATCATGTATGCAGTGTATTTGACTGGGTTAACATGTTGCATATGCTACAGATGTATTTTACCCTAAACAAATAAAAAAAAGAGTATTAAAAAGTTGTATCTGGCCTCGACTTTCCTAAGAGCTTGCACACCTTTCAAAGAAAACAACTTTTAATAGAGACCTAATTTTCCAATATGCAAACAATTTTTGACAGTCGTGAATTATGTATGCGATTATGATGCAAGGCGCTCCAGGACAAAAGTATCATAAACCGTTCTCCAAAAGCTGATTTATCTGGTACTTCCATAAATTATAAATAGAATTGCAGATAAAAAGAGACCATAATTCTCGGCACAATAGGGAATTATGTGTGGAGGGTAAAATAGAGCACTTATTTTGAGTTGGGTGCAATTTATCCTACTGCTCACAACACAAATTCATCTACGGAACATTCCTCCAAAACCTATTAGATGGGATGCTGTGACTTTCATTTCAAATGAAAGATTGTCGTTCACAACTGGAATACATTATCTAGATAATTTGCAGTTAGGACATTGCGTACGAAATGTTACTTGTAAAAGAATTATAAACACATTGCCGTTCAATGGCAGGTTTCTAATATTCTATCGTTACCTGTTACATATCTTGTTTATGACTTGGCTGTTCCTGGAAAAGATCTGAGTGATGGATTATTCAGTTGTAGAGTCATTGAACCTGTGATATAAAACCACGTATATCTGTGCTTTCTTTATAATCATCGAGGGCGCCCCCAACTCCCCCCAAAAAATGAGTAAAATAAATCTCATTCAAGAAAGTTATTGACTAAAGATGTCATTTTTGTTCATTCTATTCACAATAAGGATTGACCCTTATGTGTATAAAGTTGATCCGTTATTTTCTTATAGGGAATTTGCACAGTAAACTACTAGAAACATAGAATTTGACAGCAGATAATAACCATTCGGCCCTTCTAGTCTGCCCATTTTTCATGCAGTAAAGAAATAAATCAGTCCCTGGCTATAGAAACATAGATATGGCAGATATGCAGAGACGGATCAAGATCAGGTGGGGTCCCAGAGCCACACTGTTCAAGGGCCCCCCTGCAGCATTATATATAAAAATAAATTAGCACATTGTATATAGAGCCAAACAACATATCAGATCATCGTGAAGCTGTGACAAGCTTCTGTCTAGAAGAGAAAGGCGTGAGATGTAAAAAAAAAAGAGAGAGAAAGACAGAGGTGTTAAAGCAAAGACACTTCTGGAATCTGCAGGCCAGTTCTGATTTTATGGCACTGTCCTGCGTAGCTGGACTGACTGCCCCAGACCCCACCCTTTGCCAGGTCCAGCCATGACCCCTCATTGCCTCAAGCAGTACCTGGGTCTGCGGGAATTCTGGGTTGTGGGATCAGCATTGGACACGCCCCCTCTCCGCCCACTTCCCCTCCAAAAATATTGTGTGCCCCACAAAATCAGCAGGACCGCCCAAACTTTGCAGGACCACCCGTTGACATAGGGAGGAGCGCCTACTGATGTCAACAAGAACTCCTACCCGCAGGTAGGGCTCCAGGTAGTCGGAGACAGAGAGTTCCCAGGTCTCTAGACATAACTCTCAACACAGGTGTCTCAAATTTGAACTGTTTATTAGCCAGAACCCAGCCATATATCATTTAATTATTGCAGTTTCTCCAAAAACACCATGTTGTGCTAGAAAAAAAGTAAGGTTCTAACTGTAATGCTGTCTTCTGTAGCGTGGCAACGCCACTTTATTATAATATATGCTTAATTGACAATCCACAGACTAGGACTCGCAATTATAATTGTTTAAAGGCACTTAGCCTCCTGTGAAAACATTACATTAAGTGCCGCTGTATCTTGTTTATGGAAGGAAATGAAGAAGATGAATAGTTTTATTAGTTTACCCGTCTCATAATCACGTACATTTTGCAAAAACAAATGTTCTATGTGCTGAAAAGTTGTCTTTCATTAATATAAAGTGACGGCATCATATTATCACTTCTTGCCCATGTTGTTCCCAGCCCACATTGTGCATGTACAAACTCCAGTCCATTGGGACATTGATTGGGACAACAAAACATGAGTTTTGCTGTTGGGACTGACCTCACCACATTAGACACTCGGTAAATATTATATGGAATATGTGAGAGTGTCAGAGTATAATGTCAGTAGTCACGCAGTCAGTGCCAAAGAGGATTTTAAAGAAAGATTGTCATCATCAGAAGCACAGATCTCTTTTTTACATATATATGTAACACATATTCATTCCCCACGCGATTCACTACTGTGTCAGGCAATTAGCAAGTTAGAAACAACTGGTATGAAAGTGTAATCCATGTTAACGCAGTGGATATGGATGTGTTGGCTCTATTATTTCTAGACGCTCTTCTTAGATTCACCGGATGACTGCTGTCCCTCTCCTGCCTTGATGCGATCCAGAGATGTTGAACAGTTCTGTGTAGGTGAAACGCACAGCTCTACGCTTAGCTATATGCAGGAAGCCTATGTAAAAATGGATAAGGACAGGGCAAGACTGACCTCCTGGACAAATGCCACCTGGACAGACCTCACTTCGGCGAGGGATCGGCCTGATAAAAAGTTTGAAGTTTCATCCTCAGTCCACACCAGCTTGGCTTCATATATTCGACTTAATAGCACTAATGGAAACATATTTATTTGTATATATTTGCTGTGTTCAGCGAGGCTAAATACAAATCTTTGCTGTACTGCATTCTTTTTAAAGGTTTTCTGTCTAAAGGGAATATCCGATTACCTTAACCAAATAGTATTTGGAGAACAGTTTCACCAATGGAACAAATCATACATTATAACATAAAAATGATTGGTCTGTACCACATGCTTCTGCCCGACCATTATAGCAACACAAAAAAATATAGCAAGGGAGCTGCGTTTAACCCTGCCCACTCCCCGCCCAATTTCCATCCTCCTCCCAACCATTTTAGTGATATCTTGGGGTCCTGGTGAGTAGCCCTGCCCCCTTCCCAAGTCATATCCCAAGTATGATAACAAGAGATGAGTGGGTGTGGCCAAATGTTAGCCTCGCCCAATACAGCATGTATCTCGACCTGTTCCTTTTAAGGTTGTAACCTCCCATGTGTAATCTATTGATTATTGATTTTTATTTTCTTTTGAACGCTGGTATTTTTTTAATGCAAAAAGAATGGTGAGATGGACTCCTTAGAAGAAACAAAGAGCTATTCTGTTTTTTTTTAGATATACTTTTTGGTAGTTTCTACAGAGAGCGCCAGTTTAAACAAACCGTGGTCACACATTGCTGGTAGACTCCATTTGGTTTGCATTTCTTACTGTGAAATTTGTGTCATTTGTATGAATCTCACAGGACAGAGAAAAGGAGTTTTCATGCGGTTCAGGTCGCAGCGCATTTGGAAGGTGATGCTGATAAGACAACACGGTTCAGTATGAATGTTCTAGGCAGTTAAATTACACAGAGGGGAAAAAATGGCCTTTTGATGTGATGCAGAATGACAACTTGTCTGAAATCCCATTCATCAGGAGTCTCGCAAGGTTTAAAAGCAGCAGATCTGGGAAAAGAATGGTCAGATAAACAAACAACACATATTTGAGGCCAATTACAGACTGTAGCTGGCTTCCAGAGTGAAGTAATTCTCAGTTATTGAAGTGTTGGACTCGGGGTGTATCAGTTTGGGAGACTTGTTGAGATTTTTATGCTGTAAATATGAATCCAGCCCAATCAAGTACCTATAACGGCAAGTTTTTAACATATAGGAGACTAGTCAAGTTGCATTATAAACAGGGAGAGAGGGGAGGAATAAAAGAGGGTAAATAGATGGAATAGATAAGGTCCACAGATATATTACTTTGGAAATTGCCCAACAAAATCTAAAAGGAAGGGACTGATCAGAAAAGGAGGGGAAGACATGCATTACAGGGCTCAGAACTAGGATTTTCCAGAGGCACTCATGCTCGTCCTGGCAGTAGAGATAGAACAGTGCGTCATTAGCATGTTCCAAATCAGCAATGATGTCTTCCCTCTTCCTGGAAATCACTTTTCCTTCTACCCTAAACCTTTCTGACACCATAGGTCTTCCATCGGGAGTTGCCACCAACTTTTGGTGAGCCAGATGAACAGAGTCTCATGTACTGACTCTTGCCTGGATCTTGGGATTTATGGTTGGCCATAGGACATGCTTAGGATAGGTTAGGTAAACTATAATTCTTTGGGGTTGTGTTTGATGACAGCTCAGTCATTTGTTATCAGCGATCAATATTTGTTGTTTACTCTTAACATAATGTATTGTATGTAAACCACAAGAAAAATGATGAATGCAGGAAATATTGATTGCTTGGGAAAACAAATTTGTCAACTGTTCTTTAAAAACACAATGTAATTTTCTTTCCTGCACCGTCAAATTGAGCCTGAAATGATTCATTACAGAAACTACAATACGGTTGCACTGCTTTCCCGTGTATATTCACATGATGCTTGACGATGTGTCGTTCATCCGCTAAGCTAAGTTTACTTGGCCGACCACTGCATCTACGGTCATCAGCGGTTATTTGTGCTTTTGCTGGGACATAACATCTGGAGACCCCCTGTCTGCCTTAAAATTTCTGCCTGGCAGAGACCTTGCTGATGAAGTATAACTACCTTGTGTCTTGTTGCTGTGCTCGGTTTTGCCGTGGTGTATGACCTTTGGCATGAAACTGTTTCCAGCAACCGAATCTTGTTAGTGAGTTTGGTTGATCCTCACCCAGTTTTATTCTTCCTACGTGATTAAAGTTGGCAGTAGCTTTCAGGGTGAATACACAGTTTAAAGAAGACTGCCACAATGTTTCTTCTAGATTTATAACATTATATCAGGTGATGGGATGCACAGTTTATTTAAACTAAGTAACCATGAATAGCTTAACTGTCTTGTCCTAAAAAATATATAGGTTTCCCTAGGTAAAATGTAAATTGGCCCAGGCTCCATCAGAGAAAAATGCGTTCTGACCTCTTAGCCTTTTGGGACATAGTGATGTAGACTAGTTCTATGGAAATATGAATCGAGAGCCGCGTATAAAGGCTTTTTAATAAGAACTAGACTGAATTTAGTAGGCAGAGGACAGTTGGTATGTACTGAAATCCAGTAACATCTTTATCCTGCTGCCTTTGGCTCATATTGAGAAGGACAATAAGATCAATAACATTACAATTGATATAAATAGCCAACACCTCCTTTGGGTTTATGTCAAGTTTCCGAGATTAAGGCCATATCAGCCTGACATCGATCTTCCCTTGTAACATAGGGGCGCAAAGTACACAGTATAATTTTACGCTAACGGTATAGGTACAAAATATATATATATATTCAGTAGGAAAAGGTAAAAGAAGACAGAAGGCACAAGAAAACAAATAAAAATGAAACAGATTTTGAAATGACTCTCAGGTTCCCATTTAAGAAATTAGTTTGGAAAATGTTTTAAATTCTTTCCAGACTAATTGCATTTTATAATTGTGGTGATTTGTTCTCTCTGAAATAAGCCATTCATTTCAAGGTGGTATAAAACGAAATGTCAGTAAAAAAATAAACAAAAATAATTAGTCTAAATTCTATTATCTTTGAAAACCTAATATATTCTCACCAGAGAACTGACTTTTATAGGAAATAGGGGAATTTCGAAATGAAGTCAGTTTTATGTTTTCACAAACGTGGGCCTTTGGGATATAAAATAGATCGACTGCTTTAGGATGGGTAGCATCATCCATATAATTGTTTGCTGTATATCTCTAATTATAGCCTTAAAAATACCCGCTTAAGACCTCTCCTGTTTCCCATGATTTTCCACATTTCCACGCTGCGTCACCCTCTGTGTGTCCATGGTGGCCACCAGCCAGGACAGTTGGTATATTTAATCCTCCCTTTCATAAAGATATTTTCATATGCAACGTCTGTAACTGTTGATTTCAAATAATATCTCAAAAGTAGAACTGATATGTACACTTGATGTATATTAATGCTTATACACTTTTTTTTCTTATGTCTTGCATTGTTTGGACTGTTTTTTTGTGGGAAGACAGCCCTTTATGGCACCCTGTATCTAGAACTAAACCAAGAATTGTTTTGTTTGTAGATAGACCCACAAATAATAAGTTACTACGTGGAGAGATTATTTTCCATTTTATTCTTAAGGCTGTCTATACCGTAAGGTTGACATTTCCGAACATCCTTTAGACAGACCATGCATAGTTTAAACTGCACTGGATGAATCATTATGAGACGATGAAACAAATTGCCCCGTAACAATGGCTTCTCTGTGAAGACCATTACGAGCACAGTCAGATGTCAGAGGAACCAGCCGGAGCATTCTTCAAAGCAAGGGTTTCGTTGAAATGTAATAATCTTTTGATAATTGAAACAGAGGTTGTGCCAGGTGACAGCTCCTCTTGATGTCTTACGTATAAATGGAAATATCCGTATCATACCAACATGGATAGAAATCTTGATAAGCAAATTGGTGTTTTTCTTACCATCAGAATTAACCAAGGGAAAATCATTTTGTTAGTGCAGCCCTGATGACTTCAGCTGGGTTCTCCAGTGTCGTGTGATGATGCCAGTAATTGTCTTGTGTCTGACTCAACAATGTGGACATTCTCCATATATCACTTAGACACATCGTGGAATGATGTTTTGGATGACACATGGGGTAAGAACGAGTAATGGGAGCAACGTGATGACAATATGTCAATTCAACCCTTTGGAGGATGGGAATTAGAGATCTGAAGTCAGTTCCATTGCAGACATTTTTAAGCTTATAAATGTGAAAAGAAAATTGCCTTTGTGATAAAATATGAGAATTAATAGTGTACTATTAGAATGTTCTAATAATTTACCAATGTTCTTTAGAAAACAATGGTCTAATCATACTATTGATGACTTTCAAGTTCTCCATAACCTAGATCGTCTCATACATTTTTCATAAGATATCTCGTAAGTGAAACATCTCAATCAAAAGCAATTTGAGGAGAGGTAACGAGTTTGTCTAACTGAAGTATATGTGTGGGAACTTTGGGAATTGCACATTTGCATAGCAGGTTTACTTTTTTTTTATAGTTGTGTTGCAAAGACAAGAGACAATATCGCTGTTTTTATAGAGAGGTGTATTGGTGAAACCTGTGATGTCCTACATATGAGATGCCTCGGTTCTTTTTATGTTTTTCAGTCAAATTACAACAGTCTATAATGCAGTGGTTCCTATTCAGTGTTAAGGGGGCTAGATGGGGCCTTGGGTCCAAGCTTAAGCACTTATACTTATGTGTTTTTAAATATGGCTGCCACCCAGTAAACCGTAATTTAGAGCATCGCGTTCTCGGAATTAAAAAGACATGCTTGAGATACAAATGAATGTACGTGCGGCATGGGACGGCTCACCGTCTATATTTGTTGTGTTCTGGATATAAGACCAAGAACTGGGTCACAAATTCATGTTCAGTAAGAATATGTCTTCAAACAGACGACCGAGGTGAAATAGTTCCTGCACGCAACAGAAGGAAACCACAAATGCTGCAGACCAAGCTTTAACGCTCAGCACCGGCTGCTGGCTGGCGGGAACTGTGAAGCCACAAAACAGAATAATCAAGTCAAGTGGTTAAGTGAAGACCTTTATTGTGTATTTAGGGAAACAGACGCCACTGCTAAATGCAGTGTAAAAATGAAACCGACATGCTTAACCACGCGATAATTATCACAGGAACAGAGCAAAGACAAACCAGATGAACTACATACAGCGGAACACAAGTCAGATATTTAGTCCTCAACCTGTTTAACCCACTAAGGGTATTTTTCTGCATGTTCCAGAACTCACGTTTTTCTTTGGATTAAAAAAAAAGAGTTATATTTGTTTGGGACCTGCATCAGTGGCCAAATTTAAAACCTCTGTATTGATTGTAAGGTTTTAATAAGGTTTTGGTAGCAGTATAAACTGCTTTGTGTGCCCACTATGTAGGAGGTGAGAGTAGGTTCTCACCCTATTGAGAGTGTGCCTTGACGTGGCGGGTGAGCTTAATTATGCTTTGGCCAATTCATATAACCAAAACCTCTCATTTATATTATGTTTATATATTTGTTGCCAACTTTATTAGGGTAAGAAGCGCAGACAGTTTTTGTTTTTTGTATACATTGTACAGCCAATACACTGTTTCTTGCAGCATGCTTACACCTGTTTGGTAGGCCTCGTATTACACGTTTGTATTATTTGAGCCTGAGACTAGCTTAGCGCGCCGACATTTTTTCTTTTCCTTGATTGTAAGCTTGCAAGCAGCGCTGTCTTATCTGACATTACCTAATCTATTGGTTTGTCCTAATCTGCCAGTTCTAGGTTAGTCAGACCCTTTAAATGTATGGACTGTAAGAAGCTCTGCGTAGATTGTTGGCGCTATACGTATGGCTAACATAAGCTTTTTCAAATAACAAGAACACAAGTTTTGTGTTTGATAATTTGTGCGTAATTAAATTCATTGCTCAATTAACAGGGGCCTACAGTTTTTGCTTAGAAGACACGTCTATGGTGAACATTAGCGGATCCTCAGTTGCTATGTGTGAGCCAAGATAGTTAGGTGATATTGATGCTTGAAGGGAAGAGAATGTCAATCTTCCATATTTTGCAATAAGATAAAAAAAAAAATCCGACTTAAATAATGTCAACGGCAATATATCTTTCTGGAAATAAAACACTGCATCCTCAGGATTTTTGCAAATTAAATTTCTGGTGGATTGCAGCCTGCAGGTTTCACTGTATTAGATTTTCCCATCCACCATCTTGCCTTTAACGCCAAAATGAATCTTACACGGATAAGGGAAAAGTAAATCTGTTTCAACTTGTGGATTTATCGTTTTCTAAAGGTTTTTATCCAGTTCGGTGAAAATAGCAGAATGGCTACAGAGACCTTCTTAGCTGTAACCGAGGGGCATAAAGGTATTTAATAAGCGCTTGATGGTTTAGTGAGAATAACCTTTCTCAGATAGATCTTTATGTTTTCTATCCAATAGCTCCTTTGTTGATGGAATTGACATTATAATGACACCCTTAGCATGGAAGTAACAAGGCATGAAAAGGTGTTATATATATAAAAAAAATTATACTAGAATTTACCGGCACGTATTTTAAAAAAAATATTTCACATCTCATGCATTTTGCTGTTGGCTATTTTTTACACCTTAACTGTTATCCGATTTAATCAACACATTTTTATTCTAAAGTTGTTATCATATTAAATTTGGTGTTAATCGAATGCAGTGCGCTAGGAAACCTATTACCGCATGTTGACGAATGGGCTGAAGGTTTCTTTGTAATTGTATCTTGTTCGTGTTTAATTCTTGTGTAAACTGTAGCGTGTTAACAGACATGTTCCCTAAGTGGAATGCGATTTTGCGTTTATAATAAGATTATAAAAGAATAATGGTTCTATGGCCATATAGTGAAATGCAGTAGTGCAGCTCAAAGTCTGGGGGACCATGGCCTGAATAATTTAGGGGTTCTCGATAGACACATAATGAACCACCGCCAGCAATCCATCAGGGCCAGAGTCCTTGTATATTTATGCACAAAACCCATTGGTTCCCTACATGTCAATCAAAAGAAAAAGGATTATGATTGCTACGTAGTAGAAGAGAAACATATTCATAGAATAATGGCTGGGTTGGGACTGGTCACAATGGATAGAGGATAGATAGAGGCTACCGCTAAGGTTCTCCACATCTCCTGGACTCCTAAAACATGGCACTCTATACACATGCCTATTGGTTAAATCTGGTGTTGCCCCATGTGGGATGGAATATGGAGATCTGGTGGTACAAATCCCTTTGTTTTTCCTCCCCTAGTATGTTATAATAGAGTGTAATTGTAAGAGGCACAAAATCATTCATAATCTTAATAATATTAATAAGTCGATGTGAGATTTGTTGATCAATGCTCAAAAGCATTCATACGAGTGATTCGTAAAAAAATATGTAGCTAAACACATTTAGGCAGCGTTACATTTGTAATAATCAAAGGTATTGCATTGTTTTGTGCACTCATATTCCCCAAAGTAGCTACTGTTTTCAGATACCGGCTTACTTGAGTTTAATGAATACATTGGACAATTTAGGGTTCCTCCTACATTTTTTATCATAAATAAGAAATACATTATTGGGGAAAAAACAGGTACAATTTTTCAGTCATGCTAAACAACTTGCTTTGCAAACATCTGGGATGTGTATTTGCTATAAATATTTTATAATTGACTTAATCCCCGTCCTGCTCCTCTGAGTGAGCATACCGGAGGCATTGTTGAATTATTCCTACTGTTAACTTCACGTCTAGGGTATTTTATTACATTGTTCTGCATGGTCTGATTCACAGAATAAAAGGTATACCAGTCAAACTTAAATTCTAAACTATAACCAGGTACGCTGAAGTGTATATTGTCACAATGCCAGAAACCACAGGGGTTATTCACTCTGATACACCTACCGAAGGGTCAAACCCCAAGAAAGGAGACCAGGGACTTTGATGACCCCAATAGTGTGGAGGCTAAGCTAGAGCCAAATACTATATGTACTGCTTTAATAGATAGCAAAGCACTTGCCAGATGCTGGTATATAGGTGAAACTATAGGTAGGTGCACAGGACAGGTAGCTCAGGAGTCTAGGACAGGTACACAGATAGTCAGCCACGCTGGGTTCGGTACAATGCCAAGCTTGCCCTGCTCATCATTGCACGTCACAAGCATGCCCCCTAGTGCGCGTCAGAGATGCCTCGGCAGTACAGCCAGAAGCCTGGCGTGACCACACAGGTGTGGGTAGGCGTCTGCTGCATGGAGACCTCGCTACGACTAGCTGCAGCTTGGTTGCCCATAGTGAGCTTCTGATGTGTGACATAGATCTTATGAGTTAATTCTGAAGAATTCTGCTATTATGGTAAAACTCAAAATCTTCGCCTACTTATACACCTTGTGTAATTGTATCCATTATACTGTACTGAATTTTTTCTATGTAGAATTACCATGGGTGTTTGCTCAAAGAGCTCAGAATATAGAATTGTTCATTATAAAATAAAAACTCCTTTCTTTCCCCAACATTTTTATATACAAGCCTTCAACTCAAATCTCCACTTGGTGAGAAGTTACTTGGCCAAGGACACAAATGGTTCGGCTGCATAAGGGAAAGCTGGCTAATTAGTATATTGGCAGGAACATTGGAAAGAAGTGACAGAAATAGGGTATGAGCACACAGTATGACGCGTGAAAGCCAGAGGTACCAATATCTAAAACTGGGCCAAGGTCAGCATAGAGGATTAAGTTGCAAAAGCAACGAAAGAACAGACACTTAGGGCAGCCAGAAAGGTCCATCATTAGCACTGGGAATTGTTAAGCCTCTCAAGGTCAACATCGAGTGATCAGAGTCATGAATCCAGAATAGTAACAGAAACAAAACACGATCAAATAGCATCAACTGAATGGAATCACAGATGCTTAGTGGACTGAGTGTGAGGCAACGACTTGATCCTTAGATCACGCAGAAGGACATATACCTTTAAAAGGTCTGGAGCGTCTATTCTAGCTTAAGTAAGACATCAAGCCGGCTTCTTACAGGCAATAATCTCACAGTTCACAAGAACTCTAATATCAAGTAAGGGTAGATTTCTCATCCATCGGCGGCCACGTAGAATTGGAAGCTGTAACAAAATTCATACTACTCTGCAGGATGCATATTGTTTGTATAATTACTTGTGGTTTGTAGCTGTATGTTTTCGTTCACGTGTGTTGAAGTGGGAAATGGTGTATAAAATGAAAGGCAGTAAAATGTATACAGTAGAAAGACCTAACATCATTTGCCAATATTTACAGAGTAACAATAAATGCTCTTTGAGACGGTAACACTTAAGGAAAATTAATAGAATGCAGTTTGCCTGGGAAACAGAATGCTCACATGGTTCTAGGCTACAGGCCAAGGAATCATTTCTAATGTCAGACAGCTAGGCTAATGAGGCCAAAAGCAGAAAACGCAAGGAAAACGAAATCCCTTATAAGTAGACTCCCTTTTTTAGTTTTTGGCAGTTGGTTCATGGAACTTCTGAGCTGTAATTGTCATTTTCCTTCATACAAGTACAAGATTAAGCACAACGACACTTTAATATACTTTGAATATACTGAGCTGCACACGCTTTGTTATTCATTTTTAGTGACATTGCTCCTAGTTAAAAATGAGGCCTATGTCGAGCAAATACACCTTAGCAGATCTGTTATTTTATTCTTTCCTTTTGAACATTTAATCACTTAAAAGCCACGCAAAAACTCTAAAAACATTTCTATAAGTTTCTATAGCAACATTATATCAGCGCCTGCTTTTCTGTCATGGGATAATTAGGTTTACAAATACAGAAAACATTATTTCTGTGAGGGTTTGGGTATTCCAACGTACTAGGAATTATTTGTCTAATTCTGCATTTAGTTATAAAAATGCTTATACTATAAAGAAGAAAAATACTAGACGAGATATGATTTGCTCAAGGGTCATGCTAGATTAATGCTACATACTTCACATTCCATTTTGCATTTTTCCAAAACAATGACTGACTTGTTTCGTAAATATACCACGTTCAACTGGTTTCATCCCCAAAGGTCGAGGAAAAAACATCATGAAGGACACTACAAAACATACAAACACATTATCTTCACACTACACTAAACTGTAAATTGGCCAAAACCGGCCCAAGATGTGATCTTGTGATGATTCTCAGGAAACAAAATCAGGAATTACCCACTTGGATAAACACATTACTTGGGGCAATGACAGCTGAACACAGCCAGGGATAGGTGCTGACATGCCACATGACGGACATTTCTCAGAGTTATTGTCCGTTATGAAGGACATTTCATTAAATAGTTCATAGACACCATGGATATGTTAGTGCTATGTTAGGGACACTTGTGTCCTTGAGTATCCCTGAACTCCGCAGAGTCCTATGATGCCTTGGACTGTGCTGAAACCAATGGGAATGATCTGAGTTGTTGTTGGAGTGATGTTATATCCACCCAAGATCAAAAATGGTTGTTAGGAATAGGTATTGATATAAAATGTGGCTAACTCATTTCAGCCTAGGATATCAGCTAATGTTTCTGGTTGTTCGGTATCTGTTGATGGCTTTTGCATTATCAAGTCCACAAATATCTAGACAGAAAAGTTGAACTGACATGATTAAGCATTTGCGTAGGCCCACTTAATTGGTGCTTCTGGGTGATAGAAATCTCTTTAACTTGACTTTAGCTTTGCTTTTGCATTCCCTTACTTTGAATTGTTTATATTAAATGGTATGGTGCACGGGGCTGGACAGGGCATGCAAGGCAATAGACTAGAACAGTGGTCCTTAGCACAACGGTCCTGAAATGTATAGCCCTCTTTGGACACCATTAAAGAGGTGCATATGTGGTGGGAAGTGTGTTTAACTCACAAGTTTGGTCAGAATCTTACAATATCCACCAAAGGGAAGCACATCCATGACAACAAGCATATGAATACAGATAGGTGTTTTAAAATTGTATTTGCAGTATGTATCTGCTGGTTGTGCAGGAATCACATGCTTTATTTTATGCCCATATTCAGCAGCATCCCAGAATCTTTATTTATATTGTGGTTAAGTTTCTATTTTTTATTAACCCCTTATTGACAAAGCCCGTACATGTACGGGCTCAAAATGAATTGTTTTCAATGGGTTTAGGGACCGCCCACTGTCCTTAAGGGGTTAATTACCAAATACTGCCTTGTTAGTGCACCTTGAAGACTGGGAAACCACTTTTGGTAACGCTCTGTATAGATACATTCATATAATTTCTTTTTTGTCTATTTTTCCATTTTTTTTTAAAGAAAACAGCCAGGTACATTTTCTTTCTTGCTATGACAACCATTTAATGTCATACCAGAGAAGCTTTCACCTTTACTTTCCAGTATGATTTTGATGATTTATAAGACGTAGTTGGTATGGGCATATACTCTAGGCAAAGCCTTCAAAATCAGGCAGAGAACCCCAGCTAGAGAGAGTTCACTGAAAAATGAGATAGTTGGCTGGAAACAATAGAGTTCAAGATACCGGAGGGCAACCCGGGCACTTATAAACATAAACAGACCAAAAAGTAGGGGCAGGTGGAGGACAGGTGTAGTGGAGCGGTCAAACCAGTTCTGGAAGCCAAAGGAACTAACAATACGATAACGTCTCATATAGACTGAGCGTCGGGAAGCTGTTTGATGGAAACAAATAAGTGTGTGTATAACAGCATGAAGAGGCCAAACGCATTCGCAATAAAAGTCATGGACACCAATCATGACAAATCCATGCGTCTGTACCAGAAAATTCTAAAACGATATTTTTAATAAAGGAACAAACAGTTATTAGATTTCGAATTGTCTCTTTTGTTCCCTGATGGAAAACAATATATGTAACTGTCGTGAGTCAGCTGCATCCCTCCCACACGTCTCACTACAATGGCTGCTCACAGGACTCAAAACACAGCTGACACTGTCAGGCTTCTAGCTAACGTCATCAGCAGGTCCTGTTTTGAGAAAGAACGCTTTTCATTAGCATCAGAACATTTACAGATTGTAGAAATAAACATTTCTGTCTCAGCGTGAGAAGTATTCGCAGCTTTGTCTATTTTTATCCAAAAAAAAAATGCGCTCTCTTAAAATAGATACTAGAATAAATAATTATGCTTTTTATTTAATTTCATATTGCAGCGGCTCTGACATATTGCTGCATGGATATATTTTATATAAATAGATGCTTTCAATAACTGTAGGCAGCTATGTAAAGAACAAATAAGATACAGAATACTCATGTTTTTGTAAATGATTAGGGCATCTTATCTTTTTTTACCCTTTTTGATCCTTCTCCACATTTCATTGTGCGTATCTCATTTTAAACGCTGGAGCCTCTAGGTGGCGCTATAATTAAGCTCTGCCTTTGCCTATTTCAATTCCCCTCCTCGTTTCCAGTTTATTTTTGATCCCATAGCTAATTTTTTGCCTGTCTAACTTATTTCTCCCATGCCACGTAATTACACGCTTATTTCTCATTCTTTATTTTATTTGTCCCCTAATTTCAGAGGAATCTCTACATCTGGGAGACCTCTTCATATAGAAGAGCATCTATCTTCCAATGGGGGAGGGGTCGCAATATGGGTCTCCTTTGCATCAACCATAATGATCACCTGTCTATACCTGACATATTGTAAAACATTTTGCCTAAACATAGAAATATAGAATATGACAGCCGATAAGAACCTTTTCCCCCGTGTAGTCAGCCCATTTTTTCCTTGATCTAAAGGCTCAGACCTTGATCAGTCCTTATGATTCAGGATGGCTTTATGCCTATCCCCTGCATGTTTAAATTCCTTTACTGTATTAGTATCTACCACTTCTGCTGGGAAGCTGTTCCAAAGCTCTATAACCTGGTTTTATAATTGGTGCTATAATCAGAAAATAAGAAAATGATTACATGATTAGGGTGCTATATATCCATACCCCAACATATGTAATGGCAGTGGAAATGTATCTTAAAGACTACTTAACTATTTAGAAGGAAAAAATATATTTTTTTGATGTTCTGTAAAAATTATTATCTGTAGGAAAGAGGCCCCCTTTAAAATGATAGGGAGTTCAACACAATGACCTGCTGAAAAGGTTAATAGATGCAGAAGTATTTGCTTCGGAGAGTCATAGCTCGTTTTACAAATTTTTTATGAAAAATAAAGTTTTCTAAATACCTCTCCGCTGTAACGCTCCACCTCAATTTACGCCATTATTTTTCCAAAGCAGATAGGAGCCGTATTATTTTACTGAGTGATTTGGTCCCTGGATCCTCATTAAGTATGGCAGTAAACGATTACTGAGATGCAGATCTTTCCTCCCCTTCTGCTTTCCAATTACATCAAAGCAACATCACATTATCATCATAGAGGACATTAGAGTTATATTTTATCTACAGAACAGCTGTATCTAAGCACAAATTACTCAACAAATGGTTTCATTTAGTTTCTGTAGGACACTTTTTCTATAAATATGCATTGCGTTAATGACTTCTTTTAACCTCTAATCAATACTTGACTCTTTACTTGTAAAGACTTTACAAATATTTATACTATATTCATAACCCAGAGCTACGAAGCAGCAGAGACTTCAACGAAACAAGAGAGAACAGTGATTTGTTGAATCTGTTTTCTATGGATTTTCTTTATATTAAATCCTCACTTCTAGAACAGAAATTCTACAACAGATTACATCTAGGGGGTGGCTTCATAAAGGCACGAGGGTAGTTGCTCTTGGGATCAAGCTAGCCACACATATGGATGGGGCTAGCCTTGGAGACCCTTTAATAGGAGGGGAAATGGGCAGGGAGTAGGGGGGAAGAAAGCGTTGAGAAGGCATTGCCAAAAACCACTCCCCTGCCCAGAGAAAAAAGAAACTGACTCGGAGACTTGGAGAAGTAGGGCTTCATCGGAGACTCCAGGTCATACCTCCAAGAAATGCACCTCATGCGGGCAGAGTAAGAGATGTTAGTGTTCCGTCAACCAAAACTAGAATTGGATTAATAAAATTAGAATTTTACATTTACAAAGCAAGTCTTTTTTCAAAGGGATTTCAATACCCCATTTTTGTCCAAAGCTCTGCATACTGTATATTAATGAGGGTTAAACCATTATGTTCTATGCATAGATCAACATGTAAGTACGGAGAGTAGACTTGCTTTTTCCTGAACTTTTACAATGTGATATACTTATTATCATCTACAGCATATCTTTTTTACATTCCATACTTAAAGGGAATATGAAATCGACAGCTTGATACAGTAGACTAAAAATGAAAACTATCATTATTTTTCATATTTTGACTGTAATTAATGTCCGTTGTTGTTGAGAAGCCAGGGTCCTCTCTGGTATGTGACATCTCTTTCATCCACCTATGGTGGTCTTATATAAGTAGAACATCATGATAAAAGAGGGGATTGATTTCCATTTTCTATCAATTTCTAGCTTCATTGCCAACAGAATGTGAATTGTCATCTTCCGGCGCTCAGCATTACAAGCCGGCACCGAGACCAAGCTAGAGGGCTCGCAGAGGAGAGAGAGAGGGGCGCCGAGCAGGTACTGACAACTTGGTAAGTGAAAACCACTCGGCGCCCCTCTCTCTCTCTTCCGCTTTAAAAAAAAGGGCTTGGGGCAGTTGCCCCACTCGGCTCCATTGTCGGGCCGGTCCTGCTTAGGGATGCCAAATTTCACCAGTGTCTGGGGAAAATTTCCCTGCTGGAGTCAATCAAATGCCTTCTCAGCAACAAAAGACGCCAGAAGGCAAGGCGTTTTGTAACGCTGCTCCCCCAGGGAATGTTGAGGAACTTACGAGTATTGTCAGTCAACTTTTGACCCATCACAAATCCCACTTGGTAAGGGTGCAAAAGAGAGGGCAGCATGGGAGCCAATCTATTTGCCAAACTTTTGGCAAACTTTTAGCAGTGATATTGGCCTATAGCTAGAGCAGGAGTTGTTACACTTACTGTAGTAATTCAACAAAAATTATTAGTTGAGACAAATGTGGTCAAGCTGGCTTACGGCACTATCAAACTCAGTCGATTTGAAGGCAATAACAAAAGTAATTAATAGATTTTATAGACCTCTGTCTTTGGAAGAAATAAGTGGTGGACAAATCATAAATAAAAAAAAAGGAAATAATCTTTGGATTATAATATGTTTCCGGAAAAGTCCTCTGGCTCAACTTTATTCAAACATCCTACAGAGTTCTGTACATTATATCTGGGTATACTATTAAAATATATATCCTCATTTACAATTAACTAAGTGTAAACCTGTCATACTCTCCACTTAGGAAACTCATAAATGTGCACATAATGAGCTCTTTATATTACTAAGAACGTGTCTGACTACAAGCAAAACAAAAAAAATATTTGAAAGATTATTGGTGAATTAATGAGTGGTATCAAAGATTATTTAAAATAATGTCTTTATTTTCTGGTGTTAGTCATTATATGGTTAGAAAAACTAGCTTAATCTATAATTCAAAATAATAACAAGCAATTCATTTGATCTTCTCAATACTTCAAGGGAGTCCAATTCAAAAGAGTGTAGGAGGCACTTTCATTTGTTTCATTGGATTATTATGTCTAGACACAACCAAGATTAAATATTTGGATTCTACATTGTTACACTGTTTAATTGAACTTTTGCTCTTTTTTCTATTTAGGAGTACAATTATATGTTTATGAGTTTCTTAGCTGATATGAGTAGGATGTTGATATAATGTGGTACCTAAAGGGGGTTAAAAGTACATAGCCGATCTAACAAAAAAGAACACATCATTGGTTGCTATGACAATTTTGTGACTTTTTACCAGAATTACACTTTATACATGATTTTAAAGAGTCTTACATCAGTTTTGTCTATTGTCCATTGTCTACTTTTAGACCATAACGTATATTTTCCACCAGAAATAGGGTTACATGAAAAATACATTCAACCATTACTCCAATCTTGAAAAAGCCCTCCCTTGACCCAATCATCTCTCTACTTCCTCTCACCTCCAAGCTTCTTGAAAGAATAGTTTATACCCAATTAACTAAAATTTCTTGATTCCAACTCCCTACTTGACCCTCTTCAATCTGGTTTTCGTCCTCGACACTCTACTGAGACCACCCTTACGAAAGTTACTAATGACCTACTCACTGCTAAATCCAAGGGCCACTACTCTATGCTAATCTTACTGGACCTTTCTGCTGCTTTTGACATTGTGGACCACCCTCTTCTCCTTCAAACTCTTCATGGTCTTGGTCTCTGTGACACTGTCCTGGTTCACTTCCTACCTCTCTGATCGTACCTTCAGCGTCTCTGTCTCCAATAACACTTCCCCTCCCTTCCCCTCTCAGTTGGGGCAACCCGAGGCTCAGTTCTAGGACCCCTTCTGTTCTCTCTTTACACTTCCTCACCTGCCAAACTAATCTCATCATTTGGCTTTCAATACCACCTGTATGCTGATGACATCCAGATCTATCTATCCTCTCCTGATCTCTCTCCCTCTGTCTTAGATCGTGTAACTAACTGTCTTGCCTCTGTCTCTAACTGGATGTCTGCACGTTTCCTGAAACTCAGTCTCTCCAAAACCTTTTCATCTTCTCTGCCTTCGATGTTAAGACTCCCCCATCAGTTTCCCTCAATGGCGCTATATAAAAAACAATAAATAATAATAATAACCTCTAATTTGTAAACACCGGGGGAACTGTAAATTAATTCATTGTGCTATATTCATGTTCCTCTGGATAACTAATTCGGTGAAGACTCTAATATGACATCAGCACTAATTTTAATTGGAGGTCAAGTGAAGTGCTCTTGGAAAGTCATAGCGTGTAAATAGCGCACGCCTAGCAGCAGCACATGCCACTGCTTTTTTTAGATGATGAGGCATTGATGACATTTTTGACCAACTGCCAGAACAAGCACAGGAAGAGCAAGTTGCCTGACGAGATGAGCCCATACCGAAATCCTATATCAAGTTCAGTTGTATAACTGAAAGTGTTTCAAGCTGACGTGATTAGCGGCATGAAAGACGTGGTCGAGAAAAGAGACTGCTCCATAAACCGAAGAAACTAAGCTCCATGTTTGCCGAGGGGGCATTTACCAGAACATAACATTCAACAATGGCACATGCATGGCATTTTAATAACGCAAAGGGTTGGTTACGAACCATGGAGTACATGGTTTTCATAAATTCGGAATTATTAGAATTAATGGTATTAGGTTATTTTCAAGACAAACATTAGATTTTCTTATATGGTTTTTAAATGTTAAACTTTCTCCATTGTTACTTATTCTCGTTTTCTTATGGATTTCAAACTATTCCGCATCTGCCGAAACATTTTTAATGGGGGCTTGAAGGCTCTTATACAAACTGATACACAGCAGAACCTAAACAGTATTGCTTTTCAGCAGAAATCTCTCACAAACTGGGAATGGATGTGAATCAAACGTTTTAATCTTATTATCAACTGAACATTTAGGAAATGAGGTCCCGAAACAGATACAAGGTCTTCGTAAGCCTTTATAACAGTGGGGTAACTACAGGGGTAACAGCGGGGCATGTCCAATAGGACAACCCTTAACAAGGTTACGCTTCAATGCAAAATGGTGTAGGCTTGTTGAGTATAAAACCTGTAATAAAGTCCTTGTGAATTATGAATCCCACTGTATTTATGGGAAGTTTATTTGAATGGCGTCCTGGTTGTAGACCCCATAAGTTATGTTTTTTTAGTGATTTAACCTCTGCTGGATCTTGACATCAAGAAATTTGTGAAACGCAGAGCACTTCTAAAAGATTAACACCCTCAAAATCCTCATCATCAGCATGGTCTACTAAGACTATAATTATTATTGGAATATCCATGAATACTATGTTTGCACTGGAATTCTTTACTTATTCAAGGCTATCCCGGGATGCCTGCCAGACGAAAATATAGTAACCGATACTCCTCCTTCCCTCATAAAATAAACAGAAGAGCAAAGAGCCCAACACTAAAGAAAAATGATTGTAAAAACTTAACCTCATGTCAAATATGGATCACAATCAAAATGCACCTGTAAGTGGCTTGATCAGAACGTACTTTGGCCAGAGTTATGAGTTAGACGCTACCGAACTGTATAATTCTTTATTACATTTTCCAAAAAAAGAATGTTCATCATACAGATTCCGACTTCTATACTTACATAGCAGATTATTTCAATAACTTGAATAGTATAGCAAAGCCTGCCTATGGATCTTAAAATTGATCATAATTAATTACATAACGTCTTCAACGTTTTTAGAAGACCAAAGGGAAACACTGGCACCTGTATTGAAATCAATGTTTCTTATACCATATAATCGGGGGTATCCCATGCAGGAATATTCATGATATCAATGGATGCTCTTCCTTCCATCTTTTCCAAGGGCCCCACATACATTCTTGCTTAGGAATTTGATTTGTTATCTTATAATAGCTGACTTCCATTTTTGATTGATAATTCACATTACTTATGTAAACTATTTTGGGAATATCCTTGAAATTCCATTTCTGCGCTAGAGCTAATTCTGTTGGCATAATGTAAAGGCGTATTGGGACAGGTCTTCTTTTATAGGATATAGGATATAAGTGCACCATCAATAGAAGATACACAAAATATCTAACACATCGCAGATAAATTAGCCTTGCCAATAAATGGATTTGCAGTATCACTGTTGGCACAATTCGATACATAGCCGGATGAAGCCAACTTTTTTGAATTCCCCGTAACTTTGGCCAGGAAATTCTCAGGATGAAGATAAGGTCTTGGAAGCGCAAGCAATCCATCTGCTCTATATTTGGAAACTTAGGACACCAACGCCTTCTCAATGGAGATCAGCTTCCCATATTATTTGTCATGACCATGAAGATAAGGGTTGCCAAACTTTTTTAATGTAGGGGCCACACACTATTTTTGAGGGCTGTAGAAAACATTATTTAGGTGGACACATTACATTTGGTAATCACAGATGATTTTTTGTAGCACAATCTATGAATAGCCCTGTACTGTGAAAATTGTTGGGTCTTGATTAAAAATGTAAAAATAACAATATGTGTCTTTTTCTGAAGATTTTAAAAATGGAAAGTATCCTGCCAGCTGGAGGTAAGCTGCCGGGACTTAAACACTAACAGAAAAGGGGTATGCAGGGGAGGGCCTGCACCTTCTAGGGGGGCAATTAAAGCGAAGTGATTCCATAAGTCCTTTGCTCCTCCGGTAACTATAACACACTTACACAGATATTTACACACATACTCTCACAATTATATCAACTTACACACTTACGTTAACACATACATACTCATTCTAACACATATATACACGCTAAAACAGAAGCATACTCACAATAACACACATTCTAACTCACACTTACACACTCATGCTAACATAATATCCCCCTAACACACACTTACACATACACACTCTAACATGCATACACACATACTTTACATACATACATACATACTAACTTCCTCGCTAACCCCCTTACACTCTCTTACTAAAAATCGACTTTTGAGGTTTCTTCATTGCAATTGTATATATTTTTTGGGATAGTTTTGCTTGATGACTGTTCATTCTTACGGTTTATTTCCGGATGGTAGACTGTCTAATATGTATCTTTAACAAAATGAGACCTTATTAAATTTAGGAAAATTTGTTTTTTTTTTTAAAGGAGTTAATGAATTCTATTTTGGGACTTAAAGAGTAAATGCAAAATAGATTTGTATTAAACACAAGTACCCTGTGTACTTCTCTCAGAGTAGTATAAGTGAAATTATGCTGTGAACTTGTTATTGACTGTGGGTGAAATCCAGAACAGAATTTTAGCTGGAATTATTTTTAAAAATAACACCTGCTGCTGAGAATTGGATTACCCAACTGTGATAAGCCAAGTACTAGTTATTGTTCAGTTTCGCCATGCCGACATTTTGTGGAATAGCAGTATTTTACATCTTTTAAATATGTTAGAATTCATTTGAATATATTTTCAAATGTTTCATTTATGGCCACACTTTGAGATAGAACAAAGGAACTCAGATTATTATATAATTAAAAGATTAAAAAAAAAAACCAGAATGGTGCACAATGCACATAAAAAGTAAGCATGCAAACTCAGTAATTTAATAAACAAAAAATATTTTTCTTTTGGGGGAAAAAAGGAACAAATAGTGCCAGATACAAAATAAATGACACTGTGGTTTCAGTGAAAGGCTAAATAAGTTACCAGGAACCAACTTACTTCACCCCCTCATTATCTACCCTTCCTCTGCCCCCCCCATTATCTACCCTTCCTCTGCCCCCCCATTATCTACCCTTCCTCTCCCTCGCTCCCTATTATCTACTCTTCCTCTCCCTCCCTATTATCTACCCTTACTCTCCCTCCCTCCCTATTATCTACCCTATCCCCTCCCCTTTGTACTTACCTTTCAGCAGTCCCTGCTCGGTCTCGGTGCCGGCTTGTAATGCTGAGCGCAGGAAATGATGTCATATTCCGGCGCTCAGCATTACAAGCTGGCACCTAGACCGAGCTAGAGGGCTCGCAGAGGAGAGAGAGGGGCGCCGAGCGGGTACTGTCTACTTGGTAAGCGAAAACTACTCGGTGCCCGCTCTCTCTTCCACTTTAAAAAAAAAAAAGGGGCTTGGGGCAGCAAAGTGCCGCCCCTTCAAAAGTGCCGTCTGGAGCAATTGCCCCACTCTACTCCATGGTAGGGCCGGCCCTGCCTACAGCTTCTTTGTGTTCTTCAAGTGTAATTGTTCTTGAGATCTCTCTTAGCTCACGAAACTAAACTTTATGTCACAGCTACCATATCATATCATTTCCTATCCTGTTGTCTTCACCCTTATCCTTATGACCCCAACCATCCTAACCAAGGTTCCCAGAACCAGTTAGCGCCTAACTGGGAGCAGTAATGTAATAAATAGGAGAAATAATACATACTCATAGAGGAGAACTTTTTTATTGTACTTGGAGTCAGTTATTAACAGCAGGGAAGCTCTGAAGAGAGATTGTTCTTTTTATCATATCTTCTACAATACTGACCAGCCACAAAATTTAAATTGAAGCCAGAAGGCCAAAGGGTGGAAGGGTTAAGAAAGATAAGAGAACTGCAAGAATAGAGGAAGCCAGAAAGCATAAATCAGATCCCATAGCTATTAAATCATCTGTAGGGTGAGAAATGATTTAGGGGAAGGAGATGTACAGCGTGCAGGAAAATAACACAATGAAAAAGCTGAACGGAGTAATAACCGATCTTCTAACGTAACAGAAAAAAAAAGCGGAAATTGTGCAATGGTTTGGTGATTTAAACACTTTCAAATAAAAAAGTTAACTTAAATTTTGTGGTTTTGGAATTTATGATCTTCTTATATTTATTTTAATTTGGTCAAGTTTCTCTATAACTATGAGACAGATAAACACTGAAATAAAAGCTGCTTCACTACATTTCCAGTATGGCAGCTCGGGGATTGACATTTTATCCGTTCTATATGTAGGATATATGGATCTTTTTAATAAATAATTATATGCTAAATTAATGATAAAGTTGGGAAGGTGACAGGTTCCTTTAAAATGTTAACCTAGCTGTACTTAGGATCTTCAAAAAGGGCCAAGCAAGGAAATATATCGCTATTTGCAACTTTTTAATGGCAGACGGATGCATTATGACAAATACATTGTGCCAGGCACCATGATCTAGACTCTAGAGTGTGTTCGCCTAACACTGTATAGGCGTTAGAACATGATATTTAGTCTGCTGTGTCTGAAGACTGTATGTTCTCCATAATATCTCAGCAGGTATATGAGAACACAGCATATGTCAGAACAGAAAGTGATAGCAAGTGACACATTTATATTCTTATTTATCTCGTTTCTGGCTTATCTGAAAACATTGTTTACACAGTACAGAGTATTGTATGTGAATAGTTATGTTCTGCCAATAAAACAGGTATGCGACCAGACAACAAATTGGGATATTTGCTCTGCTTCGATCTATTACCGTATTTGCTCGATTATAAGACGAGGTTTTTTTCAGAGCAAATGCTCTGAAAAATACCCCTCGTCTTATAATCGGGGTCGTCTTCTAATCAGACCTCAAATAGAGGTCTGATTAGGAGACTAAGATCCAGATCCCCCGCACCGCTGCAGGGGACCTGGATCCTCCTGTCGTCGCCCCCCCCCACTTACCGGTGCTTCCGGAGGTGAAGTTGGCAGCGGGGGTTTGTATGCGTCCGTCGCAAATACCTTCCCCGACTGTCAGAGATCAGAGTTCCAGAGTTCCTGATCTCTGACAGCCGGGGAAGGTATTTGCGACGGACGCATACAAACCCCCGCTGCCAACTCCACCTCCTTCCGGCTGCCGCGGAATGAGACGTCAACCCGCTGCCCCGGCAATACAGCAGGAAATTGGAAGCACCGGTAAGTAAGTAAGTGTGTGTGTGTGTGTGTGTGTGTGTGTGTGTGTGTGTGTGTGTGTGTGTGTAGGGCATTTCTGGAATGCCTTACACCCCTATATGCCACTCTGGCACTTAGGGGGTTAAAAGGCATATTATGGGGCAGAGTGGCATATAGGGAGGTATAAGGCATTTCAGGAGGCAGAGTGGCGTTAAGGGGGCATTTAATAGTGCACTCTGCCTCCTGAAATGCCTTATACCTCCCTATATGCCACTCTGCCCCATAATATGCCTTTTAACCCCCTAAATTCCAGAGTGGCATATAGGGGTATAAGGCATTTCTGGAGGCAGAGTGCTCTATATAATGCCTTTTAACTCCCTTAATGCCACTCTGCCTCCTGGAATGCCTTATACCTCCCTATATGCCACTCTGCCCCATAATATGCATTTTAACCCCCTAAATGCCAGAATGGGATATAGGGGTATAAGGCATTTCTGGAGGCAGAGTGGCACATAGGGGGTCAAAAGGCATACCATGGGGCACAGTGGCATATAGAGGGTTAAAAGGCATATCATGGGCCACAGTGCCATATTGGTGTGGCAAGCCTGGGGGCAGATGTGCGTAACTGGGGGACAGGTTGGAAAATACAAGAAATAAAAACAAAAAAAAAAAATTTTTCTCAATCATAGCTTTTATTAAAAAAAATAGTTTACATGAATTAACATTTACTGGTAAAACTTTTTTCCTTTAGGGTCGTCTTATATTCAGGCTTTTTCTTTTTTTCCTAAGTTAATATTCAGATTTTGGGGGGTCGTCTTATAATCAGGGTCGTCTTATAATCGAGCAAATACGGTAATATGAATGTTATCAAATTGAGATTCAAAGAGGATATCTCGCAATGCACCTACGGTGAGCGAAACCTGCCAGATGGTTGCTATCACATTTATTTGTTAGAGGAAACTCTTTATTCTTTATTCTGGCTTTATTCTACTTATCGTACAATACATTATATATATAATGTGTTTCTGCGGGAATTGGCCCATTCAGCCAAAAAAGCATTTGTGAGGTCAGGCACTGATGTTGGATGAGAAAACCTGGCTCGCAATCTCCATTCCAGTTCATCCCGAAGGTGTTCGATGGGGTTGAGGTCAGGGCTCTGTGTGCCCGATCAAGTTCTTCCGCACCAGACTCATCCAACCGTGTCTTTATGGACGCTGCTTTGTGCACTGGGACACAGTCATGATGGAATAGAAAAGGGCCTTCCCCAAACTGTTCCCACAAACCTGCATTGCCTAAAATGTCTTGGTATGAGGAAGCATTAAGATTTTTCTTTGCTTGCTCTAGCTCAAACCCTAATTCCAATAATTAAGAGGTGTGTCCAAATACTTTTGACCATATAGTGGTACACAAAGTCCATAAAGACATGGAAAGTCATCACAGAACAGGATCAACTACATATATATGTTTATGTATTTAGAATACAATGTCATCAACGTCCCTGTTGGTGTAATGGTAAGGTACACATCCTTTTAAATTGAATGTATAATTAGTCTTGAATGTACTTCTTGCGATCACTTCCTTAGTGTAGTCTTTTGCTTGACGTTTGGTTTAATCTTCATGCCAGCTGACATTACGCCTTTAATTTTAGCTTCCACTGATTTGGATGCTAGATAAAGAACAGGGTTACACATGCCTTTCTATTAATATTTATTGATGTACATAGCGCCATCATATTCCGTAGTGCAGTACAATGCTTTAGGTAAATGTTTTAGTCCATTTATTCCTGTCTCTTTCGGCAAGGCAAAGTTGCAGATGGCTCCAATGATCTATGCCCACTTTCCAATCTAGTTTATGGAAAGTAGGTTAAATTCTATATATGAGTGACATCTTAAGTTCTTAGTATGAGTGACATCATAAATTCTATGTATGAGTGGCATCACAAATTATTTCAGCCCTTGATTAAAGTTGCATAGGTTTATACAGAGATGTTACGCTTGTGATTTCTAACTGAATCAACACTTGATGGTCAACTCTTTAATTAACCTGTTGACTATTTGAAACTGGTTTTAAAAGGTTATCTCAATGTGGAAACTTTCTTCTGTTCTGATTATTAATATAATATTTTGTTTCATTTTGATCCATTTTTCTATTTTCGATATCAGGAGCGCATAGCAGCTAGTAAGTCATTCTGGCAATCATGCATTCCATAAGTCGGATGATTCACAATTTCCTGTGAAACGTGTCCTATAGGTAAACTAAACATAAACGGTTATGTGTGTAGTCACACAGTACACCCTTTTAAAATGTGGCTCCGATTGTCTGATATGCAAAGTAGTCACATGTGTGTCAGTCCTGAGACCTTATCATTACATCTCATAAGATATGCCTAATTGAACATCTTTACATAAGTAATTATTCTGGGATATAATTTGGAATCAGACGAGATCTGACTCATAGTTTTCAGAAGGATGAAATTATAGTTCTTGCTTTTATGTATTTTACTGCCAAATCAGGAATGGGAGCAAAGACATACAATACGTACTTGACCTGTTCCGATAAAAAATACATTGGATGGACTTTCTTTCTTATATTAAAAAACGAAACCGTCACTTTAACGCTTTGGAGTGCAAGTCTGGCAGTATATTAGAAAACGACCTGTTAATGAATTGTAAACATACGTGGAGAGTGTATTCTACGCGAAGCCTATAGTGACTGCATGCTGGCAGCTGATCTATGGCTAAGTTGCCAGCATGCAGGAACAACTGTCTGATCCCTGTATATAAGGGAACTAATGGGGGATTTTGCAAACAAATAATTGGTTCACCCCCCAGGTGTAAGAAGTCTGGCCCCGCGGCACTCAGAAGATTAAAAGTAAAAGGTTTGTTTGTCCTCCAATACACTTTCAAATCTCTGAATATAATGACACTTAAAAATAACTTATGATAAAGTATTTTTAGTGCAGCTCCAGTGGTTCTCTTTTGAAAGAACAGTTTGTTAAACGGTCATGAAATATGCATTGCTTTCTTAATCATGGATGACCGTTCTGGAGGCAGTGTCTGAAAGGCACGGTGCTGTGAAACCTCCGAAATTATGTTTAGCGTGACATTTAATGCACAGATGGTAAAAGGCCATTAGCAATAACAACAATAAACAATGGCTTTAGTTCATTGGAAGTGTTTTATTCAACATTCCACTTTACAGAAACTCTCAGTATGCAGGATTTGTATACATCACATACTATCTTATGCGAACATGTTACCTTACTACAGTACCGTATGTAGCTGTCAATAACGCAGCGTATATGTTTAAAAAAATATATTTCTGTAATTCAGAAATAGGACAAACAGGCAATAATCTACGAAACAGTTAATGTCGTTAACCGCGGAAGATTTTTTAAATATATCCACTGCTTTGCTATAAGGTTGTACTTTAATCTTCTCCTTCTGAGAAAAAAACCGTTCTGATCTTTCAGCTTGTTTTCCCAAGATGTGAAAAGCTACAGGGTAACAGAGCAGCTGAATGGAAAGGTCAGTTTTTGATCTTGTAATAAACGATGGTTTGAAATAAAGTTTGTAGAAGGATAGTACAGCTCGGATAAAGAGACATTTCACCGAAAAATGGACCTAAAACCTGCAGTGAAATGAGACATAAATCAATCTCGGTATCTAAACTACCGTATATACCTCTAAATTACACACGCTCAATGAATGCAATGTCAGGTGAGAGGCATGTACACCCGCCACTTTTTCCAGTTGAATTCTATCCATACTACCCAGGACACTAACTCAAAGAAACATTTGATTGATTCTTTTTCCCCCCAGTTTTTATTACAGGTTTAATTTTCCTTTGAACCCCCAATAATAACCAAGGACGGATCCTATTCTGTAAGCATTGAAGGGAAGGTGGGAGGCAGGACGTCAACCATAACATTTCTGCATTTCAGCCACTAGGACGTTTTAGACCCCGCGGCTAATCAGAAACTATGTGATGACTGCACTGTTATAAGCACCTGCTCCACTCTTTAAGGCGCATGCGCAGATTATTGGCCTTTAATATGTTGTGTATTAGACGGTAAATATTTTGTCACAAGACAACTGATTTTGCCATATGCTGCAGAGTCTTCCTACACCATCGATAATTAGATCTTTGCCCGCTTATCAGTAAAATAACTTTGGTATGACCTTGAATATAGCGTGTGTTTTCAGACCTGACCCCTTGGACTGTTTTGTAATGTAAACACGTGCGCACAGACCTACACCTTAAGTATCAAAGGGCTATATTGTATCCCGTTTTATACTATCAGATGCAGAAGGTGGATAGGAATAAGGCTCAGGCGTGAGTCGTTTTATCCGACAATGAATGTGTTGAAAGGTGGAAGTTTCAGGAGTTCATGTTAGATCATCTTCACCACATCAGCAAATCCATCCTTATAGATAATGATGTATCATCAATTATTTTACAGAGAATATCCACACTATACAACTCACCTAAATTATTAACCGTACTAACATTCACCCACTAAAAGTAACCAGTATATGCATGTACATACATACACCCAACTAGCGCCATCATGATAATATGTTAAAAAGGAATCGCCTCTTCGTTTCGGCAATGGTCAATGCTTTATCATTATGATTATTTTGATTTACTGCCTGTAAAATAACATAGAAAACAAGCGTGTATCTCGTTAACATGAAGTTGCAATACAGAATATCCATTCTGCTCACTTTTCCAGCTAAAGAGGAGAGCGCTCATGTATAGCATAAGTAGAAACTATCCTTTTATGATTAATAAGATCCATACCTCCCAACACTCCCTCTTTAGGAGGGAAAGTCTATATTGGGGACCCAGATCCATCCTCTATGTTCCCCTTAAGTCTCTCTTTAGTAATGATGTCATGTACGAGTGTATCATAGTGTTCTACGTTTGTTGCCATAAAACGTCACAATAAACAGGTGATGTTTTTGCAATTAAAATTGTATAAATAAAATCCATTGTTCTTACAACGTTACTTAAATAGTTATCTATAAGTTACAAAGTTGCGTAAAATAACCAGTCTTGGTAAAGCCCTGCGTCAAAGCACGTTCTCTGATTTTGTCCTTTGAAATGCATGGCTCGATTGTGTTTGTTCATTGACTAGACATAAATTTCATATACAAAGCTTGCTGCGACGCAGTGCATGAACACAAACATACAATATGCCAGTATATACAGTGTAAAGCTGTTGGTGTTTGTGTTCTGCGTTGCGTCTCAGCATGCCTTGCATATCAAACGTATGTCTTGTCTATGAATAAACTCAATCGAGCCGACAGTGTTCCAAAACTTTGGCGTTATCACATTCTTATTCTATTCGCCACACTATGAATGTAGATCATGACCTAATAATAATAATTTTATACTTAACTGTAGGGCTGCAACAACTAATCGATAAAATCGATAATAATCGATAATGAAATTCGTTGGCAACGAATTTCATTATCGATTAGTTGAATCGATTATTATCGATTATAAAATGAGGGTTTTTTCAGAGCAAACGCTCTGAAATATCCCCCTCATTATATAATCCGTTTAGTCTGACTCACCGTCTCACAGCAGCAGCTCCTACTTACTCCCCCTCCCTGTAATCACTGTGACAACTGGCCCCGCCCCTTCCTTCTCCAGGCCAGAACCACATGGCTGTGACACTCATCTAACTGTAAGTATATGTACATATATATATATATAATGTGTATGTGTGTATATATATATATATATATATATATATATATAATGTGTATATATATATATATATATATATATGTGTATATATGTATGTAATATATATATATATATTTGGGCTACTGAAAGTTAGGGGAGGTGGGGGTTAATTTAGGGGCAGTTATGGTTAGTGGGGTGTTTAGGGTTAATTTAGGGGCAGTTATGGTTAATTGGGTGTTTAGGGTTAATTTAGAGGCAGTTATGTTAATAGGGTGTTTAGGGTTAATTTAGGAGCAGCTATGGTTAATGGGGTGTTTGGGGTTAATTTGAGGCAGTTGTGGTTAATGGTGTGTTTAGGGTTAATTTAGGGGATGCTGTGGTTGATGGGGTCTTTAGGGTTAATTTAGGGGATGCTGTGGTTAAGGGGTGTTAAGGGTTAATTTAGGGGCAGTTATGGTTAATGGGGCGTTTAGGGTTAATTTAGGGGAATCTAAATCCTGGGGGCAGTGAAGTGACATATCTGGGGGTATAAGGCATATACAGTATATAAGGCATATGTGGGGAGGGCAGTGTGGCATGTCTGGGGAGGACGGAGTGGTGTATCAGGGTGTATAAGGCATATCTGGGGGTAGAGAAGTGGCATGTCTGGGAGGCAGGGTGGCATGTCTGGGGAGGATGGAGTGGGGTTTCAGGGGTATCAGGCACAGTGGCAGATGTGGGAGGCAGCGTGGAGTGGCAGATGTGGGAGGCAGGGTGGCATATGTGGGAGGCATTGTGGAGTGGCAGATGTGGGAGGCAGCGTGGAGTGGCAGATGTGGGAGGCAGCGTGGAGTGGCATATGTGGGAGGCATTGTGGAGTGGCAGATGTGGGAGGCAGCATGGCGTGGCATATGTGGGGAGGGCAGGGTGGCATGTCTGGGGAGGATGGAGTGGTGTTTCAGGGGGTATAAGGCGTATCAGGCACAGTGGCATGTGGGGGGTAGAGTGGAGTGGCAGATGTGGGAGGCAGCGTGGCGTGGCAGATGTGGGAGGCAGCATGGTGTGGTATATGTGGGAGGCAGCGTGGAGTGCTGTGGTAGGCAGCGTGGCATATGTGGGGGGGCAGCATGGCATGTCTGGGAGGCAGCGTAGCAAGCCTGGGCTCAAATGTGCATATATTGGGGGGCTGGTTGGGAAATAAAGACAAGAAATGTATCATCAAAGTTTTTTTATTCTGCTGTTTGTATTTAACATCATTTGTTTAGTAAATTATTTTAAATAAATGAAAAAATTACATTTTTTTATCCGATTAATCGATTAATCGAAAAAATAATCGGCCAACTAATCGATTATTAAAATAATCGTTAGTTGCAGCCCTACTTAACTGAATCTTCATTCTATTGTTATCAACAACATCTATCATAGTTTGTCTATATGTTTTCCGTCTCACATCAATAGCCATGGTTTTAAATGTTTACATTTTAACGGATTGTTTTATTGTTTATTATGAAAACCCTTTATATGCATAATAAATGTATATAAAATGGAAATGAGTCGTTAGTAAAACTTGGAATGTAATTGCGGCACGTATATTTGATCAATTGTCTTAATTAAATCAGATCAGTCATCATTCGCAGTAATTATGCCTAGCAGCACTATAATTATGCTGAGACTATAACCAGGTATGTGTAAGCAAGCAGTCGAAGCTTATCGGCGTTGTATCCAGATTTTCACGTGTATTGAACTCGTAGCGCTATCTGTTAATTACTGCGTGTTTTCTGTTAAACCCTAAATACTAGAGGTTTCGGTTTATCTAGAATACCCCAATGGGTCATCTGACGTCATTGGCATCTGAGAGTTCTGTCCGGCTGGCGCACACAGAGGGCAAAGGAAAGGAAACCATGGAAACGCTCAGGGAAGTTCACCGGCACACGGCTGGGACAAACGCTTTAACCGGACAGCAAAGCCTCACCTCTCTACACCAGAGCAGAGAATTGTGAATCTGGCGGACATTGTGGAGGACCAGGGCTGAAGTAGACATTTCATATACACAGCAAAGGCCTAACTCGCGCCAGCTTGGCTGGTCTACAGGGGGTCAAAATTCATAGGTTTTTTTAATTTTTTTAATTTTTTGAACAATTATGTATAATTTGTAAAATCGCGATACTTTTCATCTCCACAATAAGTAATAAACTAACTCACCACTTTACATTTTTTATTTAAAAAGCAACACATCGTGCAGTAAACAGAGCCTTGTGACTGAATAACACACCGGTGATACATACAGCATGTGCACGTGGCGGAAGTAACGCAGTTACTGTTGTTTATTTAGAGTTTTACAGGAAATCAAGAACGAGCAACAACAACAAAACAAGTGCATACAGATGAATAGAGGAGCGCTGTCCAATGAGCTAATTATAGAACATGCATTCCTCCTATCCAGCAGCTGTAGCCACAGCAAACAGCCAATCACGCGAGCATCATGACTGCTCGGCCCGCCCCCTTGCCAACCTGCACCAATGAACGCGAGGAGCGATGTATCTCCCCGTGTAGAAGGTTAGACGCGAGTGGAGATCGCCCCGCCCTCTTCTCGCCGGCCTCTGACTTCCCAACCTGTTCATTATTGTTGTTGTTCGGGGTGTGGTGACGTCATCGGGCTAGGCCTGCGCTACTCTGTGTTTTTTTTTTTTCGTGGTCGCGCTTCGTCGCGGGAGCGCGCCTCAGTGTCCCGCCCCGGATTTGGCCGGACAGTTCGCACAGTGCCGGGAGATAAGAACTTTTTCTTTATTCTAGTGTACCTGTCACCGTAACCGGGAGGCTGCGGCGAGCCGTTCTCTGGTACGAAGTTTACTTCCGGTTTGTACTGTGTAGTAGTTGGTTCTAGGGGCTGCTGGGGCATGGCTGCTGCGGGGCTGGGGTAGCTGGGCCGCGGTGGGGTAGGAAAGAGTCCCGTGGTCTGAATGTGTGTTTGCCCTGACAGGAGCTGTGCTGTTGGAGGAGGCATGGAGTACCCCGTGCCTAGGGGGGATGTAATGACTTCGCTTCTACAAGACCGGTAAGTTGCCCCCTCCTCATTCGTGCACACGGGTAGCTGCTGTACGGACGGAATACACACTTTCTGACGGTTGTTGCTACTTCAGCTAATTTTTGTTTATTTGTATCTATTTTTTTTGTTACACGAAGAAGAGACCTCTGAGGTCCATAATTTCATTTATAATGCGCCAACATTTTCCGTAGAGCTTCTTCCGGTCGGTACGTTCAAAGTGTCCGATAAAACTAGTATTAACAGACTTATAGAAAGCGATATGTTTGGGGCCGGCTCGCAAGCTTATCATCTAGAGCCGTTAACGACTAAAGATGCTCTTTCTTGGACCAAAGTCTGTCGCTTTTACGGTTACATCCACCCCAAGCACAAAAAAGTGGATCTGTGTGAATGGTTAACATCCGCTGCCAAGTGACTTCTTCCCTTTTCTTCACCGGGTTATTTAAGTTTTCCTGGAAACGTCTGATATGAATGAAAGTTACCGCTGCCCTGTAACCCGGTGAAGGTAGAGCCGTGATTTGGAACGTTTCATTGGTTTCCATGGTGACTACTTTGCCCCGTTATTACTCTATAAATTTGTCATATTGATGTTTTTTTGTCTTGCGTTCTCAGTTTTTTTCATACTTCCTCAATGGCTTTTTTTTCCCCAAGGTTACGCCAGCCTAATGTTTTTTTTTTTCAGATGAATAAGACGTTTCTCAAGAGCGTGACGCTTCCTCCATCTGCAAAAATTATATTAAAAAACACATACTTAAGGGCCTGCATTAGAACCACGACTGCCCCGCACTGCACATTATTTTCTGATGCCCACATCTCGTACAACGGAGTGCCCGGCGTGACTCGCCGTATATTCTGCAGCACTTCTTTGCTTATACAAGCAGTTCATTATATATAATTTATTATATATATATATATATTATATATTATTGAATATCTGTTAAGTGCTGAGCAAAGTTGTGTTTTATGTTTACTTTAGAGGTGGAGATCGTTAGGCCGTATTAATTACAGTCTCTGCCATCGTATGGAAATTATATATATATATATTACACATTACACTCAGTTAAAATTGGTGGTGTTCTGCGTCACTGAAAACGTGTGGGATTGATGAGCGTAACATTTTATGTTTAGTGCCACAAAGTGCTTGAAAAGAATGAAACTCTTATTGGGGAAAAAAAATACAAAAAGTATACCTGTCAAAACTGTTCTGGGTCCAAAAGTTTGACTGAAGTTTTTATTTCGAGTATCATATATATTAGTTTTTTACAGTTTTATTTTTTGCATTATGTCTTGAGGCAGCCACTTGTTAGCTGTTTTGTGTTCTCTCTGTTATCTATGGATCAGTCTGTGGAGGAAAGGATTTCATGGCACAAGCGGGACTTGTTTAGCAGTGCGGTGTTTATCGGCCCGTCTGGTCTGCTAATTCTTCTGCTGTAAAGACTCAGACTAAGAGTCCTCGGTCTCGTCTTCACGATCGGTTTCTGCCCATCTCATGCATGTTTTAGTTCCCTCGCCGTATTAACCGCTTGGACAGGGAACACGATGGGACATATATCACGAGTGACGACAGGTCTGCAGCTTTTGGAGCAAAATAAGCTCAAACCAGGTTTTTGTGAACACTAACCCGCACTTCTGTATATAGCACTGTATTTTATACCCCAGGCGGAAAATGTTTTTTTTTATTGGGCTTCCCGTTTCGCTTGCCACGTTTGTGTTATTTATTCTACTTCCCCTTAACCTATACAAGTGTACATTATTAATTGTGTTAGATCCATACTCCTTTTATGAAAGGAATTTCTCGGCACTTTATTATTTGAAATGGCCGGTGTTATTTTGCCCCGATTTAATCGTGTCACTTTTTTAAGACTCGTATCTTTAAATTCCCCCAGATTGTATTGTTACTTCTTCTAAGTTGTGTAGCACAGCAAAGGTTCCCTCTTTGTTGTTGATCTCGAAACAACTGGCTTTCATTGTCCACGCAAAGAAATAACGTTCCAAACCTTCAGCAGCCAAGGACTGCTTAGTGCTGTGATTATACAGAGATTTCTGAATGACTTCACCGTAAGAAAATGTCATCGCTTGTCTTCCAAATAGTCGTTTGAAATATTATCACCTTTTCGCATGCTGCCTAGCACAGAAGCCTTATTTTAAGTGCAGTTTTGATTCGGTATTCGCTGTTTGCCCTTGAAAAGAGTTCTTCGTTTGGCGAATGTGGTTTAGTTTTAAGCAGTTCGGGTATCTGGGCGAATCGTATGTCTACGGTAAGATTTTTCTGCAGGCATCCCTGTTAGTGTCGCAGACAGGATACTTGAGGGTGGCTGGAGATGGCGCGTGTGTTTGGACTCCACACACATCGGCGGTACATCACCTCGGGGGGCTTCCTGGGGGAGTGATGTCTGTTGTGGAATTGCTGGTCAGATATGGGCAGACCAGGACCCAGGCCATGACTTTTTTTTATTTTTTATTTTTTTTTATTATCTAGAGAAACTTTTTATCTTAAGTTGGCAATGACTTTTTATATTGTTAAGTACGACATTCAAACTTCGATAGAGAATTTAATTGGAAGCAAACATAGTTTGGTCGTGCGAGCTCTCACGCGGTGATAACGCTGGTGGGTTCACATTTGCTTTCTCTTCTCATCACGCGTAACGTTCTGCTTACATCGGCAGATCTGCTTGTAGCGGGAGCGGCCACTTCGTTGTTTTCGCACTTGTTTACACTATGCGATATTTATTAAAGACTTAAGCTATAGAAGTAACGTTAATTTCCCTTTGGGTTTGAGGCTTTCGGTTACACACATGTAGGGGTTGAGTTACTTTGTGACACAGAAAAGCTTCTGTCTGTTCTCGCCGTTGTTTTTGTTTCCTTTCTCTTCCTGTTCTCGACACCATTAATAAATTCACAGTTCATTTCCAGATATCTCCTTTCATCTCTGCGGCTGACTGCAGCCTCGGAATCTGTGAGCCAAGGTTCCACTTGTAATATTATTATGGTTTTTAAAGCAGTCGCTATATTTAATGCAGCTTCTTGTCATCGGAGACTTTCTGTATGTGTCACGCATGCATCAAGGATGTGCAAGTCATTGATTGTCTAAATTAGGGCTCTCAGGTTCCAGTCCTTGAGGTTTGGACACTTGTCAGCTTTTAAGGGTAATGACTATAATGAGATATAGAGTCACGCTAGGTTGTAGCCCTTAAGTAAATACGGGTCACCTCAAAATGTTCCCTGCATTAAAGAGAGTATTACAGATAGTTTGACGAATGCCTTGTTTCCCATTCAGTGTTTGTAATTGTTTCATTGAACCATGTTTAGATATCTTGAACCAAAAATATGATTGAAATAAGTGATTTGCCATTACTGAAGGATTTTTCAAATACATTTAATGAAAGAAAAAACTTTTTTATATATAATGATTGGGTTAAATTAACTATCATATCCTACCAAAATTACTCTTCTCACTTAGACTTATTCCCATTAGAGTTAAAAGTAATATCTTAATGGAATTTCATTTAAAAAAATTCATATGGAACTGTAAATGGCCAAGGGTTGCCTTTAATTGGATGTCCAGAGGACATAAGCCGGGCGGAATTGAAACCCCAAATGTGGGAAGAATTGGTGAGGCCCACACTGTTGGCCCTTTCTGGCTAAATGGGCGCTCATCAGAAAACTTCCCCTTGCTTTTGTCGGGACCAGATAGTATAAAATATAAGGACATTAATGCTATCGTATGGAAAGCTGACAGTTTTTAAACTATTAGCAATCCATTAGTTCAAGACTGTGATAAAATTTAAACAAAAAAGGTTAGATGACATAAAAATAACTGAATCATCTGTCCATTGTAAGAACCTGTTTGAGATTTATTTTTAAACTACTTTGTAGATGTATCTGAAATCTAGCAAGTTAAAACATATATATTCTGATAGCAATCCCACCTGTTGGATATGTAAACAAAAAACAGATGGGAATGTACAATCGTACACGGTGGGAGTATGAGGACATAAAGCCGCTTTGGAAAAGAGTTGTTGTGTTGATATCTAACTGACCGCAGCATACAGATGGATCCGCAATGTGCGTTAAAGGAATTACGATGGCTGCAGTGTCACTTTGGTGACTTCAGTGTCCAACAAGCTGGAGCCTTCTTAGTCCCAATTTCTAAAAGAAGGTCAAACAAACTTTTTGTATGTTGTTTTTGTTGGTATGTGCATTATTTTTGTGTATGATATATTAGATGTGTTGCACAGTAATGGGAAGCTGTATCACGTGCTTCTCTGTTAGTGGGAACAGCGCAGGTGCCCTCAGTGACTGCCTTGGGTGAGCGGCTCGGGAGTGAGCGCTGCTACTGAAGGTGTGCGGATCTATGTCCTCCTTATGCGTTTTAAAGCTCGTTGTTTGATGACGGCATAGAACATTATGAATGGTGAAAAGAGGGAAAACACGGATACACTTAAGAAGATGCGTGCATAGGTCACACGGTAATGTGACCCGCTATACTTTCTGTCCTGTTGCACAGCTCAGCGGAAATAGTTGGCCCTTTAATGTGGGAAATGTGTTTGAAATCAGTGTTGATTAAAAGAGGATATGTTGCATGGATGTATATGTGTGTATATATATATATATATATATATATATATATATATATATATAATTTATATATATATATGTGTGTGTGTGTTTTTATATATATATATCTATATCCTCATACATCAAGCAGGTTGGGTGGCATTTCTGCCATTTATGCTTTCAAAGAGGATATCTCTCATAAACCTGTACGGAAACAGTTGTTTTTTCTTTTTTCTCTTTCTTTTGTCTTCCTAATCTAACACCCTCAGTCCCTGCACATAGAAAGAGAGCTTCTTTATTGAGAAGAAGTGTTGTAAGTTGTACCAATAAAACCTTTATATAGTCTCCCTGGCTGCCTCGGACATCGCAAACAGTTTCATTGTTCTTGCCAAGAAACTCAAGAAAATATCTGTTTTATTGCTGACATCTCAAACTTGGAAAAACTTCATTCTTTTCTTGTGGGCATGCATTTGAAGACTTTACAAATAAAGATTAAAAAATCATTCATTATATATTGGTTTAGATCTGTGGGCTAATTTTGAGTGTTTTAACTTTTTTTGGGGGGGGGCTGCTAGTTGAAATTCGTTGAAATTCATTTCTGCGTTCTACTTTTATTGCAGAAATTCTTATTATATGTTTCCTCTAGGTGGCACTTTACTTCTACCAGAATTAGTCAGAAAAAGTAAAAAGAGAAAAAAAGATGAGCCATATCTATTGTTAGCTAGGCTTAGTTTAATCTACTTCACTGGGATTGGAACCATTAATTATGTATGCATGTAAATGTGAAGATTTGTTGGTTTATATGTCTTCTTTTTTTCCTTAAACTGGTTTAAAAATTGGGAAATGGCTTAATTTTTCTAACTGTGCAATTATTTTGTTATATTAGCTTTCTCACCATGTACTTTCCTCCTGAGCCCCCTCCTTTCTCGTTTTCCGATAGGACTTGCCCCTGATGTTTCTGCTGCCCCCCAATACATGGAAATACAGACTATATTATTCACTAAAGCATTATGTGTTTTGAAGGGGCAGCCATGGCTGGTTTTCCTGCTCAATGGACCGTTGTTGACTGTTGTGTCATTTTGTTACAGTGTATCATATAGCGCCAATGACCAACTTCTCCTGATAGCCTCTGTAATCCGTCAGTCCGATTTAGGTAGTTTATATCGCTGAAACTCCCGGGTCGTGTGATTTTTCTCAGTGCCCCCCCCCCTCCAGCTGTAGATACCTACAATATTCTTCCTTGATAATTTATAAACCCACTATGTGATAAAATAATAAATGGCTGACGTCCGGTGACTGATTTCTGACACCACCTTCTGGTGAAAACAAGTACTAGTTGTGAAATCACTGATAACCCTGATTGTGTTGAAATGTCCTTTCAGTCGGAGCTGATAGTGTTTTATATGGGGCTGTGTGTTTGATATATCGGTGTATTCATAACTAGTCTACAGTAAATTGCATTTGACACATGAACGTGTGTGCCCGCAAAATGTATTTTATTAACCCTTTTAAGGATCTGCTGCAGCGTATGTGTGCTGCACAATACCCTGTGCTTATCGGATGTAGAAAAGTGAGCGCTTTGCACGGTGCACAAAGGATGCCCTATTGTTTTCGGAATTCCTCAAATATTCTCCATCTGTTTTGAGTGCCTGGATGTCTGTTCATCTCCTGCTCTCGGTTGGAAGTCCTACCTTTCAGTCAGTTGTCTCTGGAGGTCGGCGAGCTGAACAGAGATCCGCAGAGTGGTCCCAGATGGACACCTGCACGGCTGGCGTCTCGGTACTTTAGGCAATTTGTGATCTGTTCTGGGGGAGGGGGAGCATGAATTAGATTGTTGATAACGTCCCTACAAGGACTGCTATTAGGAGCACGCTTCTCTGCTGCAGAAGGCTGAGAGCTGTCCCCGAATCCACAGCATGCTAACCATACAAGATTTTGTTCTGCCAGCATGGGGAATCAGACTAGGGAAATAAGAGCCGCCGGCATCTTATCCTTCGCACAGATATACCCCACTTCACCCGTGTGTTTCTCCACTCTAATGAAGGATTAAAAGGACTGTTTTTTTTTTGTTTTTTTTTTTTATCTCTTCTTTCTTCTGTTTTCTTTCTCCCCCTCCGTAATGGCAGTCTTGCATTGTTTGACCAAAGCTTGCTCCAGAGGAATACAGGCTGCTGAATTAAGGCACTGATCGCTTATTAGCCCTGGCCTAAGGCTATGCTGAGATTTATATCCCATTTGTATTGTTGCAGCTCAAAAGAAGAATGTTCAGAGGATGACAAGTGTATTCTGAGTAGGTACGTTTTATTTCATGCAAATCCCCTCTACCTCCCCCTTTTTAAACGGATAGACTTTAGGCGAGAGCTTTGTCTTGTATGAAAGTACTGCAGTGTCCTTAGCAGAATTGCACTAGTGTCAGAAGTGATTCCAGATTCTTTTCATTCAGTGTCCTTTTAGCTGTTCACAGATATATCTGCATTGTACAGTTGTGTGCAGTGCAGTTTTTTTTTTTGTTTTCCCCATCTCTCTTTCTCCCATTCACTGCAGTCAGTGTTTCCCTAACGAGGTGGCACTATTGTTGAGGTAGAACGATAGACTCATCATATGGCTTTAGGGGACAGGAGGATTTAAAAGGCGATGACTGCCAGCCCCATTTTCCAGATTGGGAGCATCGGTTTGAGGGCATTGGCAGAGTCTTCTGCTTGTTTGCAGGGCAGCAGCATCCACTGCTATGTCAGTAGTGTGTGGGATGGAAGTCTTAGTTGGTAGCCTGTTATGGAAACGCTGTTTACTGTTATTGTAGTACCGTGGTGACAACATGCCATTGAAATGGAAAACGAGCTCTCCTGCTATCTGGAAATTCCCCGTTCCTGTGCTTAAAACATCCAGGTCGTCGCTACTTTCTCCAGCATACATGTAAGTGAGAGACATGAGGCTACCTAAGGTGGGCTTTCCTTCAAGAGAATACCCTCTGTCAAAATGCACCGCTAGCGTTTTGCCAAATACCAGAAACCAATTGTTCAGGCTGTATGCCGATTCGGATTATTGCAAAAGAACAGCTAACCTTTTAATTCTTTCCGTTCATAGCAATTTGCCACTCTTGGCTCGATACGCACGTCTAAGACGTTGCTTGGAATCTCTTTCTCGTTGCAGTTACAGGGTATTCTGTATTGGAAAAAGGTCCAGCCTTAAGATTAGTGGTATTTGTAAGTTTCTCTAAACCGTTTGGTGTTTTCAGTTTATTGTGTAAGATAGGAGGTTATCCTAATTTGATATTTATGGTGTTTGGCAAACCATAATTGCTAGTGTTTGAACAATTATGTGTCTGATTTGTGTACCATGCTAGTAATCATTCATAAATCATGTTAACGCATGATTTATCAAATGTGATGAAATTCATGGATCTTGGACCTTTTTAGCCCTGCGTAAGCATGTCTGTATACCGTAAATAGATATATATTACTGTTTTGTGCTCCCTATGTCTATACGTAGAATCATCTGAACAGCTTTCCATGTCCTGGTATTATTTAATCCTGTATATTATGTATTTCTCACTGTTTTTATTGAATAATGCTCATCAAGGTTTGGAATGTTCCCTTTTGCCACCGTAGCATTATTCCTGTTCGTGGCTGTAAATGGGCATCGATAGATGCAGATGACATGAAAACAAGGATCACATGCTATTTATCCTTTAATCTCGAGTCTTGAGTTACTGTTTTGTGATATCGCATTTCCGTGGCCGCTACAAAAGCCTCATTGAAAGCTTCCATTCCTAGTTCTCGTTTTTCTGTGGAGTTGGTGAAAGAGTCGTATGTTTGCCTTCCACGCAGCGCATGTCAAGTGATCTCCTTTTGTAACGATTGATTATGTAATTATTTAAATGTATCCAAGCAAAATGCCCCCTATATCGTAAGATCAATGTAAATATATATGGGCTACCCTGATTCTTTTTTTTTTTTCATGTTTTTTTTTTTTTTTTTTAATTAACATAAGTAGTCCTAAAGCACACCTTTTACATAATGAGGAATCGTTATGGCAACCAAAAATTCTAAGGCCATGTTGCTTGGTTTCTGTATCCATGAGAAAACAGGTGTTGAGATGAAAAACTGTAACAAAGGTGGAATATTCCGCAAGCCAAAGTGTGGATAGTTCGAACGAGCCCTTTCTGCCGACCTTTCTCACTTCTATTGTCTTTACGATGTATGCTTAAACCGTAGAATTTCTATTATATTAAGGACCGAAAGATAAATCTGTTACCCGTGCATTATACCTAATATTTACAGGGTCACATGGAGGAAATGTACTGTTTCGTTCAAGGTTTGAGTACAGCACTGTTTGGAAAACCCATGCTTTATTATTTCATCTTTTCTTTGCAGAACCGGATCTATTTTTATGTAACGTAGATTTTTTTCCTGTTTTTAGACATGTCCAGACGTTAAATAAAACGTAATGTGATTTAAGATATATAAACTTAATTCTGCCATTTTTGGCTGCTGGTTTTTAATTAAAAAAAGGAGGGGGGATCAGCAATGCACAGATAAAGCTATTCCCAATAGAGCGTCTTTGGTTAATATTAGATGGGTCTGCATTGTCTCTGAATGTATGGGGAGTGCCACAAAATGTATGCTTGCTATTTTTAAGACGTTAGGCGCCGTAGTTCACAAATCCTGATGTAAATGGCCCCGTTGGCACCGGCTTTTGATATTTTATACAACTCTGAATGGAGCTCTTCCCCAGCTTTTAAGAAGTTACTTCGTCTCCTAACTCGACACACTTACCAGCTCCCTGCTGCTTATCCGTGATGCCGAACGTGAGGCAGGCAGATGAAAATATTAGCAAACAGGTAACGGTTAACCCCTTAAGGACAATGGCTTTCAAAACAATGCATTGTGAGTCCGTACATGTATGGGCTTTGTCATGAAGGGGATTTTAATAACTATAGGACAACAAAGGTATCAAAATGTATACGTTCATTGTATTGTCCTCATTTCTCTTGTGACGTGGGGAACGCGCCTGTTAGATTGATGTTTCAGATACAGAGAAACGTTGTACTGTTTGTCATTACTGTGATGCAGTGGTGTTGGTATGAGAATCGTACAAGTTTGTTATATTGTTTTTTTGTGAATCGGTCATAATTTACACAAACAAATTGAACCTTCTACCCCCTCGTTAATTATTTGTGGAGTGCTACTCATTCCTCATATCTCCCTCAAAATAGGGCCACGGTTATATAGCCTTTTTACTATAATACTCCTCATGCAATAGGCTGCTAAATGATAACATTCCATATAAATGTATTTAGTCTGTGATCCTTTCCTCTGATTTCTTCTCCATAATACCAAATAAAATCCTCTATTAATGGAATAAAAATCCTTTTTATTACTGTTCTGGTTAAGTGAGATCTTCATTACTTAATAATCAAGAGCTATCCAATATGTTTACATTAATTATTAATTATGTTGACACACAAATTGCAATGAGCGCCAGCATGATACTTTTCGCAGAACACTGTAAATCAAGTAATTTTTTTCTGTCTTAATTAAGTTGCCACAAATAAAAACAAACTATAATTAACACCATTAAACAATATGTTGTAAGGAAGGTCAACTTGTATACCTTTAGTTATAGCACCGTATTTGCTCGATTATAAGACACGGTTTTTTTCAGAGCAAATGCTCTGAAAAATACCCCTCGTCTTATAATCAGACCTCAAACAGGTCTGACTATGAGACGACTAAGATCCAGATCCCCCGCAGCTGCAGGGGACCTGGATGTGTAGCTGGGACAGCTAGACTTCCGCTGCAGCAGGAAGGAGGCGTGGCTAGCAGCGGGGGTTGTCTGCGTCCATCACGCAGACCTTCCCCGACTGTCAGAGATCAGTTTCCCCGCACCGGTGCCGCGATGGACTCAGTGCGTGGGATCTACACGCTGCCCCGGCTACATGACAGGGAAGTCAGAAGCACCGGTAAGTTGGGGGGGGGGCGGGGGAGTGTTAAATGGGGGGGCATAAGGCATTTCTGGAGGCAGAGTGCTCTGTGAAATGCCTTTTAACCCCCTTAATGCCACTCTGCCTCCAGAAATGCCTTTTTAACCCTCTATACGCCACTCTGCCTCCTGAATGCCTTAAACCTCCCTATATGCCACTCTTCCCCATAATATGCCTTTTAACCCTCTAAATGCCAGAGTGGCATATAGGGGTATAAGGCATTTCTGGAGGCAGAGTGGCACATAGAGGGTCAAAAGGCATATCATGGGGCACAGTGGCATATAGGGTTAAAAGGCATATCATGGGGCACAGTGGTATATAGGGGGTATAAGGCATTTCTGGGGCAAATGTGCATAACTGGGGGGCAGGTTGGAAAATAGAAGGAAATAAAACCAAAATATTTTCTCAATCATAGCTTTTATTAAAAAAAATAGTTTAGATGAATCAACATGTACTGGTGAAACTTTTTTCCTATAGGGTCATCTTATATTCAGGCTTTTTCTTTTTTTCCTAAATTAATATTCAGATTTGGGGGGTCGTCTTATAATCAAGCAAATACGGTATATTGCTGGCGGTTCTCTTTGGTCCTGCCCTTTGTTGTCACAGCCTGTCAAACTATTGTCCTGTGTAGAGCGCTGAAGGTCAAAACTGATTCTGGGCTTGGAAGATGGCCACTTTTTTGCAAAAAAGAAATATTACGTCTGTGGATATGAACTTGCTTCCAGTTTGCCATGAAGCCTGGGGTATCGTGTATCTAGCATCTCAGTGCTTCACCTGATCAGACTCAATACTTGAAGGCTTCAAAGACCAAAATAGCTATTGGCACGATGCTGGTGTTGTAGACATGTAGAGGTTCTGACCAGTGTTTGGAAAACAAAGAACATACTTAATATTAAATATAATTTCTGTATCCAGTGCAGGGTTTGATAATACTGTGGAAACGGACTCCCCCCATAGTGCCTCCCATATGCTAACCTTGCTAATTAGATCCCTGTCCCGTTATTCACTGCGCATGGGTATTTTCAATTGCAAGTGTCATTATAAAAACAAAGGGGCAACATGTCATCCTGTGGGGCACAACGCTTCATCTGTACATTGTGCCAGGCAACTTACCTGAACATATCAGCCTTAATCGCTATGGTGTCCCATGCGTCCGACACGGACATTACTAATATTGCTGGCTGAAGGATTGGGACGCCTCTGGTCGCAGCGGTCGTCCCAGAATGCAATGCTGAAAAGGATTGGGCTTGGCCTGCTTGCCCAGCCCCCTGGCAGCTCCTTCAGGTGCGTTTAATATTTGCGACTACCTGATCCGCTTTAATAAGGAACAGTGTAATGGACCCATCAGATGCGTCCTGCGTGATAGACTGATCTAGTGCGGCTCTCCTTTACGCATTGTCTCTAGGTAGTAGGCATCCCTTTTAAGCATGATATGATCCAAAGTGCTAACAATCCCGTGCTGGCAATGCAGTCTTATCAGAAGAGGCTTCGCAGATCTCAGGCACATAATAAGAGCTGACCTAATTCCAGGGAGTCAGAAAAACTCTGCATCTACACAGTTCTAAAGGACTCAAAAAGGTTAGGAGCCTTGTGGATATTATCCAACACCGTGCTGACCTGGCCTCTAAAATACTAGAGCAACCTGCTAATGGCATTTCAGGATTTATAGCTTCACTGCAGCTATAGTTTGAAATAGGTTTGAGGATTCTTAAACCTTTCCTTTACCCTGAGCTTTAAGATTCTGGATGATCTAGGGAAAAAATAAATAAATAATAATAAAAAAATATATATTTATTTTATTTATATAGCGCCAACCATTTACGCAGCGCTTAATACAATACAATACAAATATTCAAGGGGTATTACAAGAGCAGAATTGACAGACAAACCAATATACTAGGTGGAGAGAGCTCGGCTCGAAAGCTTACAATCTATATTGGTGTGAAATGTAACTAATTTTTTTCTATTCCCATGTCTGTGGCCTTAATTGACTCAAACAGAAGAGTCTTTACTGTATTATGGATGTATTATGACACAAATGTGCGACAGACTGAATTAACCTTCCTGAGTTTCAAAGGATTCCAGTATGTCCTGTTAATACAGAGCAGCGGAGAGCAGGGAGATTGCTGCTGATGGCAGGGCACAGAGCCGCGTCGTTTGTTCTAGTCTAGTAGACAGTACCGTTGGCTAGATTTTATCACATCTCTTTATTTCTTCACTTCTTCTGCTGCTGTTGTGCTCTGTCTGGAATTTTGTGCCGCAGATCTCTTCCATTAACTTTTGCAATATTGAAACTAATTATATATATATATATATATATAATATATATATACCGTATTTGCTCGATTATAAGACGACCCTGATTATAAGACGACCCCCCAAAATCTGAATATTAACTTAGGAAAAAAAGAAAAAGCCTGAATATAAGACGACCCTAAAGGAAAAAAGTTTTACCAGTAAATGTTAATTCATGTAAACTATTTTTTTTAATAAAAGCTATGATTGAGAAAAATATTTTTTTTTTGTTTTTATTTCTTTTATATTTTCTATTGTATTTTCCAACCTGTCCCCCAGTTACGCACATCTGCCCCCAGGCTTGCCACACCAATATGGCACTGTGGCCCATGATATGCCTTTTAACCCTCTATATGCCACTGTGCCCCATGGTATGCCTTTTGACCCCCTATGTGCCACTCTGCCTCCAGAAATGCCTTATACCCCTATATCCCATTCTGGCATTTAGGGGGTTAAAATGCATATTATGGGGCAGAGTGGCATATAGGGAGGTATAAGGCATTCCAGGAGGCAGAGTGGCATTAAGGGAGTTAAAAGGCATTATATAGAGCACTCTGCCTCCAGAAATGCCTTATACCCCTATATGCCACTCTGGCATTTAGGGGGTTAAAAGGCATATTATGGGGCAGAGTGGCATATAGGGAGGTATAAGGCATTTCAGGAGGCAGAGTGCACTATTAAATGCCCCCTTAACGCCACTCTGCCTCCTGAAATGCCTTATACCTCCCTATATGCCACTCTGCCCCATAATATGCCTTTTAACCCCCTAAGTGCCAGAGTGGCATATAGGGGTGTAAGGCATTCCAGAAATGCCCTACACACACACACACACACACACACACACACACACACACACACACACACACACACACTTACTTACTTACTTACCGGTGCTTCCAATTTCCTGGTGTATTGCCGGGGCAGCGGGTTGACGTCTCATTCCGCGGCAGCCGGAAGGAGGTGGAGTTGGCAGCGGGGGTTTGTATGCGTCCGTCGCAAATACCTTCCCCGGCTGTCAGAGATCAGGAACTCTGGAACAATGATCTCTGACAGTCGGGGAAGGTATTTGCGACGGACGCATACAAACCCCCGCTGCCAACTTCACCTCCGGAAGCACCGGTAAGTGTGTGTGTGTGGGGGGGGCGACGACAGGAGGATCCAGGTCCCCTGCAGCGGTGCGGGGGATCTGGATCTTAGTCTCCTAATCAGACCTCTATTTGAGGTCTGATTAGAAGACGACCCCGATTATAAGACGAGGGGTATTTTTCAGAGCATTTGCTCTGAAAAAAACCTCGTCTTATAATCGAGCAAATACGGTAATATATATATATATATATATATATATATATATATATATATATATATATATATATATATATATATATATATATATATATATATATATATATATATATATATATATATATATATATATATATATATATATATATATATATATATATATTGCACCTGAAAGCTGTCAAGGTTTGTTTACATTAACGCTGTCTTACCAATCTCTTGTACTTCAGGACCACAGAAGCAGAGCCATAACCTTGGTATTCTCTAATGCACGTCTAAACCAGTAGTTCTCCGGATTAAATTTGTTTTCTTCCAGTGCTGCCCCAACCATGTTCGTGTACCTATAGCCTTGTTTTGGAGACCGCAAATACATGACATACATATAGAAGCCTTATTCTGACATCTGTATATATGTCTGTGCTTAGTATAAATAAAGTTGGTCCAATACGACTTCCTTGTTCCAGGTTATTCCACTGTAAGCAAGTCTGAGGAGAAGACAGAACAGTTATGAGCTCTCCCTTTTTCTTACACACAGGCCTTGGAAATATAAGTCTGTAACTAATTGTTTGAAATGCATTAGTATATACTTTCACTGATTTAAGTACGGTTTCGTGTTGATGTATATTATTTTCATGTCAGTAAGGTGATATGAGCTTGGCTAGCAAGGCCTTTGTTTTCTGTCAGGTGACATTTGAATAGTCATGTATGCCGGTCACTTGTATGCATTGTAGTTTGAAAATGGGTTCAAACAATGTTCTAATATATGTTCCTAATTCTGTGTATTTTGCAGTTTTACAAAAAATAAATACAAAAATAAAATCAAATAAAAAGTAAAGTCAGTAAGAATCCAAACAGTACCCTTGCTTCCTGGGTTCGCTGTCTACCAAACCTTGTACTAGCAACACATCGTGAGGGCAGAGCAAGCCGTGATAGATTTTGTTTCAGGACTCTACATGGTCCTGGGGTAAGACTGCATGGGCTGGTGACTGTTCTTGAGAGCCAGAGAAGAGGGCGGCATAGTTGGATTCTGATTCGTTTCATAGCCCTGCCTAGAAACGCATTTCAAAGAAATTTCTAAATCCATAGAAATTAACTTTTTTTCCCCCATTGCCTCCTATGTTCTAACCCTTTCAGTCAGATGATTATATCTTAAAAGGGCCAGACTGAAATGCAGTTGTTGCTCAGTTTTGCTTCTCATCTTAATCTGTAAGACGTACGTTAGCACCATTCGTGTCCTCTTACCCCTTCCGTTGTTCCTTCTCTTTTCCCTCTTCTGCATAAAGAATGGCATTATTAGAACCTCAAGGTCATATCTAGGAAATTGCCTGTTATGGGGCTTACAATTTAGCCCCTGAAAGCTTTTTTTCATTACTTTACTAATTAACCATCCATGTGAAAAAACGTAATCCTATTTTCTCAGCATAATGGTTAATATTCATAGGAATATTGCATTGGCCTGCTGCATAAGTCCATATTTTTTAGAAGTATTTTCTTTTTTCGTGTTGTACTAACAACAACGATCACACATCCATATAGGTTTAGCCTTTTGTGGTATTTTATGTAGATCTCTGTTGTATCAAAAAACAAGTTGACTCCCGGATGTGTCTGGCTCCTACATTTCACATAAATTCAAATTCAAGGTGTTTTTTTGTTAATTTCTTCTATTTTTTTGGGGAGGGAAATCAGCGGAGCAAACAATAATTACCTGATTATCCCACTCTCTCTGCAATCTAGCTGGCAAAAATGTGGTAAATTACCGGTAAATTAAGCCATAAGTAGACTATTACACTGCCTACACTCGAGGTGTGAGCTAAGGTGAGGATACATTTCTGTTCAAATATACTTTTTTTTATCATATTTTATGTACAAAAAAGGACATGGTAGTTTCTGATAACCCTCGTTTGTTGCAGAAATGTGTTTTGTTAGCACTTGAAATCTTGCAGGCTGACCTTTCCGATAAGTATATTTTAGATATCATAATGTTTGGAGTATTTAAACCCGGGAAATGATAAATTCCCTCAGTATCCGCTGCAAGATTCTTCTGTCCTCCTTTGTTTGCTGTAGTCCTGATCCCAACAGAAGGACGCTGACTGTTCCCATGTGACCTCGGCCATGATTTAGGCTATTTTTAGTCTTCATTTATGTTAATTCTCAAAGACCTGCATACATATAGATTCATTAGTAAACTATCACTGCCAATCTGGTTCTAAAGTATGCTTCTCGGTGTAAGCACAGGCGAATGAATGGATGGGTCATTTTGGGTAATGTTTTCACTAAAAGACCAAGTAAAAGCTACGATTAAAGTCTTATTTCATGCGGCTCTCAACCTGTGCTATAGTTTTCATCATTCATCGTCTTTGCTAATTTGTAATCCAAGTTACAGCGATTTGCCTGTCATCGTGTTAATGTTGGAATAGCATCAGATACAAAACTGGAAATTTAGGATTTTTTTTTTTTACACAATGATTATTATTTATACAATAACTATCGTTGGCTATGAACACTGGGCAGCTTTTTGAATGGCTTGTCTGTTAATGTTTGTGGGAACACCCCGGTGCCCGACACCGCCTGTCTTTGGATGCAAATTCTACATTTCATAATAATGCAAAAACATAGACCCCCCCCCGGACCCAGACATTAGAATCTCTACATCTGTATTTGGTTACCAGGCTAAGCTCTTATGTGTTAACTTTCCTGTCGGTCCGTTTTATTGTGATATGTGTGCATATAGCTATAGATATGTCTGTTTATATGTGTAAATAGATCATGTGTGTTTATGCTATAATGTCATGGAGCCTGAATGTGACGTTATAATGCTGAATGCCGCTCGCCACTCTTTTATTACATAAAATAAAGAGAATATAGGAAGCTGGGTAGAAAAATAAAAATAATAATTTTACGTTAATAGAATAAAAATTGTGGGAATGTTGTGTTAAGAAATGAACCTACCATAGCCGATGTTTTAAAAAAAAAATATTGGCAATAAAAGATGTGCCGTAGCCCTTTAGCTGATGGCAAAATATATCCTGACGTGCAGCTGAGCTCCTCTCCCTTTTAGCTGCTCGAGTATTGAGTCATCTTGATATTTGGAACCTTTTTGTTATTTTCTTTAAGTGGCGAGGAAGAGACAAGATACAAAGTTTACCCCGCGCGTTATGTCTGTTACAAGTGCTGGACTGGGCAGTTTCCCTCTACTAATGCATTGGGCTGCTGTTTAGTACATTAAACATGTTAACGTATATATGTTGTGTTTTGTATTCTGCCGATTCAGGTCTAACTAATTTCCAAGCATGAATTAATAAGTAACATCATTAATGGCAAATGATCAGAAATGGTAGCCTTGACTCATAATCATTTGATCAAAACCGTCTAGTATAATGGGTTAGTAAGTCGTACCTGGTTTGCCTAAGAGAACGGTACCGACACATCCTCGTAAACCCTTATCCTCCTAACTTGAGAACCTCCTCTCCTTGCAGAATCTCTAAATGCTTTAGGCTATGCTTTTATTATGGGTGAACGTATTGGGTTCCACTCTGCAGTGTAATACAAATAGGGCTTCTCCTGTGTTATATTAGAAATCCGTTTCATGTAAAAGGCGGTAAACCACTGGTTACCATTTTAATCTGCAGATCATTGGTCGAAGAGGAAGATCCTCATTTGAAAGTCTCTCTTGGGAACAACGATATGGGTGTCTCTGCTCATCTTCAGTCCTCAAAGACCGGAACCACCAGATTTTTCACCAGCAATACTCACAGTTCAGTGGTGTTACAGGTATGAAACTTTTTTTTTTTTTTTTCTTTTCTTTATAGTGTTTTGGAAATCATTATTGAGTGATTCCTTTTGTTCCGGATCTGAGATGAAGGAACAGTTGTAAGCTTGACGCAGTGTGTTTTCATATTAACACGTTCAAAAGACACCTCCCAAGTGTTGCTCTTTAGGACGATGATCCTTTATTGGGTCTCACAGGCTTCTCTTTCCTACCTGAGGCAGTAAAGTAAATCAATTTAGAGACGATAAACATCGGGGAAAGTAGAAGTTAAGCTTAAGTTAAGCTGTCTTTTATTGACTCGCAATGTAACATCTATGCAGACCTTACATTTAACACAAATGGGTTTTGCTTGCGTAACTCTGCAAAAACGTTTGAAAACTGGGTATTCTAATCTAGTCATAATGCCAAAACGGCTACTGGTGGTTACATGCTCATACTCGCTGCCAAAGAGAATCTAATGGCTGCTTCCATGTTTTCCAATCCTCCTGCCCTGCAGCTTCACCATTGATTTTCTTCTGCAATGTGGAATTGTGTATTTCCATGAACTGAATCCTTGTGTAGCAACAGCAGGCACGTGCTTTTGAAAAATTGAGAAATTTGTTGATAAGAACATAAACAAACCATCACCTAAACCCCCCATGTAACCCAATGAAAGTTATGTTTCCACTTAACTGGCCTCTAGGCATATAGATATAAACTATGCATACATAGTCCTATTGGGACTGCCTAGGCCGAACACTGCATTGTCATATCCAACGAGACAAGCATGTTTTATATAGTTTTATTAGTGCATAAACTAGTAATTTTGTTATTTCAGGAAAAACAATATGTAATAAGAAATCCTGTTTTTTTTTTTGTTTTTCTTTTCTTCATCCATAGGGCTTTGACCAGTTAAGAATTGAGGGTTTACTCTGTGATGTGACACTTGTACCGGGGGATGGGGATGAGATATTTCCAGTTCACCGAGCTATGATGGCCTCCTCAAGTGACTACTTCAAAGCCATGTTCACAGGTAAAACGATTCATGCACGGTGTTTGTTTAATAAGGTAAAACCCTAAATATTTAATATATACAATTCTTTTTTGTAGCCCCTAAAATATATATATATATTTTTTAAATTTTTTATTAAAGCGACATTAAACTTAAAAAATATCCCCAGCTTCACTGAAATATGCCAAAATATTAGGCATTATTTCTAGATTCTGAGTTCTTTGATTATTTACGGGGCCTGGCGCCATCAGATCACACCCCGCTCCCAATTATAAATACTTATTTGTTTGAAAATTTACATGTAAAGGAAGTTAGTATTTTTTGTTGAGTGGCGTCTCGTGCATTACCAACCTCTGCAACACCCCTAACGATATCTGGAAATGTACTTTAGGTAAGCTTAATATTCAATGAGACTTTCTTATAGCATTCCGTTCGCAAATGTGGTGTTGACAGAATAAATACATCTGCCTGTGTTTTTAATGTTTACTGACACTTTGGTTTGATGGACACCTGTTTGTTAGCAGAATGCCATGTAAATAAGATATATAGGTGACATTGTGTGTCCTACGAAACACCTTTATGATACAGTAAAATGCACTATATAGTTAAACGTGTTGTTGAACAAAGGTTTAATGTAAAACTGTTAATGCATTGTAAGGATTATTAAAAATGTAGACTGCTTTCTTCTCTAGGTGGAATGAAGGAACAAGACTTAATGTGCATTAAATTACATGGCGTGAACAAAATTGGATTAAAAAAAATTATTGATTTCATATACACTTCAAAACTTTCCCTGAACATGGATAATCTTCAAGATACGCTGGAAGCTGCTAGTTTTTTACAGATACTGCCAGTTTTGGACTTCTGCAAAGTGTTTCTTATATCAGGGGTAAGAGTGTAAACCAATTTACCAACTTCTTGACTTAATCTGTCTTGAAAATGCATGAAGTGCTATGGATAGGAAAAGTCACGGTGTTTGAGGGATTTACCAAACGCGCTACATTCTTCCTAGCCTCTCATGCTTGACAGCGGCACAACAAGTAACTGATTGTCTGGGTTTTATATACATTGTGGTTTGACTACTTGAGTGTAAGAATTTTGGGGTTGCATCATACTCGTTTTGTTTTAATATTTCTCTTAGCTGTACCTTAAATGTAGATTGAAATAATGGTTATCTTTAATGTTACTCTAACACAATATGGCCCTGTTAGCAGGGATAATGCCTAAATATCACGTTATATTTTTTATCACTTGAAATTTTATTGAATTTTCATAACAAACAAAAGAAAAGGCACGGACAAAAAAACAAAAGATAAGACTGTACCGAAATCAGTAAACATCAGACCAATACAGTACAACGTACCACCGAACGGAGTAACAGAGCCCGGCCAGGTAGCAAGGAAAACGTAGCGCTATACAAATACATAATCGGTGATCAAAGGAGCAACAGAAAATGCAACAAACAGCACAGCAGCCAGACACACGAAAGGAGTATACAATCGGTGACATATTATATTTTGTCCGTTTTGTTCTGTGTATCGAGGTCCGAGTATAAGACTACGATCCAGATCCCCCGCAGCGCTGCAGGGGACCTGTATCCTCCTCTTTGGCAGCTGGAGAACGCCTGCGCGATGCGAACAGACAACCGCCGCTGTTGCCCTGCACTTCCACTAGGGCTTCTATGACAGAGTGCCGGGGTGACATGACCTTTCCGGTGCTCCATCCATAGAAGCCCCAGCCGGCAGCAGCAGAGGTTGTGTATTAAGATTTAACGTGTATCTTTGGCATTTGGTGGTCTGCATTCTTTTTTAGGGGGGGTGATGCGAAGGACCCATTATCCCACGTGAAGGTTAAAATGATTTGATGCCCCTTATAGATACACAGCCTTTTATCCCCTTTGTATTTGTTCTTTTCTGCATTATTCCCACCTTATTCTCTTCTGAATCATTCCTCACTGTGAGAGGTTCGTCCCGCTGTGAAAATGATAGCCTTTTCTATTACAAAGATACTCTTGATTAAATCCTGTTTAATAGATGCAGAAAAGCCTCTAGCTGCCGCAGAGGGCAAAGAAAATGTAAATACTTGCATGCAATTAATATGCAAGCCCGAAACAGAGAGAGGATTAATTAGGCTTGCATAATAATTTGACATGTTTTCTCTCATTAATTATGGTAACAATGTAATGGTAATCATTTTCTTATGTTTGTGAAGTAAATGTGGATTTTCCGGAATGTATACAGTAGGTTTTAGTGGAATAAGTGTGTTTGGTTTGGGCTCCTCGTTCATATAAAGTCTTGGTACTTGGGTAGCTGTTGGTACCGCGTTGCCTTCCTGGCTTCTAAAAAAGGGTTAATTTTTACAGGCATGTTGGTCACATTTTGACTGTTGCTAGATGTTATGCATGCCTTTCTCCTGGAGACATTAATGACTCCGGTGACGGTCCGTTGAGTGCCTCTTATAGACGTGCGTTCAGTTGGGCGCTGAATTCATTCGCTCGTTCCTTTGTGTGTTTTGACTTGTTGGAATCTTGGAGATAAGACTACCGCTAAACATGTGAACGCTGAACATCTCATTTAGTCCTCCATTCTTCTGAATCGATTTTTTGTAGCAAAATGAAAAAGTTAATCAATGTCTTTTAATAAAAAAAGAAGATCGTTGCACACAATGTCGCGGTTTAGATTATCGTGATATCCAGTATAGCTGCCTCAGTAGTGAATAAAAAAAAACTATTGTGCAAGAACCCAGTCTGTGGACGGCGTCGTCTCTAACGGCCAGTTTCCAGTTTGGGTGCTTCACCTCGATTCATCCATCGGCAGATATCACTTAGCGCCATTCCTAACAGAATATTCTTCAATCACGTGGCTTTGGGTGGATGAACAAACCTTTCTGTCCTTTATTCTGTTGAATATCCTTTCTCTTAGACCTCTAAAAGAATGAAATGGTTTAATTGCATGAACAAGGTCAAAACAGAAGGGATGCCATTTTATTATTTTAAAGAACTGGACTGTCACCCGGCCTCAATAAGTGTCCAGGAAGAGAATGCGGCTAAAAACGGTAGAACACGTCTGGATACATTTTTATAAAGACGTGATATCGTGGCGTTTAATACTCCTAAAATGTATTTAGTAGAGCTGAAACAACGAATCGATAAAATCGATAATAATCGATAACGGAAATCATCGATAACGATTTCCGTTATCGATTAATCGAGTGATCAATTCGTTGTTGGAGCACTCGGCTCCTTTTACTTACCTCCGCGAGCGTTCCCCGCTTCTGCTACACGCTCTGCAGTCTCCGCCTTCTAGCTACGTGACGGATGTGACGCGTTCCGGAGGTAAGTATTCTTCATGTCTATGTGCACGGATCGCACAGAGCGAATCGCTCTGTGCGAATGGAGCCACTCGCACAGAGCGGTTCGCTCTGTGCGAGTGGCTCCACTCGCACAGAGCGGTTCGCTCTGTGCGAGTGGCTCCACTCGCACAGAGCGGTTCGCTCTGTGCGAGTGGCTCCACTCGCACAGAGCGGTTCGCTCTGTGCGAGTGGCTCCACTCGCACAGAGCGGTTCGCTCTGTGCGAGTGGCTCCATTCGCACAGAGCGGTTCGCTCTGTGCGAGTGGCTCCATTCGCACAGAGCGGTTCGCTCTGTGCGAGTGGCTCCATTCGCACAGAGCGGTTCGCTCTGTGCGAGTGGCTCCATTCGCACAGAGCGGTTCGCTCTGTGCGAGTGGCTCCATTCGCACAGAGCGGTTCGCTCTGTGCGAGTGGCTCCATTCGCACAGAGCGGTTCGCTCTGTGCGAGTGGCTCCATTCGCACAGAGCGGTTCGCTCTGTGCGAGTGGCTCCATTCGCACAGAGCAGTTCGTGAGTGTGGGTGCAGGGCAGAGTGGGGGTGGGGGTGCAGGGCAGAGTGGGGGTGGGGGTGCAGGGCAGAGTGGGGGTGGGGGGTGCAGGGCAGGAGACTGGGTGCAGGGCAGAGTGGGGGTGGGGATGCAGGGTGTGAGTGTGGGTGCAGAGCAGAGTGGGAGACTGGGTGCAGGGCAGAGTGGGGGTGGGGATGCAGGGCAGGGTGTGAGTGTGGGTGCAGGGCAGAGTGTGAGTGTGGGGGCAGGGCAGAATGTGGGGGCAGGGCTGGGTGCAGGGCAGAGTTAGAGACTGGGTGCAGGGGCACAGTGCAAAGTGCTGGGTGCAAAGTGCCAGTGCTGGGTGCAAAGTGCCAGGGCTGGGTGCAAAGTGCTGGGTACAAAGTGCCAGGGCTGGGTGCAAAGTGCAAAGTGCTGGTGCAAAGTGCTGAATGCTGGGTGCAAAGTGCTGGATGCAAAGTGCCAGGGCTGGGGCAAAGTGCTGGGTGCAAAGTGCTGGGTGCAAAGTGCCAGGGCTGGGTGCAAAGTGCTGGGTGCAAAGTGCTGGGTGCAAAGTGCTGGGTGCAAAGTGCAAAGTGCTGGGGCAAAGTTTCTTGAACAGTAATAGTCCACCTCTTTTCAGAATGTTTGGGGTTATTTTGTTTCATAAATATTGTGTTTGGGTTCTTGTACTTTGAAAATATTGTTTTTTATTACATCATAACAAAATAAGAATGTTAATGTAAATTTTAAGTTGTTTTTTAACATCCAGTTCATTAAATTCTTTTAAATAAACGAAAAATTTGCATATTGTTTTTTTTATCCGATTAATCGATTAATCGAAAAAATAATCGGCCGATTAATCGATTATTAAAATAATCGTTAGTTGCAGCCCTAGTATTTAGTATTATCCTTTTTCTAATGTTTTAATTTGTCAGATAATTGACGGCTTGTGCCCCATAGCCATAGCTTTTACACAGTAATGCAGTCTGATGCACATCAAAGTCTTCATGGTTAGAGGTTAAACGCAAGCTTGTTTTAAAGAAAATATTTAGACGTTCCAATGATGATGCCTGTAATTGAGATGCCTCTTAATGTCCTGTGTAAACGTTAAACAGAATGAAAGCATTATAAATCACATGGAAAATGTTTCTTCCAATTGGATATTTATAGGCTTCTCATTTTTATATTTTATTTTTTAGGTAACGTTGGAAAATTGTGTTGAAGTTGGACGGATTGCAAATACTTACAATCTCACTGAAGTTGATAAATATGTAAATAACTTTATCTTGAAGAACTTCCCTCCGTTATTAACTACTGGGGAGTTTGTGAAACTCCCGTTCGATCGTCTCGCCTTTGTCCTCTCCAGCAATAGCCTTAAGCACTGTTCTGAGCTGGAACTCTTTAAGGCGGCCTGCCGATGGCTACGATACGAAGACTCTCGGATGGAATATGCTGCAAAGATAATGAAGAACATCAGATTTCCTCTGATGACACCACAAGACCTTATCAACCACGTCCAGACTGTGGATTTCATGAGGACTGACAATACTTGTGTAAACCTACTTTTAGAAGCTAGCAATTACCAAATGATGCCATACATGCAACCTGTTATGCAGTCTGAAAGAACTGCCATTCGCTCGGACAGCACCCATTTGGTTACTCTTGGGGGGGTTTTGCGACAGCAGCTGGTTGTTAGCAAGGAGTTGCGCATGTACGACGAGAAGGGGCACGAATGGAAAGCCTTAGCTCCTATGGATGCTCCCAGATATCAGCATGGAATTGCCGTCATTGGAAACTTTCTGTATGTAGTCGGTGGCCAAAGCAATTACGACACAAAAGGTAAAACCGCAGTGGACACGGTCTTCAGGTTCGATCCTCGTTACAATAAATGGATGCAAGTGGCCTCTCTGAACGAAAAGCGGACCTTTTTCCACCTAAGTGCCCTCAAAGGTCATCTGTATGCAGTCGGTGGTCGCAATGCAGCTGGCGAGCTTGGTAAGAATCTTTCCCCGCTGTCACTGATCCTTCATAAACATTATTCCGTATAGCAATGGAAAATCTCGGCTTTCCAACTAATAATATTAATAATGTTTTACGGAGTGAACATATGCAGAGTATGCAAATCTCGCGTTAAATATGGTGCAATATACCTGAACCTGTAATAATTAGGCTGTTCAGCCGCTGTGATATCCGTATACTTATAACTTTAGACAAAGCGGAGAATGCTTTATAATCTCAGATAAATTGTAAGGAAATGAAGATGGGGCTGTGTTTAACCTATATTCTTTCTGTGTTTCCATATATATTCTTTATTCTTTGTGTTTCCATATATATTCTTTAATCTATCTGTGTTTTTATATATTTTTTAATCTCTGTTTCTATATGCCGGAGTTAATTTTGTTTTAGACATTTTTATGCATGAAGGTAATTTGACTAATTGTGTAGTGTTCCTGGCGTGTTTTGTAATTATGACTAATTTATAGGCGTTTTGGCAGAGCTTTCTAAAATAGCTTTCGTGTTTTATTTTTATTTATTTTTTCTTTACGTGGGAATATATTTAGTCACCTCTGGCGTTTTTTTTGTGCGTCTGCTGTGAGGGTGTGATGTAGCCTCACGCTATGCAGTCAAGACAATCTGCCGCTTCGAGATCACCATATGTGCGGCGCCTTTAAATGTTTGTGGCGGCTGACTACAGAATCGCCCCTATGCATTTATCCCGCACCCCAGCTGGTTTCTGAACGTTTACCCCCGCGTGTGACATGTTCAGCTCCGGGGATGGGATCGCTTTACTGCTGTCGGACCACAGGGGAAGAAGTAACTTCAGAGCTGCAACTTCTACCCCAGCCATGAGTTTTATTTTTAATTGGGGAATATGCAGTACCGTACTCACAAAGTACTTTAATACGCTTTCTTCAGGTGCATACGGTGAACATGCCGCGCCGAATTGGGTTATTTAGGTAGTTTTAAAGGTTAGGCTGGTTGCCTCTATTGTCTGTTATGATAGAATGAGCTATTAAAGGGGCTGTTCCACCTAATCTGCTGATTTATTTCTTTTTAAATGTATTTACAATTCCCAGTATTGATGAATGTCCAAGCCCAATCCTACTAATTCTTTAATGATGTGAAGGAACTCTTGCCGCGTGACGTGCAAGGTCCAAGGTTTACTTGTTTAAGATATTCTAGAGTGCAGTGAATGTTTTAAGTGGAACTTCATTTTTAAATAATATGATTTTAATTTGATGTTAAAAGGCATCTCCCCTTTTTAAGGCGAGAAAGAGGACATTAAATATAACGTCAGAAGGTTTTCTGGCCTCGAGGTGGCACTTTAATTTATTACTTATGTTAATAAGTCACACTCTTGCAGTAGTAAGGATATACCGGTGAATGTTACAGGGGATATTTTATATATTTCTTTATTTTTGTAGGCAGTGGCAAGAACTTTTACTTCTTCGGTGTTCCAGGTTTAGTTTGATGTAAAGCTGAATTTAATTTAAATTGCAAATGTCCTTGAGGTCTATGCTGTGAGTGTAGGTTGTTTTTCTATATTCAGCCATCGTCTGTTCCATAGAATATGAGTCAGTGATACAATCCTGTAAACAATGATAAAAACTCAGACTATTATGGTCCCCAAATGGTTATCTGCCATCGAGTCAATGTTTCTGTGTATTGTGGGTTAAGACATCGTGGTTATGGTGAGGAGGAGCAGACATTTAATCCAGGCTGTGGTATACTTTATACATGTTTCTGCCCCAGGGAGCATGCAGTCTGAGTTTTTTCATAATGTAGTTTTAGCTCACGGGCCGCCGGCAGTTCTCGGTTCGGGGTTTAATCAGCTGTTTTCTGGTATTAAGTCGCCTCCGCGCTGCAAGCCCTGTGCTTCTGGCAGCCTTATGTAGAAGTTGGGTGTAGACTGTAACCTATTCTGACATTTAGCAGAACAATGATCTTTGGGGCTTGACATGTATATAGAATGGAACATATCAAGGGAATCATTAACATGTATGTAGCGTGCTAGGCGTTAGCATGGGATAGGCATATATCAAAGACAAGACTGATTACGGTCTGAATCTTACAGCACAAAACCAACAGATGGGTTAGATGGGCCCAATGGTCCTTATCTACCATCAAAGTCTGTTTCTGTACATGAAGATCCGTGTGAAATGACACGCGGTGGCCGTGCGGGCCGCAGCATGTTGGGATTTGCCCAGCGGTGTGTTATTCAACAGACCAAAACATCCCATCAAATCCATGTAGCTTTTTGCCATGAGTTGACCCACTCTCAACGTATGAATCTTCCAGTAATACAAACGATGCCCTCCTCACACTCCCCATCCGTTTCCTAACAGTGTGTATTTCTTTAGAAATGTATTTCAAATGCTAAAGCCAAAGCTTATTCCACTATTTAAAGTTGTAAAATAAACGTTGGTGCCTCAATGAGTGATAAAACCGCACGGAAAGTCTGATTTTATGGAAGCTGCTGATGTTTAGAAGAGAAATCTAAACTGCCCTGTAAATGTGTGCTTATGAGGACTGTAAAAGCTTCTAATTAGCGATGATATGTCTCGGTGTAACTCATCCGTGCTCCGTTGTGTTGTAAAAGCTCGAATGCTGGTCCTTCTGCGTCCTCCCTCCCAAATAGCTTCTATCTGTTGGCTTCGGGAGACTCAAACAATGCTGCGGGAAGACCTAAAGGATTTGGTCCGAACGATTTATCCGAACGATGTATCCGAGATGAGCAGCTTTTATTGCTTGTGTGATCCTCGGAGTGCGTTTTATATCACGTGGACGTTTGTTTATTACGGTGTTACTCGCTAAGCTCCAAATATCCATTATTTACAGTTTTTGCACTGCAGAGCAGGCGAGTTGCCATTTATCAGTCTGCAGAACATCTAATCGTCTCATGACGTGGATGTAGAACGACGTTCACTGGGATGTTTAACCCGAAGAAAGCTTGCTGGCAGATTTGGGTGATTCAAAGAACAAACTGACGTTCGGGTCCTTCTTCATCACGCGTTGTTGGCAATGCTCCCCACTAAACACAAAGCATGCTGGGAGTGTTAACCATTTCTATATACATTAGTCCAGGGGTGGGCAATTAATTTTCCCATGGGGCCACATGAGAAATTGGAATGGTTTTAGAGGGCCAGACCTCTACAAACTACAAACTCCGAAGCCTTGTCCATTTTGTTAACTTATGTGCTGTTTAATAAAGTTATTCAAGCCTACGTCATTGGTAGAGGTGCTTGAATAAGTAAGGCCTGAATAACTATTAGCACAGCACAGAAGTGAACAAAATGAACAAGGCTTCGGAGTGCATACCGTATTTTTCGCTCTATAAGACGCACCTGCTGATAAGACGCACCTAGATTTTAGAGGAGAAAAAAAAGGAAAAAATATTTTGAGCTAAAAAATGGGCTAAAATATTTATTACAATAACTGAATAAGCTATGAACACAGTAAGACACACGCAGTAAGACACACACAGACACAGTAAGACACACACAGACACAGTGAGACACACACAGACACAGTAAGACACACACAGACACACACAGACACAGTGAGACACACACAGACACAGTAAGGTACACACAGACACAGTGAGACACACACAGACACAGTAAGACACACACAGACACAGTAAGACACACACAGACACAGTGAGACACACACAGACACAGTAAGACACACACAGACACAGTGAGACACACACAGACACAGTAAGACACACACAGACACAGTGAGACACACACAGACACAGTGAGACACACACAGACACAGTGAGACACACACAGACACAGTAAGACACACACAGACACAGTGAGACACACACAGACACAGTAAGATACACACACACACAGTAAGACACACACACACAAACACAGTAAGACACACACACACAGTAAGACCTCCCTCCCTAACCCCCCCTTCTCAGTATCTCCCCTCTAACTCCCTAACCCCCCCTTCTCAGGATCTCCCCCCCCGCCCCGGTCACTTACCTTAAACTCCTGTGTTGGAAGCGTGAGGCGTTTGTCTCGGGTGCCGGCTGATCGCCGGCGTCTGACGTCATATGCCGGCGCCCAGCGTAAAGCGCCGGCACCCGAGACAAACGCTTCCAACACAGGAGTTTAAGGTAAGTGACCGGGGCGGGGGGAGACACCGGACTCATTGGTGAGTCACCAGGACACTCTTTGCGGGCCGGTCCGAGCTATTCAGCGGGCCGGATGTGGCCCGCGGGCCGTGCTTTGCCCAGGTCTGCATTAGTCCATAGTTACAGTGGATCTGTCCGTTTCCCAAATCATCATTTACCGTTCAGTAAAACTAATGTTAGAAGATTAAAACCTGTATTATTATAAGATGGGAAGAGTCCTCTTAACTGCCTGTTGAATATTAGCACCTTCTTTCTCCCTCATTAAACTTTTAGCACGTTTTGGTCCAATAAACCAACCTGGAAGCCGTTGTCAATGAGTTTGGGTGACTTTTCCGGCTCGAATACTGCGATTCTTTATGGCAATGCTAATGAAGTCCATCCTCCTCATTAGTCACAGTGTCTGGCTGTATGATTAAGACCGAGCCATTCTACTGTTTACTGCCGGCAGTATGATATGGAGTCAGGGTGTTTGTCTAGTGAATGGGGGTAAGATAGCAGAGTAGCTGCCGGAAACATTACAAAATGCAAAGACTAGACTGCTTTTAAAAAGGGGAAGCAGCACAATGTTTTTGAAAATGTGAAACTGGTATTTGATGATCCAATACTAGAATAAAAAGAAATGGGGATGGTTCTCCTTTTATGTTTATGCCTCCGTGTTATAATTCGCTGCTCCCCTTCGGTAGAAGCCAATATTTCATCGTCCGTTAGCTCCTCATACGCAGTGATCCGTGTAGGGGCTTCTTTACTGTATGTTAAGACGACCCCTAACATCATTTAAACCAGCTAGTAAGACTGTATAATAAGACGTATATATTTTGTGTCATTTTGCCCACCTCTATACATATATGATCTGGGCAGTTATTCCCCTTTAATGTAGATGTACTGTGGTTTGCTAAAGAGGGGTCTGTGATCAAGTGGATGTTAGCCGACTACTTAGGTTCCTTGTCACTTTATGCCACTTTATTTCTATGTTTGGGTGAGAGAGACGACGACGTAAATATGTAATTGCTAAATGTAAAGTGCTTTGTCTCTGGTGTGTTAATTGTATTCATGTTCTTCCTTTCAGTCACTGTAGAATGTTACAATCCTAGAACCAACGAGTGGAGTTATGTTGCGAAGATGAGCGAACCGCACTATGGACACGCTGGGACGGTGTTTGGTGGACTCATGTACATTTCAGGTAGGAGACCATTAACACGGGCATGCTTTGCTGCATTGTCCTGGACGGAGTAAAAAAAAAAAAGTGCTGTTTGGTTTGTAACTCGCTGTGTGCTCGCTTACATCACTTCAGCGAATGACTCCGTTTTAGAAGAATGACGTTTTATACCATATACACAATGTAGTGTGCTAGGAAATTGGTTATTTCTGAGTTAAAGGGAATGTGCTGAACACTGAACAGTCATGCCTTCCAAAAATTGGAACCTAATCCCTTACATCATTATTTGTGTTGTTGCTAGGCAACATGTCTCCCATAGAGTGGTTTGTATCTGTGAAATTACTGACACAAAAGGGTTATTGATATTGACTTGTATGAGAAGCTCTTGGCACCTTATTTGATGACCTGGCTTATAAATGAAGTCTCTGATAATAGACCTTTCCAGGCATGACTGTAACAGTAGACTTATATTATAATGAAGTTCATAAAAACGTTCTTTTAACTATAGCAGTTGGCTTTGATTGAAGTGCACTGAATTCCAGATCTGTGTAGACGGCCCCGTATGCAGGGATTTATTATCCGGCGTAGTTGAAGCCGCCCCACGTTGAATGTAACGCGCAGTTTTGCTTCCAGATATACATTAACAAAGGATGTGTAAGTGGTCCTTGTTTATGTCGAGCTGGGATGCTCATCACAGGAAGAATGTTCTTCTCACAATGAGAAAGTCAATAGACCACAGCTGCAGCTGTCCGGCCGTCTTCATCACAGCCTAATCGCAGTGAGATGGATGCCCTTCCTGTGATCGGCGCTCCCTTCCTGAGAGAGAGTGAACGGGATTTCTGTTCTGCCTTCGCTCCGTCACAGATATTCTCTTGTTAATTTGTTTTATGCTCTGAAAACGTAATCCCTCTGAATGATTTCCTTTATAGTCACTGAACTGAAATAATTTGCTCTTTATTTAGACTCTTCTTTGTTTTTGCCGTGTCTCTCTTATTTCATTAGCCACCTATTTCTATTAATATCGATTCTGACCGACTCTTTTTTTTTTGGCCATTAAACGTTCTGGAAATATTAGCCACAAATTGGTCTCGAGGAATATGTAAAATCCAGGCAGACTGCAAACAGGAAAGCAAGCATAGGATCTTTTTTAAAGGGACACCCCTATAGAATTCATATCTCAGCACCTCAATATACATTTGGCCAAAACAAATAAAATAAAGCACTTGCCCAACACAAGAAAGGGCTGTCCTCTTTTTCCATTTCCCGACGGTTCTTTCCACTGATTGGCTGCTTGAAGCTTTCAGTCGGCGGTAAGAAAGTGCTCCCATTAAAATCAATGGAAGGCCGTACATACGCATAGGAGTCTGAATGGAATCTTCCCACAGAGTATATCGCTTGGTGTAAGATATGTCCGGATGAACACATCTGCAAGATATTCAGGAGGGGGTGTAGAAAGCTACAAATGCATTGGGGGGGGTGGGTATTTGCGGAATCTGGAAAATGAATGTGAAAATGCGGTGAGTATTCTGCTCATTCGCTTGTGATGTGACGGGCTGCAGCGTGATCCGCTGTACTGCGCATGCAGAGGCTTTGGGCACGGTGGCATACAAGCCTGCTAGCTGCCTTAAGTACCATCAAATGAACAATGGCGGGTCCAAGCTACTGCAGAAGGGAGATGTTTTTCACGGCGAACATAGAGAAACAACTAAAGAAAATCCCTTTTGATGTGACTGCTGCTACCCGTGGTACATGCCATGCAATCCTATACACTGTCACACAGTTACTATTACACATTTGTATTATTTGAGCCTGAGACTAGCTTAGCGCACCGACATTTTTTCTTTTCCCTGTCACACAGTTATTAACCTCTTCCTAGCCTCTTTATGTGCTCTTTAAGGCAAGCATTGCCCCAGCTCTTTCCAAAATACTTCTCATAAAATATATTTTAAAATGCAATAGCACCTTTCGTAAAGAATGAGACATTAAATACCTAGTTAGTGGATTGACTGTCTTGCCTTTTGATGTGAGCATGTATGTAATTTATGTATGTAGGTCAGGAAATTTCCGCTCATTTCTAAGAGCTGCACGTTGCCCTGATGTGCGGAAACTCCACCGGTGCTCTGCTAGCTTGGGTTGCCAATTTTCTTTTGGACCTGGCCAGATGTCCATAGGAACATTACCTGAACGTGAACAATACATGTAGGCTGTATTATTACGGTTAGCTTGGAATCTTTTTTAGGATATATTTGGGAAAAGAATATTAAAAGAAAAACAATCTAAAAGAGGAAACTATTGAGGACCCGTATAGTTCATTATACATTAGCTGTAACCGAAACACCACCTGGTTGCTTCCAGTCACCTTAATAACCGCTCTAGCATGTATTTTCTTTTTACTAGTTAGGACTCTAGAAGCCCTAAAATTATTTTCCCCTATATCGGCAGGTATAACTTTTTCATTAGTGCTGCGAGAGACGTATTAAAACACAGCCGAGCGTCGGGTCAGAGAAGGAGGCTGCTGCCTTTGTGCATGACGGTCGCCTGTCTTTACGTTTGAGAATCGGCAAAGCTCTGATCCGAGTGCCGTTTCCTTGTCTTTCCGTGTTGTGTAGCTCTTTCCTCGTCGCTAGTGTGACGCAAATAATTTCCAGGCTATCCACTGGAATAGATCTAATTCTGATTCTTCTTTCTCCGCCCAGGTGGAATTACACATGACACCTTCCAGAAGGAATTGATGTGCTTTGACCCAGACACTGACAAATGGACTCAGAAAGCACCAATGACCACAGTCCGAGGGCTGCATTGCATGTGCACCGTCGGAGACAAACTGTATGTCATCGGTGGCAATCACTTCCGAGGGACTAGCGATTACGACGACGTTCTCAGCTGTGAGTACTACTCTCCATCTTTGGATCAATGGACACCTATCGCTGCAATGTTACGGGGACAAAGCGACGTCGGGGTAGCGGTTTTCGAAAACAAGATTTACGTGGTTGGAGGATATTCTTGGAATAACAGGTGTATGGTTGAAATAGTCCAGAAGTATGATCCTGAGAAAGATGAATGGCACAAAGTGTTTGATCTGCCAGAGTCCCTCGGGGGCATCAGAGCTTGCACTCTTACCGTTTTTCCACCAGAAGATAACAGCTGTTCGCCTTCTCGGGAATCTCCTTTATCAGCACCTTGAAGACTGTAATATCTTTGCACTGTATTATGGATTTTTTTTTTTCCCAGTAGTATCCGATAAGCTTGACCAACTGGAATTGGCAAACCTACTTAGGGAAAGACTATCATTTTATTTATACTATCCATTTGGCTTGGGATATTTATCGAAAATGTTAATTATATTTAAAACGGTCAAATGTTTAGCAAAACACTCCGTAGCCTGTCAGAGATTTCGATGAGGTACGTCTGCAACGTGAGAAATGAACGCTCTTGGTATAAACCCAAATAGAAATGGGTAACGTGGCTGTAATATTATTGAAATCATATGATGATAATTTTACGTTTTTTCAAATATACAAACATATTGGTTTTCAGTTTTAATATTTGAAAAGTTATTCTGCCATGAAATGTCTGCTGTCCTATCTACTTAAATACTCCCTAAAATATACTTTATTGGAAATATCTGAAACAGAACCCTTAAAAAATCAAAAGGAAAGAGTTAGTTGTTCCCTGGTTTAGCTGCACCAATCAATTAATTTCAGGTACTGCATTACCCCCTTGATAAGAAACTTTTTTAATTTAGCTTGGAATTGTTTCCCTTTACTGAATTAGATAAGGGCTAGACATGACACGGGACAAAAGTAATTCACGAGACCAAGGATTATATTTGCGTCTCTGGCTTACTCCCTTTTATTTCTTTCATGTTGAAACAACCTGCGTATCATTTTGTTCAATGTACAGTCTTGATTGAGGTTATTTAGCACAAAATGCAGCTTGGGGCTGGAAAGCTGCTTTTGCTCAGTGGACTCCCATGTTTTATCTTCCTTTGTTCAATAAAATAAAAAAAAATAAAAAAATAAAAAAAGAGATCCGTTAACTGCAATTATTGGTAATGGTGAGGTACTTCATTGATATGTTTTATGTCCGGTTGCTCTCCTGTTGCCTAGATACGTCCGTGTCTGTATGTTTGTGGGTTAGCGAGCTCTATTTGCTGTTTGCACAAATGGGTACAGTGACCTACATTTGAGAAACTTCCCTTTTTTCTGCTGTTCTGAGCCTCCTGCACACAATAGGGCTCTGCAGTGCTTTGGGTATGAGACTCCAAAAAGGATATATATATATATATATATATATATATATATATATATATATATATATATATATATATATATATATATATATATATATATATATATATATATATATATATATATATATATATATATATATATATATATGTATATATATATATGTGTATATATATATATATGTATATGTATATGTAATCAATTTTCTCTCCACTTAAATAATAACTCCAAACATTACATTAAAGCCAATGGCAAAGACATTTCATTGGTGTGAGGAGTGCCACTCCAAAAAAAATAGGTGTACAAAATGAGAAAATTCAGACTAAATAATAGTGCAAAATGCCAATTGAAATACCCATTGTTTTGTTAGGACAGTGGAAATCAATTAACAACATTTTGTCTATAATTGGACTAATTCGAGTGCTCAGGTTGAGAGTACAGCATACACTCATGTTCTGTTATATGTTGGGACCCCGCAGCAATACCAAACTGCTCACAAAATACGTGCCTTCCAAAATGGTCAGGGAGGGACACTTTTAAGTAGTGGTGGCTGGGGGGATGTAGCTGTACTGCTGTACGACTTCAGCAATTTATAAACTGTTAGACACTTAAAAAACTTAAAAAAGCAGCACTAATAGTAAGATATTTGCTTTAAGGTGTTTTTTTTTATTAGCATCCATTTATGCTGCAGAATGTTGCCGGCGCTTTATAAATAAATGTAATGTGTCAGTATATTACAAATAATAACTTTTATTTGCATGCACAGTTACACAGTTGTGCTGCTCGTATACGTGTGTTTCAGTCCTGCGGAGTACTGAGATACACTCGCGCCCCGCAACACTCTGAGCTCCTGGTAAAGAGGAACAGAAGTATTTGGGTTCCAACGGAAGTCCTTCACTATAGAGGGAGTTTTCAGGACGGTTGAACGTTTCAACTCCCCGATATCCCTATACGTCATATGACCAAAGACAAAAGAGCGTCCGTGGTAATTTCTACCTATTCAGCCAAAAGAGCCTTTGTGCGGTCAGGCGCTCATGTTGGATGAGAAGATATTCCAATTCATCCCAAAAGTATTCAGTGGGGTAGCGGTCAGGGCTCTGAGTAGGCTACTCGAGTTCCTCCACACCATACTCCTCAAACCATAAACCATGTCTTAATAGACCTTGCTTTACACCAATCCAGCCGGTGCTTGGCCTTCTGTTATGATACTCGGAGATAGAGACTCATTCCATAAAGCCTCCAATGCACAGAGCTTGTGCTGATGCTGCTTCCAGAGGCGGTTTGGAACTATGTTATGAATGATGCTAAAGAGAACTGTCTGTTTTTATGCACTACACGCTTCAGCACCTCTCTGTGCGTGGTCCAACGCTTTATGACTGAACTGGTGTTGCACCTAGACACTTCCACTTGACAACAATGGCACAGTGAAGCCGGGCAGATGTTCCATGAACGGACTTGAGGCAAAAGTGGTGTCTTTTGACATTAATGATTTCATACTTTTGGTCATATAGTGCACGTTATGAAGGGCAAACCCCAGCCAGCAGGAAGGGCTTAGCTGATCCTGCGTCATGTATATCGCTACACATCAGTGAAGAGAGCTTACAAAATATCCTACTTTATTGCGGTCAGATCTATATTTTATCCATATGGCGGAAGTCTCATTGCATTACCTGTACTTTGAGTAAACCCCACGTCCTAATCCCTTCCCACTCCCCCCCTTTTATTTTCTTACCATTTTCCCTGTATCCAAAAAAAGAGAAACCCAATAAACATTGATTTATCCTACTTTACCTGTGCATTATACAGGGCCAAATCAGCTCTTCTTGCAGTTGAAGCTCACAGGGGATGACCCTTGAAAATGCAGAGTGGTATCAAGGAGTTGAAATGTTTAGCTCCTCTGTACGCTCCCTAATTCATGAATATAATCCAGAATAAAGTCCCACAGTCTGCTTTGTTTCCTCAAAAAGACTCATTGATTGCCATATATAATTAGACGCTGAGTTAACGCTAGACTTTGTGTACTCCCTGTAGGACGGAGGTAATGTAAGGGTGTTATGGAGCATAGTAAAGCATGTAGGAATTAGAACTTCATTCACTGACATTCTTGAAGTACATCAAATATAAGACAAGAAATCATCCAGAATGGTTCCTGGTCTAGAAGATTTAATTCACACGGAAATACTGTGGAAATTAATTTTTCTGTAGGCAGCAAGAATTGTGATGAATGTGGGACTTCTGTCTTAATCGCAAGGTAATGGAACGTAAAGGCATTCATCGGACTGGAATCATCAAACTCAACGCTTTCCAGTCTGGCAAAAAATATAAATCAGATTCCACAGGAAGGTTGGCCTTGGTAGAAAGTTATTCATTATTTTTAGTGGGAGTGGCGCCATCAAGATGAATCGCTCAAGAAATAGGTTGGTAAATAATTCCTATTTTCATATTTTTTTTTCTTGAATGATTTCCATGTAATGTATTTCTGTATCTTCTTATGGGCTTCTCAAGGAGAGTTCATGGTTGGGACGCTTAGTGTGACAGATGATTCATGCCTTACATAAAAATGATAATTTCCTTGACTTTACAATCTATAACCATAACCACAGATCATGAATGTATGTATGCAATAGCTTTAAGTCTTTACCGAGATAAACAGTACGAATGCCCACAATATATCAAACTGAAATGTTCTTTACATGAGTTTCTTTTAAGAAAGAAAAAAAAATATTAAAAGGAAAGAAAATTGCTTTTTTTTGCAAATCAATCACAAGTTCGTTACATCAGCTATAAAGAAAAAAAAATGCAGGAAAATTAGTTTCCTAATTAAAAAACATGTTATAATTTATTTTGATGCTTCACCATTTCTTTTGATTTTAATTGGACTTTGATAATGTACTGCAGAAACCTGGAGAAAACTGATATATATATACGCTGATCGGCCATAACATTATGACCACCGACAGGTGAAGTGAATAACACTGATACATTTTCTTATCACGACACCTGTCAGTGGTCGGGATATATCAGGCAGCAAGTGAACATTTTGTCCTCAAAGTTGATGTGTTAGAAGCAGGCAAGTGGGCCAGCGTCGGGATCTGAGCATCTCTTAAACTGCAGCTCTTGTGGGGTGTTTGTTCAGCAGTCCGTCCCTGTCAAAAGTGGTGCAAGGAAGGAAAGGCAGTAAACGGGCAAAAGGGTCATGATTGGCCAAGGTGCGACCCCTTACCTGGAAAACACATGACACCAGGATGCATCCATGGAGGCCGCACCTCACAACTTACAGGACTTAAAGGATCTACTGCTAACGTCTTATACCACAGCACACCTTCAGAGGTCTTTTGTGTAACATTATTTTTATTGTTTTTTTTTAAAACATTTTTATTATACAGAAAGGAAAAACATGTCTTTTGGAGTCCATGCCTCAACGGGTCAGGGCTGTTTTGGCAGCAAAAGGGGATCTACACAATATTAAGCAGGTGGTCATAATATTAAGGCTGATCTGTGTGTGTGTGTGTGTGTATATATGTATATATATATAGTATAAGTTACACTAGCCATGTGTACCATGGACACATGGATGGGAACCATTTTCCCTCTGATCTTAATCACGTCGCCCCTTTCTTTTCTTTCCTCAAAGCTATATACATATTGAAGGCAAAAAAAAAAAGTGAAGGAACCTAATCCAACAGAGTCCTGCCCATCTATTCAACCAGCTCAGTCCACAGGGTCTTGTACAGGGAAGAACGTTGTGTGTGGTTAAATTGAAGTTCTGTTTAACTATATATCTTTCCAATTCATAAATGATGGAATAAAATCTCTTTACATCCAGGTAACAGATCGTGAACGAGGTATATGACCAAAAAATATATATTGCAGAACGTAGGCAACCTCTAAAATACCGATTTATCTGAGATTGATGCATTTATTTAGGTGGATTGGCTGGAACTGAGTAGAACATTCCCCTTATCATTCTTCTCTCATTATATGAACATGTTAGAGCCAAACAATCCAATTTAAACATGTGGGATTTCAATTTTAGCTTAATATAACTGAAGATATAGAAAAAAGGTGGAAGTCGGTCAGAATGGACACCATTATCTAATTTAAATGCAAAGGTAAGTAATCCTTTTCATGATAACAATTTGCTGCCCTTTACATATCTTTTAAGTTCTATGAGGTGCTAAATTTAAAATTCTATTATAGCAATAAACCGCTGTCAGACACTAGATGTACTTGGTCATCAGTAGAAGTCCTGTGTGAGTTCTGTATGCTGCGCATGACCTCCTGATGCATTTTCCTGGCCACTCATAGAATCTGAAACACAGGATTTGATTGCAGATGAGAATGATGAGGGTGCCCATCTATTCTGCCAATTTACTCCTCCTATAAACGCTCAAACCTTATATGATCCTTGGTCTTGTCTTATATTCAGAAGTTCCTTCAGAAATGTCCAGCCCCATGTTAGCATAAGAATGCGGCTTGTATTTTATATCGGGAAAGGGGCAGATGCAGAAGCAGCCAATCATTGGCAAGGACAGGTGGATCATGGAGGAGAAGGGAAGCAGCTTCTCCTATGTCAGGAAGGAGCTTTCATTTTATTTTTTGTTTTTTTTTTAAGGAATGCATATTAAAATACTCATTCTTAATTCTTAAATATTCAAACTTCTTTAGAAGGGGTGTTGGTGACATTAGACTGTCCCTTTACGTTGCTCTTAGTTTTGCTCTTATTCTTTCAGAGAAGAATGTTGAAACAGATTTGTCACTTTTGTTCAAATCTTGCATGTATATTTCAGTACCCTAAATTAACCCTATTTTAATTGTGTTTACAGGTTAAATTTAGCAAGGTATTCATAACCTATCTTAATAGTGGGGGCAGTGAGCCCACCTTTACGTTACCTAGATTTGCATGGTTATTCCTCCCCAGTAAGTTATTCCTCTTCGTTTGTGTAAGTTGTAGTTCTCCTTTGGCGGAAACAATTTCTTGCAGCCTTTGTAACGATGCTCGGGAGAAAAGGGGTCATTTTAACTTTTGTTGGGTAAAATATCTGAAACCGTAATGTTGAACAACAAAAAGCACGCGCTTGAAGTGTTTTTATGTTAATTTAGCAGTGACCAAAGCTGTGAAGGTGACAATTCCCCTTTAAAGGTTAATTTTTACTACTGCCAGAGCTACCTATGGTGTCAGAGGGAGACTGATAATATCACTCGCCACGTTCAAGGTCAGGGAAATGTCTCTAATAGAGGATGCACAGGCTTGATCTCCAGCAGGAACCTCATTGCAATGCAAGGCAGATCAGGTCAAAGAAGAGACTGCGTGTGTGCCACAAATGTCTTTTTATAATTACCTCAACAGCAAATGTTAGCATATAATACCACCATAAAAATCAAATATCCCATTTTTGTGTGGTTGTCTCCATAAAAAAAAAAAAAACCTCTTTAAGGTCTGTAAAAAGGAACATATTTAATGGCATCGACTGATCTACAAGAGAGAAAGTGGAGCTGGAATGGTTAAAAACACAATACTGGCATACATTCTGCTGTAGAAAACAGTTTAAATAAGTAAAACATGACTTTTCGGAATATTCAGCGTCTTATATGTTAGATGCTTCCAAATACTTGGTCAAACATGTTTAACTTTGGTAAAAACCTAACGTGCCTCGTATTATAAAAATCGTTTTCCCACCGACATTGCTTTATTCTAGTTTCAAAAGGGAACCGTAACTTAAAAAACTGTAAAACATGCTTTCTTCTATAATGCAATTGCCACGAGGATCCATTCTAAATGTGCGTCGAGACTTTGCTCTTGCCCCAGATCTGATTTTCCTATTGATTGGGGGCAAGTCACAGACTTGTATGGCTAAAAGTAAATCCCTTGTTGCCTATTGATCGAAGAATCAGCTTGGAGTAGTGAAAATCGAGGCCTAGAACATTTTAAAGCTGTTTTTCCTAAGGGTGTGTGAGCCCTAGTGAAGTCATAAATTAAACCCGGTACCACAACACTTCCCTTTCAAAGTTCTACGTAACATGATGTATTAATCAGAGACTGATATACATAAATTATTTAAAGGGGAAGAGAAGAATATTAACGTACTTATTAAGAACTGAATTATATGTTTGTGTCTCAATTTAAAAATGTAATTTTTTTTTTTAAATCCGCTTACTTGCTGCACACCACCCCCACCTCTGCATTTGTTGTGTGCAAGTTTTAGCTGTTTAAAGGCTTTCATAGGCATTGAAATTATTGGGCGGATTGCGCATGTGCAGAAAGTGTTCCAGTCAGGAGCATAATTAGAAACTACAGGGTCACATCGAAAAAGGGCCACTGATCAGTATGTCAGCAAATCAGCATGTCCCACAGTGCCAGCCAAACAGCTTGTGAGTGACACCTTTGCCCCCAAACAGTTTATCGGTGTCATCTATGCCCCTAAACTGTTTGTGCCATCTCTGTCCCCGAACAGCTTGTCTGTGTCATCTTTTGTCCCTAAAGAAGAGCCCCCAAACAGCTTGTCTGATCCATATTTGCCACCAAACAGCTTGTCCGTGCCCCCAAGCAGCCGGTCTGTGACATCTTTTAAACCAATCAGCTTGTCAATGTCATCTTAGTCCCCAAGTTGCTTGTCAATAACCCTAAACAGCTTGTCTGTACCATCTCTCTCCCCAGCCAGCTTGTCAGTGACCCTAAACAGCTTGTCTTCGACATCTTTATCTCATTGCCTGCCTGTGTTCCTGCCTACACCACTTACCTGCAGGAGTGGTGGGTGTCTTTCTCCATACTGTATGCATACTGATCCAGAAAGTAGGAGGTGAATGTGATGTCACTTCCTGTACGCTGGATCACTCAGACACAACGTGCAGGGGTAAAATGTGAGAGATCTTCCGATGATCTCTACGCTTTCTGTCCGAGGATTGCTGGCACCTTGTGGCCTGTGGGCAGAAAAAGCCATGCAGCCCCCCTCGATACGCACTCAAACACACATTTACACACTTATGTAAACATACACATTTACATATATATCCTAATACACACATGCTACTATACACAGACTTACATACACATACATATCCCTATATGCTAACACACACACGCAGACCTACACACTCATGCTACCACATAGACATTTACTGTTACATACATGCATTGTATACACACATATCCACTCCTTTATCTCTCTCTCATATTCTTCAGCAGGGCTGCAACTTCTTTAAAATGTATTTCAGTTTTGGAAGTAGTCACAGTGAATTATAATATGCATTCTTCTTTAGAGTGTCAAAGGCATTAGACTGCTTAATTTAAAGGTGATGCTCAACTATCATATCCATTAAAGTGCATATAATAAGAAGTTCAAAGGAAACCATGCATCCCTTCCTGCCTTTGTAATGATGCTCGGGAGAAAAGCATCTGGCCATCATAGAAAAAGATGTAGTGATTACAAAATGCAAAAATAAATAATGTTATATTTAAACTAAGGTATTCTTAACTTTACTGATGGGTTCCTTTTCATGCCATTAAACAGGAATATCAGGTGTCCCTTGCATAATTAAATTATTATGCTTTCTGAATTGATTGTGTCAGCATCTTAGCAGGTAACCATTGTCTGATTGATTGCACCAATTTCCGCTAAGTTAAGTAATTAACTGAGCTAGGTGATCATTGCAATGAAATCATTAAATTGTCTACCTGTCTGATATTAAACAACCCTGCGGTTTTATATCTCCACCATATCTTCCATAAATGAAGAGTAAATCAGACACACGCACATAGTTTTATATAATGATAGTTTCACTTTATATAAAGAGTTAACTTCTGTTCTTAATCTGTTTCGTTTTGTGCCTGCTCCGAGATTTCACTTTCAAGACATTTTTTGTGCATGTGTGTGAAGAATAGGACAAGCCATCCCCCCCTAAAATAGAACATTATTGTAGATATCGCTTACTTGAAGATAATTACTGTTCTGGTGGTTTATAGAAAAGTAAATAAACGGGCGTTTTCTAGTCTGAGATCTTTGGCACAGCCTGCCCACGCAGTATCTGCTAAGTGGAGCAATTAATGTATTCAGATTCCTGGCAAGAAATATTTTTTGTAATAATACTTATCCATTGAATGGAGTCACTGGGTTACAAAGGATTGATAGATACTGTTAGGAATAGTTATTACCTTTTTTCCTGTGAAGCCCAATATATGAATAAAAAATACCCACAAAATGATTCAAAACTATCTGATTGTTACATTGATGCTGGGTTCTGACCTGTTGTATTTTTAAGGTTTATAAAATACCCATGTTATATTTACTTGCTTACATCCATTTTCATTAAAGAAGCACTTTGCGGTTTCTACTTACCACTTAGGGTCATTGCTTTTAGTAAGAACAGCTAAAAACCGGTGAAATAACCAAAAAATTTAATGACCCCTCTGCGGGTCACATGGTGGGGAGTCCCCAAGCTCCTTCCACCACAATCTCATCACTTAAAGTGGTGCTTAACTGCCCCCAGAATAGATGTGCAGTGGGCAAATGTGTCACCTGGCTTCGCATGGCACCACACACTTACACTAGACGACCCGTCAGCGTGCACATCGACATCAGGCAGCCTGTTAAGCTTCACAGGTTGCAGCAATTAAAAAAACTGATTAATCAAAGTAAAGTATCCTGGCAAGGAGGATACACTGCGAGAAGGGGGAGTTTGTCAGTGCTGATGTTGGAGACCCTCAATGGATGGGGAGGGAGGGGGTTGTTACACCGGTGCTAAGAACTGTAACCAAAGCTCATGCAAAGGGAGTTTTAACAGAACATGGAAGGTCACAGCTCCTTGTCCTTGCTATAGTCTTCTGGCATTTAAACCTGGGTAGCTTCATAATTAAGATAATATTCTTTGGTGACAATATACAATAATTCCCAGTAATCACTATAATCCAAGCCTTTAAATGTGAAATAACCAGGACCTACACAAATAAATGTCTTATGAAGGTTAGACTATGCATGAATCCATTTTACAATGCTTGCTGTTTACAGATGCAGATGAAGATAACCATGCTTTTCCCCCCCTCCTAATCTGTTTTTAATTAGACTTAGTGGAATCTTGTCTTCGATAACAAAGTCTGATTGCCTTTCTGTCCTTGAGAAATAATAACGGTTCTCTTCACAGAAACCAACACAAAACAATATTAGTTTCCGTTTTTATTGTTAGCGATAACATGTATTAACAGTACGGAGTACAATCTTCAGGCTGTCGGCCTATAAACCGGACTACTCATTCCCTCCCTGATTACATTGTATCTTGCCCAGAACCTTCTTTCTAGCTGCTCGCAAACACTGTGAGCCAGCTCGCCCCTAGTATCCCTGTAAATAAGAGTCTCTTTGTATGAGGAACGAGCTTATCACAATGTTCACAATGTTCTACAGCACTAAAAGTCACAATACTGCTTATAGAAAAGCACAAATGTGTACACAATTATGTAGTGTATGGTGTTAGTCCTTAAAGTAGCATTTCAGGTCTCCGAGCACCTTTGCTGGTGGGATGTGGGCAGATGCCATCACACTCAGCTACACGGTGGAGTGAGGTAGCCATGTGGGAGCTGTGACTGAGGTCCGTACTCCAACAGCTCAGGCGTCCATCAATATTTCAACTTCCTGGATCGGTCATGAGAGATCAAAGATCTCCGCACCCAGGCCCATGATCCCCACTTCCTGCAAAAGCAATACAACGGGGTAGCTCAGCATTATAGTGTGACAGTGCCTGAAAGTCAGGACTGTCCTGTGGGAAATTAGACTTCTGGAAGGTATAGTACAGTGATTTCCTATATTTATCCAAATCAATTATGTAACCGGTCTGTCAAAATGTCAGCCACCTTTAATACTTCCAATTGATCACCTTGCAGGTAAATGTCATCTGTTAGGGATGTCTGAATAACACTGTGTTTGTGCAGTGCTTAATTAAAGGTTGGTGTTTATTTTATGTGATATAAAGCAGTGTTGGACCATAGGGGATTATTCCATATAGAGTTTAAACAATAGATTCTAATGGGACATTACGCATTTAGAGGCTAACTCAACCATATCAGATATACTTGATTGAAGAACTGTTGGGTTAAAATCCTCTCTTGACTTCATTGGAAATGTTCATCCCTGATATTCTATGTGGTTGATTACCCACAATAAATATGTAAATTTATGTTAAAATGATCAAAAAAGAATACTGTTCTGTGTTATGCATATATTTGTAATATCTTTGTATTGTAAAATGAGTCGGTGAATCCATAAACCAAATGAGGGGATTCCTAATGATGATGAAATCCCCCTTGCCAACCCTCTTTGTGTTGGAATATATAGCATTAGTAAAAAAGAGAGGAAGATGGTAATGCCACAGATTTCTGTTCAGACCTCACCTGGAGTATTGTGTTGCTTCTTGACCTCTTGGCTATGACTGTGTGTCATTTAGTATGGATTTCCAACTGTTGTTTGTGCTGAAAGAGCCAATGGAGCCATATCTCTTTGGGAACTTAAGCATGCACACAATCTTTGGGGGTTTCTAGAGAAACTTTTTTAGGCTTTGGCCTTGCAAGGAAGGGGCTAGATATATCCATGTGGAGAGTGCAGCCCCAGAAGAGGAAGATGGAGGATCTGGTTCCAACGGTGGCTCTGCCGCTCTGGAGAGAGCTCCCAGAAGGGCTACTTAAATGGTGACTAATCAGTTAAGACTCGTCAATAAGTATAGTTTGGAGGAATTAAAAAGATGACATTAGTTAAAATTGACATTAGAGAAACATTTAAATATATGAGGAGATTTAACAAAGTGCAAAATGTAAACCTAGAGGGTCAGAGGCTTAGATGCAATATATGCAATATAAGTTTTAAGTGTAATTTAGAGTTACATCTGAGTCTTTACATCAGGAAAATCAAGCAGACTAGAAAGGTCAATGTTTCCAAAAAGCCATCAAACCTATATTTCAATATATAGAGCCTATACAATCTTACTCCTATCCTCGTCTCTGGATAAAGTTAACATTACATGAGAGCAGTCCACCTGGCCAGGATGCGATGTCACTATGATGACACACTCAGGGTCACCACATCAACCATGTTTTCCAGGACGCACATAGTTTTCACATATTGCTGACCAGCACAGGTAAAATGCTGCCCTCCAGTGTTTATAATGTATAACCACCCTAATTAAAAAAACCATTCCAGCTTTA